>NC_138768.1:735885312-736557812 GCF_965119305.1 Pelophylax lessonae
GGATGACATGGCGTCCCAGTTTTCCAAAAAAACTTAAAATTTTGATTCGTCTGACCACAGAACAGTTTTCCACAGTCCATTTTAAATGAGCCTTGGCCCAGAGAAAAACGCCTGCGCTTCTGGATCATGTTTAGATATGGCTTCTTTTTTGGCCTATAGTTTTAGCTGGCAACGGCGAATGGCACGGTGGATGGTGTTCACCGACAAGGTTTTCTGGAAGTATTCCGGAAGCCCATGTTGTGATTTCCATTACAGTAGCATTCAAGTATGTGATGCAGTGCCGTCTAAGGGCCCAAAGATCAAGGGCATCCAGGATGGTTTTCCGGCCTTGACCCAGAGATTGTTACAGATTCTCTGAATCTTTGGATGATATTATGCACTGTAGATGATGATAACTTCAAACTCTATGCAATTTTTCTCTGAGAAACTACTTTCTGATATTGCTCCACTATTTTACGCTGCAGCATTGGTGGAATTGGCGATCCTCTGCCTATCTTGACTTTTGAGAGGCTCTTTTTATACCCAATCATGTTGCCAATTGACCTAATCAGTAGCAAATTGGTCCTCCAGCTGTTTCTTGTATATACATTTGACTTTTCTGGCCTCTTATCGCTACCTGTTCCAACCTTTTTGGAGTGTGTAGCTCTCATGAAATCCAAAATGAGCCAATATTTGGCACGATATTTCAAAATGTCTCACTTTCAACATTTGATATGTTATCTATATTGTATCGTGAATAAAATATAAGTATGAGATTTGTAAATTAGTCCATTCCTTTTTTACTCACAATTTGTATAGTGTCCCAACATTTTTTGGAGTTGGGTTGTAATTGGGCAGTGTCTCTTTAGGACCGCCAAAAGCGGGGTCCCACCGCCATAAGTGCAGACTCACAATCCCTGGTTATTATAAGATAATAGCAGAGTGAATGAAGAAAAACCCACAGGGAACCCCAGGAAAACTTTACCAAACCACAGAGGAGATTTCCAGCACAATGCATGCCTGTCCAACCAGGGACCAGATCACCGTTGTGAGGGAGCAATCCCCAATATCGTCCTGCGGTCTAACCCTGTAGGGGTACCCGAGTCTAGTAAGCGTGGGACCTAAGGAGAGGGGGAGCACCTTATCTTTTTTGCCCACTCACTGCACTTCGGGCCACTGCAACAAGAGCACTTTATTATTTTCTATGGACTTTGCACTATTATAGGAATATTGGAGACGTTTTTACAAACTTGTGTTTATACTTTTTTGTGGACGTTTATATATATATTCATTGCAGGTTGTATTGCTATCATGAATTTTATCAGGGAAGCATATGCCCTTTTTTAATCTTCAATATAACACGTATTTATTAATTCTCCAATATAACACATTTATTAATATATGGTATTGTATAGGACATCTATTGTCACATCACTGGCTCTGCACCTTGGTAACTACACTTGTCAGATATAGCGCTTTCTGACCCTATACGTTGAGGGAACACACCTCCTCATTTTTTGACACATTGCATTTTTTTTTTTTTTTAGGAACATTTATATATTTAGACATTTTGCACATTCTTGGATTTGCACTTTTGTTACTACACCTGTTAGATATAGCACTTTGTGGTCTTATATTTTGGAGGGAGCACACCTCCTCATTTCTTTTGACACATTGCACAATTTTTTTCAGAAACATTTATATATTTAGTTATTTTTGCACTGCTGTTATACACCATAGAGTCCCCCACTTTTATATAATTTTTAGTAATATACATTTGTTTTATTTTGTACTACACCATCACAATCTACCTCATGCACTATAACAGTTATTAATCAATCACCACTAGTTAACCCATTTTATTTGTTAAAGACCCTACGTTTGACAGCGACAATCACTCATTTTCTTTTGCACATTTATTCGATACATCCTTTTTGGGTTGTATGTTTTAAGTGGGCTGCAGCCAACATTTGGTTTTATAGTTTTTATCCTAAGCGCGGATTTGTTGGTTTTTATATGGACCTCAGGAAAATTGCCGCTCATGCATTCTAAATGGGGAATTATAGAAAATGGCTGCCCATATAAAACTAATGGGAATATAAAAATCATGATCCATAGCAAAATGGCAGCCCCAACGGCGCCCCATGCGGTCTTCAGGACCCCCAAAAGGGGGCCCACAGGACAAGTCAACCCTTCAAATAAGCGCCACAACGGCCACATTATTACTGCCCTCCCAAGGTAAAAACCTGCTAGGGGTAGGGGAATGCCGAGGGGTACACAGGACTAGTCCTCTGAGGTGTCAGGGGAACCGAGGGAGCCCCTAAGGTCTGACTACTCCAGGGAAGGGCCTGCATCCGCCCCGAGAACACCAGGGGTTTTTTGGGGGACAATTTACTCACCATACCACGGTAATAGGCGGACGCCATTGCAAAACAGTTCACCTCCCACCAGGGATGGGGGTGCTATCAGCCAAGGGGAAGCTGCGACTCAGGGCGTTCCAGGTCAAGTGCGTCCCAGCGAGACGGTCCCCTCACAAGGCTTGTCCCCATCCGTCGGGGCACTGTCGTGGCGAGGGCTAGTTCTGGACTATAACCTGCTCACGCTCGCTGGCCAGGCTGGGAAACCTTAAGGATCTAGTTTATCCAGTGCGAAACCTCAGCCGGCTGTTGCTTGTAGTTCCTCTGGATCTTGGCCCTCAGGAACTAACTAGTGAAAAAAAAAAATCAAACTAACAAACTTTCCTATAATAACTAAGACCGAAGTCCCAACAGGAAGCTAGGTCCTATTTCTTAAACTAGGCAGAAACAAACTGAGGATAGCAGGGTGTGTGGGGTTATGCCTGCAGGGACAGCCCCCATAGGTGTGGTTAAGCTTTTTTCCTGCCTAGTGCCTATTCCTGATAGGAGGAGCATAACCCTATAGACTGACTAGATGGAGCTGTGTCTGTCGATGAACGATAGAGAAAAAGGATTTATGTGAATTTATTATTAACCAATTACACCTCTCTGTTTAATGCCACCTTAATGCAGAGAATGCATTAAGGTAAGAAAAAACAAAAACTTTAACCTTTTTCTAGTTTTTGTGAAATGTGCACTTTACCAGGCGTCTGTTACATCTAGACGTTTATGGTAGCTTTGTGCATACAGTTTTACAGTTTGCTAGGATGTTGTCAAACCACTTAAACATTAGTGTTCTCCACATTAAGCATATTACATAGGCTGGGGACAGTTTGCTATGGAAGCTCTTGAAGGAAGGGGGAGTCAGAGTCCTGTAGATCAAAATCTACAAGTAGATCGTGGCCAGGTGACTGGTAGAGCGCGGTCTGGGCTTGCTGACCCCAGAGCATCGACCCGAGTGCAATGCAGAGGGACTACTTCTAAAGTAAGAGCTTTACTAGACAGCAAAAACCGCATAAACCGATGCCTCCTCTGTAGTGCTGCCAAGTTCTACCAACTGCACTCCACCTCTTATCCCTGCTAGGGGTCTCGAGGTGCCAGCTGCAGGAAAGAGGAGATCTTTAGGTCAGTTTAAAGCAATACACTGGGCATAATATTAGAAGGTTGCCTTTACACTGATGTACTGCTGTTTACCCACACCGCGGATGCAGTGCACCTGCAGGTTTGCTGCGCTGACTTCTATTATATTCTGCGGGTTTGGTGCACTTTCTGAAAGCACATCACACCTGCAGGATATAATAGTAATCTATGGCAAAGTGCGGCTAACACAGGAAAGTCACAGATGCACTAAGCTGCACCTGCGGTGCAGGTAAACCGCAGATCAGTGTGAAAGCAGCCTTATAGGGAGCTCAGAACAATATGGGTTCATTTACATTTGCAGTTTTGGGGGGTGGTAAAACCCCATTGTTAAGATGTGTTTTCACCACCCCCGCCCCAACCGCACCCCCTTTAGTTGCAGTGGCGAGGGCTGTACACATTGCAGCTGCAGCAGGAGTTATACACCGTGTCATGGTTGGTGGGTGTAGCACTTGCCAAGCATGATCCGTTCAAGTGAATGAGGCCGCAGTACAGCAAACAAGGGGTTAGAGCAGACAGCATTGTGTTGCTTTTTCACCACCTGCCCTAATCCTTTACACACTGCAGAAGCATGCAGTTGTGGGGCGCTTGCAGAGTGGCCCCATTGGCAGGCAGTAGCACCCATCAAAAGCAACAGGGGGGTTTAATTTCTGCTGCAGCATGTGTACACCTTTGGTCGCTGCCTCAGAAGCTAAAGGGGGTAGGGATTGATGGCTGTAAAACCCTGACTCAACAGCAGAGTTTTAACCCCCCCCCCAGCTTTATGTGTGAACAAGCCCTAAAGGGTCCCGCTGTCGAATGCAACTAAGGGTTCTGGCGGGGGAAAAAAAAAAAAAAATCCACAAATTTTATTTGGGTACAGCGAAGCATGACCGCGCAATTGTCAGTTAAAGTAACCGATGCCATATCACAAAAGATGGCTTGGTCATAAAGGGGGGGGGGGTAAATCTTCTAGAGGTCAAGTGGTTAAAGGTTGCCTACCCCTGCTCTAGAATTTCCCCCAAAAAAACTTTGGTTTCCTAAAGTTGCTGTATCATATTTGCAGCTTTTATAATCTACCAAACACTGTATGCCATATCAGATGACACAAAAATGTATGCTTATGGTTAACATCCATTATGCACAAGAAATGTAAATCTATTTCAAATTGAAGCCAACCTTCTGAGTGAGATGGTTAACTGCTTTCTCAGAGGTGTCCAGCTTTTCTCGTAAAGAGGCCACATCCTGCTGAAGTTCCCGAATTCTGAAATGTATAAAATAAAAGTGCATATTAAATTACATGCCAGTCTGAAAAGATTGCTTTATATTGAATAATAATTTTGAGCAGATCGCATATTGCAGTAAGATCATTTACATTTTCATTCAACTGACGGTTCTGCTTTTTTGAGTAGAACAGACAACATACCTATCATCAGCAACTTGCAGCAGATCGGCAACGTATGGTTCTTCTGGCTGCGGTACAGGGTGGCTGCTCATTCCAGATGGTGGGAGGGGTTGGTCAATCTGCATGCGCTGACGCCTAAAAGGAATGTTTCTCTTCTTTCCACCTAAACCAATTGAAGAAATAGTATGCACTGGCTTTAGCAAACACAGTAAACGCGTTTAGCGAGTAAAACGGTTTCAATAATTTTACTTTTTATTACAAAAAAAAAAAAAAAAAAAATCAGGCTTTACCTGTAAAATATAAATATAGGTAACGGTAGTCCTGTAAGACTAAGAAATGACTTAGTAAGAATAAAATGGGATTTTTGGCTTACCGTAAAATCCATTTCTCTGATGTTGATGGACACAGCTCCTGATTCTTCTTAACCATTGGTTATACTGCCCCCTACAGGAGTAGGAAACTAGGCAGGAAAAAGCTTGACGTACACCAATGGGCAATCCCAGGGGGTATACACCCACACTCAACTATAGGTACTCAGTTTTGTTACAAGCAGCTTCAGAAGAAAGCCAACTCCACAGAGGGGTGGGTTCTGTGTCCGTCAATGAACATCAGAGAAATTAATTTTACAGCAAGTCAAAAATCCCATTTTCTCTTTCGTTCATTGACGGACACAGCTCCTGATTCTGCTTAACCATTGGAATGGCCTGAAGCCATGTCAAACATGATGGGTGGGAAACAGCAGAAAAAAAAAAATTCCCAAGGCTAACCATAGCCAACCAGGTAACATGGAGCTCAACCATAAATGACTGGAGTTCAGCTGAAAAAAAAAAAAAAAAAAAAAAAAAAACACACAACACACAAACAATACCCCCTCAAAGAGGACCAGGTCCTCTAAACTGCAGCCAGCAAAACCTTGCAGCCAGAAGAAGTATCCGCAAAAATGCCAATAGATCCACTTTCCAAAAAAATGAAAAAATGTGCATCGACAACCAGGTGGCCGCCTTGCAAACCTGCGTCACCGACGCTGGATAAAGGAAAGCCCAGGAGAGACCGACGACCAGGTGGCTGCCTTGCCTTGCAAACCTGCATCACTGGACTTTGAATGACGGAAAGCCCAGGAGACACTAAGCCCCCCAGTAGAGTGCACCTTGACAGGGAAAGGAGGAACCTGACCCTTGATGAAATAGGCTTCAACCACCGTCTGATCCATCTGGAAATCGTCGCAAAAGAAGCGGACAACCCTTTGTAAGGTCCGTCCGTGAGCACAAAGAGTCTGACTTCCTAAAAGACTCCGTAGCTGTCAGGTACACCCCAATTGCCCGAACCACATCCAAGGCATGCAAGGCAAGTATAAGTCTACAAGTAGATTTCCTAGCTTTTAAACAGCGTAGGAATCACAGACTCAGACAAACCTCCATCCTTCAGCACCTGGGGTTCAACAGCCAAGCCGTCAAAGCCAGCGACTGTAAAGCAGGATGGAAGATTGGTCCTTGGGACAGCAGATCCTCCCTGAGAGGAAGTCCCCAAGGAGCATCGGGAACCAGCCACACCAGATCGGCGTACAAAGACCGGCAAGGCCAGTCTGAAGCCACTAGAATGATCGCAATCCCTTCTGTCTGGATCCTGCCCAGGAGTCATGGCAGAAGTTTGAGAGGCCTGAACGAATCTGTCAGCCCACCTTAGAATGCCAGCTACTTACGTAGCCGCCAGGACACTTGGTGATTGATATAGACCACGGCCGTGGCATTGTCCATATTAATTTGTACCGTACACCCCTGAAGACGAATTGTCCAATGAGCCAGACAAAGTCTGATCGCTGGAAGTTCCAGTACATTAAAATCGGTAGTCTGACTCTGAGTCCAGACCCCCCCCGAGCATGTCTGTGCTGAGGACACCTTCCCACCCAGACAGGATGGCATCTGTGGTGACAACCGTCTAGTACAGGGAGAGAAAGGTTTTTCCCTGTCGAAGTGCCGGAGAACAAGGCCACCTCTAGAGATCGTGGATCCAGTCCCATTTTACCAGAATCTCTCTTTGGCGGAGCTCTTGTGTGGAACTGTGTAAACACACCACCTCGAGGGTGGACATCATCAGGCCCAGCACCCGCATGCAAGGACGATTGAGGACAGTCTGCTGAACAACAGAAGCTGAATTGCCTCCAGCAAAGTCTGGAGTTTTTCTAGAGGAAGAAACACTCCATCTGAGGCCGAGTCCGACCCAGATAGTACAGATTTTGTGGACAGAACTAAAGCAGACTCCTGAAGGTTCAGAATCCAACTGAACTCCCCCAGAATTCGCAGAGCAAACTCCAGTTGGCCATCAGAGCAGTCAGAGTCTCTGCTAGCAGAAGAATATCATCCCGGTACCCCAGTACCGCAATACCCCGCTGACTCAAACAATGCCAGCACCGGAGCCAATGCTCTTATGAAGACCCGAGGAGCAGAGGCGAGACCAAGAGCAACGCCACTAAATAATACTCCCCGCCCACAGCAAAAACAGAGCAAGCGCTGGTGACCGTCACATATTAGAATGTGCAGGTAGGCGTCCTTCATGTTGACAGAAGCAAGAAGACATCCCCCTGAGGTTGGGACGCCACTATCATGTGAATAGACTCCATGCGGAGCTTCTGTACTCTCACAAAGCAGTTTAGCCCTTTGAGTTCCAGAATTGGACATATCTTGCCTTCCTGGGCACTGTAAAGAGGTTTGAGTAAAAACCCCTAAAAACTTTCCAAAGTCAGAACCAGGACAATCACCCTTGAAGTAACAAGTCTTGCACTGCCCCAAAGAGAAGCGCAGGTTGGAAGGGAAGAACCTTTCCGGAGAAGAACAAACTCGGTCTTGTAGCCTGATCAAATAACTTAGTGTACCCACTTGTCCTGTACCAGGGAGGTCCATGGATCCAGAAACCAGCGAAGACGTCCCCCTACCCCAGAAACAGGTGAGGGCGCCCCTACACGGAGAGGCAGCCTTGTCCACAGGTCTGGAAGAGCCTGCTCGTGGCTTGCCAGACCAGACTCTTGAAACCGCTGGTGGAGGCCTTGACTTTTGATCTCTTGTCTTGAGACCCTGAGTGACAAAAAGACGTCTACAACGGGGCTCCTTGCCCTTGGTAGCCTGCGGTAGAAGAGTACTCTTTCCCCCATGCGAGACCCGTAACGATGTCATCCAAGGAAGCTCCAAACAGGCGATCCCCCTACAAAGGGGAGATCAGATAAGGCCCACTTAAAAATCTGGTCCGCAGACTAGCAGTTCAGCCAGATATTACCCTGAAGGACCAATGCGGATACGGAAAGCCTAAAAAATCAAAAGGAGCCGCATCCAAAAAGGCATCACAGATAAACTGTAGCTCCTGGACCAACTGATCCGCCAGCCCTGCAAAGACAGGGGGGAAGTGGTTTCCCCTCAAAGTCCTGGCATAAAAAATGTTTAGCCCACTCAGGGAGAGTTTGCGACACCAGGGCAATAGTAAATACCACCATCCCAGGGAGGGGCCCACATCTACCCCAAAACCCTCCAGGGGTAAAGGGGGGGGGGGGCAGCTACTTACCAACACCAGGAACAGGGTGAGCACCGCTCCGGACAGGACATTGCTTCATCGTAATGTGGGTGCTGTCGGCCAGGAGGAAACGCTGCGACTCAGGCCAAAGCCAGTTCATATGCGCCCTCGCAAGACGTTTAAATTTGCAGGCCAGCCCTGGAGTGGGGCTATGTTGCGGCCGACCTAGAGCTGAGCTGCGGTCTGCACACGCCCGCTGGCCGGACCTGGGAGACCCTAAGGATCTAGATCATCCAGTTCGTCGCCCAGTCTGGCACTTGATTGTAGATCACAGGAACAAAATAATAAAAAAGAGGAACATTTTTGATTTAAAAAGAAAAAATTGCCAGGACCAGAGATCCCACCAAGGAACTTGTTCCTTACTCCTGACTAGGCAGAAAAAAAAAACTGAATGCTATACCCAAGAGTGGGTGTATACCCCTTGGGACTGCCCATAGGCGTAGTCAAGCTTTTTCCTGCCTAGTGTCCTAATCCTGTAGGGGGCAGTATAACCAATGGTTAAGAATCAGGAGCTGTGTCGGTCAATGAACGAAAGAGAAAATAAATATTTTACTATATATTTCAAACAAAACTTCTCATTTAATTGGAAATGTATTAATGGGTTTTCTGTGCTAAATTAATTAATGGGGATTTTATTGTAATGATGAGTGAATTATCTGACCCATGAGCTCTTACTCCCTGGTAGTCATAAATTGATTTGCTTTCAGAAGCTGACATTTCCTAGTTTAGGCCACATAATATTCACTAGAGTCGACTATCTCCAGGGATGACAGAGCTATACACCTCTGACTGGCAGTCAGGCCTCTTTTCCATTTAGTTACATTAGTTAAATTTAGTTGCAGACCCAGAATGAACTTACACATTTGTAACATGCAAGATAGAAAGCATTTTTTCCTCCTTGATGGCATTGTTTAAATCCGATTATGCAACTGCTATGCACTCATTGGTAAAGAAAAAAGTCAGATAACATCGGATAGAATAGGTTTGGCACTGATTTAGGACTGCTTATCAAGGAAACCAGGAATCGCCCAAGCATTTTGCACTGTACATGGTCTACAAACCGTGAAACTGTAGTATGGATTGCAGATTTGTGCACAGGTTGTAGAAAGAGAAGATATAACATCCAATATGGGAACAACCTTAGTAAACATCCAGTAGCAGAGCTTGGTATGCCAGCTAACAATCCAACATGAGCTGCTTCCATGGTTGTAGAGACAAAAAGGTTTCTAAGCATTTATTAGGGTTACAGGGTAGAAGTAATTCTGAGATGTATGGGTTATACTGCCACCTTCGGGAGAACTGGACACTGTCAAAAAACAACACTATTTTAGCATTAGTAGTAGTGACCATAAAATAAATGGGTGGGACCTGTGTCCCTTAATGTACACCAAGGAAAAGAGTTTACAGTAAATCAAAAATCCTGTTTTCCTAATCTTTCATGGGGAGAGGAGGGTAAAAAATATTTGGAAATGTACATCCAGCAGCAATCCAAATAAGGGGTAGTAAATAAAATGCAAAGTAAACAAAATGCTCACAACTAACAAGCCCATAAAACAAGGTAAAACAGGTGGCTAGTTGCAGCTCATGGAGCTGCCTGAGGGACATTACATCCAAAGCTTTTATCAGCAAAGACATGAACATACATCTAGCTGCACTTAGAAAATACGCAAACTGAAGACCAGGGGACAGCCTTGCAATCCCTGAGTGCAGGAGGAGAAGAGAGCGGTGACTGACAAATGAGGAAGAATGGGATTCAGAGGTGCTAAGCTGATGGGGTAGGTCAGAGGTAGAGTCTGTAGGAGATGGCCCTAGGGTACAAATATAGAATGTGTACAAAAAAAGATAGGGTCTGTAGGTTTGTTTTTAAGTTGAATTTGTTTGTAAGTCGGAACAGGTACATTTTTTTTTTTAAAGTGTAGATCCAGCCAAAAAAAATACGTTTTTTGGATTGCATAGGGAAAAGTCAACACCACTGTTTTGCTGTCTGTGCCCCTGTTTAGAAGATTTCACCTCACTTTCTGTCCCTATGACAATTGGAGTTTGGAAATTTTGGGTTGTCGTGGAAACAAGAATCGGTGATAAAGCTTCAGTGGAGACAACTTTTTCCCATGACAACTCTTACAGCAGTGAATTTCCCTTCCTAGAGGTAGATTTCCTCTCACTTCCTGTTGTCTCCCTCCGTTTGTAACCTGGGGATCGCCTGTACTAGGTTCAGGTCAGTCAGGTGTTTGGGCTGAAAGAAGAAGAGGATAGCTACATAATATATCCAACCTTTCCTGTAATAAAATCTCAGGTTAGGCTAGGCCCTATGTCTTAGGACCAACGCTTCATCAGCTGTGGCAGCAAAACCAACAATCTTGAAACAGCGTGGTAAATTGATTCCTTGGGACAAAAGATCCAGGCAACCTGAAAGAGCTCACAGGTAGTCTGCTAGGAGCATGAGGAGGTCTGAAAATCACATATGCCTGTGCCAGTTTGATGAGGAGTAGCCGCAGAACACCCTGAATATAGTTTCAGAGAATTCGATGAGAAAGGGGCTTCAGAAGAGAAAAAGCGTAGAGTAGGCCGAACCATCCACTGCTATTGCTAGCAGATTGCTGGACCTAGAAACACACTCGGTCTGCTTGACTTTGAATCTGGAAGCCAGAAGATCCAGGTCTTTGTTCCCCACTTGCGACAAAGGTCCTAAAACCCCATTCTACTGAGTTCAGACGATGTTGGCTGAGGGAGTCAGCTTGACAATTTTTAAGTGCATGGTGGACAGAGCAAGACAACTAACTTTTTCACACTTTTATGATCGCTAAAAATTTGAATGACATGGTGTTTACTTATGTGAGCATTTGATGTTTTTGCAGTGAGTGCAAATGTCTGATCATCCATCATTTTTGGGACCTGGGGATTATTTACACACACTTATAAATTTCATACAACTCTAAAGCAGTTGAGAGTACAATTGGTCTTGAGAAGGAAACATTTGTTGTGCCAACTTTTAGACAGATCTAAACCAGTCTCTCTCAAGACCCTTGAGCACCTCACTACTACTGGAGTTATGTATAAAATCAATCTCGCTCGCTTTCGGTTTATTTTTTTAAATATTGTATTTTTTTTTTTTTTTAAACTTTATTTCAAGCTGTCCTATGAAACAAAGCTGTAAAAACATTGGAAGCCCAGCAGCGTGAATTCCCACTGGAACTGAGAGCAGCTGCCATTTATTAAAAAGGTGCTAGGGACTCAAGTGGTTCAACAATGGAACGCCCCTACAGGAACAGTCAGTGCTTTGTGAAGACAAGGAATTGCTGGGCCCACAAAAAGGAACGGCTCTCCCTTATAGGGTTATTGCTCAGAGACACTTTGGGGGTGGGGTGCAGTATTTTCCTGAAATATTTCAATCATATAAAATAAAAAAACACCACACATAATGACTTCTAAATCTTCACATTAGAGGCCGGCCCCACATTCTTAACGTAATCTGGCCTTCAAAGGGAGCTCTGCAGTTAACAGGACTTTCAAGGGAAAAAAGAAAAAAGTCTTGATAAAAAAAAAAAGGAAAAAAGGACAACTGCTATTTCTCTGAGTAGAAGAGGTCCATTCTCCTAGGACACTAGCTAGCAAGAAACTGAATATAATGGGAGTAGGAGGGGTTATACTAACAGCTTTTTTTGGGGAGAGCAAATACAGATTTTAAATTGTACCCAGTCTCACTTCTGCAATCCTCACCTAGGCAAGGATGACGTCCCCTTGCCTTCCTCCACATCCTCCTGAGGCATGTCCCATGTCTCAGGAGGCAGCAGGACCATTCACAGACTGCTGCATGGGCTTGCACTTGTGCAGTGAAAATCTTGATGTAGATCTTCAGGAAGCCTAAGCCCCTCCCGTATCCAAGATAGAGGCCCTGGTAACCCATAGCGGTAAGAAGAATCAACTGCAGAAAGACAATGCTGGACCCCGGCCACTGACTTAAAAATCGAACTGATTTTCCTGATTAATAATTTAGAAAAAAAGTTTTACAGACACAGAAAAAGACAATTATAAAATATTTTTCCACTCTAACCTGGTGTTTGCACGACAGCTTGCAGGTTCTTCTCTTGCAGCTGCTGAATCCTTTCCGTTTTGGCTTTACTCTCCTTTTCCATTGACCGAATCTTATGGACATACTGGTTATTTAAAAATTTCAGGTCAGCTGTCTGATGTTCAAGTTTTCTTAGAGAAGCTTTCAAGTCTTCAAGAAAACAAACCATTTACAGAAATAAATGAACACTATATATAAAACATTTTATATACATCACTTCTGACTTCCTTTTAATGATAGTTGTACACGTCTAGCCTTACTACTTCATGATTAAGTTAACTGGAATGGGTATGCAGCCTGTGAAGATAGAAAAAAAAAAAAAAAATCAAAAGCTGCACACTGGGTCAGACTCCTACAAAAGAAAAAAAAAAAAGCAGGAGACCAGCCCCAGACACATACCACCCCAGAAAAGGGAAGGACTTAACCAAAACAGTCTGCCAGGTGTCAGTTGAGGTTTTTCTGCTGTATTTTACACAAACAAAATTTTTGTACTTGCCCTTTGAGTCCATTGAGGGGGGAACAGAAATTTAGATACAGTCACTTTATACTGCAGCATACAGAAAGATAGGACAGAGGGAAAGAAGACTCACTACATGATGTGGTAAGCAATATAAAAAAAAGGTAAGAACTAAGAACCCTTAAAAAAAAGAAAAAAAACAAAAACAAAAAGAAGACCACCACAATTCTGAGAAAGGACCAGTTACAACAGGTTCAGGCAATTAGACAAGCTGGTCTACAGAGAACAGCCCAAAGCATTTTTACCCCAGGTTATGGATCCATCAAGGAAGGAGGACTTAACCCTGTTTGGACAAGTCCCTTGAAGTCCACATGACCAACTCTGTACCCAGCAGAGGATTTCTTAAGCAGGAGACTGGTGCACAGAGCCCTCTAAAAATGATCTCTTGCTGCCACACAGAACTTGAGGCACATCTACGTTTGTGAACCTCTCTGCTCAGCCCAAAGGGTACCGTTTCCCATGGCAAGGTCTTAAAAAACGAAAAAAAAAAAAAAAAACACAGCATGAATAAGGTAATGACTCGGCATCATCCATCGCAGGGACCCGGTTACCGATTCTTCCATATGCAATACTCCCACTCTTTCAGTGGAGGCACAACAGCAACTAGGTTGCGTCCAATTGAGTCTGAGCCAGAAAACCTTCCCAAAATGGGGTACCCCAACATGAATACTGAAGAACCAGACAGTATTCTGGGTGATCGCGACTCTCCAGTGAGCAAAGATTTTCCATTGAATACAGGGATAAGTGGATCCCAGTCATGTGAGGAAAGTGAAGAGATACACCTGACCTTGTCAATGAAAGACTGGCCTGTTTGCCTGCTTAGAATCCAAACAAGCAACAACAAAGAAGGGGGCTGAAGAGGTGGGAACCCTGTGAGAAGGGTCCCCCCAACAGGACAAGGGAACTGAGCGCACACAGGCTGTTCACCTAATTAGCAAGACCTAAGCTGGCAAACAGGTGACTGGCAGTCACAAATGCCAAAGTCTGGTAAAACATGAGCCAGTCAGATCTTGCAGATGTTTGGTCCTTGGGAAAGATGTTGAAAACAAGGATCCATTAAGTTGACCCTCTTTGCAGGATGTTGTCTGACAGAGGGAGCTAACATTTGGGGGTAATCCCGAGCAGCCGGGGGGGGTGGGGAGTCGGAGCTGGTCCCGGTTGACCTAGTAGCTTGGAGGGAAGATCTTTGAGGTACCATGTCCTGAGAATGGCTTACCATATTTCAAGGGCAAGGGATTTCATTAAGGGCAAGAGTGGTGATCCAAATGTGGGAAAGTTTCAGGCACCTAATTAACACATGGGCTAGAGTGAGGAGTTCTTGCAGCAGTAGGAGCTCTGAAAAATCAAAACCGGAGACAGCAGGAGGATCCTCTGTGTGCAGGGTAGTATACACTGCATCAATAAGGTCCGAAACCACCCCTTGTAATTATGAGGTGACCGCAGATCTTCGTAAATAGACTGTCGGAAATCTGAAATTGCAAACAATGGTCAAAGGGACCAGTGACCCTGCCCATACTTAAGTTTTTGGAGGGTCAGGGGATAGAATAAGTAGGCAAAGGCTCTGGTTTATTTTAGGAATTGGGCAAGAGTGGGCAAAAAGTCCCAAGCTGATGTGGAGGTCCCCGACGTCAGGGAAAATAAATTCACCCAAGCTGAGCTGGGAAGGTAGACCCTAGGACTATAGGGGAGAAACTGATCAGTCACAGGATTCTCTCCACTATTAATAAACAATGTTCCAAGCAGTGCAATCAATTAAATAATTGTTCTTAATGGAGGAGGAGGAGGAGGAGGAGGAGGAGAGACCGGGCATGTCCCAGTCAATCTAACTGTACTGCTGTGCGATCTGAAGACCCTAAGCTGTTGTTAACTAGTGCAGCAGCGGTTCTGAGACAAGACAGCAACTAGCCCAGATTTGACAAGTCAAGTAATGGCCAATTCCAGCACAGAGGAGAGTCTCAATTGTGACCATTCTGACAGATGCGCATTAAATACGCTAAAGGAATCATAACTGTAAAAAGACTGTTGAGAACATCCAGGGACACAACCAACTTGGTAAAATGACAAGTATTACCTGGAAGCATATACAACACCTCAAGCAGACATAATTGGGGGGGGGGGGGGGGGGGGGGGGGGAAATTCTCGGGTCCAGTGTCTGACCTTTAATGTGTCGGTCCGATTCTTCTTTCAGCTTCAGGAGTTCCAAGTGTAGCTCATTATTTTCCCTGACAAGCCTGGCATTTTCTGCCTTGTAGGGCTCTACCACAGAGTCAAAATTCTTATTCTCCTTCTCATTTTTGCTAACGCTTAACTTAGCATTGCGAAGGCTTTCTGTAGTATGAACGAGGTCACTGTGAAATGCAAACAAACCAAAATATCAGACATAAAAATCAAAATGGATCAACATAAAACACAAAACTTAAGGCAAGGTCATAGAATAGCTTTTTGGATCTGGAAAGATTGAAAATCTCAGCTTTTCAAGTTTCCTTACTAAACTGAAAATTGCTGCACGTAGAAATCCTCTACTGTTGTAAGGCCCACACATAAAATTGCTAGCATTAAAGCTCATGTCTGCCTCTAGCCAAAATCCTAATCTTCTATAATTTAGCAGAGATTAGATAGTAAAGGTCGTCCATAAACCATTTGAATCTTGATTCAAACATGTATGGGCAGGCTGAATGTACCAAAGTTGATTGATCGATTAACTTGGGTACAACCAGCCTACCGTATTTTCGCTAGTGGCTGGAAGCCATCCCTCCCAGGAGAATACAATGGCTCGGCAGTAGGAATTACCCTGTCAACACTGTCGGGAATTGATCGAATTTCTTTCCTGCAACTATGGAAAAAATGACCTTTTTTGTGTAGAGTGTAAGCTGTAGAACGGTCAGGTCTGTGTCTGTACAGCGATGAGCTCAGTCTTGTTTGGACTAGGATCCGAACCCACATGCGCAAGCCCACCAGGAAGCCGTTACCTCTACACCAGGCATGTCCAACCTGCGGCCCGGGGGCCACATGCGGCCCAAAACACCAGGCAATGCGGCCCACTGCCCCCCTGACAATTCTTTTTTTGCTGGGGAGGAAGGAAGTCAGGTCGGGGGCATGGCCACAGCGGCTTCTAACTAACTGTAGGCAGAGGCTGCCTGGGAGGGGAGGGGGGAGGCGAGCATGTGCAGTGTTTGACTCCTTCCACCATGACCACTTCTTCAAATCACTGAAGTGGTCATGGTGGTTAGAGTGTTCCTTTAATATCCCTCAGAAGAAGTAAACCTCTGTATACTGATTCCATTTCATTTGATCATCCTCTAGTTCTGTTAATTTAGTGCGGGGGGTGCAGCGGCGCGGGTAAGGCACGGCGGCATTTTATTACTTATATACCTTAACTATAGTATACATTTTAAATGCGGCCCGAGAAAATTTCTCCACACTCAATGTGGCCCAGAGAAGCCAAAAGGTTGGACACCCATGCTCTACACCCATTGTGTATGTGTGGCTGCGGGACAGTGAATGCCCTAGGCGCAGATGATTAGTCCGAGCAGGGGACAGCTTTTCTGGTGGGCCTGCACACATGGGTTCGGATCCTTTTCCAAACACGCCAGAGCTCATTAATGAATCCCAATCCTGTGTTAACTGTGTAATTAAGATAAGGGGTTTAAAAAGAGACAACAAAAAAGAAGTAGAATAGGCATGTATTCCATAAATGTACTGCATATTTTTTTTTTTTTAATTTGCCATCATATTCACTAACTGGGCATATCAATGCAGCTCAACTGTTTGACCGGGTAGTGGAATATCTAGGATCCAAATTGGTTTCACGGAACATAAATTATCAGCTTATGCTAATTGAGGTTTTATTTTACATATCAAACCCACAAGTTTCCTTACCACTGTTAATGTTGGAGGTACATAAATTTGGCCTTCTTTCAAATTTTAAAATAAAATTTTGGAAAATCGGAATTCCTACCCATCCATGTCCCCTCCACTATGATGGCAGCATTGCGGGCTTCCTTCCCTTTTGTTTAGCGAACAGACTCTTTGCCATATTTAAGCAAACACATCACTCACGGCCAGAGACTTCCCTCTTAGACCTAAACCACGACACTCTACTGACGAGGATTATGAATGATCTGGATACTTGGAAAGGACACCCCCTGACTTGGCTTGGAGGGATAAACGCCCTTAAGATGACAATTCTACCCAAAATAATCTATATCCTATATACCATACCCTATGACATTACCACAAGTTCCCTTTAAATTACTACGTAGAGCATTTCTGACCTTTGTCTGGAAGGACAGACACCCTAGACTAAAGGGCCATACACACTAAGATTTTCTGAAGACTTTTTCCTTCATATTTACCTTTTCTATGTAGTGCAAGGGCCTGCCAGATTGCATACAAATTGAAAGTGTTTAGGTTTGACCTCATATTATCTGGTTTTGGTAAATCTAAAGGAAAAAAAGTCTTCAGAAAATCTTATAGTGTGTATGGCCCATTACTCATGATCTTCTCCGTACACACACACACACTAGATGGTGGTGTTGGACTCCCCGATATATCTTTATATTACAAAGCCATGACACTGGTTCGTATACTAAATTGGTGCCACGATGCATCCAGTAGATTATGGGTACCATTGGAAAAAGCAATAGCAGGCAGGAATCTCGCAGGTGCCCCCTGGATCTCACCAGCCTCTAGATGTCTTTCAGATTTGGCATCTCCAATGACTAGATCTACTTTATCAATATGGGACCGATTAAATACTTCAGGGCAATATGCCCCCCCGGACGTCCCCAGTTGCACCTCTCCGGGGTTTCCCTTGGTTTCCACCTAGAGAGGAGCCGGGATTTTTTTGGGCACAGACGGGAGGACATCATGTGCCAGATTTACTCCAGAGGGTAATTTGTGCTCCCTTTCTGAAATACAGGCTTCACACGGGACTAACCCCGTTTGCACCCTGGATATACCGCCAATTGAAAGATTTAATAAACCACAAACTCAGCTAAGACCACTCAACACTCTGACCACTATTAAATCTTTATGCCTTAAACTCCCAGACCCCAAACACTTATTGTCGCAAATGTATAAACTTGTGCTCAGCTCACAATCTAATACTATCCCATTTTACATCCGAGACTGGGAAAGAGAGTTGTGTCAGAACTTTAGCTCTGCACAGATACAAAGGATGTACAAATTCACACATACTTCCTCTCCTAGCTCCTGCATACAAGAAACATATAAAATTTCTGTCTAGGTGGTACAGGGCACCATCTCGCTTAGCCCAGATGTTTCCGGGTGGCTGATGACCGCTGCTGGAGGGGTTGCAATAAGCGGGCACTCTACTCCACATAGGGTGGACATGTCCCTTGATCATGGACTTCTAGGAGGCCATTACTTCATGGATCCAAAAAAAAAAATGACCCTTTGTCCTATAAGATTCTCTCCACAACATTTCCTCTTCCATGGAGCCCGTTCCTCGCGTAAAGTATACAAGAGGAATGTTACGCCCCCATTTACTAAATGCAGTCAAATCCCTAGATTCTGGAAGCAATCAATCTGTCCCAAGCTGTTGGGACTCGAAGAGGGAGGTCAACGTTATCATGGAGGCAGAGAGGTGGATACACATGGTAAGGGACCAACAAGAAAAGTTTAGAGACAATTGGTCGGGTTGGTTGTATTACTCCTTAGAAATAACCACCAACTGAGACCCCTATACCCACCACTAGATATGTACATAATCGCTACCTGCTTGTCCTATGGATTCATCCATCATTCGCTTATAAATTGTTCGCTTTCTCCCTTACATTCCTTTCTAAAGAGGGTTTTTTTTTTTCCCTCTTCCTGCACCATTCCCTCCTTTTTAAACAATCAAGGTTATACATAGACCACATTTGCACCTCACTTACATACTGAATTTAACAGACCAGTCCAGGTGTGTGTAAATGACAGATTCCTTTTTGTACCTTGGATGCTTCCAACCACCCACACCCATTATGACGATGTTGTGGGAGTGGACGGAGGTCCGACTGGGAAATTAAGCCCCGTACACACGTACAGATTGTCGGCCGTAAATATTCGGCCAACGACCGATTGTAGGCTTGTTAGTATGATGCTTCCGACAGCGCATTTTCGGCCGAACAGAATCTGTCGTGCAGGCATTAAAATTTTTGTTGGCCAACACCAGAACGGCCGATTGTTCGCCAGTCAGTACAGAATTCGGCCGACAGACAGCCGATTAGCAAGACTGGGCATGCTCAGAAAAGAAAAAACACACGGAAAGTTAACTATCACATGACATCACTTCTGCAGTCGGCTGTTGTTGGCTGACAAAATTTGTGTGCAGTCTTTTGCACTTTTCAACAGACAAGACAGCCCTGGACAAAAGACGGCCGATCGTTCGGCCGACGATCGGTACGTGTGTACGGGGGTTAACTCTGGCTGTGTGGTCACACATCCTGTCTTTGATGGAGTTTGATGACTATGTGTACTGAAAATGGTCCTCATCTTGTTCTTTCTTACTTCTTCTATTTTTTTTGTAACTTATGTTATATCTTTGTATCTTGTGTACATGAAAAATTTAATTAACTTCCATTATATAAAAAAATGCAGCTCAACTGAAGTGGTGTGATTGAGCCCATAGTGGGTATTATGACAATGTTCTTCTGTGCAATCATTACAGCATACATAAGGCTTAGTAATATGAGTAGGTCACCCATAGCAACTAACAAAAAAAGCTGAAGACCGTCAATGTGAAGATACAGAGAAACGAATGAAAAAGGGCAAAATGTAACTCAATAAAAATATGGAAAACTACAGCAAATAGAAGACCGATAATATTTTTGGAACCACTAAACTTGGGCTCTGAACTGTAGTACTCCAAATAGAAAAATTGGGGAAATATAAAATGGAAAAAATCACGCACACACACACACTCTATTGAAATGAAAATACCTGAAGAGTTTTTCAACTAGAGGTAAAGACTCAATGCCTAGAGGTTGCTTGTAGCCCAGCTGGTCCAGGCGCTTGCGGAGGTTTATAAATTTTCTTTCGGCGGCAGTGCTCATTGTGGAAGCTCTTATTAGACAGTCTCAAGGACCCAGTTACATTCCTTGCCAAAAAAAAAAAAAACAGTATTAATTTAAATCTTCAAATCCTCCTGTTAATTCTGACATTAAGAGCCAATTGTGTGCCTACTTATTGCATAAGCTTAAACAATGCAAAATCATTAGTAAAGCAAATCAATGAAATGTGATCCAAGACGTTCTCTTTCACTTTCGTACAATGACAAGCTGACATTCAACCCTTTACACAGGAAGTGCCCCGTCATACATCTGACTTCCACACGCATCAGCTGATCCTCTTATGTCTTCTGCAATAAAACCAGTTTCTGAAAAACGTCAGAAAATATATTCTAAAAAGGAAAACATTATCTGTCGCAGATTCCCTTTCATTATTCTTACATATACGCCGAAGTCTAAAGCACAATATGAGAAGACGGCAGTGCCAATGTGTGTCTGCAGAACATTGATAATCACAAATGAGTCACTTTATATGATAGCTCAGACAAAATTTTTATTTACGTTTTAAACAAAGTGAAGTTAGAACTTCTGCCTGGTTTAAAGAGGAAGTAAAGTCCAAAAAAAAATCCGAGAAAAAAAAAAGCCCTGTAAAGAGAAAGGCATAATGAGCTAGTATGCATCGCATACTAGCTCATTATGTAGTACTTACCTTACCCCCGCCGTGCCGCCACCTCAGCGACAGGACGGCGACATGTCCTGCCGTCCCGCTTCCGGGTTCACGTCCTCCGGCCATCTGATTGGCCGGAGGCGCAATTACATCACTCCCGCGCATGCGCGCGGGAGCCGCCGTTCACGGCACTGAGCTCTGAAGGAACGGCACGGGTGGCCGTTCCCTCAGAGCGCCTGCGCCGATGACGTCATCGGCAGTTTGCGCTGTAAATATCTCCTAAACGGTGCAAGTTTGGGAGATATTTATAGCACCTATAGGTAAGCCTTAATATAGGCTTACCTATAGGTAAAAGTTATACAAGAGGGTTTACAACCTCTTTAAAGCTCCAGCAATTCAGACACTCTAAAATCTGCTGGCTTATCTACTTGCGGACCAACTTTTTGTTTACAAATTTAAGTCAGTATTTTCTAGAAAAAAATTACTTGAAACCCCTAAAAACACACACACACACACACACATATACTGTATATATATATAATATTTTTAGCAAAGACTCTGGAGAATAAAATGGCGGTCATCGCAATACTTTTTGTCAATACTGCAATTCTACACTGCTCATTGGAAATCCAGTGTATCTTTGCCAACCTCTGGCACTTCCAGCCCGTGCGTACCATAGTCCTGTCATTGACACTGGTTACCTATGTTCCCCCTCATACCGATTATCCACACGGTTTATTCTAGGCACCAAGCCTGAGGGATCTCTCTACCAGTGCCACCCCCCCAACAGACGTCCAATTGATTCATTGCAATCTATATGTAACTTAGGCTGGCCATACACGATACAATTTTCTTGAAATTTACCTTCAAGCATGTAGTACAAAGGCCTGCCCAATTGGATACAAGTGAAAATGTTGTTTAGCTTTGACCTCACATTATGTGGTTTGTGGTGGATCTGACAGAAAATTGTACAACAAAAGTTGAACATGTATGGCCAGCCTTATACATCTTATTGTACTGTACTGCTTGATTCATTGCAATCTATATGTAAACTTATACATCTTACTGCATCGTATTGTTGATCACATGACTTGATTATTTTTACCACCTCTCACTACGTTGGTTACACCACAAGTGTTACTCTATATACACCTTATTTGCACTAACCAAACCTCTGTACTCCTCTGCTTGAACCATAGTCTAAAATTGTGTATTATTTACACCAATAAAACACATTCTATTTGACCAACTCGTGACCCTGTGGTTTCATTATCCATCCTCAAAAGGCTCTCTTTTTTGTCTACTGGTCCCTTCCAGTATAGCTTTTTTTCTGCCCATGCCGGACCCTCCGCACTCCTCTCCTACACATGCCGGACCCTCCGCGCTCCTCTCCTACACATGCTGTCCCATGCTGGACCCTCCGCACTCCTCTCCTACACATGCTGTCCCATGCCGGACCCTCGGCGCTCCTCTCCTACACATGCTGTCCCATGCTGGACCCTCCGCACTCCTCTCCTACACATGCTGTCCCATGCCGGACCCTCCGCGCTCCTCTCCTGCACATGCTGTCCCATGCTGGAACCCTCCGCACTCCTCTCCTACACATGCTGTCCCATGCTGGACCCTCCGCGCTCCTCTCCTACACATGCTGTCCCATGCTGGACCCTCCGCACTCCTCTCCTACACATGCTGTCCCATGCCGGACCCTCCGCACTCCTCTCCTACACATGCTGTCCCATGCTGGAACCCTCCGCACTCCTCTCCTACACATGCTGTCCCATGCTGGACCCTCCGCACTCCTCTCCTACACATGCTGTCCCATGCCGGACCCTCCGCACTCCTCTCCTACACATGCTGTCCCATGCTGGACCCTCCGCGCTCCTCTCCTACACATGCTGTCCCATGCCGGACCCTCCGCGCTCCTCTCCTACACATGCTGTCCCATGCCGGACCCTCCGCGCTCCTCTCCTACACATGCTGTCCCATGCCGGACCCTCCGCGCTCCTCTCCTACACATGCGGTCCCATGCCGGACCCTCCGCACTCCTCTCCTACATATGCTGTCCCATGCTGGACCCTCCGTACTCCTCTCCTACACATGCTGTCCCATGCCGGACCCTCCGCACTCCTCTCCTACACATGCCGGACCCTCCGCACTCCTCTCCTACACATGCTGTCCCATGCCGGACCCTCAGCGCTCCTCTCCTACACATGCTGTCCCATGCTGGACCCTCCGCACTCCTCTCCTACACATGCTGTCCCATGCCGGACCCTCCGCACTCCTCTCCTACACATGCTGTCCCATGCCGGACCCTCCGCACTCCTCTCCTACACATGCTGTCCCATGCCGGACCCTCCGCACTCCTCTCCTACACATGCCGGACCCTCCACGCTCCTCTCCTACACATGCTGTCCCATGCCGGACCCTCCGCGCTCCTCTCCTACACATGCTGTCCCATGCCGGACCCTCCGCTCTCCTCTCCTACACATGCTGCCCCATGCCGGACCCTCCGCACTCCTCTCCTACACATGCTGTCCCATGCCGGACCCTCCGCGCTCCTCTCCTACACATGCTGTCCCATGCCGGACCCTCCGCGCTCCTCTCCTACACATGCTGTCCCATGCCGGACCCTCCGCGCTCCTCTCCTACACATGCTGTCCCATGCCGGACCCTCCGCACTCCTCTCCTACATATGCTGTCCCGTGCCGGACCCTCCGTACTCCTCTCCTACACATGCTGTCCCATGCCAGACCCTCCGCACTCCTCTCCTACACATGCTGTCCCATGCTGGACCCTGCACACTCCTCTCCTACACATGCTGTCCCATGCTGGACCCTGAAGGGACACGGGACGGCATGTGTAGGAGAGGAGTGTGGAGGGTCCGGCATGTGTAGGAGAGGAGTGCGGAGGGTCCGGCATAGGACAGCATGTGTAGGAGAGGAGTGTGGAGGGTCCGGCGTGGGACAGCATGTGTAGGAGAGGAGTGCGGAGGGTCCGGCATAGGACAGCATGTGTAGGAGAGGAGTGTGGAGGGTCCGGCATGGGACAGCATGTGTAGGAGAGGAGTGTGGAGGGTCCGGCATGGGACAGCATGTGTAGGAGAGGAGTGCGGAGGGTCCGGCGTGGGACAGCATATGTAGGAGAGGAGTGCGGAGGTAGGGCTGGGCGATAAAACGATACCGATATGTATCACGATAGTGACATTTTCGATAGCAATAAAAGACTTTGAACGATAAAACGAAAAGTCCGCTCCGACGGGTTTAAGCTTTAAAATTGGCGCCGCCCGTCGCATACATGTCACCACGCACGCGCCGCTCGGGAGAGGCCGGGAATAGCTGAAATTACATGAGCGCTGGCGGCGCGTGCGCAATGACGTGGCGGCGCCATTTTTAAAATGAAGGCGCCTCTGGAACAGGTAAGTGAAACAGCTTCACTACCTGCCATTATGCAGGGCTGCGGGCACACTACAAGGGATGCAGTGCTGCGGGCATGGTCTACCTGTACCATGCCCACAGCACTGCATCTCCTGTAGTATGCCCACAACCCCGGATCCTCTTGTACCATGCCAGTGCCCTGCATTCTCCTGCACCATGCCAGTGCCCTGCATTCTCCTGCACCATGCCAGTGCCCTGCATTCTCCTGCACCATGCCAGTGCCCTGCATTCTCCTGCACCATGCCAGTGCCCTACATTCTCCTGCACCATGCCAGTGCCCTGCATTCTCCTGCACCATGCCAGTGCCCTGCATTCTCCTGCACCATGCCAGTCACCCTGCATTCTCCTGTACCATGCCCGCCGCCCTGCATTCTCCTGTACCATGCCCGCCGCCCTGCATTCTCACCCTAGGGTCCTTATTTTAAATGGGTAATAAAAAATATCAATAATTATCGATATCGACCAATATGAAACACTGATATCGTGATACAGTTTTCAGCCATATCGCCCAGCCCTATGCGGAGGGTCCGGCGTGGGACAGCTGAGAGGACACCCCGGTCACTTACACAGCAGGCAGTGGGGGGTCCAGCAGGTAACAGCTGAGGGGACACCCCGGTCACTTACACAGCAGGCAGTGGGGGGTCCAGCAGGTAACAGCTGAGGGGACACCCCGGTCACTTACACAGCAGGCAGTGGGGAGTCCAGCAGGTCACAGCGCTCCGGTCTTCCTCCTAGTGTCCGGCGAGCGGTTGCTAGGAGACATGCTCAGGAAGCTGGCACTGGGCAGAGGACACAGCGGCGGGCGAAGAAGCGGTTCGAAAATGGCGCGCAGGAAGCCCGGTCTGGGCCGATGAAGCGCACAGCCTGCCACCCATAGCAACGCTCCTCCGCCCGCCCCTTCCAGCCATTACTATGCCACACACCCCCAATCACCAGCTCCAATTGTGACAGTGTTGGACAGGTGGGGCGGGGGAAGGAAACAGCTCCGCCCACCATAGACACGCCTCCTGTGACCTCTGGGACATGAAGTAGGAGTGAGCTGTCATTGGTCAGAGCGGTTCCTGACCTGTCCGTACTGATCTGCACTTTCGGCAGTACAGTACACCTGAGAATCCCTGCACGGCTACACGGGGGGGCGGCTGATAGAGCCCATCATATAGAAGTACAGCCGACCAATCACACACCCACCCAGCCACAGGGACGGAATCCCCTGCTGTCTATACAACCCCAACCCATAACCGTGCAGAAGTAGTGGAAGTAAAGGATGATTGGTCAGTGTGTGAGCCGTGCCCGACCTATCACCATACAAGAAACATCCAAACTCACCCGATGTCATTGTCCCTGATAGCAGGAAGTGACAGAGTGACATCACTTCCCTCTCCATAAAGCCAGGGACTTATTCCTTGTTATGGAGAAGGGTTTTCTTTTATTGGCTGCATTGATGAAGCAGAAACGTTCAGTAAAATCTGTTCAGAAATGTCTCCAATGGGGGATGGTGTTCTCTTGTGTCCCCCACATTTCTGAGTGGTTCCTTCCACTCACACCTACATACATAGTGCACTGATGTGGAGGATGCAGGGATTTGACACTCCTGGAATTGTCGGACAGGAAGTTTCCTCCTGATTGGAGGCAGGTTCTGCATTGTGGACAGCAGGGAAGGTCTTCTTTAGCAGGAAGAGCTTGATGGAGAATTTTTGTTGACCTAACCAGGTTGTTGTAGGTCTGATTGCAATTTATCTTGAAAAACAATTTACCTGTAATTAAAGGAGAAGTACAGCCAAAGCTCGTTTTGCTGTACTTCTCCTATGGACAGTTTGTTCTGCACACCTGTGAACCATTTTCAGCAGACAGTGATCTGAAGGCAGCTGTCGGCTGACGTCACAGAGCTGCTCCAGGCTCAGGAAAGATTGTGACCATATGGTCGGGATCCACCCACATGCCCCTGAGATCCTAAGCTGGACCCTCCCGACCCCTCCACAGAACAGCACTCTAGTAAGTGCAGACAATGACAGTCACCAGTGTTTGATCACAGACTTAGAATGGGGGGAGGGGGAGGGGGGGGGGGACTGATGCTGCATCCACCAGTAAAGGATAATTCCACAAAAAAAAAAAAATTCCCATACTTCTCTTTTAAACACTTCCCGCCCGCCCTATAGGCAAAGGACGGCGGGAAGGTGGTTGCATTATCTTGACCGCACATCATATGGCGGCTGCAGGATAATGCGCTCTGCGCACACCCCGGGGGGCACGCAGAGCGGCGATCGGTGATGCGGCGTGTCACACAGGAAGAGCCGTTGATCGGCTTTCCTTAGTTCGTGCCTGACAGGCACGAGTAGAGGAGAGCCCATCTGCGGCTCTCCTGACGGGGGGGGGGGGGGTCTGCACTGGTAATCAGATCATTGATTACCAGTGCAGACTCTTGGGGGGGGGGGGGGGTGCCACTAGAACCACCAGGGATGCCCACCCATGACCCCAGGGATGCCCACCCATGACCCCAGGGATGGCCACCAGGGATGGTAATCAGGGCTCAGGGAGCCCGCCAGTGCCCTCCCTATCAGTGCCTATCAATGCCGCCTATCAGTGCCCAGCAGTGCCGGCTATCAGTGCTCACCAATGCTGCATATCAGTGCTACCTATCAGTGCCACATATCAGTTCTGCCTATCAGTGCCGCATATTAGTACCTCCTCATCAGTGCCTGTCAGTGCGGCCTCATCAGTGCAGGAAAAAACATATCTATTTACAAAATTGTATCACAAACAAAAAAACATTTTTTTTTCAAACTTTTCGATCTTTTTTTATTTGTTTAGCAAAAAAGAAAAAACCTTGCAGTGATCAAATACCACCAAAAGAAAGCTCTATTTGTGGGAAAAAATGACATAAATTTGGTTTTGGTACAGTGTTGCATGACCGTGCAATTGTCATCCAAAATGCAACAGCGCTAAAAGGGGAAAATTGGCCTGGGCAGGAAGGGGGTGAAAGTGCCTGGTATTGAAGTGGTTAAAGCCTCAGTTTGGTCACCAATAATAAAAATCAGCACAAGGCGCATTACCTACAGTGGCCCTTGTGATTGCTGGCTCCTGCATTCGTGGAAATCTTCCTCCTCTGATCCTTCCTCTTTCCACCCCCATAATCTTCCACTGTATTGGGGGTTATTAGAGCCAACAGACTTGTGACAGGCACTCATCAAGAGTGCGGACTATGCCGGCCCCCTTCCCCAATATATAAAATCATTGGGTCTTCTGTGGAGCTGATGTAAAAAAAAAAAAAAAAAAAAAGGTTCCCGGCGAGGAAGTGCCCCTCCTCCTCCGTTGAGAAACATTCTTTCATTGCTTTCACTGCCTGTAACATGATCTGTGAATGGAGGAGAGAATCCCGTGACTCATCACACATTCCCCCATTCACAGATCAGGCACAAATGTAAGAATGTTTCTCAATGGAGGAAGAAGCAAGTCCTCATCAGCAACTTTTTTTTTTTTTTTTACAGCAATGCCAACCAGATCATGAAGACATTAACCACTTCCTGACCAGGCCTTTTCTGGCACTTTGTTCCCATGTAAAAATCAGTACGGGGGCACTTACATTTTTTTAACTATTATTAATTTATTTTTACACTGTCACTTTACAATTTTTTTTTATCACTTTTATTGCTGTGACAGGGAATAAAAATATTCTTGTGACAGGTACTCTTAGGCTCCGTTCACATCTAGGCGTTTTGGGGCGTTTTTGGGGCGTTTTTCTGCTCTAGGATCAGCTCTCAAAACGCCCAACAAGACAAATCCTATTTATTTCAATGGCCCCTGTTTACATCTGAGCGTTTTGACGCTGTATACAAAACGCCCAACGCTCAAAAAAGTACATGAGCTTCTTTTTGGGCAGATTACAGGCGTTTTCCATTGATCTCTATTCAATCTAAAAACGCCTGCACAAAAATCGCGGTAAAAATCGCGGTAAAATCGCGGTAAAAAACGCCGCAAAAATCGCGGTAAAAAACGCGCGAAAAACGCTACGCTCAGGTGTGAATGTAGCCTTAATGGAGAGACCTGGGGTCTAGAATTGCACTTTTCCACTGCAAGTACCGGCTCGGCTCCACTCGGCCCTGCTTGGCCCAGCTCGGCTCAGTTTGCTTTTCCACTGCATGGTACGAGTTGGCACGTTTCAGCACTGTATAGGCTCTACTTGGCTCTTAGAGCCATATCCCACAATCCTTTGCATTCAGCCTTGATTGTTTGTCACTACTAGCCCCGGATTGGTCAGAGAATCGTTGTAATCCCACCCACTTACTACTTTAGTGGAAAAGCAAACCGAGCCGAGTAGAGCCTATACAGTGCTGAAACGTGCCGACTCATACCACGCAGTGGAAAAGCAAACTGAGCCGAGCAGGGCCAAGCAGTGCCGAGTGGAGCCAAGCCGGTACTTTCAGGGAAAAGTGCCATAAGTTTTCATAGACCCCGGACCCATGGTGGAAGAAAATAAATTTGATTCCTCCACAAGCTCCTTTTTTGTTAAGACTGGGCTAGAGATCCACCGAGCTAGAGAGTTCTTTGCTTGGCTGGACAGGAGCATGGGTAGTTTGAGAGAAGAAGTGTGCTTGTTCCATGTCAACAAGATGTGCTGGAGCGCTCTCAAATGGAATTAAATGAATAGAACAGCCTGTAAGGATTAGAACTGTCATGAAAAATCTCCCTGAGGGATGTCTCTCGGACTTTAATTCCTGTTGATGAGTTCTGAGAGAGAGAATTTTCTTCTCTGAAAAAAAAAAACCTTTGCTTGCGATGTATTCAGGATCAGACCCAACTATTCTAGGCAAAATGAGGGTTGGAGAGCAGATTTCTGGAAGTTAATTACCCAACTAAACGCCTGCAGTGTTTGAATTTTCCTGTGGATGTTGGCAGATGGCTGGAAGGGAGAAGATCTTCCAGGTAACTTGTGACCTGGGTGCTATGAGTTCTAATGCCTCGTACACACGCAACGATTGTTGGCCGTGAATTTTCGGCCAACGTCCGATCGGCCGATTGTCGGCTTGTTAGTATGATGCTTCCGACAACCGACTCCGACTTTTCGGCCGAACAAAATCTGGTGTGCATGCTATACAATTTTTGTTGGTCGTCAACAGAACGGCCGATTTTCCGTCAGTCAGTACAGATTTCGGCAGACAAAATTCAGATGAGCAAGACTGGGCATGCTCAGAGAAGAAAAAACATAGGGAAAGTTAACCAGCACATGACATCACTTCTGAAGTTGGTTTTTGTTGGCCAAGAAAATTTGTGTGCAGTCTAGAGCACATTTCAACCAACACAGCAACACTGGACAAAAGACAGCCGATCGGTCGGCCGATAATCGTTGCGTGTGTACGAGGCATTAGAATAGCAAGAAGAGGCGCTAGGACCTTTGTGAAAACTCAGAGCAGAGAATAATACAAAAGGCACTGCAACAAACTGGGATTTATTTTCTTGGACTGCAGAGAAAAAACACTCATGTGGTGGATAAATGGGGACATGCAGAAAGGCATCTTGGATGCCTATGGATGTTAGGTGTTCCCCTTGTTACATTGTTTTCCTGCAAAAATATATGCATATGTGATTTTATTTTTTTTCTTTGAAGGTCAACTTAGCCTTTAAGACTGAAAGAGCAGTATCAATTACGGACAGACCACTTATTTGGAGGACTCTTTTACCACTGGATAGAGCCAAGCAGTAACTTTGGAAGGAGTGGAAATCTCTAGGATGAGCCATCCATCATAAATTGCCAATTTATTTATTTTA
Organism: Pelophylax lessonae; assembly: GCF_965119305.1. NCBI lineage: Eukaryota > Metazoa > Chordata > Amphibia > Anura > Ranidae > Pelophylax > Pelophylax lessonae. The sequence continues at coordinate 735,915,230 of NC_138768.1, forward strand.
GGTACTTATAAAGCGACGTCAATTTACACAGCGCTTTACATATACATCAGTGTTAATTTCGTCGACTAAAACCGACTAAAACGTTTTCGTCGACTAACACAATTCAGATGACTAAAATACGACTAAAACTAAAATGGCATTTTAGTCTTAAGACTAAAATACGACTAAAAGTAAAATGGCATTTTAGTCAAAAGACTATAACTAAAACTAAATCGAAATTTGCTGCCAAAAATAAACACTGGTGCATGCTCAAAGCATAAATAATAACATATTAGATTTTTCACTCCAGGACCAGCAGTAGTATATAATGAGTTTGGAAATTGTAGAGAAATGCTTAAATAATGCATTACAAATTACAATTGAACTACACCCATTTGATTATAGATGACTAAAATGAGTTTTAGTCAACTAAAATGTAGGGCGTTTTAGTCGACTAAAATATACTGAAGTTTTAGTCGACTAAATACGACTAAAACTAAAACACTTGCAGAAGACTAAAATAGGACTAAAACTAAAATGCCATTTTAGTCCTAAGACTAAAACTAAATTGATATTTGCTGCCAAAATTAACACTGATATACATTCACATCAGTCCCTGTCCTCAAGGAGCTTACAATCTAAAGTCCCTAACTTACATTCATACATACTGGGGCCAATTTAGACAGGATCCAATTAACCTACCAGCATTTCTTTGGAGCCAGTTCTGTTTGTTAATGAACAGGTATGTCTTTTTAGAGTTTGCAGGTCTCTGTACCCAAAAGGGCATAGTGAGAAACAAGTGTGGCAAAGCCAGGGCTTTTACGCACATCAGAGGTGAGCATGTCCATCACTGCATGTATGTTTTGTGAAGATGCCACTTCAGGTGTAAGAGTATGGGGATAAAATTCTTCCAAAGTCTCCTCTAATACTGCCACCAGGTTCCCTTTATTCCAGGTCCACCTCTTCATGGGTAGGCAAATCAGGATCCAACTCGGTAGAATCTGTAAGACTGGAGAAAGTGTATGGAGTTTTGGGGCCCTGGTAAATGATTGGTGTGACGCAATACTTGGTCATCCACCTGAGACTAAGCTCTGAGTGGTTGAGTTTGAAACCTTTGCTCTATGAGGTGAATAAGGGCTCTTTCACACGGTCCGCCTCCGTCGGCGGACTCCGTGCTGCTCAGTTATCTGTTATCAGCATGATAACTTCTGAAAAGTTCTCCGACACAGGAGATAAAAGCAGCTAAAAGTGTGTCTGGGAAGAGACATAAAAGCAGAGAGCTTGTCTATTCACAGCACAGCTCTGCAAGTTTATTCGTTCCTCTGCCTATGTGGAGATGGGGGGGGGGGGGTTACCATTCCTCCAATCAGCTGTCACACAGTGTATGCAAATTCTCCACCCCCAGTGCTGAAACAGCAAAAAAAATTGTAACATGGTGTGCACATTCTAAAGAATATAGAAGGCTAAAGACAGCAGATATACGTATAAAACTTATGTTGGAAGATTTGTCTCATCTCCGTGTATCATCTGAGGCTATTCACTTCACTGGGTATATTGTGAGGGTGTACATCCATTTTCAGGTATAAAAAAACCTTCTGTGTGTTGCTCCTCCCCCCCCAGCTTCCCCTTATACTTACCTGAGCCTAATTTCGATCCAGCAATGTGCATGAAAGCAGCGGCTCTGCCAGGTCTCTCTATTCTTGTTAGCTCACACAGAGCTGTTGGCTCCTGCTTCTGTCAATCACAGCCAATGAGGAAATAATGGGGGTGGAGCCGTGCTCTGTTTGTGAGGCTTGCTATTGGGGCAGTCGGCAGGGAAAGTAGACAGAACCACTGGTGGGGGAACCAAAAAGGAGGAGGAGGATTGGAGCGGCTCTGTACAAAATTACTGCACAGAGCAGGTAAGTATACCATGTTTGCCATTTTTAAAAAATAAAATCAGAAGCTTTACAATCACTTTAAGGATAACACCTAAATTATCATAACATTTATCTACTATAACATTTATCGCTGAAAATATACATTTGGACAAAAAAAAAATTACAGATTTGTAGTCATCATTTTTAATATGTACAATATTCCACAAGATACAAATCCCACTGAAAACAAGTTTAAATAGTAACAGTGTTTTCAAAGCAAATAAGTAAAAATGGGTATACGTTTATTCACAATTTTTCAGCATTTCCCTCCTTTCTTCCACGCACACAATCTGGTCTATTTGGCTGATGAACCACACTGCTAGATAGCATTTCTATGGCCAGCTTTAGATTGACTGACTAAGCCAAGCCAACCTGCTGGCATAACAAATGTATCCTTGCCTGAACACTAACAATCACAAGGATTTGGCAAATCACTGGGCACTAGATTAAAGCAGTAATAAACCCAAAAGAAAAACATTTTATTATATTGTAGCACAGCAGTTCTTCGATGTAATGGCTGCATTAGTTTTCCTTTTTAGGCTTTCTTGTTTCAATTTTCATCTGGGGATCCAGCCAGTAAGGGCCGGTTCACATTTGTGCGATTGCGGAGATCGCATGTAATTTGGAGCGCACTGCTCCTAAATACATGCAATCTCATGTGCGGTGCGAATTTCAGCCATACCCTTTGTATGGCTGAATTCGCACTGCATCCGCAATAAACTCGCACATGAGGCTTTTTTTCATCCGCAGCAGAATCTGATCACATAGTGATTCACACTAGTGCGATCCGATTCTGTGCAAACTTGCAGATCGCACTGCAATATGCGATCGCAACTGGGGGTGTCGTTAACTTTTAATTGACACCCCCTGCGTATCGCATATGGCAGTGTGAACTGCCAGAGGTGCGAATGCGATGTGGGATCACGCTGTATATTCGCAGCGTTCCTGCATCGCACAAATGTGAACCGGGATTAAAGCCCCGTACACACGCAACGATTATCGGCCGACCGTTCATCCGTCTTTTGTCCAGAGTGGTGTCTGTTGGTTGGAATGTGCCTAGACTGCACACGAATTTTCTCGCCCAACAAAATTCTACTTCAGAAGTGATGTCATGTGTTGGATTGCTTTCTTTGTGTTCTTTCTTCTCTGAGCATGCCCAGTCTTGCTCATAAGATTTTTCCCTGTCGAAATCTGTACTGACTGCACGAAAATCGGACGTGTTTTGACGGAGGACAAAAATTTTATAGCCTGCACACCAGATTTTTTTCGGCCGAAAAGTCGCAGTCGGTTATCGGAAGCATCATACGAAAATCGGCAGATCGGTCGTCGGACGAAAATTCCCTGCCGAATTTCGACGCGTGTGTGCGAGGCTTTAGTCTGTTTTTTAACAGAAAAGCTCTCTTGCAGTTACAGGGATGGGGATTTACCACTGGTAGGGATGCTTAAAATGATCAGCTTTTATTGATTTACATAAAACCTTTATGCCAAAAGGAAGAAAAAACTGTTTGCTGTAGCTGAATCTAATAGGACATTTAACACTCCTTTACCCCCGGACCCCCAGACTGACAATACTGCTGTCCAAAGGTGCCCTCCTGTTCTCATTCATCCAAAGTCAGCATACAGAAGATGTGTTACTGGGCAGGTCACCAGGTGAAAACAGAGGGAAAAGAAGCCTAAAAAAGAAAACTATTACGGCCATCACATCTAATGATCGGTAAGCTGCAATATTTTACATTTTTGGGTTTCAGTTCTATACCGCTTCAATCAGGGATCCCCAATTTTTGTCAGCTTGTGTGCTATGTTCACCAAACAAATACACAATTTGAATGTGAGTTTATCTCAGATTGATTGTTAGAATGTCACAAATAAACAGAAAGTATATAGGAAATCAACAGAACATTGGCTCTTATTTCTATGCAGTATATTGCAGAGAGGCACTAACAAACTCCAAGAACTGGCTACATGTAAACTCATCATACTAATCTGTATTTGCTGTATTTTAGTTTTTTTTTTTTTAACTTCCCTCCTCTTAACTAAGGGTTCTATGAATAAAACACAACTCTACTAATGTTAACCATTGGAAATCAACTCACTTTTGCATACTGCATATACAATGTCTGTAATAGTAATGGTGGACATATCAAGTAAACTAAACAGTTCACCTCTGTTTGGACCACATCGTTCAGGAGGCATTCAGGCACCGAGATTCAGAGCCCACACATGGCCCACAAGACAATGGATTAGGACTCCTGTACACATACTATTTTGAAAATGTACAAAGTTAAGAACTAATGGCAACTGAAAAAGACATTCAAGTGTTTCTTTAAAGACAGGGCATTGGAAAGTTCTCGTGAGAAACAAGTTCTGCTTTACAGAAGAGACATTCATAGAATAACAGGATCCTACTCTCACTCCAACATCCATCTCCTAAGCTTAAGACACAACTTTGAAGGTACAAGAGAGTCCAGTGTACAAATATGTTGCAGATAATTACTGGAAATGGCATTACAGTGAAGTAATAGTGGTAACAATAAATTATAGAGAAGATAGATAGTCCATGTTAAAAAGCAGGAATCAATCCTCAGGCAAACCAAAAAATATCCTATACTTAAAGTGTATTTCTACTTTTGCAGTCAAATTTGAGAAAACCCCACTATGTTTGTTATGTGTTCCCATTCACACGGCATGTCTAAAATGCTATTAAAAACATTTATAAAGCTGGGCCATGAACGGCTCAAATCTCGGCAAGTTTAGTAGGAAACAGCCAAGATTTAAACCATGTATGGGCAAGCTGAATGTACCCAAGTTAAATCGATCGATCAACTTGGGTACAACCAGCCTGTCAGATTTTACATGCGATTATTGCTGGCGGCTGTTGTAGCTGCTAGCAACAATCACTGTGCTTTCCCGGCAGGGATGGCTTCCTCCACCGAGAGAACACAATGGCTTCACGGGAGGGATTCTCTCCATCAACACTGACTGTGTTAATGGGGGAATCTAGCAAATTTCTTTATTGCAACCCGTTTGGGGGTGACTTAAAAGACATCTGTGCAGGTTCATGCACAAATGTCTACTGAAGCCCCCGAAGTCGCCAAAAGTAGTGCAGGTACTATTTTTGGAAAATGGGATGTTGCCATTGCCGGTGTTCCGTGAGAATTACCTACCCGTGAGAAAAACCTACCCCTCGTCACTTCCGGTACTCCGCACTGTATGTAATGCAGCGGGTACATTAAAACAGCTGTGCTGAAATACGAGTGATCTCCGCTCCTGTCCCGGTCACTACCCTGCTCTCGGATAGTAAATATAAAAGCGGCGGCGGCTGTATGAAAACATAAATCACTGAGCCGAAAGCCGCTTTTATATTTACTTGCCGAGAGCAGGGAAGTGACCGGGACAGGAGCGGGGATGACTCATATGTCAGCACAGCTGTTTTAGGTAAGCGCCGCGTCGGTAGGTTTTTTTCACGGTACACCGTGATCGTTTTATACTAGTGCGCATGCGCACTAGTAAGCTCCTCTGTTCTTCCATTAGGTATCCGGGGCTCTGAGCATGCGCACTGCTGCGCTGCTCAGATGCTTCTGGCCGGAAGTGACGAGGGGTAGGTAATTCTCACAGGGTAGGTAATTCTCACGGAACACCGGCAATAGGTTGCAATTTGTCATGTGATTTGACCTGTCAAACTGCGTTGATGTGAACGGGGGCTTAATGTATCTTAAGATATCAAAAGTGACTGTATGAAAATGATATATGCATTCTTCTCCCACAATCCCCTGCAAGCAAAAAATAAAAAGGCTATGCAGACTATTTCATAGCACAAATCTATCCAGCATGTTGTTACTATGCTCTATGTGGGTTGAATAAGCAGCCAGGTGACACAAGAAGATGCAGTACTGAACAGTGGTGTCACCATCCTGGCTAGGTACGTCTTTAAATATTTGAATAGATTTTCACCTTGATTCAGTATAGTATTTGCTAGCCAATGGTAATCCACATATCATCATAAAACCAACCACTTTACTGCTTCATCTACCATGTGACAGTGGTTTGAAAATCCAGCCAATGACAGCCTTCAGAATGGCAAATCTTGATACGAGTGTATGATGCATGCCGAGAAGCAGACCATTAGACAAGCAGTCTAGCAGAATATATCCAACATATACACGTACATCTGTCACTTTGCATTACAAGGTGCGAGTCTGTTAGACAAAAGTATTACCTATTTTCTTTCCTTGTCTGTATATAGCCTCCTACTACTTAAGTACAAATTTAAATAAATGGTTCTTCTCTGTGGTTCAGCTATTCCAAAGACTTTATCAAAGCATGGATAATGATAAAAATGTGTGTAAAATACTTGTTAAGTAACAAATGTATAGATTACTGATATTGACACTTTAGATTTTGGATATGAATACAGCGATCATTGCAGTAATGTTTTTTTCAGCTCTTGCTTAAATGGAAAGCTGTCTTGTTTGTTTAGCTTATATATTTGATAATTCATGAAAGATATATGGTACAGTGAACAGAGTTTGTCTAGTAAGCCCAGTGTCAATTTGCTTGTCTGTGATGTGACAATTGCAATATTACAGTTCTCTAAACAATTACCTGGACCGCGCCTACATTACAACGTTAAGCATTAAATAATGGTGGTAGGCTTAAATGTACTTAGTTCATTTCATGTTTGTACTACACTTATGATAGTCAAAATTTTTCCTTGTATAGTCAAAAGACAATTCCACCACTCACATCCTTGTATATAAATGACACCTAAAGTGCTAGTTCCCTGATCTTTATTACAGGTTGGCTTGCTAATGCGATTGTGCAATACTGGAGAAATATTCCAAGATGTCCTGGATGGTGAATTCCATGGTAATACCAGCTCCAGTGTAACATTTCTCAATTAAACCTTCAAAGTGCTTGTACTGACGGATGAACTCATCCTGCATAGTGTGCCAGACCACCTAGGGAGGAAAAGAAAAATACCTGAAATTAGGAATGCCCTAACTTGATGAGCCAAAATGACAAAAATGAAACAGCAGATATAAGGTCATTTCACAAATGGTATTAACTTGGACCATTTCTTAGCTCCGATGTTACTGAATTGTTACAGCAATTAGAGGATGACCATTAACACTAGAGATCGACCGATTATCGGAAACACTGATATAATCGGGGGCCGATATGCACTTTCCCTGATATATCGGAATTGGATCCTGAAGTTACCGATATTGCCGATATTTAAGGAAAGTGCATGTCCTGGGGTGATGCCTGCAGCTAGAGGCATCACCCCGGTAACGGTGTCCATAGCTGACGGTCGGCTGACTTGTAATGACAACTGATGTGGCTGAGAAGCCGCTCGACTGTCATTACAAGGAGCGGGAGGGGTCGTCCCCCTCCCGCCTCCTTCCACGGCTCACCCGGGTTTCCTGTCCCACCGGGAGACCCGGGCATCCTACCTCCACCGCCAAAGAGAAGACCTGGTGTAGCATGGAGAGGTGTCCCCGTGAAAGCCGGTATCCCTGCCGCAACTGCGCATGCACGGGTCTCCATGTAAAAAACCCGGAAGTGATGTCATGACATCACTTTTGGGTACTCGGCGCCAAATTAAAAAACCTGACAGCATTCAAAACAGCCAAACTTGGTGTTTTGAATGCTTTTCAGTGCCGAGGAGGCATAATGAGCTAGTATGCACCGCATACTAGCTCATTATGAAATACTTACCTTAGAACGAGCCCCTGCCGTGCGCTCGCTTACCTGTATGACGAGCGACATGTCCAGTCGTCCGTCTTCCGGGATCGCGGCATCCGGCCATCTGATTGGCCAGAGTCGCGGTGACATCACTCCCGCGTGCGTGCACGGGAGCCGACGGTCACGGCACGGGGCTCTGAAGGAACGGCACCAGTACATGTTCAGGAGATATTTACAGTACCTATAGGGGTAAGCCTTATCATAGGCTTACCCATAGGTAAAAGTGTCAGAGGAGGGTTTACTTCCTCTTTAATCAATGATTAAGACATTTTTGCTTTTGAGTTCACATTCGCTTTAAGAGAAGATCTTTTGCAAACAAGAAATGGTACAACAATGCCATTGTCATAGATGAATGAAACTCTGAATTACATTACACATACATTGACACATGTAGAAGAAAGGCAAGCGTTATCCAGAGTATCCAACGTATTCAGTGGAACCTAACATTGGGTTAGTGGAGGGTGCGTATTTATATATTTTTTGTATGGTATTTTATTTCCTTCTCTTTTTAAACATCTTTTTATGGGGAAAGCTGGATCAGGAAATCTTTCTTTTAAAAAGAGTATGTTTTTTGTGGAAAAAAAAAAAGTTACCTGTAACAAGTTCTCCTCCTCACACAAATGCTTGTCCATCTTCTTGTAGAGATTATCCAGTCCTTTCTTTACCTCCTTACCAGGATAATCCTTTATGACTTTACGCAGTTCTTGCTTGCTGAAAGCCAGCTGGTAGCTTACTTCTTCATAGCCAATTCCTTGTGCGACGCGAGATTTTACCCCTTCAAAGAATATCTGACATCATATAAACAAATATAGTTATTACATTAGAGAATTACCATTATCAAACATGTAAAATAAGCAAAACAGACAAAAGCTTTTTTTTTTTTTTTTTTTTTTGGCTGCACCCCCAACACTCGCTTTGCTGCAGCATTTTGCATGTCTGAAAGTTGCAGCTAAGGGCAGATTAGAAAAAAAAGCAAAAAAAAAAATGTAATTTGTTTATTTATCATGAAAACATTTGCCCATTGATCCCAGCCATTAAGGCAACAAATACATGCTTCCTTTCAAAATGATCATATTCATGCAAGCTTCAGCCTGTATAGCAGCACTGCGTACAAATGTAAACCATTTCAAAGTTTTCGTCAAGCTTTAAGCAGAACTCAAGCTTTTGTGCAACAGTCAGCATTCCCATTAAGATTTGTTTAACATTTCCATACTAAAAAAATATATTTTTTAAAAGGCTTAAAAAAGAAAAGTGGATCAAAAATTGCAGTAAGCTTTACACATGCAATAATACAAAAGCCCGGCAAACCCTGTGTGAACAGGACTTTACTTCGACAGTTCTACACTAAAACACTAGAATGAAAGAAGATTACATTTAGTTTTTCCAGTGGATGCCCTAAAGAATATATGACATATGACTGCAGGTGGTCATTGTATTTCTGCTTGGCTTCCCTCTTCTCTGTTTCCAGGCAAGAGATTTTTAAGCGGGAGAGAGTAGCAAAGATGTGATGAAAGTTTTCCATCATGACTACATCTCGGGGTGTCTTCTGGCTTTCATTTGCAACTTTTTCAACTAGAAAAAAAGAAGAAATACTTCTTAATAATCTAGAAAAATGAATGTCAATGGCATATATAGCTGCTAGCAATAAGTGCAGCTTCACAATCACTTGTGTAAACATTGACAAAGAAAAATTGCAGCTCTAAATAATATCATACAACATAAAAAAATGCAAGTAGGGCCTCGGCTTTCAGAAAATATATAATGTTCTGGTTATTTTTGTTTATATAGCCAACAAATGCAGATTTTGTACAGAATGTGTGTGATGTGTACAAAAAAATGTAAAAACTGCTCTAGAGAGAAAGTAATATTTTATTTTTTTTAAATATGAACACACTTTGATGATTTGAATTAGAACAAAGACATTTCATACATGTTATCCTCTGAAAAAAATAAAAGACAATGTTATATATAGGATACCCACTCAAACACAGGGAAAACATGCCATCTTGATGTAGACAATGTACCTCCTGAACCCAAGACCCTATTTTGCATGTTCCAATAATATTGGGCTATTTATTAAGTAAAATCATTTACTAACAAATCAACACACCAGTGACTATGATTATTAACCACTTTAAGGCCGGCCACGGGTGGTTTAGATTTTTGCCGGTTCAGCAGGAGCTGGTTGGGATTCGAAACCATGTATGTGCAGGCTATATGTACCAAGTTGATCGATCGGCCAACAATACTACCATCCTGCCAGATTTACTTTCGACTGCTGCTAGCGGCTGGCAGTGGAATGCCATTACTTAGCAGGAGGGATTCCGCTGTCAGCACTGTGTGTTGATGGTGAAACTGTGCAAATCTATTTCTTTCCTGCAACCCGTGGTGGCACGGATGTGGCACGAATGAGAACTGATGTGGCACAGATGAGCACTGATGTGGCACAGGATGAGCACTGATGTGGCACGGATGAGCACTGATGTGGCACAGATGTGACAAGGATGAGCACTGATGTGGCTATAGATAAGGCACGTATGAGCACTGATATGGCATGGATGGGCATGAATGAGGCATGGGTGGGCACGGATTAGACAGGGATAAGGCACAGATGGGCATGAGTGAGGCACAGATGGACATGAAAGCGGCATGAATGAGGCACAGATGGGCATGAATGAGGCACAGATGGGCATGAATGAGGCACGAATGAGGCACAGACTGGCATGAGTGAGTCACAGATGAGGCACAGATGGGCATGAGTGAGTCACAGATGAGGCACAGGTGGGCATGAGTGAGGAACAGATGGGCATGAAAGCAGCATGAATGAGGCACAGATGGGCATGGATGAGGCACGGATGAAGCACAGGTGGGTATAAATTAGGCACTAATGAGGCACAGATGGGCATGAAAGGGGCATGAATGAGGCACTGAGCATTTCTGTGGTCTCTCTCCTTTCCTTGCACGCTGTACCGATCGGTGTGTACAGCGTGCGAGGAGAGAAGAGCGCTGAACCAGACATGCGCCGGTTTGTTGACAAATGATCATTCAGTCATTGGATGGAGCAATCACATGGTAAAGGGCCACTGTCATTGCCCCTTTACCACAATCCGTGATGCACCAGGTCTGGATAACCCGACGAGAAAGGACACTTCTGTGTGCGTGTAGGAAGTGCAATTCTTCGAGGACGTCATTGTACGCCCTCCCAGAATAAGCTGACCGCGCTGTGCCCGGTTGGCAAGTGGTTAACAACCGATAATGATCATTTTTTTTTTTTTTTTTTTTTTACATTTCAGCTGTCAGTGGGGAAATCCCGCTGAGAGCTGAAAAAAACCAAGCCTGAAAGTATGGGTTTTAGGTATCAGAGCATTTGCACAAGTACCGATACTCGTGCACATGCTTCGTTTCAGCACCAATACTGGTATCGATGCAACCCTAGTTTTGCAACAATTACTTTTTTTTTATATAGGATAAGGTTGTTGATACCCAACCCCCTTGTAAGAGGCTCAAGGTACTCCACTTGCCTGGGTCATCATCCCTATACTACTTGTGGTGTAACATTTTAGGATCCTGTGACCACTATGATAAAGTAGGGATTCCTTTGTGAGGGCAGGTAAAAGAAGTTTGGTGCCACTGATTCAGGCCTGTTGCACTACACAGAGGCTTTTGGGACATTCATGGGCAAATGTGAAATAGAAAAAAAATGGAAACAAGAAAACAATAGCAACCTATTGTTACTTACCATTTATAAAAACTGCCTTAATCAGCTTTGTATAAGCTTTGTCTAAATCTCCACGTCTCTCAGATCCTCGAAAGATTGACTCTGCCAATTCAGCAAACTCTTCAAACCCAGACACAAATGGAAGAATGCCAACCTTACTCTTCTTTGAGATTTTTACATCCTCCATCTGCTTGATTTGGTTACTCTGCAAATTACAAAGGGTAAAAGGTCACGCACATAATAGTATCGATTGTAAAAATGGGAAAGAGATATCAAACAACGAGAGAAGGACACGTTCATTCCTAGGGAAGGCTGTTATTTATGCTTCCCAAGAATAAGTGATTGCTCCATAGAAATAAATGAAGATTGTAGCATGCATGAGCTGAAGAAGCAAGAGCTTGAATGGGAAACTACTTAAAGCGGAGTTCCACCCTAAAAATTAACTTTGCACCGTCCGTTAGCTTTAAAAAACCTGAAAAAGAATTGTTTAATTACTATTTTTTTTTTGTTTTACTTACCTTGTTTTTAATGAAAATAAACTTACCTTCCTTCCTCTTCCTCCCTCTGCGGCCGCGGCCCCTGACATCACTTCCTCCATTGCATTGACTCCTGGGAGATGAGCGTCATCAATCCCAGGAGTCAATGCGCCTGCACCGGTGTCACTCGTCACTTCCGGTGCAGGCGCGTCATTCCCTGCTGAACAGCTTCTGGGCATGCACAGAACCAGCTGCGGGATGACGCGCCTGCCCCGGAAGTGACGAGCAGGGCATTCTGGGACTCCGACGTCACCGAAGAGGACACAGAAGATGACGCTCCGGCTTCAGCTGCCCACACCTGAGATGGCAGCGCTGGACAAGACATTTTTAAGGTAAGTATTTCATCTCACATGTAAGCTAAACAGGGGACAGTTCCGAGGCTATCTTTGCTTAAATGCACTAGCCCTGACTGTCCTAGGGGTATTTTTAGTTAAAAAATGTATTTAAGGGTGGAACTCTAAGCAGGCACTGTGCAGTTGCCAACAGGCCATACAGTAAAGTACTTGACAATGTGGGAATAGAAGTGTTAGACTTGAGGAGGGAGTATATTTAAAGGGTAATTTTACTAAGATTACTGTTCTTTAAGTCATTAACATCATGATCTCAATATTAATTTATGCCTGAACCAAATCTCCTTGTCAGTACTACCTAAGCAACAGAAACGTATAAATACATCGGTTGTATCTTACATATTGTTAGTTTCATTCTATGCACCTAGTCCTTGTATATTTAGGAGATGCAGTCTTGTCCTATAGTAAGAACTAGAGATGCAACATACAATGACATTTGTATCCACTTAGGACACCAAGTAAGATTTTTGCCAAATTACCAGGTGAAAATAAAGGACTCAAAATCCTGGAAAACAGAAATGAGTGCTGTAACTACAGTGGGTACGGAAAGTATTCAGACCCCCTTAAATTTTTCACTCTTTGTTATATTGCAGCCATTTGCTAAAATCATTTAAGTTCATTCTTCTTCCTCATGAATGTACACACAGCTCCCCATATTGACGGAAAAACACAGAATTGTTGACATTGTTGCAGATTTATTAAAAAAGAAAAACTGAAATATCACATGGTCCTAAGTATTCAGACCCTTTGCTGTGACACTCATATATTTAACTCAGGTGCTTTCCATTTCTTCTGATCATCCTTGAGATGGTTCTACACCTTCATTTGAGTCTAGCTGTGTTTGATTATACTGATTGGACTTGATTAGGAAAGCCACACACCTGTCTATATAAGACCTTCCAGATCACAATGCATGTCAGAGCAAATGAGAATCATGAGGTCAAAGGAACTGCCTGAAGAGCTTAGAGACAGAATTGTGGCAAGGCACAGATCTGGCCAAGGTTACAAAAAGATTTCTGCTGCACTTAAGGTTCCTAAGAGCACAGTGGCCTCCATAATCCTCAAATGGAAGACGTTTGGGACGACCAGAACCCTTCCTAGAGCTGGCCGTCCGGCCAAACTGAGCTATCGGGGGAGAAGAGCCTTGGTGAGAGAGGTAAAGAAGAACCCAAAGATCACTGTGGCTGAGCTCCAGAGATGCAGTCAGGAGATGGGAGAAAGTTGTAGAAAGTCAACCATCACTGCAGCCCTCCACCAGTCGGGGCTTTATGGCAGAGTGGCCCGAAGGAAGCCTCTCCTCAGTGTAAGACACATGAAAGCCCGCATGGAGTTTGCTAAAAAACACCTGAAGGACTCCAAGATGGTGAGAAATAAGATTCTCTGGTCTGATGAGACCAAAATAGAACTTTTTGGCCTTAATTCTAAGCGGTATGTGTGGAGAAAACCAGGCACTGCTCATCACCTGTCCAATACAGTCCCAACAGTGAAGCATGGTGGTGGCAGCATCATGCTGTGGGGGTGTTTTTCAGCTGCAGGGACAGGACGACTGGTTGCAATCGAGGGAAAGATGAATGCGGCCAAGTACAGGGATATCCTGGACAAAAACCTTCTCCAGAGTGCTCTGGACCTCAGACTGGGCCGAAGGTTTACCTTCCAACAAGACAATGACCCTAAGCACACAGCTAAAATAACGAAGGAGTGGCTTCACAACAACTCCGTGACTGTTCTTGAATGGCCCAGCCAGAGCCCTGACTTAAACCCAATTGAGCATCTCTGGAGAGACCTAAAAATGGCTGTCCACCAATGTTTACCATCCAACCTGACAGAACTGGAGAGGATCTGCAAGGAGGAATGGCAGAGGATCCCCAAATCCAGGTGTGAAAGACTTGTTGCATCTTTCCCAAAAAGACTCCTGGCTGTATTAGATCAAAAGGGGGCTTCTACTAAATACTGAGCAAAGGGTCTGAATACTTAGGACCATGTGATATTTCAGTTTTTCTTTTTTAATAAATCTGCAACAATGTCAACAATTCTGTGTTTTTCTGTCAGTATGGGGTGCTATGTGTACATTCATGAGGAAGAAGAATGAACTTAAATGATTTTAGCAAATGGCTGCAATATAACAAAGAGTGAAAAATTTAAGAGGGTCTGAATACTTTCTGTACCCACTGTACATACAAAGTAACAGTAAGCTGCAATATATATCATTTTTTTTTTTTTTTTTTGGGCGGAGGGCGTTTGATACACTTTTAAAGACAACATGGATGGTACAACATGCTAAGCGAAGCTGTAACTTACAATGCATTTATCAAAGTTCCTTTTCACAGTAACCAGGACATTGCCAAGTGTGGTGCTGAGGAAGGAGGCGGAATCAACATTCTCTGCTGTCCACACATGGTGACTCATCTTCACAAGCATATACAAAGAGTTAAAGCTGTCAATCTTGTCTCCCAGAGCAATGAGGTTGTTCAGTTCTGGTTCAATACAGCGGAATATGTGAGTCATCATCTGTCGGACCATTTCCTTCCTACAACAAAAAAAAAAAGTTAAGATAATTTTGGATCTATGATTTTGCCACTCTAAGTCAAATAAAATATGCTATAAGCAAGTAGGTAATTGGCATTGTGCAAAGTAGAGTAAGACCTGGCCAGAGAGGGATCATTTTTCCACAGTTGCCCAACTTGCATACATATTAGAAAACATGTGAATCTAGTATATTAACCAATTCAACACAGGGCACTTTCACCCCCTTCCTGCCCAGGCCAATTTTCAGCTTTTAGCGCTGTCACATTTTGAATGATAATTGCGCGGTCATGCAACGCTGTACCCAAACAACATTTTTATTTAAAAAACAAAAAAGTTTTTTGTTTGTGTTAAAAATTTTGTAAATAACGGAATTTTTGTAAAATCTTACCTGTAAAATTCCTTTCTCTGAGTCCTCCGACAGTCTCCGCCTCTTCATATTCGTCACATATGGGGTATTAGACTTTGCTCCGAAGGAGTAGCTAGGCAACAGAATATGTTAACAATAAAGCTTTAACATATCCCACCCTCAAGGGGTGGTCCCCTCAGTCAATACCCTCCTACTTCCTGCAACCATATCTCAGTTTTAGTGGAATAGCAGTAGAGTACACAATCAAACCCCAAAAGAGGGGCGGGGGCGGCGACTGTCGGAGGACTCAGAGAAAGGAATTTTACAGGTAAGATTTTACAAAAATTCCGTTTTCTCTTACGTCCTCCTACAGTCGCCGCCTCTTCATATTCGTCACATATGGGGACGTCCCAAAGCAGTGCAAACATGAGGGGTGGGAAACGCATTCGCGCCGAAAGGCAACGCAGTCTCCGCATCAAAGAAGGAACCTTACCAAAGGAAGGAACCAGCTGGGCAACAGCAAAAAACAAGTGCTCAACAGGAGCAACAACCCAGGAAAAGACAAAAAACCAGGGGATACAAAACTTATCCCAACAGCCAGGAGTCCCCAACAAGGGACCCTAGGGAACAGCCGCACTAAGAACCTTGCGGCCAAAGGAAGCATCCGCCGATGCCTGAACATCTACTTTGTAGAATTTTGCGAAAGTGTGCACGGTCGACCAAGTCGCCGCCTTACACACCTGGGCTACAGAAGCCCCATGACGACAGGCCCAAGACGTACTCAGAGATCTAGTCGAGTGCGCCTTCACAGGCACAGGGGGAACCTTCCCCTGCAAGGCATAGGCCTGTTCAATGGTCTGCCTGATCCATTTGGCGATGGTAGAGGCCGAAGCCGCCATGCCCTTCCGAGGACCCTCTGGAAGAACAAACAAGGAGTCCGTCTTTCGAAAAGACTCAGTCGACTTAAGGTAAACCCTTATCGCCCGAACAACATCCAGAGAGTGCAATCTCACCTCCTTCGGACGGTTTGGCTTCGTGCACAACGAAGGCAAGACAATATCCTCATTAAGATGGAAGTCCGAAACTCGTTTCGGAAGAAAAGAAGGATTAGGTCGCAAGACCACCTTATCCAAATGAATAACCAGGTACGGAGACTTGCAGGACAAAGCCGCCAGCTCCGACACTCTGCGAGCCGAAGTGATCGCCACCAAAAAGGCGACCTTTTCGGACAACATAGACAACGAGATCTCCCTGATCTGTTCAAAAGGAGCACGTTGTAACACAGATAGAACGAGATTCAAGTCCCAAGGGGGCAGAGGATCCCGCCTCGGGGGAACCAGATGCCGCACACCCTGAATAAAGGTGCCAACCAATGGGTTGGAAGCCACGGGACGTTGAAACAGAACGGCCAGAGCAGACACCTGACCCTTTATCGTAGCCAGCGCCAAACGCTGATCAACACCCGTTTGAAGGAAAGACAGCACACGGGACACCGAGTACGTGCGGGGTGAAAACCCCCTGGACTCACACCAGGCAAAATAGGCCTTCCAAGTACGGTAATAAACCTTCCCCGAGGAAGATTTCCTCGCATTGATTAAAGTATGGACGACCTCCGGAGAGAGACCCCTCTCCTTCAGGACCTCGGTCTCAACAGCCAGGCCGTCAAAGCCAGCGACTGTAAAGCAGGATGGTATATCGGTCCTTGAGACAGTAGATCGTCTCGAAGAGGCAGACGCCACGGGGCGTCGACCGCCAGATTCACGAGGTCTGCGTACCAGGACCGGCGAGGCCAGTCCGGTGCCACAAGAATCACCGTGCTGCGTTCCAAATGTAACCTGCGAAGGAACCTGGACAGCAACTGAATCGGTGGAAACGCGTACATCAGCCTGTACTGATGCCACGGGGCCACTAACGCGTCCGACGCGTCTGCCCGAGGGTCGCGCGTCCTTGCCACGAACCTCTTCACCTTGTTGTTGAGGCGAGACGCGAACAGGTCCACATCTGGAAGACCCCACTTCGCGCACAACGTCTGGAAGACAGCCGGATGGAGAGACCATTCCCCCTGATCCAGGGTCTGGCGACTCAGATAGTCCGCCTGCCAGTTCTCCACTCCCGGAATGTGAACCGCCGTTATCGCCGGGACATGAGTCTCGGCCCAAGACAGAATGTCGGCCACTTCTCGAGCCGCTCGGGCACTCTTGGTGCCCCCTTGGTGGTTGATGTAGGCCACCGCCGTGGCATTGTCCGTCTGCACCCGAACCGGGCAACCCTGCAGCCGGTCCGTCCAGCGATGAAGACAGAGACTTATCGCACGCAATTCCAGAATGTTGATCGGAAGGGAAGACTCCCCCTCCGACCAAGTCCCCTGAGCGGACAGAACGCCCAGAACTCCACCCCAGCCCGACAGGCTGGCATCCGTGGTGATTACCGTCCACGAGATCGGACGAAACGACTTGCCCCCGGACACCAACGGGGACTGGAGCCACCACAGAAGGTTTTCCCTGGTGCGAAGACTCAACGAGATCTGAAGATCCAGAGATTGAGGTCGCCCGTCCCACCTGGACAGGATCTCCGCTTGGAGACCCCGCGTGTGAAACTGTGCGAAAGGAATCGCCTCGAAGGCCGAGACCATCAATCCCAGACATCTCATACACGTCCGCAGAGACGAGTTCGGAACGTCCCTGAGGGACCTGACTTCCTCCCGGAGAGTCCTGAGTTTGTCTTCCGGCAGGAAGACCTTCGCCTGCACCGAGTCCAGTATCATTCCCAGATAGGGGAGACGAACCGACGGACTCAGTGTCGACTTTGGAAAATTTATCGTCCAACCAAACTCCTGTAGAGTTTGCATCGTGACAGACAGGTCCTCCTCCAGACCCTGGCTGGTCGCAGACCGAACCAGAATGTCGTCCAGATACCCCAGGACAGAAACGCCCTGGGCCCTCAATAATGCCAGAACCGGTGCAAGCACCTTGGTGAAGACCCGCGGAGCCGAGGCGAGACCAAAGGGCAACGCCACGAACTGGTAGTGATCCTCCGCAATGGCAAATCGAAGGTACCTCTGATGACCCTCGAATATGGGGATGTGAAGGTACGCATCCTTCAAATCGATGGAGGCCATGAATTCCCCCGGAGCCAGGGCAGCCACCACCGACCGCAGGGATTCCATGCGGAACTTGCGAACCCGCACAGAGCGGTTCAGAGCCTTCAAGTCCAGAATCGGACGAACCTTGCCCTCCTTTCTGGGCATGGTGAACAGATTGGAATAAAACCCCCGAAACCTGTCCCGATGAGGCACCGGAACCACCACTCCCTGAGCCCTCAGGTCCCGCACCGCCAGGTGCAGGTCCCGCAAGCGCTCTGGAGACAGTTGAAGATTTGAGGGAAAAAATCTGCTCTCCGGCCGAGAGAGAAACTCGATCTTGTAACCAGATCGAACGATTTCCAGAACCCATCTGTCCCGCACACGGGCCAACCAGGGCTGAAGAAAACCGAGCAAGCGTCCCCCCACCCCAAAACTGGGTGAGGGCGCCCCTTCAGGCCGAACTGTTATGGGCTGCAGGTCCGGACTGGCCGGACTTCTGTTTACCAGACCAGGGCTTCTTCTGAGAGCCTTGACCTTTGAACGGATTGCCCTTGTAGTGCGGCCGAAAGGCACGAAAGGACCCCTGAGGGGGCCGAAAAATTAGCATGCTTCTTCCCAGAAGCCCCCTTAGCCTTGGGGAAATGGGGCAAGAGAGTGCTCTTACCCCCGGTGATCCCCTTAATCAACACATCCAAGGACTCCCCAAAAAGGCGAGACCCATCATAAGGCAGATTGGCTAAGGTCTTACGTGAAGATTGGTCCACCGACCAACATTTCAACCAAACCAGGCGGCGAGACAACACCGCCACGCTGTGCACACGTGCAGCCAACGGAATCAGGTCCAGGTCCGCATCACACAGATACATGACACCCTGGTGGATCTGATCCACCATATCCAGGGTCGCCGGCGAGGCCGAGTCGGCCACTAGGACGCGCCTAAGCATCTGCGTCCAACTTGCGATCGCCTGGGCCGCCATGAGAGAAGCAAACAGAGCCTTAAGCATAGAACCCGTAACAGAATAAGTATGACGGGCAAGAGACTCCAATCTCCTATCCGTGGCATCACGGAAAACAGGGGAACCCTCTGCAGGAATCGCAGTGGCTTTGTTCAAAACCGCAATTGCATGATCCACTGGTGGAGGCACACACCACCTTTCATCAGTGGCAGGCGAAAAAGGATAACGCAGCTTGAATTTACTCGGTACCGCAAAAGGCTTGCGCAGATCGCGCCATTGATCCTTAATAGCGCGCTGAAAATCAGCATTGCAGGGAAAAACCTGCGGCGTCCTGCGTTTCCTCTGCGTCCCATAAGCCGCCAAGGCAGCGGGGGGACACACTTCGTCCTGCAAACGCAGCGTTTGCTTAATGGAAGCAATCAACTCATCCATGATTGCAAGCTCTTCAGGCGAGCCAGGGGGAGAATTATCAACCCCCTCAACTTCAGCCTCCACCTCAGACCCCACTAGATCAAGAGAGGAGCGGGACCCCGATAAGGAGGCCCCTGCCAGAACAGCCCCATCACCTTCACCCTCAGAATCAGAGGAAAGAGCAACTCTGGGCCTTTTAGTAGATTGAGCAGCCACCAGCATTTGCACCTGAGCAGCAAGGCCAGCCACAATAGTGGCTAAATCCCCCCCTGGGGGGGAAACAGCGGTCCCCTGGCTTTCCACCAATACTGTAGGAAATTTGCCCTCCTGAGAATCCATTGCCCCTGTAATGCCAGACAACCAAGGGTTAACTGCCCCTTTTAAGCAAGCGCGGCAAGCGCAGCCCACCGCACCACACTCAAGCACAATGAGACCCCCACAGGGAATATGCAAACTGAACACAGGCAATGGATAGCAAGAACAGAAGGATAAAACCTGAGGAGACCCTCGCCGCTGCTGCTGCCTCGATCGGTGTCTTCACCCTCTCCAGGAAAGAGGAAGTGATGCTGCCAGGGCGCTTCTATGTAAGCCTATGGAGGCTACAAGAAAATGGCCGCCATGCATGTAAACCATGCGGCCGGAGCGGGTGTAGGCAAAATGGCGTCGTTTGGCGCCGAAACCGCCGCTCCACAGTGCATTAAAACACACATTACATTCCAATATCAGAATACATGTCAGATCGCCGCAGCGATCGCCGTATATGCCCAAACATGCCAAAAAAACATGCCCCACAGCACACAGCTTCTCACACTGACCAGTCTGACACACACAGTGTCATACAGCTCCCCCCCCCCCCCCTTGCAGCCCACAGCATGCAGCCGAGAGATAGGGAGACAAGCAGTGTGAATAGAGGCAGGTTACACAGTCCCAGACTGACACCCCCCCCAGACAGACAGGTCCCCACATAGATACACTTACCTCACATGGCGTGGGGGACCCGCACAGGCGAACAAGCCGCTGCACATGAGGCAGGGAGAGTCGCAATTCAAGACGCACAAAATGGGGGTTAAGAAACCGCACAGCGTCCAGTGAGGTAGCCACCTCACCAATCATCCCTGCACCGAACAGGGATGGGTCGTTCACTGTGCCAGGAGCGTTACCTGGCTGAACGCTCGATGGCAGACTGGGAAGCCACTGACCCACGACCTGCGACCAGGGGGATCAGCCCGAGACCCAGTCCGCATGATCCTCTTCGTCCGAAGAACTAACTAACGCTGACAAAATAACAGCTAAATAAAGGTAGAGAGAAAAACTCAAACAAAATATTAAAAAGAAGAAAGAGTCTGGGACAGAAAGTCCCAGCACAGAGAGAGCCAGCCACTCCTGACAAGCTAGACATTAAAACTGAGATATGGTTGCAGGAAGTAGGAGGGTATTGACTGAGGGGACCACCCCTTGAGGGTGGGATATGTTAAAGCTTTATTGTTAACATATTCTGTTGCCTAGCTACTCCTTCGGAGCAAAGTCTAATACCCCATATGTGACGAATATGAAGAGGCGGCGACTGTCGGAGGACGTAAGAGAAAAGTAAGTTTTCTCCTGCACTGACGAGCACTGATAATCACTGATGAGGTGGCACTGACGATGAGGCACTAATGTAACACTGATGGGTAATGATAGGCGGCACTGATATGCAGCACTGATGGGCACTGATAGGTGGCACTGATATGCAACATTGATAGGCACTGATAGGCGGCACTAATGGGCACTGTTGGTGGCACTGATGGGCAGCAATGATGAGGCTCTAACCGCATTACTAATGGGCACTGTTTGGCATCTGATTGGCATCCCTGGTGGTCACGGGTTGGCATCCCTAGTGGCATGGGTTGGCATCCCTGGTGGGCTCTAGTGGCCATCCCTGATAGGTCTGCACAGCTAATCAATGCGCTGATTATCAGTGCAGACCCCCTCCCCCCCTCAATAAGGAGAGCACCCAATCTGCTCTCTTCTACTCGCGCCTGGTCAGCGTGAATGGAGGAAAGCCGATAAACGGCACTTCCTGGTTATGATGTGACCAGTTGTGATTGGTCACAGTTGATCACATGGTAAAGTGCCTATGTCAAAGGGTTTTTGCCGGGATCGGAGATGCGGTGTGTCAGAGTGACACACCGCACTACCGATCGCCGCTCTATGCGCCCCCGCGGGGGCGTGCGAGCGGCATATCCTGCTGGACGTCATATGATCGATATGATAATCAGGATAACATAACCACTTTCCGGCCGTCAATCTGCTATATGGTGGGCAGGAAGTAGTTAAAGTAAATGTAAAGTCTCGTGTTTTTTTTTTTTAAACATGTTATACTTACCTTCTCTGTGCAGTTGGTTTTGCACAGGGCAACCCAGATCCTCCTCTTCTCGGGTCCCTCTTCGCTGCTCCTGGCCCCTCCCCCCTGTCGAGCTTGCTATGGGGGCAACCGAGCTGAGCCGCAGCT
This sequence comes from Pelophylax lessonae, assembly GCF_965119305.1. Lineage (NCBI taxonomy): Eukaryota > Metazoa > Chordata > Amphibia > Anura > Ranidae > Pelophylax > Pelophylax lessonae. Next base: position 735,937,289 of record NC_138768.1, read on the forward strand.
CCATGTGTCCATTCAGACAAGGAGCTGCCATTAGGCCCCGCCCCCTCTCTCCTGATCGGCTAACTGACTTTGATTGACAGAAGAGAGAGCCAATGGCGCCACTGCTGTGTCTGAGGCAATCAGGAGGGAGAGTCCCGGACAGCGCTGGATAGATAGGGGGCTCAGGTAAGTATTAGGAGGGTTGAGGGGGGCAACTACACAGTAAGGTTTTTATCTTAATACATAGAAAGCATTAAGATAAAAAAAAAACTTCTGCCTTTACAACTCCTTTCAATTGTATAGCATTGTGCAAAGAGCTGAATGAGAATTATACAACCCAAAACCTCGAGAAAATTCTTGAGAAAAATGGAGAAAACACACCTCTAAACAGCCCATGTCATACAAAATCAAAGTGGTTCTAAAGTCTAAAGATTTTCTTTATCATAATGCATTCTCTGCATTCAGGTAAATACCGTCCACTTTTTTCTCTCCTTCTCTTCTGATTCTCGCAGGCTTTGCTGAGAGCAACGGGAGCCATTGGCTCCTGCTACTGTTGGTCATATGCTGTGACCAGAGAGTAGGTAAGTATAAACCGGTTTATTATTTTAATAGAAAAAAAAATTGACTTTACAACTGCTTGACATGCTTGTTTTGAGTTAAGAATTTTTTTTTCTTTAACCACTTGACCTCTGGAAGGTTTTTTTCCCCCTTCATGACTAGGGCATTTTTTGCTATTCAGAAGTGCACTACTTTAATTGGTGTGACAGGACGATCCTCTGTCACTATATGTGCACATTGGCTCTGTGCAGGACAACAGAGCATAGATGTGGATTGGTAAAAACTGCTTTTGCAGCTTTCTCCAGGTTGTGATATACCTAGATGTGGCTCTGTAGTTTGGAGATTCCATATTGTCTATGGTGGGAAGGAATCTCCAACCCAGTATCGAGGTTTTGTGGAGGACCAGCAGGGTGTGTGCTCACAGGCCTTATAATTGAGGTATAGGAATACCTCAGGGCTCCCAGTATGAGACTGCTCCATCCAAGAGAGACAGGAGGTCTCCAGGAGTCAGAGAGGCTGCATGTGGCAGCCAAAGCCTGTGTGTTTGCAACGGCCTGAGGACCCTGGCCAGAAGAGCTGTGTGCATTAGTGTGAAGCCGTCCACACTAGATGAGCTGTGAGCGTTCATGTGAAGCCGTCCACACGGAAGAACCTGAGCAGAGCAGAGGAACTGCTAAAGAAAGCCAGGTGGGCTAGTATTTTCATGTGCATTATTCCTTGAGAAGAACCCCTATGTGGGAGACATTATATGTTGGACTTTTGCTTTGTTTTTGCTATTTTTATTAAACATGGGCAGCCAGGTCCTTAAAATATAGTTCCTAACTGATGTGAATCACTTGAAAATGCATCTACCACTAGAGCTAATAAATTCCCCATGTTACACTGGCAATTTATCAGTTTTGCAACACTGTACACAAATTAAATTTGTACAATTGTTTTTCACACAAATAGAGCTTTCTTTTGGTGGTATTTGATCGCCACTGTTTTTTTTTTTTACTGCTTGCCGACCACCCCACGCAAATATACTGCTGCAGGGCCGCCAGCCTCCCGCATTCGTCAGAGAAACTGACAGAAGACTTGCCTGCTTATGTAAACAAAGCAGACGAGTCTTCTGCCACACAAGCAGGGAGAGATCAGGAGTTTTAGCTAAGCTGGAACCCCGATCTCTCTGTGCCTGTCACAGAGCCCTTCCCCCCCACAGTGAGTAAGCACAGTTAGGCATACATTAACCCCTTTGATCACCCCCAGTGTTAACCCCTTCCCTGTCAGTGTCATTTATACAGTAACAGTGCATATTATTTAGCACGGATTACTGTATTAATGTCACTGGTCCCCAAAAAGTGTCATAAATGTGAGTTAGGGGTCCGATCTGTCCGCAGCAATGTCGCAGTCCCACTGAAAATCACTGATCGCCTCCATTACTAATAAAAACAAAAGTAAAAAGTCAAAAAATCTATCCTGTAGTTTCTAAACGCTATAACTTTTGCGCAAACCAATTAAAATACGCTTTTTGTGATTTTTTTTTTTACCAAAATATGTAGCAGAATACAAATTGGCCTAAACTGATAAAAAAAATTAGATTTTTTTATTTTTTTTATTGGGAATGTTTTATAGCAGAAAGTAAAAAATATGGTGTGTGTTTTTTTCAAAATTGTCGCTCTTTTTTTGTTCATAGCGCAAAATCTAAAAACCGCAGAGGTGATCAAATACCACCAAAAGATAGCTATATTTGTGGGAAAAAAGGACATCAATTGTATTTGGGTACAGCATCGCACGACCGCGCAATTTTTCATCAAAGTAACGCAGTGCCGAATCGCAAAAAATGGCCTGGTCATTAAGGGGGTAAAACCTTCCGGAGCTGAAGTGGTTAATATATAAATGAAAAAAAAAAAACAATCAATATTTTCTACTTTGTTATAAAACATATCTAATAAAAAAAAAATCAATTTTTTTCATTAAATTTAGGCCAACATATAGCCTGCTACATGTCTTTTGTGTATAAAAACAAAAAACAAAACAGTAAGTGTAAATTTATTGGATCAGCAACTTATAGTGGGACTGTGATAGCATGGCGGGTAATCTAACACAAACAGATCCTCGTAGGTAGGTACACTAACTGACTAAATGACGCCGATGTCGCTAGTAACACGAATACAGTGATCCACTATAATATTGTACACTGACATTGTACTAATAACACTGGTTGGGAAGGGGTTAACATCAAGGGGCAATCAAGGGGTTACCTGTGTGCCTAACAAGTGTAATATGTGCTACTTTTACTTGCAGATCTGGCTGTTTTTTCTCCCTGCCTTGCAGGGAGAAGTAACAGCTGCTCTGTGTACAGAGTCCTGTGTGTTTGTAAACACAGGACTCTGTTCTGTGATTGGCTACAGCCGATCAGCAGGTCCATGGCCAAAATCATTGGCAGGGACCTGCTAACAAAATCGTGCTGTAGCCAATCCGAACAAAGCTACATTTATGTGATCCAGCCTGGCTTTAAAGCATGCCCGCCCACAGTACATTTACAAGCAGTTCATTTACTAACTTACTCTGAAGACAGCACAGCAGTAGTTTGATGTCGAGATGAAATCCCGCCATCACCTTCATCAACTTCCCCCTGTTCAAAAGAAAAGAAAAAAATGCATAAAGAAAACACTAAGACTCTTTCACACAGTCCTCAGCAGTTGTCATGTTTTTATGGCAAGAACAAAAATTGATGAATACGGATTCAGGTTACATCAGTTTGTACATCCATCTTCACTTCAGTTCAGTTGGCAGTTCAGTTCACATGAGTTTCCATCAGTTTTTCTATCAGTTTTTTTTTTTTTTTTTTTGACGCAGAAACCAATCATAAGTGATCTAAGTATAAACACAGATGTAAACGGATGATATTAGGATTTTTCCTACAGCTTACCTGTAAAATCCTTTTCTTGGAGTACATCACAGGACACAGAGCAGGTAATAATGACTATCTGGGTTATACGCTACCTTCAGGTGAATGGACACTTGCAACCAATAGACAGGAAGTTCCTTCCATATAACCCCTCCCATACAGGAATAACCTCAGTTTTTGAAGCAAGCAATGAAGATCCCAGAAAAAGAGTGGAAGGACCTCTGGGTCCCGTGATGTACTCCAAGAAAAGGATTTTACAGGTAAGCTGTAGGAAAACTCCTATTTTCTTTATCTTACATCACGGGACACAGAGAAGGTAATGAGGACTATCTGGGATGTCCTAAAGCAATGCCTTTGAGGGGAGAGGACACAGAACCCCATAACTGCACCTGGGCAAAGAAAAATAGGAACTTATAGTGCTGCTTGCAACATGCTAATTCCAAACTGAGCCCCTTCTCTGACTCTAACATCCACTTGATAAAACCTTGTGAATGTATGAACTGAAAACCAAGTAGCAGCTTTCCAAATCTGAGCCATAGATACTTGATGATGCACTGCCCAAGAAGCACTCACCCTCCTGGTAGAATGCACTTTAAACTTAAAAGGTGGAATCTTACCCTTTAAGCCATAGGGTTGAACAATGACTTGACAAATCCACCTAGATAGTGGAAGTAGTTGCCGCTTGGCCTTTCCTAATACAAAAAAAGCATTCCAGAACCAGACTTCGTAGGGCTACAACCGTTTTTTTGACGGCAAAAAGAAAACTTTTGCCTGAACTGTGTCGAGAACCAGACCCAGATATTCCAAGACTTGAACAGGCTTTATGGTCGATTTCTCTAGATTGATAATCCAGCCCAAATCTTCTAGGCACTGGATAAAGACACGTCTTGTGTTAGCCCTAAGCTTGAATGATTCTTTAACAGTAGGTCATCCAGATAACCCATGACAGACACCTTGTGACCTTATAAAGGCTGACACCCGGGCCAAGATTTTTGGAAACACCCGGGAGCTGTAGCCAGATCGGACGGTAGAGCTACAAACTGGAAATGGCAATGTCCTACTGCAAACTGCAGAAATCTCTGATGAGACTTGAAGATTGGCACATGGAGATATGTGTCCTTGACATCTATGGAGGCCAAAAAATTTCCTCTTCCTAGTGAAAAACCCTGTGAAAATTTCACTGGCTGGAACCTCCACAATTACACTCTGTACCCGAAGGTGTTCCAGAGCCCAGAACATGGGTTCCCTTTTACTAGGCACATAGGGACATTTGAACCCAGAAACCGAAAACGAGGAAACTCCATTAATTCTATAATGTAGCCCGGAGTTACAGTGGATATGACCCATTTGTCCTTAACCACTTTTTCCCAAGCTCTTGAGAAGAGCAAAAGCTCCCCCCCCCCCACCCGAGTGAGTGGGGGCGCCTCTTCATAAGGCCGACTCGGAGCCTGTGTTACCAGGTTTTTGGAACCAGGGTCTTTTCTGACCTTGACCATGAAGTTTCCTGAAACCTGACGGCTGAGGCCATCAAAACTGCTTAGATGCTGATACATTAGAGGGAACAGTAACACTAGGAGCCTTAAAGGATGGGGATTTTATTCCACCTTTTTACCAGCAACAGGGCACTTTTCCCCCCTGAGATTTTTTGGATGTATTTATTCATATCCTCCCCAAAGAGACGTTCCCCATGGAAGTGAAAGAATGTCAGCAGTTTTTTACAAGGTAATTCTGCTGACAAATTTTTAAGCCACAGAACTCTGCGCATATGGACAGAGAGAAGGGCTACCCGGGAACTCTGTTGGATAGAATCTTTGAGGGCGTCAATCGTAAAACAGAAATTTCTGTCAATTCTTTCACAGATTCCTCCTGGATAGAAACTTTTAGTCAGTTTTTTAATATGGTCTTTTAAAAACTCACAGATCCCTATAGCTGCCACACTTGGTTGAACAGCAGAGCCAGCAACATAAAAGGAAGCTTTAAGTAAGGACTCCAGCTTTTTATCTGCTGGGTTCCAAGACTTAGGCATTGTCTACCGGACAGGTTAAATTCTTATTCACAGAAGAAATAGCAGCGTCAACAGACGGCATACCCCATTTACTTTTGAATGTCTCCTTCATTGGATATAGCAAAGAAAATCTTTTTGGAGGCATTAACAACCTGTCAGGGTGATCCCAATCCTCATACACCAACTGTTCTAGTAGAGGGTGCAAGGGAAAAGCCTGGGAACTCTGCTGAGGACGCAAAGATCCCAGAGAGGAAAAAGAGGTCTCTGATACCTCCAGGGGAGGTAATTTTAACCCAGTCTGCACCATTTCAGTAAGGGACTGGATTAGCAACCACTGAGAGTGGTACGCCGAAAACGGTACTTCAGAGTCTGAGTCTTCAGAAGAGGCACCATCCTCAGCCTGTTCCCCCTCCAAGTTACCCATAGCTACTTCCTCAATGTCTTCTTCCCAATCTGGCTGTTATTCAGAGACCCCTTCAAGATTTTGAGAGCACAGAAGCCCTGCTGTATTATTATTGGGCCCGGGTACAGGAGAGGGGGATCTATCCTGCTTCTTCCCGCCCTGTGAAACTGAAGCAATCGTGCAGGCTATTTTACCTTCTAGGCCAGCCAAGGAAAATGCAGAGGCATTAGAGGTAGCAACCATACCTGACAAGCGCAATGGCTCAGACTGGCCAGTAGCTTCAGGTCTATCAGGGGAGAAGCGTACAGCAGGAATCAGACTAGGACTGTTTAATCCTGATGTGGGGACACTAGGCCCCTTCCCTGCTGCGTCCCCCCCAAATTCTCTTTCTGGAAGACATTTAGTAAGTTTCTTTTAGTAAGGTAAGACCCAGAAGTGAGGCCCTGTTGCACAATGGTAGAATATATTGTGATCCAGCACTATACAGCTATCACAGAGCTACCGTTCTCCTAACCTGTCTCGCGGTCACTCACATGCCCAGACAGTCTGATCCACCTGCTCAGAGTCCCAAAAGATCCCGCCCATCAGCTTCCAGCCGCCTGCTCTAGCACGATCCGGACAGCAGCTTGCTTAAAATGAGGGGAGGGAGTCCATGTACAGGTCCGTGATGTCATCAGCAAGCGCCGCTCAAATAGCCACATGGTAAAAATCCTCACCAAGCTGACCAGGACCAGACTACAGAAACAGGTAAAAAACCAATACTGCTGAACAGCGCCATTATGGACCAAAAAACTGAACTACAGTTAGGAGAAAATGTGCTTATTCCTTCCCTTAAACTTCTTTTTTTTTTTAAAAAAGAAAAGGAATAACTTACCAGTCCCGCCGCAGGGTCTTCAGCAGGACCCAATCTTCACCCATCACGGCGTGCTTGGTCAATCCGACCTTCAAGGACCGGGTCCCCCTTTTTTAATGGAGTCCACTACCTTGGACCTGTAGAGCATCCTGCTGAAAACTCCTTGGGATAATAAAAACCAGGGTTTTATTGCTAGGGTCCAGCGCCCAGGCAAAACCTTGGTTCTTCACTAGCTGAGGTTCGGGTACCACTCTTTTAGCGCTTAGCCATTTGAATGGATCTGATAGAACGCCCAATTACTGGGACATTTTTGAAATTTTGAAGAGCTTTAATAGCCAAGACCACCACCTTCACGACACTGGCGAAAAAACTGAGGTTCTTCCTGAATGGGAGGGGTTATATGAGAGAAACTTCCTGTCTATTGGTTGCCAGTGTCCATTTACCTAAAGGTAGCGTATAACCCAGATACTCATTATTACCTGCTCTGTGTCCCATGATGTACGATAAAAATGTTTACATCCGCCAGGCCATAGACACATATTTGTAACCTAAAGTTTACTGATCTCTTTTTAGTGACCACCTTACCTCCGGAAGATTTTATCTCCATCATGACCAGGTAATTTTTTGCTATTTAGCACTGTGCTACTTTAACTGGTAATTGCGCAGTCATGCAACATTGTACCCAAACAAAATGTATATAATTTTTTCACACAAATAGTGCTTTCTTTTGGTGGTATTTGATCACCACTGGGTTTTCTTTGCGTCATAAATGAAAAAAGACAGCAAATTTTTGAGAAAAAAAAAACAAAAAAAAAACACCAATATTTTTTACTTTGTGCTACAAAACATATCCAAAAAAAAAAAAAAAATCTAATTTCTTCATGAATTTAGGCCAAATGTATTCTGCTACATGTCTTTGGTTAAAAAAAAAAAAAAAAAAATCCCAATAATTGTATAGCGATTGGTTTGCGTGAAAGTTATAGCATCTACAAACTATGGTATACATACTGCATTATTTATTTTGTTTACAAACTTTTTCATTCAAGTAATTTGGTAGTAAAGTAAAAAACAGCACAATTAAATGGACACACTGAAAATAGTGTTAAAGGTACAAAGTAAAGTTACACCTCAATATTAGCAATTTAACAAAGTACATAAAATCAATTTTTTTTAAATTTTTTATTATACTACTAATGGCAGGGACTTATAGTGGAACTGTGATGGTGCGGCGGACAATCTGACACTGAGTGGGAACTGACTAACTGCCACTGACATCACCAGTGACACTAATACAGTGATCAGTATAACTACTATACACTGTACTAATAACACTGGCTGGGAAGGGGTTAACATCTATGGCGATCAAAGGGTTAACTGTGTGCCTAACAATGTATAATGTGTGCTGCTTTTTACTAATAATCTCTTTGTTTATCATCCCTGCTTTGCAGAAACAGAGAGATCGTTCCCCTCTGTACAGAGCCCTGTGTTTGTCACCAAAGGACTCTGGGCTGGGATTGGACACAGCCGATCAGCAGGTTCCAGCCATGAATCATTGGCTGGGACCTGCTGACAGACTTCTACTGTGTACAATCACAATGGGTGCAAGCACCCTAAACCCGGAAACGGGCAGCGATGTACCAGTACGGGACTTTGCCTGTAGAAGCTGCCCATCTACAGTACATTGCGGGCAGGTAGTTCACAAGTAGTAAATATATTTGAATGCCTAACCTCCAACACTGCCTCTGCTGCACAACAATCTCAGCCAGCATTGTCAGCCTAGTCTAAGTTTTCCCCTACTGTCACCCCTTGTCTGTCCCTCTTGATATGGATACCTTGTTTTATTTTCCAGCACAACTCATTGGGGTTGATTTACTAAATCTGAAGAGTGCAAAATCTGATGCAGTTGTGCATGGTAGCTAATCAGCTTTTACCTTCAGTTTGTTCAATTGATCTTTGCACAAAAAAAAAAAAAAAAACACAGGAAGCTGATTGGTTTCTACCACCAGATTTTGCACTCTCCAGTTTAAGTAAATCAACCCCACAGTCTGTAGCACTAGAGCTCTTGGTGGAATGGGAGCAGGCTTGCAGATCACAGAGTCACCAGAAGGACCTTACCCCTACAGCCGGCTTCAGGTGAGGCTGCAACATCCACCTGGTAGAATTTAGAGAACATGTGAACAGAAGACCAGGTGACAGCCTTGCAAATCTGGAAAGCAGTTGATTGAAGTTGAAAAGCCAAAGAAGAACACACACAGACCTAGTAGAGTGCACCTTGACAGGAAAGGGTGGAACCTGGTTACTAAGACCAGAAACTTGAATGACGGTCTGCCTGAGCCATCTAGTGATGGTGGAATGTGTAATCTTTGTGAAAGAAGCAATGGCTAAGAGAGACTCTCACAGCCTGCTCTATATCCTGACAATGAAAATAAATTTCCTCCTAGGGAACTGAAGCTAGACAGAGGGAGAGAAAAACAATGTCCTGATTGAAGTTAAAGGCAAAAATTACCTTATGCTGGAAAAAAAGGCATGGGCCTTAATGGTGCCGTGTCCTTATGCAAAACCAGAAAAGGTTACTTGCAGGATAAGATACAAGCCTCATAGTGGTGATGGCAAATAGGAATACCACCTTGTGAGTGAGAGTAAATAACTGATTTGTCAAAGGGTTAAATTGACAATTTCTGGAGCACAGAAAGAACCAGATTCAGATTTCAGAGAGTCCCAAGGGAACAAACAGAGGGAGCTAGATGGGAGACACCTTGTGTGAAGGTCTTAATCAAGGGGTGAGAGGCCAATGGTCTCCGAAACAAGTGAGAAAGGGCAAAAACCTGACCTTTAATAGTGCTAAGAGCCAAATGATGGTACAGACCCAGTTGCAGGAAGTAGAGGATTTGCCCCACAAGGAAATTCCTAGGGTGGAAGCCCCAAGAAACACACTAAAGTGAAATATGTTTTCCATGCTTGATAATCAATCTTGTGGGAAGTAGCCTTCCTAGCTTTTGAAATTGTAGGAATCAGATTCATTCAAAACCACAATCTCAAAACCTGGACTACAACAGTCATGCAGAGCCCATGGAACATCTGCACTTTAAATCCGTCTAGACCAGTTTGGAGCAATAATGATCACTGGAATTCTCTCCATCTCAATCCTGTAAAGCAGATAAGGAAAAAGCTTCAGGTGAGAAAAGAGATAAATTAAGGTATACTGATCCCACAAAGCCACCAGAGCATCCACTGCTTCCTTTAGAGGATCTCTGTACCTGGAGCTAAAACTTTCCAAGTTTGTTGTTGATCCTGAAGGCCAGGAAGTTTACACCTGGCATTTCCCTTCCACAACAGGTTCTGGAACACCTCTGGGTGTAGGGACCACTCATCTGGGTCCAGGTATCTGCCAATCATCTAAGCCTGGGGAGTAACTGGCAGACAAAGTGGGAAAATGAAGAAGTTCTGCTCAGGACAGGATGAAATCTACTCTCTTGCACCACCACAACTTCTGTTTCCTTGCTGATGAGTTATGTACACTACTGCTGTGGAATTGTCCCTTTAAATCAGATCAGATTGGATAAGCCTCCAGCAGGATGCTGCAGACAGTCAAACTGCCCAAAGCTCCAGGATGTTGATCGGAGGACAAGACTCCGACAATGACCAAGCCCCCTGCACCGACAAGTTTCTCAGGATTCCTATCAAGTCCGGCATTAACATCTTCCAAAACACGGGAAGGAAAGACTTTTAGAATTCCAGAGCCACCAATCCAGGGATAATCCAGTCCTCCATGCCAAAAAAATAAGTCTGTCCAAGGACTAAAGGTTGAGGAGGTGTGCAGTGAAACTGGGCAAATGGGACTGCCCCCAAGGAAGCTACAATCAGGCCCAAGATTCTTAGGCAAAAGCTAGGATAACGCAACTGGAGAGCTTGAATCCAAGATCAAAGAGTATAATATTTTTCCTGTGAAATAAAGACCCTGGCTTTAGCTGTGTCCAGGACTAGAACCAGATACATCAAATAATGAGTCAGTTCCAGTGCTGGTTTCTGAAGATTCAGGATTCATTGTTATTTTAGTTTGGTAGGATTTTAATCCTAAACTACTTAGTTTTATCATTCTTAGTCACCTTTACAATTGCTCTACAAACACATTGCATTTATAATGTCATCATGATATCATATGCTATTGTTTAAATAATAAATTGCTTCCTTCCTGATCAGACTGAGAAGATGAAGGTGCTCAAGCTTCCACAGTCATCCATTAGCCTTATGAATTACAATATAAAATATCAGCCAGACTTTTACAAAACCACAACAAATGAGTGAAATTAATAATTCAGAACATCATAATTTAGATTTACTAATCAGTCCTCTGTGTTCCTTTAGAAATATTGGGTAGCAATTTTGTGGTTCACTCATCTGTTCATCTTCACATAAAAGCTTTCTGTTTTTTTAGTAGATGCTTTTTAATAGACAATAAGTAACCATATTTTGGTTTAGACCACAAGTCATTTGCTGCTGTTTTTAGTGGTGTGTTATTACAGGAAAACCTGGTCCAAGAACAAGTTATCATGCCTAGATATACTGAAAAAGTATGTTCCTTTTGATAGCATAATAGCTCTAGGAGATAAACTTTCAGCGATATACAAACAAGTAAAAAAGAGCAAACCTAATATGAGGGCTTGAGTGACTTAACCCTACTCCTATCTGAACCCCAATATTTAAAAAGGTCAGTTTATTTTTCAGTTATAGTTGAAGCCCAGTAAGCTTAGTCATTTAGGTTTTAGGTCTCCAGTGATAACAATATTTCCAGCCCTCCTGCTGCATTCTACAGGGAGAAAGATTATGGGGGCCTCCAGCAATAGCCACAGCATGTGTGCAGACCTGGAGCATCACCAGAGTCCCTGTTGGATATAAGAAACTGTTGACCATATTAATAAAAAAGCTCCAGCATTGGGACACCTTTTAGCTCCAGGTGTTATAGATCCCCCTAAGATGAAGATGGCGGTAGATTATTTCCATCTCTTGTGGGGTTTTATGCCTGTGGCAAATGTAAAGAGTGTAGGACTTCAAAGTTTAATAAGAGAAAAAAAAGGAGTTTGTGTCCACTACTACAGGGAAATCCTGCACAATTAAGGATTTTATCACATTCTCCACAAAGGGGGTAGTCTACATAATGGAGTGCCCATGTGGTACTCAATATGTGGGGCGGACCACAAGGGAGCTGCAAGTTCGAATTAAAGAACACATGACCAATATTAGGAAAGGAAAAGGGGAACATTGTGTCCCTAAACTGCCCATAACAGAGACCCAATCGGGTCTAAAATTTGGGGGGGGGGGGGAAGTAGTCAAACACTGGAGAGGGGGACATTTTATTAGTCGATTAGGAAAAAGAGAGTTCTTTTGGATGAAGCCAAAGTACTAGCTCCCTTTGGTATGAATGTAGATTTTGATTTGAGTTGTTTTATTTCTGATTTGTACCTCTGATTATTTTAAATGATGTCAGTCTACCACAGTGGTCACGTTATATATATTTTTAGATATGTATTGTAATGATTTTATACCTATTTTTTATTTAATGTATTTTAATAATTTTGTTTCTTATGCGTACTGTATTGTAAATTGTATATTATTTATTATGTTTTGTAATGTGCTGTTTATTTGTATTGTATATATAGCATGGGCTATGTATAGGTGGAAGTGACAATGTGCAATGTTGTGATTAGTCATGATTAGATTTATTTGTTCCATCTTTGGGTACTATTTTTAATTAGATTGAGGTGTCCCCGCTGTGGAATATTGATTTTAGCTACACTATAAAAGGGCTTGTTTGAGGTTGGCTCCCCACCTACTGAGGAAGCCCAATCAGAGGGCATAACCTGTATAGGTGGGAGGAGCCGAAGTCCGTGATGTCACACAGCAATAACCAGTGCCAGCGCATTGAGCTAAATGAGTTTACATTCCTGTTCTCCTGGTACCTCTTGCGAGTGTTTTTAATCCCGTACATCTACAATAGAGTGCACTATGGTGTTTTTTGTTTTGTTTCATGCAGTTATATGCGGATGATTGAGGAGTGAAGAGGGAAAGGTAGCAGGTATACCCCTGTATAAGAAGATAAGGATATCTTGCTACATTCCCCATAGGAGGAATTTGTCAAAGGCATATTTGACTCTGTGGTGGGGTCAGAAATTTTAGGTAAGTGAGCACTTCACTTGTTGGTCGTGGGTCACCAGGAGCACTGTGAAGATAAAAGAATTGTCACAGTAGTCCACAGTGTTTTTTCACATCATTATAAGACTTTTGTTAAACTTGTTATATTTTGTTTATAATGTAAGGTGTTTTGTGTACATAAGTTCAATTATGTGATATCAGATACAAGTGGACATTTCACATTTAGGCTGTTAGATGGTACACTTTGTTGCATTATCAAGTGGCATTTAACATATGTGTTGTTATTCACATTTTTGCTGCCTTGCTCTAATTTTATTAAGATTTTAATAATTTTTCAGTATATTTTTAAACCTTTGTAACTGTTGGTTTCACTCTAAAGTTGCCACTAATTACTGAAATAATTGAATTTTTTGTACTCTTAAAATCTTTTTTTTGGAGTTCATTGAGGGACACAAAGTCATATATTGTCATGTCACACTGTCATCTACAGTAGAATTGCACACGGACAAAAAAAAAAAAAAGTGACCTACCCAGGAAAACTGCTCCTCTACCCCAGCATTCCTCAGTTTGTAGCAAAAAGTACCAAAAACACAGCAGAATGGGAACCACATCCCTTAATGAGAGTATAAAAATGCTAACATAGAAGAAGCACTAAACAACAGAATAAATGAGAAGCTGGCTGACCTGACCCTACAAGGAGTGGAACCATAACAATTTACCATTTAGGATGGGATAAAAAAAAAACCAACCCAACGTGGTTAACAGGGAAAGGGCACAAGTCCTTAGTAGTACAATGTACCAAACAAGGGAACTGGGAAAAAGTCTTTGCAAGGACAAGGCCAGACAGTCTAAGTAGGAAGAGCCTAAAGCCTCTGGTCACCTAACCCCATAGGAGTTATGAAACAAGAACTTCATACCTTGAGAGATTGTGAGATTAGAACAGTCAACAGTACATGGATTCAACAATGCTTGGAAAAATCATAGCTCTATGTTTAGACAAATAAAATAAAAGATAAAAAACTATATATTAAATGCATTTTTTTTTTCTAAAAATCCGGCTGACTCAATGGAGCACTTGGACTTTTTCTGCTGCCTCTTTCTGTTTCTGTGTTTCTAATCGCCTCATCAAGGTGAGACTCATCAGGAAAAATCGCGAAATCCACTAGAACCTACAACCTCAGAAGGGTGTGAAAATTACTATTATGTCCATCAGAAAACCCAGAAATTGATCCCACAAAGTCAGCAAGGCTGAAGGGGTAAGGTGATTGGGAAACACGAGTAGGTAAAAAAAGAAGATAAGAACCTAACCGAAAACGGGTGAGACAAGTTACACTCTGATGGAGCCGAGGAGGAACCAAGACACACTCACTGGTTCATAAGAGGACTAAAAATGCCCCACACTCCCAGTTCCAATGAAGCAGCATCATCTGTGGAAAAAGGGGCAGGAGTCTTGTCAGGAAAGCAAAGAATATTCAGTTGTATATGCTCATAATAGGGCGCAATGCCAGAAAAGACTCTTTTCATATAAATGCAGATCAGCAAAAGAAGAAGGGACTAGCAAGAGGTGGACAGGTCTCACAATTTCATTAAGGCATTCCCTTTTACCAATGAAGGATACATACAACAGGACACTAGTTTGTTTTGCCATCAGATAGCTCAAGAAGATGTGGGGACCTCCTCTGACCAACCGACAGAGCTAAGAGGGCCCTTATTGAGGTAGACCCTATAACCATAAGGTAACCAGGTTATGGACTGCAGATGTCAGTGCCCACAGATGGTACAGAATAAGAAACCCTGGAAACAGGAGCAGCAGTGGAACATGTTTGATTGATAAGGGAAGACAAAAACAGGATATATCAAATGGTATATATCAAATTCAAATGTTTTTAGGTCTCAATTTTCCATTAATTGGTGTATCTTCCAAACCTGAAATTTAAACCACCCATCCCCACATTAAAGTAGAACTATAGGCAAAACTTTTTTTTTTTTCTTATTTTGAAAAGAGCAAGGGAGGGTTATAACCACGGACAGATTTTTTGCTTTTGCCATTTGTGTCCCTTCGGGGAGATGTCCCTTTACTTCCTTTCCCATAACTAAAACCGGAAGTGAGAGGAAATACCTGAAAATTAAGGGAATTCCATTGGGAGCCCCCGGTTACCAGAACTAATGTCCCCCATTGGAAGATTTCACCCCTATCACTTTTCTGGAGACAACCCAAAATTTGGGATTTTCTTTCACTTTCAATGATAATGGAAAACAGGACAAATAGTGAGGGTGAATCCCCTTAACAGGAGCACAGACAGCAATAAACTGAAAGCGATCTAATCCCTCTGCACTCTATCCAAAACCCGAAAAAAAAAAAAAAGTTTTGCTTTTAGATAATCTTTAAAGCCTATTTAGTTTTCTGAAATTTGTATTGTTCCAAGCAGGAGAACATATTATAACCTGCATCTCTTTGCAACTGACCAACTTTTCACCATATCCTGTGTGTCAAAGTATAAATAGTGAGGAATTTATTAGCAGATTTCAGCTTTTCATGGAGCTATAATACCCAGCCAGTCCTGTTTTCTATCTAAAATAGGATTGTCTTGGAAATGATTTAAGTCTTAAAGTAAAGTAAGCAGCAATATTCCTAAATATACAGTGTATTCATATCAAGGCAATGCCACAAAAAAATTTTTGTAGCTTCAATGAGTGGTCTTTATCAGTAACAGGTTTATATAAACATAATCCATCAAAGATCACAGCGCAAAACAGTGCAAATGAACTACAATTAATGACAAATGTGAAAGGGGAAACTTCAATACAAATGGTTGCTTCAAGCAAGTGCTCAGTAAAAACAAATTTCAATGTTGATCCAGAAAAGGTGCTGGAGGTGCCTCACAACTTCAAACTCATGCATTGAACTGTGCTTTTCACAATTGAGGTCTGGGCTTTGACTAGACCATTCCAACACATTTACTTGTTTTCCCTTAAACCACTCAGGTGTTGCTTTAGCAGTGTGTTTGGGGTCATTGTCCGGCTGGAAGGTGAACCTCCGTCCTAGCCTCAAAACACGGACCATCCATACTTCCCTCAACTCTGACCAGTTTCCCAGTCCCGGCTGCTAAAAAACATCCCCACAGCATGATGCTGTCACCACCATGTTTCACTGTGGGCATGGTGTTTTTTGGGTGATGTGATGGGTTGGGTTGGGTTTGCGACAGACATTGCGTTCTCTTTGATGGCCGAAAAGTTCAATTTTAGTCTCATCAGACCAGAGCACCTTCCTCCATACATTTTGGGAGTCTCCCACATGCCTTTTCACAAACTCAAAACGTGCCATTTTGTTTTTTGCTGAAAGTAATGGCTTTCTTCTGGCCACTCTGCCAACTCTATGGAGCGTACGGCTTATTGTCATCCTATATACAGATACTCCAGTCTCTGCTGTGGAACTCTTCAGCTCCTCCAGTGTTACCTCAGGTCTCTCTGCTGATTAATGCCCTCCTTGCCCGATCTGTGAGTTTAGGTGGGTGGCCGTCTCTTGGCAGGTTTGCTGTTGTGCCATGTTCATTTGGTTATGATAGATTTGATGGTGCTCCTGGGGATCATCAAAGATTTTGATATTTGTTTTTATAACCGAACCCTGACTTGTACTTCTTAACAACATTGTCCCTTACTTGTTTGGAGAGTTCTTGGTCTTCATGGCAGTGTTTGGTTAGTGGTGCCTCTTGCTTAGGTGTTGCAGCCTCTGGGGCCTTTCAAAAAAAGGTGTGTATATGTAATGACAGATCATGTGACAGTTAGATTGCACACAGGTGGACATAATTTCACTAATTATGTGACTTCTGAAGGTAACTGGTTGCACCTGAGCTTTTTATGGGCTTCATAACAAAGGGGGTGAATACATACGCACATGCACATGTTTTCTATTTCTAAAAAATAGTTTTATGTATATATTTTTCTCATTTCACTTCACTAACTTAAACTATTGTGTTCTGATCCATCACATAAAATTCAGATTTACAAAAACATTGAACTTAAGGCTGTAATGTAACAAAATAGATAAAAAGCCAAGAGGGGTGAATACTTTTTCAAGGCACTGTATATGGTAAGAGGGAGGATGTCACATCTCATATCTTGTGGCTTGGCACTCATAAATGGAGAAGAGAGAATCCCAATAGTGTAATAAACCCTTGTTTATTAGTAAAAAAAATCATTAAAAATGACACTTACAGTGTTGAAGACAAAGTATTGCATTGGGTAAAGCAGCAGGGCAGTCATTCACTCAGTCCGAGTCCATGCCGCGAGGCAACGAGGTAATGTGCATTCCACCGGCGTAATCAAAGACAAAGATTCCTGGTTGCTCAGCAAGTTAAATAGCCATGCACGGTAAACTTCCGTTCACATGACCCAAATTAAATGTCCATTATGGTGTCCTCGACTTCATAGTCAACACAGTGGTCTACTTCCTGCCTACATATGCATATGGTCAGCTCTGTAATTAACATATAGGCTCCTATTTAACTACATTCTTTTGTTGACACACAGCCGAGGACCTTAATAACATACTACTTGTACAATAATAAATAAAACTTAACATTCTGCGAGGAGGTGAGCTGTGAGCTAGATAGGGGGAGACCTGTGGATGTGGTGTATCTGGATTTTGCAAAGGCATTCAATACAGTTCTCCACAAACGCTTAATCTACAAACGAAGGTCTGCAGGCATCGACCACAAGGTTTGTTCTTGGATAGAAAACTGGTTAAAGGGGCGTGTCCAAAGGGTGGTGATAAATAACGCATACTCAGACTGGTCTGGGGTGGTAAGTGGGGTCCCCCAAGGCTCAGTCCTGGGACCAATTTTGTTCAATTTATTCATAAATAGCATTGAGGATGGGATCATTAGCTCAATCTTAGTTTTTGCGGATGACACAAAAATAAGCAGGGCAATAACGTCTCATAAATATATATAAATCTTACAGAATAACCTAAACAAAGTAACAGAGTGGGTAACTACATGGCAAATGAGGTTTAATGTGGAGAAATGTAAGGTACTGCACTTGGGGACTAAAAACAAATGCAAAATACGCTTTGGGGGGGGACCCCTGGGGGAATCAAGAATGGAGAAAGATCTGGGAGTCTTAGAAGAAGATTGACTAAGCAATAGCATGCGATGTCAAGCTGCAGCTGCCAAAGCTGGCAGAATATTAGCATGCATAAGGAAGGGTATTTATTCCAGAGATAAAGCTATAATCCTACCACTTTATAAAA
Source organism: Pelophylax lessonae (assembly GCF_965119305.1). Lineage (NCBI taxonomy): Eukaryota > Metazoa > Chordata > Amphibia > Anura > Ranidae > Pelophylax > Pelophylax lessonae. The sequence continues at coordinate 735,955,381 of NC_138768.1, forward strand.
CCATGGTCCGGCCGCATCTGGAGTACTCTGACCAGTTCTGGTCGCCAATCCTCAGAAAGGATGTGTTGGAACTGGAGAGAGTCCAGAGAAGGGCAACTAAACTGATTAGGGGATTGGAGGGCCTGAATTATGAGGAGTGTTTACAAGCGCTTGATTTATTCTCCCTGGAGAAGAGACGCCTGAAAGGGGACATGATAGCGATTTACAAATACCTTAATGGTGATATCAGCATAGAAAAAAAACGATTCAGTTGCAAGGAATGTAAGAGGACACGTGGCCATACAATGCGATTTGAGGAGAAGCGATTTAACCCTAGGCTACGTAAGGGGTTTTTTACAGTAAGGGCAATAAGATTGTGGAACTCTCTTCCACAAATGGTGGTAACTGCGGGAAGTATGGCTACTTTTAAAAGACTCTTGGATGTATATCTCAAAGTAGGGCTGGGCGATAAAACGATACCGATAGGTATCGCGATAGTCCCATGCTCGATAGCAATAAGAAAACTTGAACGATAAATCGAAAAGTCCGCTCCGACGGGTTTAAACTTTTAAAAATGGCGCCGCCCGGCGCCAACACGTCATTGCGCACGTGCCGCCGCCGCTCGGGAGAGGCCGAGAATAGCCGAAATTACACGAGCGGTGGCGGCGGGTGCGCAATGACGTATCGGCGCCGGGCGGCGCCATTTTTAAAACGAAGGCGCCTCTGGAACAGGTAAGCGAAACAGCTTCACTACCTGCCGTTATGCAGGGCTGCGGGCACACTACAAGGGATGCAGTGCTGTGGGCATGGTCTACCTGTACCATGCCCACAGCACTGCATCTCCCGTAGTATGCCCACAACCCCGGATCCTCTTGTACCATGCCAGTACCCTGCATTCTCCTGCACCATGCCAGTCACCCTGCATTCTCCTGCACCATGCCTGCCACCCTGCATTCTCCTGCACCATGCCAGTCACCCTGCATTCTCCTGCACCATGCCAGTCACCCTGCATTCTCCTGCACCATGCCAGTCACCCTGCATTCTCCTGCACCATGCCAGTCACCCTGCATTCTCCTGCACCATGCCAGTCACCCTGCATTCTCCTGCACCATGCCAGTACCCTGCATTCTCCTGCACCATGCCCGCCGCCCTGCATTCTCACCCTAGGGTCCTTATTTTAAATGGGTAATAAAAAATATCAATATATATCGATATCGACCGATATGAAACACTGATATCGTGATACAGTTTTCAGCCATATCGCCCAGCCCTATCTCAAAGATCACAACATTCAGGGGTATGGGAAATGAATACGTCCACACACACCTACACAGGTTGAACTGGATGGACTATAGTATTTATTCAACCTCAACTACTATGTAACTATGTATATTTTAGATTTCAGCCGATCTTCGAATGTTTATATTCCAGACATAAAAAAATGACTTGATAATAATAATAATTATAAAAATTAAATAAATTCTGAAGAATAAACAAATTGGAAAAATAATAATAATTCATGAAATTAAAGCTATGAAAATAGTATGGAAATTAATGTGAGAAAAATAATTTTTATATTTAAAAATATTTTCTTAAAAAATTCCTTTTAAAAAATTACCAATTGGAAAGGAAGCAATTGAGGTCCAAGTTCTATATTTAACCCCCTGGGACTCATGGTGTTTAACAATAATATCCACTTGGTTTCATTTTGGGTCATACCTTTTTTCATATTGCCTCCCCTCCAATTGGGCATTATTCTATCTATGCCACAGAACTTCAGCAATGTTGGATCCCGGTTATGGGCCAATCTAAAATACATGGATAAGCGGTGGTTCTTAAAGCCCTTTCTGATATTATTAATGTGCTCTCACAGCCTAACGACAAGTTGGTCCTCCCAACATACTGAAGCTTAAATGGACATTCAAGGAGATAAGTTACATGTGTGCTCTCGCACAAAATGAACTTATCTATCCTATATGTTCTCCCTTTGACTTGTGATGTGAATGGAGTAGTTTTCCTACTTCTATCATTAACAGTCTTGCATGCTACACATCTCCCACAGCTAAAAAAAAAAAAAAAACCTTCCTGATCCAAGAATGTGGCAGTTTTTTAGGGGGGGGGGGGGGGTCTACAACATTCCTTGCCAGCTCATTTCTCAACGTAGGGGGCCTGGTATAAACAAATTGTGGTCTCTTGAGTAACAAGGTACCCAGTATTTAACCTTTCAAAAGTATGGGCCAATATTTTTGTATGATTTTTTCAACCTCCTTCTACTGCCTCGAGAAACTATTCATAAATGCTAGTCCATGCTTTCTACTCCTACCTTTTTCTTTTTCCAGCATTTTTTCCCTATCTAATTTTCACAAGCTCATTAATTTTATAACCATTTTCTTGAAATCTCTTTATAATGGTGGCTGTCTGGCTCTCATAATCTATCTCATGGTCACAATTTCTATGTATTATAATTATTTGGCTTTTAGGTACTCCATTCAGCCACCTGGGGTGGTGGCAGCTTCCCTTTGAAATATATCCATCTCTGTCAACCTCCTTGAAATAGGTCAAGGAAATTGACAGCCGTATTGTCATATACTTCTGAGAAAGATATGCTGTATCGTTGTTGATTTCATCAAGGAATTCAAGAAAGGTTTCTTGTGTTCCTGCCCACACAACCAGGATATCATTGATATACCTTTTGTAGAATTTTAATTTGGGTCTAGGTTCCACATATATGACCTCATGCTCTCATTTGCTCATAAAGATTTGCCAAAAGTTGTCACTCATAACTAAGTCTAAGGCTTTTACCAAAAATTATTTTTGTTTCCTTTTTAAATCTGTTCTGTCCAAGGCCCACTCTACTGCTTCCAAAGTATTATTCTGTTTGATATTTCTATAAAGCGAGTTAATTTCAATACTTGCCAAAATACAATCACCTGGTGATTCCAAAGTTTTAAGCAGGTTAATTAACTCCTTACTATCCTGTAGGTATGCTGGAAAAAACAATGCAGATATTCTCCTAATCTACTGAACAGGGAGTCGATGCCACTTATGATTTGGTCTTCTCTGGGGTTTATCTTTACATTTATATATTTTGGGTGGTTGATAAATTACCGGCATTAATTGGGGCATCTGGTATTAGATACCTAGCTTCCTTTTTGTTAATAAGTACTTATGTGACATATGTGTCCTGGTCATCCACTAATCTATTTAATTCAGCCAGATAATCTTAAATTAAAATTACCAGTCCCCCCTCTTTATCAGCCGGTCATATAACAACTTCTTTATTATGTTCTAGTAGTTTTTTTTAGACCCCTTTCTATGTTCTTCTTACATCTCCCTGCTTTGACATTTAAGTCTTCTAGGTCCTTTTCTAAAAGGATCATGAACACCTCACAAAAATTATTCTTGGCCACCAAGGGGTTGAACACAATTATTCCTCAATTGAGTATATCTGTAGTCACTCTCTACATTGTCTTCAGTTTTTTTAACTGTTGCGTAGTATTTTTTAATGTTAACTTTCCTTTAAAAATTTCCTTAAATCAAAAAAAAAAAAAACATCAAATTTGTTAAGATTTTTGTCTGGAACAAACTTCAAACCTAATTCTAAGACGCGCATTTCATTTTCTGTAAAAACAGCATCACTTAAGAAAAGGAATTTTTATTTCAAGTCTCTCTTTCTTTTTCCTCTGCCCCCCCCCCCCCCAAATCCTCTGGTTCTCCATTTCTTTCTTCTCTTCTGCTGGGTTGGGATGGTGTTTTGTAATAACATGGTGTCCATTCCTCCTCTCTTCTCTCTGATGGGAGTGTAACCTCCTCCTATTCCCCTGTGGTAAGGGTTCCCCCCTCCCCCTCCACAAGGGACCTCCATGCCCCCACTTGGGAAACCCCCCCCCCCTCCTGGAGTTATTTCAAGAGTGATGGTTCAGGGTGGTCTACCTCATCCCCTTCCTCCTCTGTTGTAAAAAATTTTAGGTTGATGGCCATTTCTCAATGGCTTAAACCTATTGTGAACTGGTACTGTGTAATGGGGGGTTCCAGTATGGACTTCTTCATACTGTTGGCGAGGGGGAATAAGGTGATGATGTTACTTTTCTATTTCTTTGTCTAGTATATTGGGGATTGGGCCTAGTATTTACAGTTCGAGGAGTCTCCATTTGTCAGGAACGCACTAGACATTCCTCTACGGCACTGCAGAGGCGCACTGGAGTACGCATGTGCGAACGCCTATCTCCCCGTTTAGCGGCGAACGGGGGTTCGCCAGTGCGCATGCGCGATCGCCAGTGCCCGCGGCCACGCACCAATGTGCGCATGCGCACGCAATAGCTATTGCAGTTGGTGCCAAAATGGCCTATTTAAGGGTAGCAGGCACACTCATACTTTGCTGTGTTGTCTGCAGCTTCTCCTGTACCTCATGATCCTGAAACCTGCTTTATTCCTGATTGACCTCCCAGCTTGTCTCTTACCTCGCTTGCCTGCTGCCCGCCCTGACCTCGGTTTGTCTTGTGACCATCCTCCTGCCTTATCCTTTTCCGTTAATCTGCCATCGGATCTGGACGACCCTGAGGACCGCGACCTGGTGCTATACACGCAGTGAAGTCCATCCTTACCATCTCAGGCTCTGGTGAAAACCGGTTGGCACTTAGATTCCGCACCTCAGGCTAGCCTGTGTCTTCCACCAAGGTGACTTGTCTGTGTCCCTTTATCTGGATCCTGTGAGGCCACCCTCTGCATGTCAGGCTTGCCACCAGCTCCCAGACACCACTGCTCCTCCCTGGATCACATCTCTCTCCTCAGTAGAGGCTCTGGATCCCCCTATCTGACTTTAGTATCTTCGAATATATTTTTAAGTATTTAAATTAATTTTTTGTTATCAATACATTTTCTATAGCTGTTATAGTTGTTATTTTTTATGTCTGGAATATAAACAAACATTCAAAGATCGGCTGAAATCTAAAATATAAGATTTATTATTTAAATTTGTTTTATTTATTATTGTACGGGTAGTATGTCATTAAGGTCCTCAGCTGTGTGTCAACAAAAGAATGTAGTTAAATAGGAGCCTATATGTTAATTACAGAGCTGACCATATCCATATGTAGGCAGGAAGTAGACCACTGTGTTGACTATGAAGCCGAGTACACCCTAATGGAAATTTTATTTGGGACATGTGAACGGAAGTTTTTTGCGCATGACTATTTAATTTGCTGAGCAACCAGGAATCTTTGACTTTGATGACGCCCTGCGGGAGGGGCAAAACACATCGACATAGTTTCCAGTTTCTCAGTGACGTCACGCCCGGCTAGTGGTGGAACCCACGTGGAGGTTTGCGATCCATGGCTGCCTCGCGGGACGGATTTAGACTGAGTGAACCTCCGGCACCTTTTCTGGATCAACATTGAAATTTGTTTTTTACTTTCACTGAGCACTTGCTTGTAGCAGCCATTTGTATTGAAGTTTCACCTTTCACATTTGTCATTCATTTTAGTTCATTTTGCGCTGTGATCTATGATGGATTAGGTTATATTTTTTTGAACAGCAGCAATGGTATTTTGGTTTTAGGATTTATTTTAGCTCAGGTTAAGTTAGTAGGTTTACATAAACGCCAGCTCAAAAAGCATTCTTTAAGGTAAATTCATTAGAGATTCTGTCACCAACTTAAAAAAAAACGCAGGTGAAACACAGGTATTATGCAGGTATTAGAAGTGCTAATTTTTCCTTCAAATAATGATTTTTTTATTCACTAGTAATGTGCCCTTGAACATGCTAGATATTTGATCACCCCAGGAGAGTCAATTCCCTAGCACAACTCCTTAACCTACTTGCACACCATGAAGCCCCTTTCACACAGGCGGACTGTTCAGATCCGCCTGTCAGCTTTTTTGGCGGATCTGCATCTCTATGGGGCATGGATTTCAGCGGAGACATGTCCGCTGACATCTGATTCGATCGGTCAAATCTGGGCAGATGGAAACCCTTTTTTCCATCCGTCCAGCGGATCAGATCGGATGAGAAGGGACAGAAGGTCTGTTCCTATCCGATTCCCCCATAGAGAACAGCAGGACCTGACAGCTGTGTCTCCGCACACAGCGCGGAGACACAGCTGCCATCCGCCTGCTCAGCGGGGGATCGGCGGATCTATCCCCCGCTCAGAAAAATGGAGTCCGCCTGACGGACTCCATGTGTGAAAGGGGCCTAAAGCTGGATACACACTGTCCAATTTTTGTGGTTAGATTTCCTTCAGATTTACCTTTTCTATAAAGTGCAACGGTCTGCCAGATTGCATACAGATTGAAAGTGTTTAGGTTTGACCTCATATTATATGGTTTTGGCAAGTCTAAAGGAAAAAGTCTTCAGAAAATCTTATAGTGTGTATGGCCCATAACACTCAACTTCTAGGAGTGTCTAGATACTCTCTGTGCTGGCCTAGCATCTCTGCCCCTCCCCTAACAACCATACAACCTTTTATGTAGCTGCCTGGTAAGCAGTGCAGTGAATATTATAGTGTCAAGTGTTGGGTGATAGTTCTAAATGTGCTGGGGCTGCTGAAATCACATTCAAAATGGCGGTGCCCAGCATCAGTCTCAAGGCTTTCGGATGGCCACACCAAAAAGACTATGTATGTATGCAACATGCATAAAATATCTTAAATGCAAATATAATCTTCCCAACGACCCCCAAATTTCTGTTATTTAGCTTCTTTAGCTGCTTCTTCCTCATTTTGTTTTCCTCTGGCACTCTGCAGCTTTTTATTTCCTGGCTTGAAAACAATAAACTAGACAGAAATGGTAATAAAACTAACATTAATAAATAAATAGTGCACCTTACCATGGATGTCCGAGACATGCTCTGATGCTGAGATAGATTAAAGTATTTACTGATGAAATCTTGTTCTGCCAGACATAGTGGCTCCAGTTCACTTAAGACCTGTTCAAATATCTGAAAAAATACAGGATAGATGGACGGTGTAGACCTCATTAAGCATTTGAAACTATGACAGACCATAACATAAAACGCAAAATGTAATAAATTAAAACACAAAGGCAGAAAATAACTCTACACACTGTAATACTGGCCATATACAGTACATATATAGATATGGTCAATTAAAGGCTGCTACTGACAAAGTGATAATTTTTCTATGACAGGAATATGCATAATGACCTGTCTGCCCTGGAATTAGCAATACTTTTGAGAGTCAGGCAATGGCAGCTGCCTATTTCTGGACAGTGGTTTAATAAATTGCACTGCAGAAGATAGGAATGTGTGATCAGTGTGCCCAAAAATTGCCTGTGACCAGACTGTCATTAGACAGCTCAGATCCCAGGCAAAATGCACAAAGTCAATCAGAGTGGCTCTGTGCCTTGTGATCACTGTGATTGCCAATCACGGTAATCACAAATGCAAACAATGCTTGTGCTTACTTTACAAAGTATGTCCCAACCCTCTTCTACCACTGATTCTCTGCCTTCCTCCTCTGCTAATGTAAATACTACATCCAATGACCACAAGCTAAAGGTTATGGGCACTCATTACAGATAAACAACATTTGGTAGGGCACACATTATCACCACTGACCAGCAATAAGGCGGCACTAACTCCTGACCACTGAAATATGCAGACTGTTGTGTTCATTGCAGAGTCCAATCACTCTGATTGCTACACTGTATATGCTATGTCTTAAACAAAGCAATTTTGACAGCATGTTAGGGCCTCAAAAAAATAGGCAGTTTTTTTTTTCAAAGTTCTTGTCCTTTTCTCCTTTATATAGTAATAAAAAAAAAAAAAAAAGAAAAAGCCCAGCAGTTATTAAATACAACCAAATAGTAGCTCTACTGGTCTCAAAACAATATATAAAATAATTTTGGTACAGTGTTGCAGTAATTTTCAGTCAAACTATCAGAGCGATGAAAACTAAAAAATGGCCAGGTAAAGAAGGAGTATGTGTGATAATGTAGGCCAAACTCAGGGGATAGCAATAGCTGATATCCACAGTGCACTAGGACAATCTCACTGACGGCTGTCAGGCTTTGACTCATTTATCAGGCATAGCATATTTCTAAATCTGGTGATAAAAACCGCTCCCTCCTTCCCTTTTTCGTTAAACCAGAACACATAACCTTTACCATTCCTAGAATCTATGATGCTAATCACACCCTCCAAACTACTAATGAAAGTATTATGGAAGCCTTTTTGCATTTCTACACCAGACTTTATTAAACTCAAAATCATTATGATCATGACAATCTTCTGACTTATCCTAAATCTTTTGACCTTCGCTTTATCTCTCTGCAACAATTTGAATTTCTGGATTCCCCAATTACTGAGGAAGGAATTGAGTAGGCCCTGTCTACGTTTTCTAAACATAAAACCCTTGGACTGAATGCCTACTAACTCTATATAATGAAATTCTCAATAAGTAAATGACCCTCTATAAGGAAAACTGTGTGTGTGATTAAAAAGTGATTGAAAAGGCTAGTTAAAAAAAACAAACAAAAAAAACAAACATGTTAGACTTACCTCCTCTGTGCAGCTGTTTTTGCACAGAGAAGCCCTGGTCCTCCTCTTCTAGGGTCCCTCTTTGCTGCTCCTAGCCCCTTCCTCCTGTCGAGTGCCCCCACAGCAAGCAGCTTGTTATGGGGGCACCCGAGCCGAGTCACAGCTCTGTGTCCATTCAGGCACGAAGCTGCCATTCGGGCCCGCCCCCCTCTCTCTCCTGATTTGCTGATTTTTATTGACAGCCGTGGGTGCCAATAGCGCCGCAACGGTGTCTCAACCAATCAGGTGGGAGAGTCCCAGACAGCTGAGGGACTCGTGGACATCGCTGGACAGAGATGGGGCTCAGGTAAGTATTAGGGGGGTGCTGCACACAAAAAGACTTTGTCATAATGCATAGAATGTATTAAGATAAAAAACATTCTGACTTTACAACTCCTTTAATTGTGTTAATACTCAAAACCAATAAGGAACTCTTAGACTGTGTATCTAAACCCGTCCTTAGATGTGGTGACTGCATTCTTTTGTTTTTCACATTTTTTCCTTTATTTTTACCTGGTAATTTGCAAAAATGGCACACACTTCCCATCACTTTGAGGCTACACTCAATTCTTTATGTTTTTTATGTGGGAAGCCTTTGGTAATCTTAATAACATAGGAAGAAGTGGGACTAGCAGTTTACAAAAGAAAGTGAAGATGTTGGTTATATCTTTTCAAAGGAAGAAGTGACAAGCACACTGCATTTCTGGCATGACCAACATTTTTTTTTTCTGTACTTGCCGAAAACGTTCTTAACCCAAAAAGAACATCTAAGGACTGGTGAGCTGCGATATAATACATTTTTACATGTTTCTGGGTTTAGACACACTTTAGGACATAATTCAACAATCACGTTCGTTTTAGTCACTCTTTTATAAAACCTATTAAGACAAAATAGCGCTGCAAACAGCCTGAGAGAATAACCTTAAAATACCTTGTCAAACTTGGTGCGGTCAGCGACATCTAAATCAGAGGCAGACATGTTGCCCATATCCAGCAAGGAGGAGGATTGAGACCTGCGACTTCCTGAGCTCTGGACCGACAGCTTATTCAGACTTGATGTGGAGCCTGTCAGTTTTCCTGAGCTCCCGTGAAGACCTAGATTCCAGAAATACACATTGTATTATTCGGGTCTAGAAATCATGATCATCTATAATGCTGGCTATACTGACCAACAAACCTCCACTGTCCTAAATTCCCTAAATGTAATAAAGCACTGGTGATTGTTTTTTTTTTTTTTGTAAACCTGCCCTGGAAAGACATCACTATTATTCTAATATTATTGCTGTAAGTATTAGAGAACAACTCAAGGAGTACCTGTGAAATCCTAACTTACCTTTAGAGAATACAACTACCTAGAGTGCTCCATACTCCAACACACAACTATGCTTTGTTGTACCTCCCTTCCCCCTGGAATAACCAATCACTATATTGCCAATCTCAGCATCACAAAGCCAGTACAGTAATCCCCCGCTCCATCGCGGTTCAGTTTTTGCGGTCCCGGTAATTCGCGTTTTTTTTTGTAATGTTATTTTACTATATAAATCATTAAAAATGAAATATTTTTGTGTTTTCCATAGCTCTTGCTCTGTCTCTTAGTATCTTTTATGTGTTCAAATAAGTTTCTATTGTTTTAAAAGTGTGTTTAAAGACCTTAAAATGCTTCTACACGTACAGTGACAGTAAAATAAACATGCCTACAATGCATTTTAATAGGGTTTTTCTATTTCACGGAATTTCACTTTTCGCGGCTGGGTCCGGAACGTAACCCCCGCAATGGAGGGGGGTTTACTGTATAGTGAAAAATGCAGGAAATCTTGGCTGATCTGTGAGATCAAACCTTAAGATCTTTTTTAATTAAAAAAAAAATGTGTAACTAACTTAATACTGCATAGGTTATGCTTTGGTAAATTTACCCTTATAAAAATTCTTTGTTTTTATAGCCTAAACATTGCATGCCATTTTGTAGTTGGTGCTTGCAGGCTAAGGGCTTGAAACTGCTCCTTAATACCTGCAGCGGTGTCTACAGCTTGAGTCTTTACAAAAACTTTATGTAAAATGTGTGCTGCTATCCTTATACTCCCCAAACCAGCAATACAGGGGCCTGCGAGTGCAGTTACTTCAGTACCATCACCAGCTCTTTTTTCCACCATCTTTAAAGCCCACATCAAGGAAAATAAGTACCATAGCAGGGGGCACCTGCACTGCAAGGCTTAAATCTTGTTACGCCTAGGGGTGCATAGATAAGGTATAATATTTGCGTTATTCCTTGTTCAAGTAGGGTCCCTCTATCCGTGCAACTAAATTTCATGGAGCCACCTCTCTAAGGTGCTCTTGGTCGCCGTCGCACATCTACCTTCTCAAATAACTGTGCTACACTGTACGTGATGACGTTGAGAACTACACAAAACAGAGCTTCAGGGAAAAGAGGAGAGCACCAGAGCCAAATGGAGCAGAGTCATGGTAACTAAAACAGCCTGTTTCTCTGCCACCTAGACAGGATGAGTATTTAACCAATGCAGTGCAGGGGGGAAGAGGGGCACAGCAAGAGTAGATTTTGTCTAGCTCCTGGAGTTGGGCTTTAATGACTTCATAAAGCCAGACAGTCATCACCAGTTACAAACTAGCTGTTTATTTTAGGAAAAACTGAGCAAAAATATTTGTGAATTGACTTCTCAAGTCAGGACTGAGGTCACTAAACATACATCCTATGCTTAACTAGCCTAAAAAGTGGAGAAAAAACACTGGTATCTCACTGCACCATTTAAAAAAAGCTAGGGATCATCTATTCTACATCGTGAAAAACTCACATTTGTGATGATTTCAAAAAAGAAAACATAAGAGCTAAATCGCAATTCTTAATTTCATTTTTGACCAGCTACAATCCAGTTCTTTATCTTCTGTACAAAACGATTTTACAAACAAATTGGCATCTAGTACATCACACACAGTACAAACCCCAAAGAGTAAAAACAGCTGTAATGTTTTTAACATATACTTTCGTGGATTTTTTTGTTATTCACTGAGGAGGTGCACATTCCTTTCCCTTCTTTCTCCAAAACGATTTAGGCCAAGCTGTGCATGTCTGTCTTACTTGACTAAACACTGGGTGCATTCATATATGTAGAGTATATAGTGCTGGGGTTTCTTGCTGAAAAGCCCAGAATGTTTTTTAAACCATGTGTCACGCATTCACTCAGTATTAATGTTCATTTTTAAAATAAATATTTTATATAAAAAAAAAAGCTAACAAAAAAGCAACCTAAAATTACCAAAAAACAATATATTTTTATCCTATTGTTCTCCCAAAAAAAAAAAAAAAAGGATTTTTGACTTACAGTAAAATCCATGAATCTGATGTTCATTGACGGACACAGCTCCTGATCTTCTTGACCATTGGGACATCCCAAAGCAGTGTCAAACATGAGGGGTAGGAATAGCAAGAAACAATTCCCAAGGCTAAACCATGGCCAACCAGGTAACATGGAGCTCAACCATAAACAACTGGAGCCCACCTGAAAAAACAGTAAACCCCCAAAGAGGGGAACAAGCCCCCTAAACAGCAGCCTGCAAAACCTTGCGACCAAAAGAGGAACCCACAGATGCCAACACATACAGAAAGTGTGCACCGACGACCAAGTAGCCGCCTTACACACCTGCGTTACTGATGACGGAAGGCCCAAGAAGCACTGAGTGCCCACATAGAGTGCGCCTTCACAGGGAAAGGAGGAACCTGACCCTTAATTAAATAGGCCTGAGTCACCGGCTGTCTAATCCATCCAGAAATGGTCGTAGAAGAAGCGGATAGTCCTTTTTGAGGCCCATCAGTAAGAACATATAGTGAGTCTGACTTCCTAAAAGACTTTGTCGCTGCCAGGTACACCCGAATAGCCCAAACCACATCAAGGGAATGCAATGCAATTTCCTTAGGATGTTTTGGCCTGGGACACAGGGAAAGCAACACAATGTCCTCATTCAGATGGAAATCAGAGACAACCTTTGGAAGGAACGATAGACAGGGGCGAAGAACCACCTTATCGTTGTGGACCACCAAATAAGGGGAATGACAGGACAACGCCGCCATTTCCAACACCCTGTGCGCAGAGCTGATAGCCACCATGAATGCCACCTTCTGGGATAGCGTAAGCCGCGGAATCTCCCGAATATTTTCAAAGGGAGGCTCCTGTAGAGCTGAAAGCACAAAGTGGAGATCCCCAGGCAGTAGTGGGGAACGCACTGGTGGAGTCAAATGCCAAACCCCCTGAATAAAAGTACACACCAGAGAGTGCATGGCCAAGGGTCTGTTGAAAGAAGACCGCCAAGGCTGACACCTGGCCCTTAATAGTACTCAAAGCTAACTGCTGCCCAACCTCCCGTTGAAGGAAGGTCAAGACCCGAGCCACTGAAAAACAGCGAGGGTGAACAGCAATCGACTCACACCAGGAAATGTACGCTTTTCAAGTACGATGGTTGATCTTCCTAGAAGTACACTTCTTAGCTTTCAGTAGAGTAGGAATCACCGACACAGACACACCTCTATCCTTCAGGACCTGGCTTTCAACAGTCGAGCCGTCAAAGCCAGCGATTGTAAATCAGCATGGAAGATTGGCCCTTGGGACAGCAGATCCTCCCTGAGAGGCAATCTCCAAGGGGAGTCAGCGACCAGCCGCACCAGGTCGGTGTACCAGGACCAGCGAGGCCAATCTGGGGCCACTAGAATGATTGGAATTCCTTCTGCCTTGAGCAAGAGTCTCAGGAGAAGCTTGAGAGGAGAGAAGGCATAAATAAGACGATACTGGCCCCAGGGGCAACCAGTGCGCCTGTGGCGTCCGCTAGCGGATCCCGTGACCTTGCCAGAAACCTGTGCACCTTCCTGTTGAGCTGGGACACAAACAGATCCACCTCGGGGATGCCCCAACGGAGACAAAGTTGATGAAATGCCTCCAGATGAAGGGACCACTCCCCTTGGTCCATCCCCTGCGAACAGAGATAATCCGCCTGCCGATTTTCCACCTCTGGAATGTGTAAGGCGGAGAGGGCTGGAACAAACCATTCTGCCCACCAAAGAATGCCGGCTACCTCCAGAGCTGCCAATACACTTCTTGTTCCACCCTGGTGATTGATATAAGCCACGGCTGTGGCATTGTCCGATTGGATTCGCGCCGGACACCCCTGAAGGCGATCCGTCCAGGAATTCAGGCACAGCCTGATCACTCGGTGTTCCAGTACATTGATCGGGAGTCTGAACTCTTCCAGTGTTCAAACTCCCTGAGCGGAGTTCCGACTCAGGACACCTTCCCACCCGGACAGACTGTCCAATACAGGGGGAGAAACGTTTTGCTCTGGTGAACAGCTGGAGAGCAAAGCCACCAGATTAGAGACCCCTTTGTTTTTTCAGCTCAGCCGGATTTGATTGTCCAGAGACTTCAGACACTTGTCCCATTTGGCCAAGATCTTTGCAGGGACCTCGTATGGAACTGTGCAAACGGGACCGCCTCGAAGGCAGAAATCATCAGACCCAGGAAGGAAGGAACACTCTGGCTAGAGCCGAATCTGGAGTCAGACCCAGATAGTCCAGTTTCGAGGAAGGAACCAGAGCAGACTTTCAGAAGCCAGCTGAACTCCCTCAGAGTCTGTATAGTGATGTCCACGTTGTCCATCAGAGCAGTAGGAGAATCTGCTCACAATAGAAGGTTGTCCAGGTAGCCCAGCACTGGTTCCTCATTGATGTAACAATGCAAGCACCGGAGCCAACAAGTTTGTGAAGACCCGAGGAGCAGAGGCGAGACCAAAGGGTAACGTCACAAACTGATAATGCTCCTCTCCCATGGCAAAGCGGAGGAAGAGTTGTTGATAGACACATTGGAATGTGTAAGTGTCAATGTCCATAGAGGCAAGGAAATCCCCCTGATGCAAGGATGCCACCACCATGCAAACAGACTCCATTCTGAACTTCTGTACCGGCACAAAGCAGTGCCTTGAGATCCAGAATTGGACACACCTTGCCTTCCTTCGGGACCGTGAACAGGTTTGAATAAAACCACTGAAAACATTCTGGAGTTGGAACCAGAACAATTACCCCTTGAAGTAACAGGTCTTACACCGCCCTGAAGAGGGCTTGAAATTTGTCCAGGGACAGACGCACATTGGAAGGAAAGAACCTCTCCAGAGGGTAAGAATGAAACTCGATCTTGTAGCCAGACCGTATCACCTCGTGGACCCAATTGTCTTTCACCAAGGAGGTCCACGGATCCGGAAACCAGCGAAGACATTCCCCACCCCAGGCACAGGTGAGGGCGCACCTTCATGCAGAAGGAGCATGGTCTGCGGGTCTGGAGAAACCCGCTTTGGACTTGCCAGACCAAGTTCGCTTGGATCCTCCCGAAGAGGCCTTGAAAGGCTTTAAACCTTTGTCAGCTTGTCAGCCAACCCTGAGAGACAAATAAAACTTCCTGTGAGCGGAGAAGGATGGACCACGTCTGTGACAAGGTTCCTTACCCTTACTAGCCTGCGGAAGAAAGGTGCTCTTCCCCCCTGTGAGGCTCCTAATGAAGTCACCCAGGATAGCTCCAAACAGGCGATCTCCTTGAAAAGGAAGATCAGTTAAGGCTTTTTTAGGGGTCTGGTCCGCAGAACATTTGAGCCACAAGACATGCCTAAGGAACACTGCCGAAAAAGTCTGTCTAGAAATCAGCAGAGCCGCATCCGAAGAGGCATCACAGATAAACTTCAGTCCCTGGACCAACTGGTCCGCCAGCTCCACAAAGGCAGGGGGGGGGGGGGGCTGCTCAACCTTTAGGTCACGGCGTAAAAGCTTAGCCCATTCGGTCAGAGTTTGTGACACCAGGGCAATGGTGAAGACCAGTCTGAGTGCCGAGCCAGCCACAGTGAACATACTGTGGGCAACAGCCTCCACCTTTCTGTCAGCCAAAACCTTAAAAGCTGGCGATTCTTCTACCGGAATTATGGTTGCCTTTTTCAACCTGGAAACCGGGGGATCCACCACCGGTAGAACAGTCCACTTCTTAAGGAGGGACTCTTCTAAATGGGTACCTCATTGCGAATCGCTTAGCGACAACAAAGGGACGTTTTGGACTTCTCACTTTTTTGCGACAAATCTGTCAAAATAGGAAGGAAACGTAAACACCTTTGCTGCCCTAGACAGCTTGTGAGTGCCAAAAGGGAACTGGTGACTCCACTGCAGCTTCATCCTCCATTTTTAAAGTCTCACGCACAGACACAATCACTGCGTCCACCAGCACCTTTTCGTGCATGGCTACAGGAGTGAGGAATCATCCTCACTATCTGAGAACTCAGGGCACGTGGTCGCAGACCCTTCAGGACAGGCCCCGTCCGAGGCGGCCAGATCAGATGCAGTGGAAGGCGGGGGGTGCTTTTCACTACCCCGCCGCCCAAAAGCCACCTCCACCCGACACAAAGAACTCCAGGACCGCCGTCAGTGCATCATTGGAAGGTTTGGACCCAGAGGGCCTCCACCACATGCACCTTCCCTCGATCTCCGTCAATATCGATGGCACAACTATTAGCCCATCCCCGCATGCCAAGGTCCTAGGTGTTGTCCTGGACTCTGAACTCTCCTTCAATCCCCACATCCAATCTCTGTCTAAATCTTGCCACCTCAACCTCCGCAATATCTCCAAAATACGCCCCTTTCTAACCAATGACACAAAAAAGCTCCTAGTTCCCTCCCTGGTCATCTCACATCTCGACTACTGCAATTCCCTTATCATTGGCATACCTCTACACAGGCTATCCCCCCTTCAATCCATCATGAATGCTGCTGCCAGACTCATCCACCTTACCAATCGCTCAGTGTCCGCTACTCCTCTCTGTCAATCCCTCCACTGGCTTCCGCTCACTCAACAAATTATATTCAAAATACTAACATCTAATGCCCCATACACACGTGCAGATTATCTGCAGACTTTTGTCTGCAGACTTACCAAAACCATATAATATGAGGTCAAACCTAAACACTTTCAATTTGTATGCAATCCGGCAGGCCCTTGCACTACATAGAAAAGGTAAGTCTGCAGACAAAAGTCTGCAGATAATCTGCACGTGTGTATGGGGCATTACAAAGCCATCCACAATTTAGCCCCCAGCTACATCACTAGCCTAGTCTCAAAATACCCACCTAATCGCTCTCTTCGTTCCTCTCAAAACCTCCTGCTCTCTAGCTCCCTCGTCACCTCCTCCTATACCTGCCTCCAGGACTTTTCCAGAGCCTCTCCAATAATATGGAACTCCTTACCCCAATCTGTCCAATTATCTCCTACTCTATTAGCTTTTAGACGATCCCTGAAAACCCTCCTCTTCAGAGAAGCCTATCCTACCAACAACTATACTTTCATTTTCTCCATCAGCTCATCGCCCTCAATTATTGCCTTTTGTTTCACTTGACCCTCCCTTCTAGATTGTCAACTCTAACGAGCAGGGCCCTCCATTTCCTCCTGTATTGAATTGTATTGTAACTGTATTGTCTTCCCTCATATTGTAAAGCGCTGCGCAAACTGTTGGCGCTATATAAATCCTGTATAATAATAATAATAAAAAGAAAGTCCTCAGGACCCAGTGGACGCCCAGATCACATACCTAAAGATGAGCCCATTTGATGCCACACTCTTGTAAGTGTTTTTAATCTTGTGGAATAAACTGAATTCTTTTAATACTGCACTTAGTTCCTTCTTTTCACATGTATTACAGAGCTTGAGCACTCTCTGATGATGGCAGCCTAACTTCAGGTGTACCTGTATCTGCATGGACAGCAGAGTTCTTTTATGCCCTTTATATACAGTCCAGGTGATCTAAAGGCATTTGAAATTGTGGAGTGCCAGACTCCTATTGTGACCTATTCTCAGAAAACACCAAGGAGCTGTGGAAGCAATAGGCTTGTTCTCTAGGTAGGTAGGTTTATATCTCAAATTATGAAAAGAAAGTAAACATTTTTTTTTGAGGATTCCTTCTAGCAATTTTTAGTGAGTTTTAAAGTAGTGGCCATGCATAGGGTTTAAAGAGAATTCATAACACCATGCAATTAAAGCATACTGATAAACCTCAAAATACTAAAAAACAGTGCTGGTTTTAGTTGGACAGATACTTCACCCATGATAGGCTCCAATATTTCTCAGTTCTCCAAATGAATGCATAGCATCATATACAGACAATGCATTTTGCCCAGCTCAGTTAACCATCTCTATTCTATGAAAACATATTTTTCTTAGCTGCTGAATGTCTGCCTAAATAAACCTCTCCAAAAACAGAAAAGACTTCTGAGTGCACGACAGCTGAAATGGCAGATTGGGATGAGTAAACTGACTCAGTATATGAGCGATTTCTCTGCACACCAGACTGATCTGCATTCAGGCAAACCAAACATCGGAGAATCTGTGGTTCACAAATTTGTCGGTCCTCTGAAATTTTGTGCATAAAAATCAAGTGATTCTCTAAAAGGAAGCTTGTAGTTACATATCCCATCCATTGATTAAGGCTGGGTTCCCACTTATCCGAACTGGTTGCGGGTTTCCTCGCATCCAATTTGCATGACAGGAGAGTGTGACCGGCTCTCAACGTTGAGAGTCGGTTTTTACACAGCTCCAGGGGGGCAGTGGCCTGCACTGGAAAAGGGTCCTGTGCGTCTTTGGCTCAGTTTCAGATCCGAATTTAGACAAAAATTTGGACTTGATTCGCACCTGAAACGGTTAACAGGGACGCACCGGACCCCCTGCTGTGAGCCGCGGCAAGTGTGAACCCAGCCTTACTAAAACTGGAGTGCGAAAAATCTGGTGCAGCTTGCAGAAACCAATCAACTTCCAGGTTTATTTGTCAAAGCTTATTTGAAGAAGCTGAAGTTAGAAGCCGATTGGCTACAATGCATAGCTACACCAGATTTTGCACTCTCCAGTTTAAGTAAATCAATCCCATTACGTCTTGGAAGCATCACACACATTTTTCAAAACCAGAACCAAAGAACCCCAAACTAAATTTCATTGTTAAAATGAGGAAAAATTCTAAAACCCATTACTTTATGCTCGCTCTTCCTGTAGTATGGAAGAGATACGTTTACTTACCACACCCCCACTGTTAACAGCAACAGGACTTCTGTGCAACTGTTTGTAGTGTTTGAAGGTAAAATGCATTATGTTGTAAAGGCTATATATAACAGTCTGTCCAATCAGAGCACAGAAGGATCATTATATATTATCCTCAGATCAAGAATGCATCAAGTAAGGATGCTGGTTGAAGGTGACCAGCTCATACTCACTTTCTGTCTCCTGTTTCACGGCACTCTCTTTTCGAGGCAGCGTAGCTGGGATGAATTAGGTTGCAAGCATCAAAGACAAAGATGCATTAGAAAACAGGCATTTAGCAAAGACCGTGCACAAGAGGTAAGTTAGGCACTAGTAAGAAAGACATGCAGAAGGCTATATTATGCAGTTACGGTTATCTTAAAGTATGACTAAAGGCAAAACTTTTTTTTCTTTGTTTTGGACAGAGTGGAGAGGGATTAGAATGCTTGTCAGTTTTTATTGCCATCTGTGCCCCCCAGTAAGGAGATTCACCCTCTCGATTTCTCCTGTTTACCATCATCATTGAAAGTAAAAGAAAATCCCAAATTTTGGGTTGTCCCCAGAAATATGATAGAGGGGAAATCTTCCATTGGGGACGCTATTTCTGGGGACCTGGACGTCCCAAAGAAATTCCCTTATTTGAAGGGATTTCCTCTCACTTCCTGTTTTAGCTTTGGGACAGGAAGTGAAGGGAAATCTCCACAATGGGACACAGATGGTAAAAAATAAAAAAAATCTGACAGAGGTTATAACCTTCCCTTACTCTATCCTAAATGAAAAAAAAGTTTTGCTTAGAGTTCTACTTTAAGCTGTAAACAGTTACATGGACAATCTGACATATTACAATCATGTAAAAACACACACACACAGTCATAAGCTGTATTAGATCTTCAGTCTTATGTATGATGTAAGGGATGATGGGGTTATGTATATTTCAGGCATGAAAGAGGCACTAGCAAAGATAGGGAAGTGAACTACGCCTAAATGCCTGTTTAAAAGGACCAATGCAAATTCATTCAAGGGCAATTTGCTTTTTTTTTCCCATACTGTGTAAATGTGGTCAATGTTCATTTAGTGGACTTCTATACTTTGGACTACTAGAAGAATTAGCATACAGTGGGGATCGAAAGTTTGGGCACCCCAGGTAAAAATTTGTATTAATGTGCATAAAGAAGCCAAGGAAAGATGGAAAAATCTCCAAAAGGCATCAAATTACAGATTAAACATTCTTATAATAGGTCAACTAAAGTTAGATTTTATTTCCATCATTTACACTTTCAGAATAACAGAAAACAAAAAAATGGCGTCTGCAAAAGTTTGGGCACCCTGCAGAATTTATAGCATGCACTGCCCCCTTTGCAAGGCTGAGACCTGCCAGTGTCAGGGATTGTTCTCAGTCATCATCTGGGAAGACTAGGTGATGTCAATCTCAAAGGTTTTAAATGCCCAGACTCATCTGACCTTGCCCCAACAATCAGCACCATGGGATCTTCTAAGCAATTATCTAGAAAACTGAAACTGAAAATAGTTGACGCTCACAAAGCTGGAGAAGGCTATAAGAAGATAGCAAAGCGTTTTCAGATGTTAATATCCTCTTTTCGGAATGTAATTAAGAAATGGCAGTCATCAGGAACAGTGGAAGTTAAAGCAAGATCTGGAAGACCAAGAAAAATATCAGACAGAACAGCTTGCAGGATTGTTAGAAAAACAATTCAAAACCCACGTTTGACTGCACGATCCCTCCAGAAAGATCTGGCAGACACTGGAGTTGTGGTACACTATTCCACTATAAAGAGATACTTGTACAAATATGGTCTTCATGGAAGAGTCATCAGAAGAAAACCTCTTCTACCGCCTCACCACAAAAATCAGTGTTTGAACTTTGCAAAGGAACATATAGACAAGCCTGATGCATTTTGGAAACATGTTCTGTGGACTGATGAGGTTAAAATTGAACTTTTTGGCCGGAATGAGCAAAGGTACGTTTGGAGAAGAAGGGGCACAGAATTAAAAGAAAAGAACCTCTGTCCAACTGTTAAGCATGGGAGTGGATCAATCATGCTTTGGGGTTGTACTGCAGCCAGTGGCACAGGGAACATCTCACGAGTAGAAGGAAAAATGGATTCAATAAAATTTCAGCAAATTTTGGATGGTAACTTGATGCCATCTGTGAAAAATCTGAAGTTAAAGAGAGGATGGCTTCTACAAATGGATAATGATCCTAAACACACCTCGAAATCCACGGGGGATAACATCAAGAGGCGTAAACTGAAGGTTTTGCCATGGCCTTCACAATCTCCTGACCTCAACATAATTGAAAATCTATGGATAGACCTTAAAAGAGCAGTGCATGACAGACAGCCCAGAAATCTCAAAGAACTGGAAGACTTTTGTAAGGAAGAATGGGCAAAGATACCTCAAACAAGAATTGAAACTCTTGGCTGGCTACAAAAAGCGTTTACAAGCTGTGATACTTGCCAAACGGGGCAGTACAAGATATTAACTCTGCAGGGTGCCCAAACTTTTGCAGATGCCATTTTTTTGTTTTCTGTTATTTTGAAAGTGTAAATGATGGAAATAAAATCTAACTTTTGTTGACATATTATAAGAATGTCAAATCTGTAATTTGATGCCTTTTGGAGATTTTTACCTGGGGTGCCCAAACTCGATCCCCACTGTATATGACCCTTAACAATAACCTATATAAATGAAAAAGCGTGTTATCCACAGCAAACTAATTATGCTTTTCATTTCTTTTTTTTAAACCTATAGCTGAATAAAGTTAAAATGTAATTGACTGCCAATGCCAGCACACCTTTTCTAAAGAAGAAGCATCATTGACTTTTGTTTTTTGCCAGAACACTGTGGATTCTTGTGGGTAAATATGATGTTAGGTAAGAAACAAGACAAGATTATTTCACAAGAAGACAAAGGTTTTCTGACTTAGGAGGTGAACATCAGGGGGGTATTTCATACACTTAGTAAACAATAATGTGTTTGCCTTCTCCTTTACCGTTTTTATTGATTATTCTTGTTGAACCAACATTATCTGCATTAAAAGGAGAAAACGTGTAGTGTGAAGACAGCTCATACCATGTAACAGAGAACAAGGTCACAAAAACCAGGCAAGCCACACACCTCCAACCGTCAGCAAGCATGACATCTCACACAAGCAATGAAGTGCAAGCATCATAGAGCACTCTATGACAAACCAAGTGATAGAGCACAATTCAAATATATCCCACAGGTAAGCTCTGCAAGGGCTACATAATAGCTGGAAAGCACCAGATCTTTGAGGGAATTGCATTTAGACATGGTTCATCTGACCATGTCTTGGTCATACATACCAGAGATGCCAAAGCATTGCCACATGCACTTATTAGACAAATAGCCCAAGAGATCTACATTTATAATTTTGCCCCATTTAACATATCTATCTTTCCACATGAAACAAGCTATGCAACTGTTTCACAGGTGGAAGCTAATAATGCAGGCGTTCCACAGTTCTAGGTAGGAGTACAGGTGTGTGCATCAATATTCATTTATTAGACACCTGTAATTTAAAGAGGAAGTAAACCCTCCTCTGAAACTTTTACCTATAGGTAAGCCTATGATAAGGCTTACCTATAGGTACTGTAAATATCTCCTAAACATGTACCGTTTAGGAGATATTTACCTTACATGCAGCCAGTGACGTCACTGGCGCATGCGCTCTGAAGGAACGGCCGCTGCTGCCGTTCCTTCAGAGTCCCGTGCCGTGACCGTCGGCACTGTGGCTCCGGCCAATCAGATGGCCGGATGCCGCGATCCCGGAAGACGGGCGACTGAACATGTCGCCCATCATAGAGGTGAGCGGGCGGCACGGCGGGGGGCTCGTTCTAAGGTAATAGAGGTGCATACTAGCTCATTATGTGTTTCTTTCAGGGTGAAAAAGGAAAAAAAAAACTAAAAATTTGAGTTAACAACCTCTTTAACAGAAATATAAAGAGTAACTACACTTTTGTTGAGAAAAAAAAAAGTAATAAAAACATTCCCTCCTCGGTGATCTATGTATATTGCAAGGATTTTAACAAACTTTGTTGCAAATTTTTGACTTTTTGTTATTTTGAAGAAAAAGATGTTTGTCTGTGTCCATGTGCAACGTGAATGTGAGTGGGAGTGACATTGTAATTATCAATCAGCTGCTGCACTTGCACGATTCTAATGAGAAAAGTGTCAGGGTCTGAATTTTTTTTAGCTGTGATTTCACTTTGGGAGTATGGCTCCTTTCACATGAACGATCCAATCAGATCCGTCTGAGTTTTTTAGGGGGATCTGATCCTCCATGCATCCCTATGGGGCAGCGAATGTCAGCGGAGACATGTCCGCTGACACCCGCTGCCATTCGCATCCGATCATGTCCGTGAAATCCGGAAACCCTATTTTCCATCCATCCATCCAGCGGATCGGATGAGAGCGGACAGGCGGTCTGCTCTTATCCGATTCCCCCATAGAGAGCAGCGGGACTCTGACACCTCCCTCTCCGCATACAGTGCGGAGATGGAGCTGTCATCCGCCTGCTCAGCTGGGATTGGCGGATCGATCCCCGCTGAGCAGAGAACGGTCCGCACCGCACAGCGGACCATGTGAAAGGACCCTATCTCACCAGAAATTACATTTTTGTGGCAGTGGATGCCCAAAACCGGACTTCTGGGAAAATCAGTAAACCAATCACCCAGGAAATTACATTTCTGGAGGGCGCTCTGTACTGCATCTGTGTACAGAACATGTCCAGGTTGCCATATTGTATTGCATTTTACAGAAAATTAAAGTGCTGCAGATTGAAAAGCAAAGGTAATTTTTATTCATTCAATTTTAAAATGACTTGTGCAGCAATCGTATATGCTATAATGTATATTTTTTTAATTTGTGTTTTTTTTTCCCCACAAAAGTGGAGTTACCCTTTAAGGCATGGAAGAGCTCCTCTTTCAAGTATTTATTCCTGCCCATGCCCCCATTTGGGAGACTTCCCTTTACTTGCCCAAGTGACATGAGAAGCTATTGGGAGAACAGGCGTTTCTGAGACATAAAGCCAACAGAAAGACAGCAACAAAAAACGTATAGTGGACGTAAAATTTCCAGCTCTTTTAACACAAAGTGCCTGTTTTTGTTGCT
The DNA here is from genome assembly GCF_965119305.1 of Pelophylax lessonae. Taxonomy (NCBI): domain Eukaryota; kingdom Metazoa; phylum Chordata; class Amphibia; order Anura; family Ranidae; genus Pelophylax; species Pelophylax lessonae. The sequence continues at coordinate 735,979,134 of NC_138768.1, forward strand.
GTCATACACATTTCATTGATTTCTTTCTATTAATTCTTCTCCCTGTGACATTGTTTTAACACTTTCATGGTCCAGCCAAAAAAGAAAAATTTTGGCTTGAATTTGGATTTTTATTGTTGAACCGAAGCAAAAAGTACAAATTTCAATATATGTAAATAATTTGTTCGACCCACAAAGGGTTTTTATTTATGTAAAAAGCAGACCTGCCAGAAAAAATCATGACCAGGTGACTTCACTTTTCCCCTCCATAATTTAGCAATACAGCTTGGTCACCAAAGTGCTCACGGCATGTAAGTGGACAGAAGAAGAAGCTGTGCACCGATCCTTCTTTCCCTATACAGGTGCATCTCATAAAATTTGAATATCATCAAAAAGTTTATTTATTTCAGTAATTCAATTCAAAAAGTGAAATTCTTATTTTTTATGTAGCTGTGTTACACACAGAGTGATATATTTTAAGCATTTCTTTCTTTTAGTTTTGACAATTATGGCTTACAGCTACTGAAAAAACAGTATCTCAGAAAATTAGAATATTACATAAGACCAATACAAAAAACAAAGGATAAAGCTGGTCAGCAGAGGGAAGCAGGATTTGATAAAACACAGTGGACCAACATCAACAGATGACATGTCTCCCCAAATCATCATTGACTGTGGAAACTTCACACTGAACCTCATGCAACTTGGATTCTGTGCCTCCCCACTCTTCCTCCAGACTCTAGGACCTTGATTTCCAAATAAAATACTAAATTTTCCACAGTCTTATGATTTGGGGAGCCATGTCATCTGCTGGTGTTGGTCCACTGTGTTTTATCAAATCCAAAGTCAGCGCAGCCCTCTACCAGGAAATTGTAGAGCACTTCCTTCTGCTGACCAGCTTAATGGAGATGGTAATTTCGTTTTCCAGCAGGACTTGGCACCTGCCCACACTGCCAAAAGTACCAATACCTGGTTTAATGATCATGTTATTACTGTGCTTGATTGGCCAGCAAACTCGCCTGACCTAAACCCCATAGAGAGTATGTGGGGTATTGTCAAGAGGAAGATGAGAGACACCAGACTTAACAATGGAGATGAGCTGAAGGCCGCTATCAAAGCAACCTGGGCTTCTATAACACCTCAGCAGTGCCATGGAACAATCACCTCCATGCCACACTGCGCTGATGCAGTAATTCATGTAAAAGGAGCCCCCCCCAAACAAGTATTGAGTGCATACTATACTGTACATGGACATACTTTTTAGTAAGCCAACATTTCTGTATTAGAAATACTTTTTTTTATTGGTCTTACTTAATATTTAAATTTTCTGAGATTTTGGGTTTTCACGAGCTGTAAGCCATAATCATCAAAATTAAAAGAAAGAAATGTTTGAAATGCTTAAAATAGATCACTCTGTGTGTAACACTCCTTTATAAAATATTCGAGTTTCACGTTTTAAATTGAATTACTGAAAAAAATTAACTTTTTGATGATATTCTAATTTTATGAGATGCCCTTGTATTCTATCAACTGAAAGCAGAAGAGCATTGATTGCACCGTTCCTGTTGGACTGATTACATTTTCCTGGTAGCCCCATTGGCCCCCTCCCACCTTACATCCCCCAACCTAAAAATATGAAAGTGCCAGGTGGAAAATTGTCAGGCAAACTGTGCCTATATCCAGCCACTGAAGTCATTTTAAAAGCTTTTGGGGTGGCTGTCAATATACAAGAGCCACAGCAGAAAATTGATCAATCCACGCTAATTAGCAAGGATAATGGAATCTGTTTTTTTTTTTGCTAGTAAATAAAATAAATCCATTTGCATATAGCCAACTTTAGTTCTTATGTGGCGGGTATTACAAGAGGTCCAGAGCTGTAAAGGAATCCAGAGATCAAAGACTTAGGTTATTTTAAAAAGTCCCATGCTTACAGTGAAGATCTGAATTTCCAACATACTATAGGTTTCATTCAACAGGCTTCTGAAAAATGATTTTAAATAATGATTATAAAAAAAATAATAGAAATTAGATTTACAGTGCTGTCAAATAAGGCAAGCGGGCCCAGACAAAAAAGTCTCTCTCTACTCAAGCAGACAATAGTATATGTTCTTGTCAGTGCTGCTGTACCTTCAAAATAAAATTCCAGAAGACAGAAAATTATATTTTAAGTATGTTATGATGTTACAAACACTTCCATAAAGTGTGTTTGCTCATCTAGCTTACCAAACTTTTTTCCTTCTTTGGTGGCACCCGTCATCTTGTTTTTAGCCACCTCAAAGAAATCCCTGATCTCTCGGTCATATAACCGCACAATGTAATCAATGTAATTCTGCAAACAAAAGAACACAAACACTTATTAAGTTCATCATGAGGCCTCATGCACATAGGATGTTTAAAAAACGCCAGTGCTGCAGTCAGGAAAAAACAGCTGTAAAAAACGCACTTTTAGCCGTATTTATGACTAGTGTTTACATGTGTTTTTTGACGTTAGCGTTTTTGGGCGTTTTTACAGTAAAAACACTCCCTATAATGTGAAAACGACTAAAAACGTCAAAGGGGCTGAAAGCTTCTTAAAGCGTTTAGCAGCTTTTAGCCATGTTTTTTGGCGTTTTGCATTTTTACAGCTTAACAGTCTCTGCACAGGCTGCCATTTTTTTTCTACAGCCCCAAAACACTTGTGTTTCCAAAAGCCTCTTAAAATTTATGTGCACATGGATACATAGGCTAACATGGAGGGGCCTTTAAAGGCAGGAAAAAAAAGTCAGACGCCCCTAACAGCAGCTGTAAAAACGTCCTGTGTGCATGAGCACAATACATTTCCTTTCAGCTTTTTACAGACTTCTTCATTTTGTATGGAAACCAATTTGCTTTGGACTTGCTTGCTGTGGAAGTCACTCCCTCAAAGGGCCAAGACATTGCCTAAACTAAAGCATGCACTTACAGGCTGCAGAAACCAACACTGTTCTGCTTTGTTTAGACAAGCAGGAAACAAACACTCCTGAATAGGATTCAAACTGAAATCAAGGCCCAGCTTAAACAAGTGAGGAGTACTCTAAGCTAGCCTTTCTCAAATGGGGTGCCACAGCACCCTGGAGTGCCTCCTGGTTTAGACAGGAGTGCCCTCAAACAACGGCACCCCTGACAACGGCAATAACATATAAGCAGCATCATGGAAGTTGGCTTTTTTCCTGTGTACTTGAAATGTGTTCAATCGCGCGCCCCCAGCACCGAGACTATGTTGTCAGTTGTAGCTCCTGGTCTCAAATTCGACTGGCATCTGATCACACGATCACGGTGATAGCCATCCACAGTGATCACTAGTGTTAAGCTGGACGTAGATAGTTCAAATCTCAGCCAGTTCAACAGGAACCAGGTGAGATTCGAACCATGTATGGGCAGGCTGAATGTACTCAACTTGATCGCTCGATCAACTTGGATACAACCAGCCTGCTGGATTTTACATGCGATTATAGCCACTAGCAAAAACCCTTCTGTTCTCCCGGCGAGGGAAGCTTCCCCTACAGGGAGAACGCAGTGGCTCAGCAGGAGGGATTCACCTGTCAACACTGACCGTGTTGATGGTGGAAATCAAACCAATTTCTTTCTTGCAACCACATTCTCTTCCTCTATGGCCGGCCTTAGAAGCCGCTTCTATATGATAAACTGGATCTTTGCCTCCCTAGAGCCACGTTAGGGCCAATGCCAGTGAGTTTTATATTTGGTGTCACTGCATTTATGTGGGAATAAAAACAAAAACTCAAAAAGCAAAATGCACACAATTTTTTCTTGGCACCAATATTGGTACAAATAGCGCATAATGCAGACATACGCGATATCCTCATGCAGGTCAGTCGTTGGATCATTTATTTTGGGCTTTTTTTGGTAGTGGGTCAAACAGTAAAATATATGTAGCTATTTTTTGGCCAGTTTTCTTTTGATATTTTTTCTTTTATTATTAGGGAATATCTATTAATATTTTCCACCAAATGAAGGCCCCTAACTGAAAAAAAAAAAAAAAAAGTTGAGCAACCCTGCTCCAAGCTACTAAACTGCATTTCAAACATCAGATAAACAGAAGCCTAATAGGGGATACCTCTATTAAAAGGCAGTTTTCCTAAACAAAATGACTAAAAAACTAAAAAACAATATTTCCTATACTGTAGAAGGAGAGACAATTCAAGAAATCCTAGGAGCCCTGTATCTAAAGCCACACACGCGTCGAAAATTGGCAGGGAATTTTCGTCCAACGTCCGATCTGCCGATTTTCGGCTTGTTAGTATGATGCTTCCGACAACCGACTCAGACTTTTCGGCCGAAAAAAATCTGGTGTGCAGACTATAACATTTTTGCCCGCCGTCAAAACACGGCCGATTTTCGTGTCAGTACAGATTTCGACAGGGAAAAAATCTAATGAGCAAGTCTGGGAAGCTCAGAGAATAAAGAACACAAAGAAAGCAAACCAACACATGACATCACTTCTGAAGTAGAATTTTGTCGGGCGAGAAAATTCGTGTGCAGTCTAGGCACATTCCAACCAACAAAACACCACTCTGGACAAAAGACGGCCGATCGGTCAGCCGATAATCGTTGCGTGTGTGTGGGGCTTTAGACTATCACCCCCCCTGATTTTAGCCAGACTATCATTATGACCAGACACTTCCTACCAATTATTCTTATGTGAACAGTCAGTCGGTGGGGTTGGAACTTTGGAATTGCTTGTTTTTACTGTGTGTATGTGCTCTCTTCTGTTACATTACTATGGGAAACAACAGAATTTAGGAACCTGAAGAAAACTAAATGGTAATGGATATGTAGACAATTATATTTTATTGAGTGCTCAGAATTCAGAGAAAATGTTGCTCATCTTCTTTAAATTTGATATTAAAATAGGCATGGCCATATGTCAACAAGTGCCCTTTAAGAAAGGCCAGTCATTAATTAGGTTTAATGATACATTTCGCTTTCAGCAATAAACTGTGTTTAATCAATAATGGCTTGTATTGAGAAAGATTCCCTGGTAAAAGCAGAGGGGAAGTAGATTATTGATTAGATAATATGAAATCTGGCATGGATACATGCTTCGCCACATCTCGATTAGCACGCTTCCTGATTTTAAATGTGCTGTAAAAGTTACAGAATGCCTCATCAAGTTACTCACAGGTCTTTTTATGCCAATAAATGTAAGTCTAAATTCTACAGTTTGAATGAAATTTTAAGCATGATTTCCATATCTACTGTCTACCCCAGTAATAATCTGGACATCCACTCTTGAACTTAAGCTGGCCATACACTAGTAGAATTCTGTTCAAAAAGAAAAGAAAGTTCGAATGCGCTGGATGGAAACTTTCTCTCAAAACGAAATTCTAATTTTTGGTGGTTTTTGTTCGGGGAGAAAAAAAAACTGTACATATTTTAATACGCATATGAAAGGCACAAAATAAACCCATTTAATACACCTTGGATTCCAATCAAGTAGTGGGTCTGGGCAAAACTATAAGGACTGTCAAATTAAATTAGTTGACTCCATGATGGCAAGATTGAAAGGAATTACTTTTCAGAATTTCCATATGAACATTCAAACATGATTCTACTGGTTTATGGCCAACTTTACCTCTCAGAGGTTACTTGTTGTTTGATTACCTACTTGTGCTCTCTCCCTATTAGACCAGAAGTACCAAAGAATGCTTATCAAAGCAACTTCACATCACTTACCCTGGCGGTATCCCCATCCGGGGGGGATTTCATCTGGTCGCTCTGTCGGCAGCACACCCACACCTAACACACCTGGGTCTTAGGCATATGAGGTATATTTACCTCGCCTGCCCCTGGTTGGTTTTTCAGGTCGGGGCTCTCCATCTCTCCGGCCTCCCTACTTAAACGATTTTGAAACGACTGGAATTCCATGACATTGAGCCCTTGTTAGGCCTTGTACCCATGTTATATGAATTACTTTGTCTCATGCTTACACCGGTAATTGTGTTAGGCAGTCTGCTCCTACTACAGCGTACCGACCCCCTCGTTATCATTTTAACTTACCAGGCTTGGTTTTTTACAAGGTCTGATGACCTGAAAATTCTTCTCAGATGTCCTTTCTCACCACATGCCCTAGAAGAAGCTTATTAAACTAAGCGAAACATGTAGGGCAGCTGGGATTCAATCTAATATTTATCTACTCTGTACAAGACGACCGTTAGAGACGGGTACCATTCCTCTCTTTGGCCGCCTTATGAACATAGGGTATTTTGTAACATTTGTGATTATTATATGTGACTGTTGTTACATACATTAATATTTGATAGGCTATGCGATTTGTATACTGTTTTTAGGCTTTATCGCCTCATTGCACTATATGTACATTATATGTTGGCCTTTTTACCTTTTTCTTTTGTGTATTTTGTCTTATATGCTCTTGTGAATCCTTTAATAAAGTATACAATTTTAATACTGGTGCCTATAAAGTCCAATCCCTCCTTTTCCATTCTCTCTACTACTAATTTAGGATGTGGCACCCTTAACTCTACTTCCCCCCCCCCCCTTTGTGCGCCTGGACATCCTGCGACCCAGGAGCGCACATACCAAACATTTGATTCACATCACTTAAAGCAAAAATTCCTTTTGTGGAAACACACTGATAAAGCAAATCAAACTGCTATATGAGACATTCTGTAATTCTGTCAGGATTTTTTTAAAAAATGCATCGTTCATCATATGTAGTCATTCAATTTATTTATTTAGTAATTTCTTTTGCATGGTTGCGCTATTCTTTTTTAATATACATGTTGCTTGGTCCATAGCTGCACCGGCTTTAGATATACATGTTCAGGGTTTGCTCCCCCAATTTTTTGCTTGTTTATTATGTATTCGGTCTGACCAGACTTCTGTGGTTGAGCATCCCACCCCCCACACACATCTGTACTCTATCAGAGTCCACCATCAAGTAGATACAGGAGGAGTCCTTTGTAGTGCATTAGCACATCCATCCCAGCAAGGAGTGTTGTCTCCAAGGGTTGGAGAGGCTGGATTCACCCCATTTATATGGATAGTGTAGGACCCACTGATAATGGGGTACTTTGACGCAGTGGTGGGCTTGAGCACGATATGGCCATATGGTGGGACTAAACCCCCATTTTTATTTATGGATTGTCTCCATATTTAATAGTCATTTCTTTTGCATGGTTGCGCTATTCTTTTTAAATATACATGTTGCTTGGTCCATAGCTGCACCGGCTTTAGATATACATGTTCAGGGTTTGCTCCCCCAATGTTTTGCTTGTTTATTCAATTTATTAAAACTGCAAAAACTCAAAACGCTGCTTTCATGTCACCATGCCAACACTTGTGGCGTTTTCTATACAATTTTCTGCTCATGTGACTAGCTTACTGCTCATTTCTATTACATGGTCTGACCATGTGACTGAAAGGCAGTAGATCTTCCCGCTTAGCTTTCAGGAGACAGAAAGTGTCCGAAATCCCTTTGTAAATTTTAACAGAGACGCTTGAGAGGGGACATGATAGTGGTATACAAATACCTCAATGGTGATCCCAGCATAGGAAAAAAACTATTCAGTCTCAGGGAGTATAAGAGGACACGGGGACACACAATGAGACCGGAGGAGAACCGGTTTAACCTTAAGCTGCGCAGGGGGTTTTTCACTGTCAGGGCGATAAGGATGTGGAATGCTCTTTCACTATTGGTGGTGTCAGAGGGGAGTATTGATATTTTTACAGAATCTTGGATGTGCATCTTAAAGAACACAACATACAGGGATATGGGAAACAATTATCGACACTGACATACGTAAACTACACAGGTTGAACTGGATGGACTATTGTCTTTATTCAACTTTACCTACTACGCAACTATGTAACAGAACAGCAGCAGGTAAAACCTACAAAGACCTTTGCTAAAATGTTCTAAATTTGTTTATAATTGAGCTAGAGGGTCTCAACATGAAAAGAATTACATAAAAAAAAAGTAAAATACAAACCTTCATAAGTCCTTCATATCTAGCATATTCTGTGTTTTTCAGCCACTCCATCAGTTTGGCATATCGTAGAAGATCTCGGTGGAAAGGATGATGGTTTGGTAGGGTCATTTCAACTGAAAGTGTTGAAGTCTGATCGTGGCCCTATATACAGATCACAAAGAAAAACACATTTTTATAGCAAAACCTATACCACACTTCCACCTTCTTTAAAGCTGAACGCCAGGAAAATTTCTTAATATAGGGGTTAAATACATATATGTGGTCTGTTTTACCTGCCAAAGCACTTTTATTTCTTGCCATCCAGTTCTGTCTGAGATTTTAATGTTTATACTGAAGTTGACCCCTACTTTACTATGCACTAAAGCGCCTCTAACAAAACCCTGCCTGAACAATTAATACCAAATCCCTAAAGGAAGCCATTAACAATTCTTAAACTCCACCCCTGTCTCTTGGCCAGTCCTGCAACCCCAACACTTAGCATGCCTCCTACAAATGTGCCCTTAACACACACCCCACCCCAACACTAACCTAACTCCTTAACTAAGACGCTAAACTGTTTTTCATATACTTACCTTAACCTGGTGTGGGAGTGTTCATGCCAATGATGTACAGGTGTTGCACCAAAAGCATTCATCACTGAGAATCCAACACCAGTGTAAACTGAATCAAATTGAGAAACCCTAAATCTTATAATCTTCTTGCCATGGACAAAAAAAATGTTTATGACCAATACTGGCCAATTCATGAAGAGAAATGTAACGAACCCCTGTCAACTGCAGTTACTAACGGATACATTTGCCTTTCTGAAGCATGCACACCCTGTAAGTTGTCACAGAGTAAAACTGCTTAGTACACACGGGAAAGCTTCTCATAAATTAGTAAGGTGTTTGCTAGAGTAAAAGGCTTACTCCTGAATCTCTAATTGGGCTTAACTATGAAATACCTGTCATGGGCATTATGCTTGTGCCATTAATTATGTATTTTTCTAGAATGGCTCACTCAATGGTATTAATCAGATATATATGTACCTAAGGTGCTGTAAACGAGTCATCTTATATAAAATGATGCCATCAATTTTTGTAAACAAGTCGTCCTATGTAAAATGGTTCCATGAAAAGCGATAAAGTCCACAAAAGGTGCTCTAAAGGTTATCACAAAGTTCATCATGTTCTTACCTCTTCTACAATAGTTAAATTGGTCTTGCAAACAAGAGCTTAAGTAACCACTACAAGCAGTAAAGTATTGTTCTTTTTTTTTTTTTTAAATACTATCTAATCTAAATCGCTATCGTGCTTTGAATTTGTCTGTATGACCCTTTAGGGCCCCAAAGTTGATCTCAATTCTATAGTCACAGTTCAATTACTACAACACACAGGACACAAATACAGAGAAAATTGGAGGGGAAACTGCAGCAGACTGAATCAGAGGAGAACTGATCAATGATTTGGAACAGCCTGGCTAAATGCTTGGAAATGTTACCAACACCGAGGTGGTGAAAGTTGACATACTAACTAAACCCCCAAAAACTTTCACACCCCAACTATATTCTACTTGATCAGCTGACTTTTGCTGTTAGTTGGAAACAACAGTTTACCCTATATATGTAACTTTTGTTAATGGAATAGACTATATAAAGATTAATGAACTAACGCTTTTGAAAGATAGACATGAAACAAATCTGACGATTCTGAGAGCCTTAGCTATTGTTTTATCATACCTAAATGGATATTAATAGCCTTTGAGAACTTTGATCTGATGGTAGTGGTGTGTGTGTGTGTGTGGGGGGGGGGGTTCCCCCTCTTTTCACTAGGGGACAGCTGCCTGTGCCAACCCGGCAACCCATCCTTTTTTTTCCTATTTCTTTTTCCTTCTACCCTTTATTCCCCATTCTCCTTTCCAGCTTGCTCTTGTATTCTTTCTTATATTAAAAGAGGTATTAAACCCAAATACATTTATTATATTACAGCACACAATTTGATAGATTTGATGGCTGCATTCATTTTCTTTTTTAGGCTTTCTTCTATTTTCATCCGGTGATCCAGCCAGTGGGTATGTTTTGTTTTGTTCAAAAGAACAAGTTGAGACAAACCATTTAACACTAGCAAGGATGCTTACAATTGTTAGCTTTGTTAAATTTGAAAGCTTTATCCCAAAAAAAAAAAAAGGGATTTTTGTACTTCCTGTAAAATCCATTTCATCGATGGACATAGCGCTCCATAAATCATAACTACTGGGTTATATTGCCTCCTCCAGGAGTAGGACTAGGCCAAACAAAAAACACCTGGGTACACCCATGGACCATCCTCAGCTGGTGTAAACCCCCCCCCCCCTTCTCTGCTCTAGGTAATCAGTTTAGTAGCAAGCAGTATTAGAAGTACCAGAACTGCATAGAGGGGTGGGTGCTGTGTCCGTCGAACTCGGTGAAATGGATTTTACGGCAAGTACAAAAATCCAATTTTTTCTTTCGTTCATCGACGGACACAGCGCTCCATAAATCATAACTAGTGGGGCACCCAAAAGCAGTGATTAAAAGGAAAATGATGGGTGGGGAAAATAACCGAAGGCTAAAAATAGGACCCCTTAACCAGGACACAGAAGCCTTAACCAGGACATAGGAGCCCCATCTGAAAAATAAAGGTTTAAAGAAAAAACACCACTCAAGAGGGAACAGCCCCTCTTATACAGCAGCCTGCAAAACTTTGCGGTCAAAAGAAGCATCCGCAGATTCCAAAGTATCTCATTCTGTGAAGGTATGCACCGATGACCAAGTGGTCCCCTTGCAAACCTGCGATATTGAAGCCTGATGACAGAAGCCCTAGGAAGCAACCAGCGCCTGAGTAGAATGCGCTGTGACAGGGAAAGGTGGAACTTGACCTTAAAGAAATAGGCCTGAGTCACCGTCTGTCTGATTCTTCTGGAGATGGATAGCCGAAGAAGCGACTAGCCCTTTTCTTGGTCCGTCCATAACCACAAAAAGCGAGTCTGAACTCCGAAAAGACTCAGTAGCTGCCAGATACACCCGAATCGCATAAACCACATCCAAAGTAAGCAAAGCAACCTCCCGGGATGAGCTGGCTTGGGACACAAGGAAGGCAACACAATGTCCTCATTTAAATGGAAGTCAGAGAACTTTGGGCAGGAATGTTGGACAGGGACGAAGAACCACTTTATTCCTATGGACCACCAAACAGGGACTGCGACAGGATAATGCAGCCAACTCCGATACCCTGCAGGCCAAGAGAAAAAACAAAAAAGATATAAGGAAGGAGAAAGTTGCTAGGACCAGAGATCCCAGCCAGGAGCCTAGGTCCTTACTCCTGACTAGACAGATTAAAACGAATTACCTAGAGCAGAGAGGGGGATATATACCAGCCGAGGAAGGCCCATGGGCATAGCCAGGTGTTTTTTTGTTCTGCCTAGTCCTACTCCTGGAGGAGGCAATATAACCCACTAGTTATGATTTATGGAACGCTGTGTCCGTCGATGAATGAAAGAGAAAAACGGTTTGCTGCAACTGCTTAGAAAATATTAGCTGGTGTTTGGCTTCATTTTCAAACATTTCCCCCCACCCAAACTGGCAATGCAAAGAGCAGCCCAGATTCTCCTCTTCTCGGGTCCCTCTTTGGCACTCCAGGCTCCTTCCTCCTGTTGAGTGCCCCCACAGCAAGCAGCTTGCTATGGGGGCACCCGAGACGAACCACAGCTCCGTGTCTGTTCAGACGTGGAACCGTGGCCCGGCCCCACCCCCCTTTACTTCTCCTTGGCTGACTGACTTTGATTGATAGCAGTGGGAGCTAATGGCGCCACACGGCTGTCCCGGGCAGCTAAGACACTCCTGCAACTTCGCTGGATAGGGAGGGGGCTCAGGTAAGTTTCAGGAGGGCTGCTGCACACAGAAGGCTTTTTATCTTCATGCATAGAATGCATGAAGATAAAAAAAAACCTTCTGCCTTTACAACCACTTTATTCTTTCTGTATGAAAATATGAGCAACGACATATGTGTAATTTTATTTTAATGCGGCTCTAATTCAAGCAGTATTAAACCCAAAAACAAACATTTATTATATTGCTGGGTACCAATTCTTAGATGCGATGGCTGCATTCCTTTCCTTTTTAGGCTTTCTTTCTTCTGTTTTTATCTGATGATCTGACTAGTAGGCCTGTCTCAACAGAAAACCTCTCTTGCAGTTACAGGGATGAAACAGACCATTTAAACACTGGTAAGGGTATTTAAAATCATTAGCTTTTATTGATGTAAAACCTTTATCGCATAAGAAAAAGAAGGTTTACTTTAACTGATTATAAAGTATTAGCTGGAGTTCAGCTTCAATTTCTCAGTGTATTGAAATCTGCAAGTACTTCTAACACCCCCCCCCCCCCACACACACACAGACTGACAATGCTGCTGTCCTAATCTGCCCCCTGTTCTCCTTCATCCAGAGTGGGGCGCTCTAATACAGGTGGTGTGTTACTTACCAGATCACCAGGGGAAATAGAAGGAAAAAGCCGAAAAAAGAAAACTATTACAGCCACCACATTTAATGGTTGGTAAGCTGCAATATATTACATTTTCGGTTTTGGGTTTAATACTGCCTTAAGTGCACACTATTTATGCTGGTTTCATTTTAATTGATTGTAGTTCTGTTGATAATGCACTGTACACCAGATCTATAATAATCTCACAAACTGTGCGATGCAAATATCTTATGGCTTTACTTTTGTGAGACATAAGGCTCAATTCACACCTGGGCGTTTTTGAGCGCTTTTCAGCTCCAAAAACGTTCCAAAATGCCCAACAAGTAAAACCCCATTCATTTAAATGGCCCCTGTTCACATCTGAGCGTTTTAACGCCTGAAGCAAAACGCCTGTAGCTGAAAAAAGTACATGAGCTTCTTTTTGGGCTGATTACCAGCGTTTTTGATAGCTGTCAATGTCTGCCTCCAAAAACGCCAGAAAAAAACGCCTGAAAATCGCGGTAAAAATCGCGGAAAAAAAAACGCGCGAAAAAGCTACGCTCAAGTGTGAATGCAGCCATAAAAATGAGAAAAAAAATAAAATGTTGCCCTGCTTACAAGCTCAGATTTTGGAATAAAGATAGCAGAATAGCCTGGTCAAATAAATACAAAACATATATCATATAAAGACTCCTAACTCAGCAAACCACACAAAAGTATCACTATTACAGTTTCACAGTCTACTGTATATTATTATTATTTAAGCAGTAATTTAAAGTGGTTCTAAAAAGGCAGAAGTTTTTTTTCCTATGTATGCATTAAGATAAAAAAACCTTCAGTGTGCAGCAGCCCCCCTAATACGTACCTGAGCCCCATCTCTATCCATCAATGTCCGCAAGTGCCTTGGCTATCTCTCCCTCCTGATTAGCTGGGATACAGCAGCGGGTGCCAATGAGGAGAGAGAGGCAGCAAGGCCGAGCCGCTGCTCCATGTCTGAACGGACACACAGAGCAGCAGCTCTGCTCGGGTGCCCTCATAGTAATCTGCTTGCTGTGGGGACAGTCAACCAGAGAGAGGGGCCAAGAGAGCTGGCGAGGGACCCAAGAAGGGGAGGATCAGGGCTGCTCTGTGCAAAACCACTGCACAGAGCAGGTAAGTAGAACATGTTTGTTATTTTTAAACAAAAAAGATAGACTTTAGTATCACTTTAAACATTTTTAGGAATTTGCTGACTTGTAAAGCAGTGATTACTGCTTAACAGTCACTCCAAAAAAGGTAAAACTTTGTAATGAAAACCAACTTTGTGTAATGGGTCTTTTCTGAGATATACTACAAGCTCCTAACAACTTGAAGCATTTCAAAATAACTTGTTCCACTGAACCTCCTAAAGGCTGTTCATTTCAAAATGTACACTAACAGTAAAAACAGATTCAAACCCATTTAACCGCTTGCCCTCCGGAAGATTTACCCCCCTTCATAAACAGGACATTTTTTGCTTCTTGGCACTATGTTACTTTAACTGACAATTGCGCGGTCATGCAATGCTGTACTCATATCATTGTATTATATATTTTTTTTCCCTGCAAACAGAGCTTTCTTTTGGTGGTATTTGATCACCACTGTGTTTTTATATTTTTCGCGCTATAAACGAAAAAAGCCTAAAAATTCTGAAAAAAAATATTTTTTACTTTCTGCTATAAAAAAAACAATAAAAAAACATTGAAATTTCCTAAAAAATTGGGCCAATATGTATTCTGTTACATGTCTTTGTTAAAAAAAAACCAACCCCCAATAAGTTTATATTGATTGGTTTACGCAAACGTTCTAGGGTCTACTAACTATGATATGTATACTGGAATTTTTATTTATATATACTAGCATGGGCGGCGATCAGCGACTTATAGCGGGACTGCAATATTGCAGCCAATATGACACTAACTGACACCTTGTGAGAACCAGTGACACAAATACTGTGGTCAGTGCTAAAAATATGCACTGTCACTGTACTAATGATACTGGCTGGGAAGGAGTTAAACATCTAGGACAATCAAAGGGTTACATTTTTGCCTAACGAATGTTTAGGTGTGTGCTGCGAGGTGCTTTTACTAAAGGGATGTAACCGTTTTTATCCCCTGCTTGGCACCACATCCCCACTGACAGGACAGAGCTCTGCATTGTTTATATAGACCAGTGATGAGTGCATGAGCATCATGGGAAATGTAGTTCCAAAACATCTGGGGTGCCAAGGTTTGCCATCACTGATATAGACAGAGCTCTGTCCTGTCTTTCTCCTCGCAAATCAGCGGGTGCCGGTGGACGTACATTAGCCGGCACCCACTGATCGGCTTGTGCAGGGTCTAATCACAGCGCACACCCCCTACCCGGAAATGCAGAATCACGTATAGAGTATATACACACACGATTCTGCACACAGCGGTCCTCTGATAACCAAAAATCTACAGAAGGCGGTCGCTAAAATGTTAAAGTAAAACTCAAATTAACTCATTTAAAGTAGTGATCGACCAGTATTGTTTTTTTTTATTGCCGATATTGATATTTTGGTCATCGCATATCGGTATCGGACATTTAAACATTTTTTTTTTTTTTTTTTTTTTTACAGGAACTCTTGTGGAGGGATCTGGGGGTCTCAAAGACCCCCAAACCCCTCCTCTGCACTTAAAAGCATTCAAAACGCCAAGTTTGGCTGTTTTGAATGCTGTCATTTTTTAAATTTGGCGCAGAATACCTGGATTTTCCGGGTTTTTACATGGAGACCCGATCAGAGCTGAATGCGGCTTTGATCGGGTCTTTGGCGGCCGTGCAGGTAGGATGCCCGGGTCTCCCTGTGGGACGGGAGACCCGGGCGAGCCGCGGAAGGCGACAGGAGAGGGGGGACGTCACCTCCCGCTCCTTGTAATGACAGCCGAGCGGCTTCTCAGCCGCATTGGTTGTCATTACAAGACACCTGACCGTCGGCTATGGATGCCGGTACCGGAGTGATGCCTCTATCTGCATGGTACAGCACTTTCCGGAAATATCAGCAATATCGGTAACCTCAGGGGCCGATTCCCATATATCGGGGAAAGTGCATATCGGCCCTCGATATATCAGTGTTGCCGATAATCGGTCGATCCCTAATTTAAAGCAGACAAAAATGATAAAGTAAGAAAGCAGATTTTGTTTTAAGTACTTAATTTACAACACTAGATGTCCTCTAATCTTCTTGGTTGAATGACAGCCACCATCATTCAACCCACTTCCTTTTAGGGATGCACCAATCCAATATTCGGATCGGAAATCGGCCCCGATCCGGACAAAATAGCTGGATCAGAGATCGGTAAAGTTCAGCCGTCCCACGGGCCGATCCGGTTTTTGCTGAGTAACGGCTCAGCCATCCCTTACTAGGTGCAGTAGTAGTATGGGATGGGAGCCGCTACTTCCTGTATAGGTCCGGCTAACAGGCGGAGTGATATCAGATGCACTCCGCCTGTGAATGGAGGAGCCACACACATGAAGCAGCGGCTTTGCAGCCGCTTGCTTTGTGTGTAGCTCCGGATCGGTTCCGTATCAGTATCGGCGATTTCACCTCGCCAGATATCCGTATCGGCTTCAAAAAAGCCGAATCGGTGCATCCCTACTTCCTTTTGACTGTGCAGCATCATCATGCAGCCTGGGCTTAAAGTCCTAACGCACTCTACAGCAAGTCATTAAGTGAGCGGTGTTTAGTGCAGCAGTAAATACCACACTCCCTGCAGCCGGGAAAGAAGAGGAAGGACCTGTGATATAATCTGACCCGTCACATGACCCAAAAAAATGGCAACATACTTCTACATACATATTTATTCCCTAAGTGCTTTGAGCTACTGCACTATAAAAGTTATTGGCATTTTCATGCTCCTATATCGTGCACTTGTGCAAAATTTTTAACAAATGTGTATATATTGTGGCCACCCCTCCTTCACATTACAGCCAAAGGGATAAAAAAAAAACAAAAAAAACAAAAAGTACTTATCTCTTACCATGATGTGACAGATGATATGTCAGATTAGAAAAAGGTTAACAATTTCCAACGGGTTGTGGAACATTGAATTGTAGTTAAAAAACATTTTTTTCAAAAATCTCATCAAATTTAAAATAAAAGATTAAGTTAATACGAACTTGATGCAGTTGTGGCCAGCCTTTTAGGTATAAGGCCTCTTAAAAGATAAAAGATTGTGTTGGCCTGAGTCACTTACTGTGCCATAAAAAGGGTTTCTCTGTTAAAGCCTTTCAATACACGTCATCATTTGCTAAAAATCATGAAAGACAATAAAACCTCCTACATTGTCCTATAGGGCCTACAGACATTTCCAAGAAGAGGTCATCAGCAGACTCTATGGTTATTCTGCACTTATCACCGCAAAAACATTTCCAGCTTTTTTGGACAAACAAGCATTTATAGTTCCCGGCTTTCATTTTCATTCCATAGGTTAGTTCAGCAACCAGAATATGAAAAAAAACTTTAGTAGCAGGCACATCAAACCGATAATAAGCACTTTTATTTGACTTTTGGTTCATTTATAAAAAGTGGAACAAAAGAAATACAAATAAATATAATATAAGAAGTGAATTCCCAACTTAATACAAATACTATACTGGAAGTACAATGCTAAAATCAGGAACGTTTATTGAAAAACATTCAATAAAAAAAAATCACTTGGGGGGGAAAATCCGGAACATCCTTTCAATTTACTTTTATTGTATTTCTAGATAATATTTCCCATCCTACAGCAGGTGTGGGGGATGCCTTACTTGGCTTACAGAGTAGGCAGTGCTAAAACCCTGCAGACACACCGGCCTACATTATTAAAGGGCCATTTATAAGATACAAATATTGGCAACACAACTCATTTAGCTATTAGAGGAGCTAGGTCCACAGAATAAAAAAATAAAAGAAAAAGAAAAATAAAGAGGTTAAAGGCTATTTTTTGTTTTAATTTTGGATAGAGTGGTGAAGGATCAAAACACCAGTTATTTTAATGGCTGTCTGTGCCCCTGTTAGGGAGATTTATCCTCACTATTTTTCCTATTTACCATTATCATCAAAAGTTAAAGTAAAAGGAAATCCCACATTTTGGGTTGACATCAGAACAGTAATAAGAGGGGAAATCTTCCAATAGGGACACTATTTCTAGTGATCCTGGTGACACCGCGGGACTCCCTCCCTATGGAGGATTTCCTCGAAATCCTGTTTTGTTATGGGATAGGAAGTGAAGGGAAATCTCCGCAATGGGATAAAGATGGCAAAAAAAACAACAAAACAAAAAACCTCACAGGGGTTCACACCCTCCCTTATTTATCCAATATTAAAAAACAAACATGTTTTGCCTTTAGAGACACTTTAGTGTAGGTTTAGCTTAAGTCCCGGTTCACACTTGTGCGATGCGGGAAGGCTGCGAATTCACAGCCTGTTCCCGCATCGCAAAACGCACCCCTGGCAGTTCACACTGCCATATGCGATACGCAGGAGGTGTCAATTAAATGTTAACGACACCGCCAGTTTGATCGCATATCGCAGTGCGATCTGACAGTTCGCACAGGATTGATCCTCGCACAAGTGTGAACCACTGTGCGATCCAATCCTGATGCGGCTGGAAAAAAGGGTCATGTGCGTGTTTGGTGCGGATACAGTGCGAATTCAGCCATACAAAGTGTATGGCTGAATTCGCATCCTCACCTCCGATCGCATGTAATGAAGAAGCAGTGCGCTCCGAATTACATGCGATCAGCGCACTCGCAGAAATGTGAACCGGCCCTTAATGCAAAAAAATATAATTTTTGCATGCAGTGAAACATGACAAAAGGAAAGTCTGCATCCCTGCCAGCCCCCCACCGTCATAATGTGCTAGTATGCATGGCATGACGCGCTGTCACCGCTGAAGGTGCTTCCATCTTCACCAGGTCTTCTTTCCGGGTTCATGGGATTTGGTTATCTTATTGGCCAAGCTGGTGATGACGTCACTCCCGTGGCGTGCGCGTCGCTACTTCCAGCACGGGTATGCAGTTCCTTCAAAGAGCATGTGTCGGTGACGTCACCGGCATCTAAAGTAAATACAGTCAGGTCCATAAATATTGGGAGATTGACACAATTCTAATCTTTTTGGCTCTATACACCACCACAATGGATTTTAAATGAAACAAACAAGATGTGCTTTAAACTGCAGACTTTTAGCTTTAATTTGAGGGTATCTACATCCAAATCAGGTGAATGGTGTAGGAATTACAACAGTTTGTATATGTGCCTCCCACTTTTTAAGGAACCAAAAGTAATGGGACAATTGGCTGCTCAGCTGTTCCATGGCCAGGTATGTGTTATTTCCTTATTATCCCATTTACAAGGAGCAGATAAAAGGTCCAGAGTTCATTTCAAGTGTGCTATTTGCATTTGGAATCTGTTGCTGTCAACTCTCTATAAGAGATCCAAAGAGCTGTCACTATCAGTGAAGCAAGCCATCATTAGGCTGAAAAAACAAAACAAACCCATCAGAGAGATAGCAAAAACATTAGGTGTGGCCAAATCAACTGTTTGGAACATCCTTAAAAAAAAAAAGAACGCACCGGTGAGCTAAGCGACACCAAAACACCCGTAAGACCATGGAAAACTGTGGTGGATGACCGAAGAATTCTTTCCCTGGTGAAGAAAATACCCTTCACAACAGTTGGCCAGATCAAGAACGCTCTCCAGGAGGTAGGTGTTTGTGTGTCAAAGTCAACAATCAAGAGAAGACTTCACCAGAGTGAATACAGAGGGTTCACCACAAGTTGTAAACCATTGGTGAACCTCAAAAACAGGAAGGCCAGATTAGAGTTTGCCAAACAACATCTAAAAAAGCCTTCACAGTTCTGAAACAACATCCTATGGACAGATGAGACCAAGATCAACTTGTACCAGAGTGATGGGAAGAGAAGAGTATGGAGAAGGAAAGGAACTGCTCATGATACAAAGCATACCACCTCATCAGTGAAGCATGGTGGTGGTAGTGTCATGGCGTGGGCATGTATGGCTGCCAATGGAACTGGTTCTCTTGTATTTATTGATGTGACTGCTGACAAAAGCAGCAGGATGAATTCTGAAGTGTTTCGGGCAATATTATCTGCTTATATTCAGCCAAATGCTTCAGAACTCATTGGACAGCGCTTTACAGTGCAGATGGACAATGACCCGAAGCATACTGCAAAAGCAACCAAAGAGTTTTTTAAGGGAAAGAAGTGGAATGTTACGCAATGGCCAAGTCAATCACCTGACCTGAATCCGATTGAGCATGCATTTCCCTTGCTGAAGACAAAACTGAAGGGAAAATGCCCCAAGAACAAGCAGGAACTGAAGACAGTTGCAGTAGAGGCGTAGCAGAGCATCACCAGGGATGAAACCCAGCATCTGGTGATGTCTATGTGTTCCAGACTTCAGGCTGTAATTGACTGCAAAGGATTTGCAACCAAGTATTAAAAAGTGAAAGTTTGATTTATGATTGGTAATCTGTCCCATTACTTTTGGTCCCTTAAAAAGTGGGAGGCACATATACAAATTGTTGTAATTCCTACACCGTTCACCTGATTTGGATGTAAATACCCTCAGACTAAAGCTGAAAGTCTGCAGTTAAAGTACATATTGTTTGTTTCATTTCAAATCCATTGTGGTGGTGTATAGAGCCAAAAAGATTAGAATTGTGTTGATTTCCCAATATTTATGGACCTGACTGCATCTCCTAAACTGTGCTCATTTAGGGGATTTTTTTTTCTTTTTTTTACAAAATTTTATTAGAGGAATAGAAAAAGGTGGTACAGCGAGATTAACATTTTACAATAGCACCATAACATCTTAATATAAGGATATTGACAAAAATTATAGAACTTGACAAAAATTGGCTAAACCCGGGTTTCTCAACCAGGGTTCTGTGGAACTCTAGGGTTCCTCCTGAGGTTGCTAGGGGTTCCTTGAGCAATAGGCAATTTCTGCCTCTCAGATAAGTTTCCAATGACACTATTGCTCCTTTTAGCTATCTGTAAGGGGGTAATTCTTCCCAATGATGACAAGAGTAAAGAGCATTCTTCCCACTGACTGTCACACTAATGTTTCATGAGTTGTAGATTTTTAATTTTTAGCAGGGGGTCCCCGAGACCAGACATTTATTTCAAGGGTTCCTCTGTGTTGAAAAGGTTGAGAAAGGCTGCTCTAAATGTAAGTCATGTATCAATCACCTCCCAAAGTGAGAGCAGTGGTCATTTACAGTATCTATAGGTAAGCCTTATTATAGGCTTACCTATAGGTAAAAATCGTGCATGGGAGTTTACTCCCACTTTAACAAAATTGGCATTCAAAAAAATACATAAAAAATAACAAAAAAAGATTTAAAGAAAATACCTCGATCTTAGATTCTGGGAGGCACGGGTGACATCACTGCGCCTTACATCTACCTCCAGAGATAGCTGGGCACTAAAAATCCTCCAAGATTGCATTCCAGTCCATTAAAGGAGAGCATTCTTGCAGGAGTGATCAGGAGGCAGCAGTGAAGGGCGGTAACATCATCTGCAGCTCTCAGAAGCAGGACAGAGGTAGGCAGCTTGTCATATTTCTTGTAACATCTTTATTGTTAAAATGTTATTCACAGCTTATTTTTTTGGGTGATTTGGGGGGGGGGGGGGGCAGTGGCTGACAGGAAGCCATGGAAGGTCCACTTTAAGCCGCGCATATACTTTTTATAAAGCAGGCCCAATTGAAATTTGAAGATTCAATAAGGTGAGGAACCCTACACCCTGAAAACCCTCCAAATCCTTAACTAGAACTAAGGTATCAGGACAATATCCCCCCAGACATTATCCCCCCGGAATACATCCCCCTGGACATAATCCCCCCAGGACAACATCCCCCCGGATAATATCCCCCGGGACAATATCCCCTCCCGGAAAACATCTCCATGGACATAGGGTTAGGGTTAGAGGGTTGGGGTATTGTCTAGGGGGATATTGTCCGGGGGGGGGGATATTGTCCTAGAATCAGAACTAAAAAGGCAAAACTTTTTTTTTTAACTTTGGATAGAATATGGGTGGATTACTATCCCTGTTAGTTTTTTTTGTAATCTTTGTAATCTGTGTAGCATTTCCCTTCCCTTTGTGTGCCCATTGGAAAATCTCCCCTCTATTCCTGTTCTGGGATCAACCTAAAATGTGGGATAAAGGTAAACAGGACAAATAAGGTGAATCCCCCCTAAAGGGGCACAACAAGCAAAAAAAAAAAAAAAAAAAACCAGACAGTTGTTCTAATCCCTCTCCACTCTATCCAGTTAAATAAAATAAAAAAAACTCCAGGCACACACGAAATACACGATTAAAAAAACATGCTTATAATAAAGAACTTGTAATTCTATATGGCATTCTGGAGTTTTACAAAAATCTGTTATAATGGACAGCCAAGCAGATAACACTAATTTCTGGTTCAACAATTCAGCTTTCTAAGTCACATCTCCACCCCCAGTCTGCACAATGGACAATAGATCAGCACACCGCTATCATGTCCATGTCTACACAGTGGGCCTACAGATGTGTAATCACAAGACTAGCTGAACAGAATTTCAAATCTGGTAATATAAATATAAACATATGTACTGTATTTTCAATGTGTTCCACTTTAATATAAAAGACAAAAATCTAGACGTTTCCATCTGATTACACAATGAATGCAGGCTGTTTCACACACATTGTTAGTACTGAAATGGGACTGCAGAACAACCATACAAACATTACACAAACATTGCCTTCATCGCCACACAGAGTACTCACTGCCATTGAGAGATAGTAGGACCTGCTATATAAGTGAGGGAACATCTGAGTAAACTAGTGGAAGATAAAATATAAAAATATAACAATTTGACATTGAAAGAAAAAAGGGGAAAATGCTAAAAAGTAGGCAGGAAAAAATAAAGATTGATGATGTTCTATGATGTTCTAACCTAATAAACTTAAAGCGGAGTTCCACCCTAAAAATAACCTTTGCAGCATCAGTTAGCTTAAAAAACCTGAAAAAGAATTGGATAATTCATATTTTTTTTTTGTTTCACTTACCTTGTTTTTAATGAAAATAAACTTACCTTCCTTCCTCTTGCTCCTTGTGCGGCCGCGGCCCCCGACGTCACTTCCTCCTTTGCATTGCGTCCTGGGAGATAAGCGTCATCAATCCCAGGATGCAATGTGAACTGCCGGCCGCTACTCTGATTGCCGATCGCAATCTACAGCGCATGCGCGAGATTGCGATCAGCATTCTGGGTAGCCAGAAACCAGGAAGAGAGACACCGCGGGGGACACCACGGCTTCAGATGCCCACACCGGAGATGGCCGCGCTCTGCAATCAATTTTAAAGGTAAGAATTTATCTTTATTTTCTAACTGTAATGTACTGTAATGTGGGGTTAGTGTTAGGGTAATTGGGGGTATCTTAGGATTAGGGGGGTATTTTTAGCTCAAAAATGTGTATGTGGCCGGAACTCCGCTTTAAAGTGAACCTGTGGAATCCTCCACTCCTGGAAGCTCAGTAATGCCAATATTGATAATGAATCCTGCTCTACCTCCTCAAGCCGCTGCAGGCAAATCGGCCTCAAAGGGGTCCAATACCTGCTACCTCCACTGCATGCAATGGTTCCTCCTGCCAGTTGATATATCCTGTAGGCTGTGACATAAGCTTGCGGGAGGAAATTTTGCATATGCTGGAAAGAGTACACACCTGAAAGATGCAGGCCATTGGAAAGGTAAGTACAGTCCTCTTCTTTTATAGGGATGGCCTTTTTTAAGTTGTCCTATGGTGACAGTGTCAAAAATACTGAAGCCAGGGACTAAAATAATAAATCTAGAGCTAGATCATTTACATGCCAAAAAGGACAAAAGTAATGAAACATGGAAATGCTGCAAAATAACTTATCCCTCTTTTAATATGAGTAAGTGCATTGATTTAACTCTTTACAAAGAATCTCTTGTCAAATCCTCAACATTAAATGACAGCAATTTAATAGAACACCCTTTTTACATCAGCTCTTAGGGTCAGTTCACATATATGCAAATCGGATGTGTTTTGAACTGCATCTGATACACATGACAAGTGAACCCCGGATCTCTTTGGAGCTGGTTTGCACATGTCCAGGATGGTCGCAATCTGTTTTTAGGTCCGGTTCAGCTGCGAAGTCAAGTTGCATATACTTTGAAAATTTGCCCCTGAATCGGTGAAGGAAACCGCACTGGACTTCTCTAAAAAAAAAATTGCAAGGAAACCTGCACATATGTGAGCCTGAAAGTAGTAGATCCTGTGTGTGTGTGTATATATATATATATATATATATATATATATATATATATATATATATATATATATATATATACACACACACACACACATATACACACACACACACATTATATATATATATATATATATATATATATATATATATAGTGCTCTTTTTTTTTTTTTTTTTTTTGGAAATGCTCGCTTTGAAGCAACAACAGAAAGCACATTAAATAAATATGTATATAAGTCATTCTGACACTGTAAAGTATTATCAGAGTTTGAGAACATGTAAAGAGCATTGCAGTAGTCCTTTAGGAGAATATATACAAATAAATTGGGATACTCTACAGAACCACATAATGCTTTGTGGTCCACTCAACGCAAAGGAAACAACTTGCATATAGTCTACAGAAGAAGTCAAACTTCAAAACCATTAACCGAGATGTGCTCTGCTAAGCTGCTTTACCAAATGAGGATCGTTAGAGTTTTGTTAAAGCAGAACTAAATGCATTTTACAACAGACTGCGGGCAGGCAGGCAATTATTGCAGAACAGACATGTAGGGGTTTATAGCCCCGTACACACGCACAGATTGTTGGCCAACTGATCGGCCAACTTTTGTCCAGTGTTTGTTGGTTGAAATGTGCTCTAGACTTGCACTGGACTTTTGTTGGCCAACAAAAACCAACTTCAGAAGTGATGTCATGTGATGGTTTACTTTCCGTGTGTTTTTTCTTCTCTGAGCATGCCCAGTCTTGCTCATCTAATTTATGTCTGCCGAAATCTGTACTGACTGAGGAACAATCGGCCGTTCTTTGTTGGCCAACAAAAATTTTATAGCCTGCACACCAGATTTTTTTCGGCTGAAAATTCGCAGTTGGTTGTCGGAAGCATCATACTAACAAGCCGACAATCGGCCGAGCAGACGTTGGCCAACAATCTGTGCGTGTGTACGGGGCTATAGAGAGTGCAAAATCTCCTGCAGATCTGCATAGAAACCAATCAGCTTACAGGTTTTATTGCCAAATCCTAATTAGCCACTTGCTGACCAGATATCGTACTTAAACTGCGGCAGGTCGGCTCTGTCCCATGAAACAGTTTCTGCGTTTCTGTACGCCGTTTTGCGGGACTGCTAGTGGGGGTGCGCGCACGCATTGACTGGCCACAGGGGGAGCCAATAAGTGGGTTTGGCGGCCGCGATATCCGCCGGGCACCTGCGATCGCTCCCTGTGGAGACAGAACGGCGGTCTGCCATTGTAACACCGCAGACCCCGCGGTTCTGTCAGTAATGAACGGGGATCCGGTGTTCCTCTTATTTAGGAACACAGGTCTCTGTGTTCATTGAGCCAGCCGATCCTCTACACAGTTAGAAAGCACCCCCTCGGCACACATTTAACCCTTTGATCACCCCTGGTGTTAACTCCTTCTCTGCCAGTGTCATTATTACAGTAACAGTGCATATTTGTAGCACTGATTATTGTAGTAATGTCACTGGTCCCCCCAAAAGTGTCAAAAATGTCAGTTAGGTGTCCAATCTGTCCGCCGCTGATCGCCGCCATTACTAGTAAAATAAAAAAAAAAATGACATAAATCTATCTCCTAGTTTGTAGACTTTATTTTTGTAACTTTTCAATATACACTTATTGGGATTTTTTTTTTTTAACAAAAATATGTAGCAGAACACATATTGGCCTAAAATTATGAAAAAATTAGATTTTTAAATTTTTTTTATTGGGAATGTTTTATAGCAGGAAGTAAAAAAAATATTGTTTTTGTTTTTCAGAATGGTCGCTCTTTTTTTTATTTATAGCGCAATAAATAAAAAAAAAAAATCACAGAGGTGATCAAATGCCACAAAAAAAAAAAAAGAGCTCTATTTGTGGGGGAAAAGGGCATTAATTTTATTTGGGTACAGCGTCGATTGTCAGTTAAAGTAGTGCAGTGCCATATCGCAAAAAATGGCCTGGTCATTAAGGGGGTAAAACCTTCTGGTCCAGAAGTGGTTAAACAAGCTGAAGTTAGAAACTGATTGGCTACCATGCACACCTACACCAGATTCTGAGTGCACTGATTTTAGTAAATCTACCTCGTAGTGTTTTTTCTGCAATAATACACCTACCTGCCTGCCCGAAGTCTTCTGCAGCATGTAAGTTCAGCTTATATCGCTGATACAGTCCTTGTGTGCCAGGATGACCAACTCCTACACATGCCCAGGAGTTTCATCTTCCTGCACCACCAAATAGAGATGCCCACCAAATAGAGATGCCCAAAGACCAGCAACCCAGGGAGAAGATGCCTGTGCTGGTGAGGGACCCAGACTGTTAGAGAGGTGGTATGTATAGCGCCTTTAGTGCTGCTTTAACTCCACTTCTAAGAATGATGTCCCCTTTCCCAGAAACAGAGGCTGTACCTGCTGTGGTTGACATGTCCCATTAAAGGAAACCTGTCATAAGGGAGGCTGCCATTGTTGAACCCTACTTCTGAAAATGCTAGCTACCTGTGTCCTACTGACCCTCTTATTCAATACCTTGATAGACTTACCTGAAACAAGTATGCAGAGAAGGACTTCTGCAATTCTCTGGTTTTTCTGATTCATGTTCTGATTCTGAACGTATTAAAGACCATGGGGCAGAATACCAGCCAGGGATCTAACATCTTCAGAAAGAGATGAAATGATGGCAGCCCTCCTCTATTGACTGGATTCTTTAGTCAAGACCAACTTGCAGAATGGCGTGTGGCAATCATGTAAAGTGCCTTGATTTCTGTGCCTTGGAAAGGGCCAGCAGCTCATTTATCCCTGGATTGTTATGGTGAATTAACTTTGCGTTTGCAAAATCCATATAATACAAACAAAGGTATTTCCATTTCCTTTTGTGCGTTACTTACAGTGCCTTGAAAAAGTATTCATACACCTTAAATTTTCCACATTTTGTCATGTTACAACCAAAAACGTAAATGTATTTTATTGGGGTTTTATGTGATAGACCAACACAAAATGGCACATAATTGTAAAGTGAAAGTAAAATAAATGGTTTTCTAAATTTTTTACAAATAAATATGTGAAAAGTGTGGTGTGGCAAAAATTTTAAGGGGTATGAATACTTTTTTAAAGGCACTGTAGACTTCCTAAAAGGTTTCTATCAGTTGCTTGGGTCTTCAGCCCCATGCATTTGTTGCACATATTTATATTTTACTTTGCTACAAAAATGATGCTTCATAATAAAGTGTAGTAATGAAATGATAGAAGTACCTGTTGGACAAATACATTGTTCAGGTGGCTGGCTAGTCGGCGAGCAAACTGCTCTCTGAGGTCAGTGAAGAGCTGCTGTTGCTGCTTTACAGCTTGAAGCATGGCGTGTCCTAAACAGGAACAAGAAGTCAGTAAGTCATAAAACAGAGCAAAAAACTGACTGCTACAGACCTGATTAAAATGAATATAAACAGATTACTATTTTCACTTAAAGTCTAGTGTCCTGTGTATACTGGCAATATTCTGAGGGTTTTCTGAGACCCCCTTCTGCTCAGGAAAAGGCTTAGAATAAAGCAGCATGATCATGGAAATCAAATATCTTCTTTTACAGAGCATGGTCAAAGCAAAAGACAAATATTGAATCCAGATGGTCAGAATCATGGCTAAGTAGTCATTTCAGGTGGAGGCCAGCAACAGCTCATCCTCTTCACCCTGTACATGCACACCCAATGCATTCCTATGGGGAGTGTTGTTCTTCACAGAACACTGGGGGCCGCCATGAGTATGACTCCCCATAGGAAAGAATAGGCGCAGAATGAAGAGGACTTGACAAGGGCACCTCCAGAAGAAAAGGCAGTGCAGTACACAGTACGGCCACACATTGAAGATGGGTACAGTCAGCCTTTAAAGGAGAATTCAATCTCTCAATAAACATTTACTATTTTTAATTCTTATGCTGTCAGCATTAGTAAATAGATAGGAAAGTATATCAGATTTGCAATTTTCTTTTACATTTCCTCAGTTACCTCCTGATTTCCAGGCCCAGGCAAATGATGTCATACAGCCCAGAAGTCTTCAGGAGGAGTTTTCTTCGCTAAGCACACCCTCCTACCTGCATGCCTGAGCTAAGGGCAGATAGATTCCAGGAAGTAAATGCTACGTGAATCATCTGCCCTTATTTAAGATGGCCATGGCCAGAAATGCTAGGGAGGTGTTTTTTTAAAGTGATTTCTAAGCAAAATAAAGCATGGAGACATGGGTGGAGGGGGGGAGTTGGCTTACAATATTAAAAATGAATTAAATAGAATTTTTGGTTTGTGGTGCTCAGATGGAGTGTGATTCTGCTTTAATAGTCAAACTGTCCAAAGGTGATGGGGAGGTCAGGTGAAGTGACCATGACTGCTCTCAGCCTCACTGCAGCACCTGCCAAGTCCATTAATCCCTCTCACTTCTAAAGAAACTCACTGAATATGCACTGCTTTCCAATTTTCTTTGACCAATTATACTAGGTGCTGAGTGGTAGCCTACAGTTAACCGCTTGCCGACCGCCGCACGACTATTTACTGCGGCAGTCAGCCCCCTACAGGCAAAACGACGTAGGGCTATGTCGCTCGCCCACGAGCCTCTAGAGGGCAAGCGCGTGCCACCGGAGGCGCGCTCCCACCCCCGCTCGTTCACTAACATCCCCGCGCCAGTGACCGGCGGCTCCGATGTCCGCCAGTCACTTGCGATCTCCCGCTGGAGAGGGAGAAAGGCAGGCGGCTGATGTAAACAAAGCCGTCTGTCATTCTCCCCTGTGTAACTGCAGAGATCATACGATCCTGCTATGTAGGATCGTATGTCTCTGTGGTTACATCACAAGCCACGCCCCACACAGTTAGAATCACGCCCCTAGGGATACATTTAACCCACTGATCACCAATAAAGTTAACCCCTTCCCTGCCAGTGTCATTTTTACAGTAACAGTGCATATTTATAAAAAAAAAATTTGCAGATCGCCGCCATTACTAGTAAAACAAAAAAAAAAAAAAAAAAAACAATAAAAATGACATAAATCTTTCCCGTAGTTAGTAGCTGCGATAACTTTTGCGCAAACCAATCAAAATCCGCTTATTGCAATTTTTTTTTACCAAACATATGTAGCAGAAAATAAATTGGCCTAAAATGTTAAAAAATTTTGATATTTACATTCTTTGGGGGGAATTTCATATAAAAAATGTGAAAAATATTGTTATTTTTACAAAATTGTCGCTCTTTTTTTGTTTATAGCGCAAAAAGTAAAAATCGCACAGGTGATCAAATACAACCAAAAGGAAGCTCTGTTTGTGGGAAAAAAAGGACGTCAATTTAATTTGGGTACAGCGTCGCACGACCGTGCAATTGTCTGTTAAACTCACGCAGTGCCGAATCGCAAAAGAGGCCCTGGTCTTTGAGCAGCCAAATCCTCCGGGGCTTAAGTGGTTAATCACTGAACAGGCGCGTTACTCAAATCAAATCGGCTGTTCACCTTGCAAGGGAATTTTTCCAAGAACTTAGTGAATGTGGTGAAAACATATTTTGCAAAGAATACCCAAGCATGTGCAAGGAAAATAAAAACAGTACTTTTCCTTGCACATGACTGGACGATGGAAGAGTTTCATCTCATTCACTATGCTAAGGGAAAATTCTCTTGTAAAGTGAAAATTACCTGGCAAATTAGCCTTTAGTAAATCAACCCCAATGCATCAACTACTAGCAGTGTCATTCAAAAAAAAAAAAAGTACATGAACCCACTAACACACAAACCACATCCTTATCCTCTCACTTTACGACCAAAGTCAGTTCTGTTGATTTTCAGGATCTTTTACTACATTAATGGCACCACGG
Organism: Pelophylax lessonae; assembly: GCF_965119305.1. NCBI lineage: Eukaryota > Metazoa > Chordata > Amphibia > Anura > Ranidae > Pelophylax > Pelophylax lessonae. The sequence continues at coordinate 736,008,702 of NC_138768.1, forward strand.
TCTTTATATGCATTGCGTATTTAGGAAACCATAAGCACACAGTGTAAAATGCATTTGTTTTCTAAAACGGTTTACTTTGTGGTTATGGTTTGTGGTCAGGGCATGATAATATCATAAGAGCTGATTGCAATAACATTGAAGTACCACACACTCTGTGAGAGGCTGTAAAAAGTGGATACCTGGTTGAAGAGATACATTCATACACTGTAGAAGTGCTTCCGCTGCATTAGTACAAGCCTCAATACCACGAGAGGAAGAAAGGTCAGCTTCTTGAAGGGCTTTAATATGACCCTTTGATAGGTCCATGTGGTTCTGGAAAACAATCCAATACAGTTGGTTAGCAATAAGCACTATAATGGTATTTATTGTTCAGATAACATAAAATCACCTCTCTTCTACCTTTACTTGAAGGGGCACAAGATTTACATCAAAGAATACAAAACAGATGGATGCCTAAATCTAGAACTAGAGAAAGTCTTCAGTTTTTATGATGACAATTTGAATAAACTTCAGAATGTTATGAAGAGCGATCAGATGAATTGCAACTAATTGCAAAGTCTCTCTTTGCCATGAAAATTAACTTAACCTGGTTGTAAAGGCAGAAGGTTTAGCCTAATGCATTCTATGCATTAAAACAAAAAACCTTTTTTGTGCAGCAGTCCCACTAATACTTACCTGAGCCCCATCTCGACCCAGTTATGTGCACAAGTGCCTCGGCTGCCTGGGACTCTCCCTGCTGATTGGCTGAGACACAGCAGCGGTGCCAATGACTCCCACTGCTGTCAATCCAAGTCAGTTAGACAATAACGAGAGAGAGGGGGCGCGGCAGAACCACGGCTCCATGTCTGAATGGACACAGAGCAGCGGCTCGGTTCAGATGCCCCCATAGCAAGCGGCTTGCTGTGGGGGCACTCGACAGGAGGGAGGGGCCAGGAGTGCTAGCGAGGGACCCAAGAAGAGGGAGATCTGGGCTGCTTCGTGCAAAACCACTGCACAGAGCAGGTGGGTATAACATGTTTGTTATTTCCAAGCAAAAAAAAAAAAAAAAAGAGACTTTAGTATCACTTTAATCCCATAAAAAAAATATTTCTACTGCATACTAGCCCTGCCACAAAAGGACCAGCTGATATCATGTCAGTGATTCTCTCCTTAACACAGGTGTCAGTGTTGACAAGGACAAGGCTGGAAGTCACTCTGTAATGCGGATTAAGTTAGAATAACAAACTGGAAGCTTTAAAAGGAGGGTGGTGCTTGAAATCTTTGTTCTTCCTCTGTTAACTATGGTTACCTGCAAGGAAACACATGCAGTCATCATTGCCTTGCACAAAAAGGGATTCAAAGGCAAGGATATTGCGGTTACCAATATCGCACCTAAATTAACCATTTATCGGATCATTAAGAACTTCAAGGAGAGAGAGGTTCAATTGTGAAAAAGGCTCAGGGGCGCCAAAGAGTCCAGGAAGCACCAGGATCATCTCCTACAGTTGATTTAGCTGCAGGATTGGGGCAATACCAGTGCAGAGCTTGCTCAGAAATCGCAGCAGGCAGGTGTGAGTGCATCTGCACGCCCAGTGAGGTGAAGACTTTTGGATGATGGCCTGGTGTCAAGAAGGGCAGCAAAGAAGCCACTTCTCTGCAGGAAAAACATCAGGGACAGACTGATATTCTGCAAAAGGTACAGGGATTGGACTGCTGAGGACTGGGGTAAAGTCATTTTCTCAGATGAATCGCCCTTCCGATTGTTTGGGACATCCGAAAAACATCTTGTTCGGAGAAGAAAAGTGCTACCATCAGTCCTGTGTCATGCAGACTGTAAAGCATCCTGAGATCATTCATGTGTGGGGTTGCTTCTCAGCCAAGGGAGTGGGCTCACTCACAATTTTGCTTAAGACCACAGCCATGAATAAAGAATGGTAAAAAAACATCCTCCAAGAGCAACTTCTCCCAACCATCCATGAACAGTTTGATGGTGAACAATGCCTTTTCCAGCATGACGGAGCACCTTGCCATAAGGAAAAATTGATAACCAAGTGGTTTGGGGAACAAAACATCGAAGTTTTGCGTCCATGGCCAGGAAACTCCCCAGACCTTAATCCCATTGACAACATGTGGTCAATCCTCAACAGGCGGCTAAACAAAAATAAAACACAAATTCTGACAAATTCCAAGCATTGATTATGCAAGAATGAGCTGCCATCAGTCAGGATGTGGACCAGAAGTTGATTGACAGCATGCCAGGGGAAATGCAGAGGTCTTGAAAAAGAAGGGTCAACCCTGCGAATATTGACTCTTTGCATAAACTTAATGGAATTGTCAAAAAAAGCTATTGACACTTATGAAATGCTTGTAATTCTACTTCAGTATACCACAGTAACAACTTCTAAAAGGTCTAAAAGAAAAAATTGCTGAGGCAGCAGACTTTGTGAAAATAATATTTGTGTCATCCTCCAAACTTTTGGCCAGGGCTGTAAGTGTTCCTGTGGACAGGAATGTGCAGAAAACATGGAAAACCCTGCAACGCACTTGTTGTGCTATTATTTCCTAAACACGGCCCCGCAATTTGTCACAAGACCAACGCGCTTGGTGTTCTACAATATAAAATCAAGTCAGCACATGAAACAAGAGTTTGTATCATGAGCGGACTTGAGTTTAAATTGTAAATACCTGTCTGTATTTTAAATAAATGTATGCTCCCGTGTTCATTCACAGAAACCAAAGCATTCTGTGAGTCAAAGAATGGAGAGGAGGGGGTGGACAAATGACAGGATGGCTGCTGTGTAAGAAAGCCACACCTGTCGGAACGTTGAAACCATCAGATATTCACTTTAAATACTTGTAATTGCTTGGTGAACAGAATGTTCCTCAAATCAGTGATTGCAAACTGGTATTTGCAGACAATGGATTTTACAGGTCATAAATAATGGTACAGTATAGGCCCAATGCAATCTGTACAGCTGAGGCAGAACATTGTACTTACAACAAGAAACTCAATCTCGCCCAGCAGGGTCTCGCTGTTGGATTTGCTGAGCTCAATGAGGTGGTTACTCTCAGAAATCTGATCCATTTGCTCTTTTACACTTTGCAGCATCTCTTCATAGCTGCTCAGCTTCCCTTCTATCTGGTCCACTTCTTTTAGGGCCTCATCCAGCAACTGCATAAGAATGTTGACCTGTTTTTCTGAAGCCATGATGGACTGGATATTTGCCTGGAAAAGAAGAGAAACATCCTTAGCAGACTACAAGAGATAACAGTGTAAATTACATATGATCATTGACATAAGGGGGTAATTTATCAAAAGGTAAATAAGCTGCTCACTTTGTTGCTAATAAGTTAAAATCAGTATTTTTTGCTAGAAAATATTCCCTAGAAATTACTTGGAACCCCCAAACATAATCTATTTTTTTACTGTTTTAGCAGAGACTCTAGAGAATAAAATGGAGGTCGTTGCAATATTTATTGTCACACTGTATTTGCACAGCGGTCTTTCAAATGCAATTTTTATTTTTTAAAAATACACTTCAATTAACTTCTTCCGATCCGTGCTATAGCCGAAGTACGGCTACAGCGCGGACTCGAATTTCCGGAAGGCCGTCTTTAAACGGCCTCCCAGAGACAGGCTCCCCGCGCGCTCCCGCGAGCGCGCATCGGGGAAAATCTGTGTCGGCCATGTCCCTTGGACACAGCCAATCACAGATCGTGGTAAATGGACAATTACAGCGGCCACTTACGACGTGATCGGCCCATGCAATGAGAGATGATCTCATATGTAAACATATGAGATCATCTCTCATCGCCAGCTCTCCTTCCTCACACAGAGACTGCATGTGAGGAAGGAGCAGAGCCAATCAGCCGTTCGGGGACACAGAGGAATGTAATCAGGGCACTGATCACCAGTGCCCTGATTACACAAGGTAAATAAAATACACTAAGTGCCCACCATCAGTGCCCCCCATCAGTGCCCATAGTGCTGCCAGTCAGTGCCCATCAGTGCCTGCTCATCTAGGCACTGATGAGCACTGACTGGCAGCACTATGGGCACTGAGTGTGGGCACTGATGGTGCTGCCCATCAGTGCTCATCAGTGCCGCCCATCAGTGTCCAGTAGTGCCACCTCTCAGTGCCCATCAGTGCCACCCGTCAGTGCCGCCTCTCAGTGCCCAGCAGTGCCACCTCTCAGTGCCTAGCAGTGCCACCTCTCAGTGCCCAGCAGTGCCACCTCTCAGTGCCCAGCAGTGCCACCTCTCAGTGCCCAGCAGTGCCACCTCTCAGTGCCCAGCAGTGCTGCCCATCAGTGCGGCATATTAGTACCTCCTCATCAGTGCCCATAAGTGCCACCTCATCAGTGCCCATCAGTGCAGCCTCATCAGCGAACATCAGTGAAGGAGAAAAATTTATTTATTTTAAAAATTTACTCGCAGAAAATAAGAAAAACTTTTTTTTTTCAAAATTTTCTGTCTTTTTTTTTGTAAGAAATAAAAAACCCAGCGGTGATTAAATACCACCAAAAGAAAGCTCTATTTGTGTGGAAAAAATTATAAAAATTTCATATGGGTACAGTATAGCATGACCGCGAAATTGTCATTCAAAGCGTGAGAGCACTGAAAGCTGAAAATTGGCCTGGATAGGAAGGGGATAAAAGTGCCCGGTAGGCAAGTGGTTAATTAAAAAAAAAAAAAAAAATGAACACATTTTTTGTATAATGTGAAAGATGATGTTACAACAAGTAAATAGATACCCAACATGTTATGCTTTGAAATTGCGCACCCTCGTGGAATGGCGACAAATTAAGGTACTTAGAAATCTCCATAGGCGACGATTTAAAATTTTTTAATGATTTAATGTTTAGGGGTACAGAGGAGGTCTTCTGCTACAATTATTGCTCTTGCTCTAATGATCACGGCGATACCTCACATGTGTGGTTTGAACACTGTTTACGTTTGCGGCTGCGACTTAAGTATGCGGGGGCCGATCTGCACTTTCCCCGGAACCAAGGTGGCCGATATTACCGATATTTCGGAAAGTGATGCCTGCAGTTAGAGGCATCATCCAGGTACCGGCGTCCATAGCCGACGGTCGGCTGTCTTGTCATGACAACTGATGCGGCTGAGAAGCCACTCGGCTGTCATTACAAGGAGCGGGAGGGGATGCCCCCCTCCCGCCGCCTTCCCCGGCTCACACGGGTCTCCCGTCCCACCAGGAAACCAGCCTGCCCGGCCGCCGAAGACCCGATCAAAGCCGCAGTGGGCTCTGATCGGGTCTCCATGCAAAAGCCAGCTCTGATCGGGTCTCCATGCAAAAGCCCAGAAGTGATATCATGACATCACTTCTGGGTACTCGGCGCCAGATTAAAAAAAATGACAGCATTCAAAACAGCCAAACTTGGCGTTTTGAATGCTTTTAAGTGCAGGAGGAGGGGTTTGGTGTCTTTTAGACCCCCAGATCCCTCCACAAGAGTACCTGTCAAAAAAAATAATGTTTTTAAATGTACGAAAATATCGGCAACGAAAAACCGATATCCGTTGATCACTAGTTTATTTTGGCGCATGAGCATTGGGGGATGGGGGTGCTTTAAACAATTTTCTCTTTTTTATTATATTTTTTTATTTTTATACTGTTCCTTTAAAAAAAAAAAACAAAAAGAAAAACAAACTCTGATTACAAAGGATGTAAACATCCCTTGTGACAGTAATAGGCAGTGACAGGTACTCTTTATGGAGGGAACTGGGGTCCTTTAAGACCCCAAACCCCTCCTCTGCACTTAAAAGTATTCAAAATGCCCAGATCTGCGTTTTTGAATACTGTGTTTTTTTTGTTTTTTGCTTTTAAACTGGCGCCGTTGGCTGCTGAGTAAATCAGAAGTGATGTCGCTTCTGGGTCACTACATCGAAGACCCGATCAAAACAGCCAATTCCACAGCAGAGCGGCAGAAGAAGGTGGGAAACAGGGGATGTCCCCTCCAGCTGCTTGTAATACCAGCTGAGCGGCTGCTTATATTGATACAAATGTTATTTTTTTTTGCTTTTGCATTCACCACAGGCTTTCAAAATTTGTTTTTTTTTTTTTTATTATTATTATTTTATTATGTTTCTTTTTTTAAACACTGTCCCTAATTTTTTTTTTTTTTTTGTTCGCTTATATTGTTACTACAAGGAATGTAAACATCCCTTGTGATAGCAATAGGCAGTGACGAGCATTCTTTACTGAGAGATCTGGGGGTCTAATAGACCCCAGATCTCTCCTCTGCCCTTGAAACCTTTGGGTCATTAATTTGAAGCTTTCCTTTGTGAGTAATGGCCCTTACTTCTGGTTTCATATACCATAGAGATGATTGAGGACGTTCCGGTCCCAGATCAGCTCTATGGCAAGCCAGCAGAATCTCTGGTTTCATTCCAGGCTCGCTAGTGGGATGGTAGAGCCCCTGAGATGCATTGGCGTGAGGACGATCCCTCCTGCTGCCTGTAAAAGCAATCCAGCTGCTAATTAGCAGCTAGGATGGCTCTTACATAAAACAGAATCGCCAGCCGAAAAAACAATAATGGGATGATGCCTGTAGCTACAGGTATCATCCTAATATAACCACTTAAAGTGCTGACATAAATCTACGTAAGGTGGTAGGCAAGTGGTTGAAGCTTTCCTTCAGAACCACTTTACAATATAGAGGTCTTACCCCATCCAGGACCTGCAGCTCCCTGGAAAGTTTCTCAGCAAAGGCCTCAGCATTAGAAATGGCATATTCACAGCCGACCATCATGAACTCGATATCCTGTTTCTCCCTGGCATTCAGCTCTTGGTATTCAGCAGCTGCTTCTTCCTCTCCCCCAGCCACACTCTGGTTCTCTCCACTAGGAACAGACTCTTCAAGATGATGCAGGTGAAGACAAAAGTAATGAATGAAAGAATACGCCGTTAATATTCATGGCACACAAAATCAGTAAAAGTTACTGGGCAGGGACTTTGCAGCATGGGAACGCACAAGGTCAGGTTTAAAGATTTAGAGTGCAAGAATGGGAAATGAAAGGTTAGAGAAAGAAAAAATAATGGTTCAAAATGTAACATCACCTAAACAGGGGATACATCCGACATAAACATTGGTGCAAACTAATAGGATGGACGTGAATATGAGTTTAGCCTGCAATTCTGAACTTGGCAACCAAAAAAAAAAAATCATGACTTAAAGCGGTATTAAACCCAAAAGCAAATATTTATTATATCGCAGCTTACCAGTTCTTAGATGTGATGTCTGCAATAGTTATTTTTTATTTTATTTTCACCTTGTGATCTGGATGGTAAAAAGTATCAGTTAAGTGTGTTGAGACAAACCCTTTACCACTGACAGGGGTGCCTACAATGATCAATAACTGCTTGTATAACTGCAGTGTGAGCTGGAGTTTGGCTTCAATGTGTCAATCCTAGTACACACTAATTTTTATTTTTGTTCAACCCAGCATGCCTGACGAAGGGGTCCTGTGCGGCTCCGAAACGTTGCACTATTTTTTGATGTGATCATATCTTGAATAAAGTTTTTTGGACTGCTTTTGCAAGATCCTTGGCGTGCTGGCGAATATGTATTTACTTGAAAAAAGAAACTGACAGCTGCAGAGAAGCCTCTGTACTAACCATGCGATGTTAGTACAGCGATCTCCCCTGCTGTGCTATTGTGTTCTCACAGGAGGACACCCCCCCCCCCCCACTAGAACACTCCAGTTAATGCTTTCAGCCATTGGTTTAGAGTGCAGATTGGGAGCCAACCTTTTTCAGTCATGCCCCATCGACCGAAGCTGGCCGAATGTTTCTGTCCAGCCGGCTGCAGTGCAATGTCCGCCATTTTCTACTGAACCTGCCAATCTCGCCTGACATTCAGCCAGTGTGTACTAAGGCTTTAGCGTATCTAAATCTGCTAGTCCATCCTCCCCTAGATTAAACAATGTTGCGCCCCCCTTTCTCCTTCATCCAGAGTGGGGGCATGCTAATACAGGAAGTGAGTTATTGGCCAGATCACCAGGTGAAAACAGGGGAAAAAACCCTAAAAAAGAAAAAACGAATGCAGCCACAACATCGAATGATTGCTAAGCTGCAATAAAATAAATTCTTGCTTTGGGGTTTAATAGCACTTTCACAGTAGCCACTAGCATCATTCTTCGATAATGGACAAAGCGCAATCGTTTTTTCAGGCAATTATTTTGTTGCTATTTTTCCACAATTGGAAACCAAGAAGAAGCAAAGAATGCAACTATAAAATATTTTCCATAGTCCTAAAATGAATAGTTTACATTATCTAGTACATTATCAGAGTCAGCATCCGTTCTACATAGACATTAGTACAGCCATTAGCGGAGACGCCTCTGCTGTGTGTACAGAAAGCAGGATTTCCATCCTGAAGACATACAGTGACACCATGCTTTGTGAACAATGGATTTTAACAAAAGATACAAAATTGCAACAAAGATGAACAGCCACTAAATAAGGGAAAGAGAAGTAAATGAGGACACCCACCTTCTGCAACTTTAGGAAGCTCTGAAGTGTAATAGGTTTGGGAAAAAAGAGCAGAGGACAGTAAGCAAAAGAGTATTAAAGCCAGACAGACAAAGGCAGAATGCATACAGCTGCGGCATAAACCACCAAACTTTACCAGTACAGAATCCAACAGACTTTTTTTATTGTGTGACAAATAACAATTAGACAGGCTTCAGAAAAAAACTCTACTGTCAAAAGCAAGCCATGCAAAGAGTTAACTATTGTGCTGCAAAGGACAGCCTTCACTATGATGTCCCCATGAGTGCTCAGCCTGTGCCCTCCATCTGTCGCAGAAATACAAGTCATATGAGGCATTGCAAGGCTGACAGTTACAAGCATGACTCCCACAGGCAGAGGCATGATGGGACTTGTAGTTCTGCAACAACTGGAGGGCCACAGGTTGAGCGCCCATGTATGAATCAGTAGGGTACTCTTGCGAAATTTGGGAGTGCCTGGAAAACACAAATTGGCTGATCGATGGCGCCCACAACCCTTTGTTGTTCATAAGAATCTTCCCGGGTTGCCTGTTTATCAAATTCATCCAGAAGGCAAAGTGGGACCCCTCAAAACATGGCATAGGAATCATTTGCTATCCATCACTGAAGCAGTTAGGATATCTACGGAGTGGACAGAGGAATGAATGATATTATGAATCATAATATCACTTGATATTATGTGTAAAAAAGATTTACCCACCTAAGGACCACCCCACGTACATTTACTGCAACAGGGCAGCCCTTAAGCGCAAAATCACGTACCTTATGTGATTTTGTAGAAAGGCTCTAGGGGGCGCACGCTGCCGGAGCTGCAGTACTGCTGTGATTGGACGCAGCAGCAGCCAATCAGCGGGTCCAGCGGCCGCGATGGCCAACAGCCACCTACGATGGTTCAGGAGAATGACAGAAAGGCACTATGCCTGTGTAAACAAGGCAGACTGCCGTTCTTTCAGACAGGAAGAGAGGGATCTTGTGTTCCAACTAATCAGGAACACAGTTCACTCTCTTCTTGCAGTCAGTCCCATGCCCCACACAGTTAGAAAGCACTCCCTAGGAGTACACTTAACCCTTTGCTCGTCCCTGATGTTAGCCCCTTCCCTGCTAGTGTCATTTATACAGTAACAGTGCATATTTTTAGCACTGATCACTGTATTGGTGTTACTGATCCCCAAAATGTGTCACTTAGTGTCAGATTTGTCTGCTGCAATGTCGCAGTCCCACTAAAAATTGCTGATCGCCGCCATTACTAATAAAAACAATTTAAAAAAAAACCTAAAGTCCATAAATCCATCCCATAGTTTGTAGAGGCTATAACTTTTGCGCAAACCAATCAATATAGGCTTTCTGGGATTTTCTTTTACCAAAAATATGTAGCAGAATACAAAATTGGCCTAAATTTATACTTTTTTTTGGATGTGTTTTATAGCAGAAAGTAAAATATATAGATTTTTTTTTTTTTCAAGTACCACCAAAAGAGAACTATTTGTGGGAAAAAAAGGACATTTTATTTGGGTACAAGGTCGCACAACCACGCAATTGTCAGTTAAAGCAACGCAGTGCCGTATCGCAGAAAAAGGCCAGGTCATTAAGGGGGTAAAACCTTCCAGAGCTGAAGTGGTTAATAAAGGACAGCTGTACCTCCACTTTCTCTAAATGACGCCAACGCGAAATTGCACAAACTTCTGCCCCCCCCCTTCTTTTCCAGCTGCATCCTCCTCTGGTGTTTAAAACCTGCTCAGTGCTGCCCACGCTTGCGCGTTGAGCCCCCAAGGATTTAAAGAACAACTTTAGCCAGAAAATGACTGTATATGCCAGCGTATATACTTGCGGTATAAGACTACCCTTACTTCGTATTTACACAGTATCCTCTGTAATACTCATATTGCGCAAACATTTGAAGAGGGTCACATCATGTGTCCCTCTTTATATTTATGCCCAATATGAGTATTGGAGAGGATACTGTGTCATATACTGAGGAATCTTGGGGAACCAATAGTCTCTGTGTCTGAACCATCAAGGATACGGTTATGCCTGTTTGACCTCCTGTGCAGGGGGTCCACCTCTTATAGTAAGAGGCAGTGTGTTTAGTGTTGGTGGAGGCTTTTTCTGGACTCCTACCCAGACAGCTCTCACACTCACGTCTCAGAACTCAATTTGTTCCAACTTGATCTGATGGACTTTCAGCATTAGCGCTGCACTTCCCCCAGAAATACTCCATTGTTTACATCCTAGGTTAATTGCAGAAAACAGCAGCCAATTGCCCTTACCCCCAGCATTGCAGAAACAAGCTTGCTTCCTGCTTTAAAAGCTGCACATGCACAGAACATGAACCTAATCCCAGGCACCTGTGAAGCTAGGAGTGAGTGCCAATGGCTGCTGTGTCCTGTAATTGGCCTAGGATGTAAGCAAGGGAGTATTTCAGCAAAAATATCCTAAAGTTATGCCATCTGTCTTTAAAGTGTTACTAAACCCACAACAGTAAAATCAGTCTGTATATGCAGTAAATCACGCTGGTTATACTCACCGTGGTACCCAAGCGGTTAATCCTCTGCACTGTGTAAAAAGGCTGTCTGATCCTTTTTTTCTTGAGAGGGTGCATGTGATCAGCACAGGGCCAATCAGCACTGTCCAGACAGAGAGTCAGGGGTCCTGAATCCTGATAGGACAGCCAGAGGAGAATTAAAACTCCTCCTACAAGCTTTAACCAGGCACGGATAGAAGTCACAAGACTGCTATATACTGCTGATGAGAAAAGGTATTTAGCTGTTTATATGTACTAAAATAATTGCATTTCCATATTCTGTGTACTGTGGGAGAGCAGATATAGTGAATGCAGGGTACTGGGTTTAGTATTTTACCAAATCACAGAGTGCATTTCAAACTACTGGGAACCGTTGTCTGCATGGGACAGTTTATGTAAAAGGTGAACTTAGCCTATAAGTCAGTGGGGGCTCAACTTTATTCATATAGCAAGCTGCAAAGTTCAGCAAGGCTGACTATGCAATATGGATTCAGCCTCCTGAACTGAAAACAAGTTTGCAAGGAAACAAGGTGTTAGATATTTATTCCAAATTCATAATTCGGCACTTATTGGAATTATATTATATTCACAGCAAGCTTGCAAAATATATGTGGTTCTATGATTAATCATAATATTAATATGTGTGAATGACCTTGATGACTGGTGATTAGTAATAAAAGTTCTTCATTTGAGCTGAGGCAGTAAAATGTCAGATAATTTTGGGGTATGTAGCTAGTTGGAAGATGACATATAAGGTATCTGGTATAGAATGTCATGGAAGTCAAGAATAGGCATGATCCAAGTAATACTAGGAATAATACATATATTAGTTTAAATAATGTTAGTTAGGATTAGTGTAATCCCAGTCATAATAAATCATATTTGTATGTATTTACTTAATGTTATACAAGTTGTATAAGTTGGTTATATGTGTTACTTTTGAGTAAGATAAATGTTTATATGGTGTAACATGACATCAGCTACATTAGACGTTACAAGAATAGAGTGTTACATGTGGGCTTGTCAATCAAAGTCCATATATGACTTTATGAGTTTAGTACCACCTCTTGTATAGAATAACTGAAGTTAGCAGAAATTATGTATGCCATACAAGGTTTGGAGTATTGAACGTTCATGACGTCTACATGCAAGATACATTGCCAGGAGATTGGGATCTTAGAGGAGGACTCACAGGCACACAGACACACAGACTAAGAAAGATCACACACATCACTTCATCTCCACATAAATCTATACATAGATTTTTTTGACAACTTAAGCAGGTGTTTTGTTCTCTGAAACCTAGAAACGTCATGTCCTGCTTCTTCCCAGACTAGGGAAGATTTACACTGAAGGACATAGAGGAACACACATGTCTATACAGCCATGATTTCTAGCTGGAGACATTTATCAGAAGTATTGTTTTTATTCCTCATATTTTTACCTTCACTGAACTGAACTGTTATACATTTTACATTGTATTGTTGATGCCGAGTGTGTTTGAATAAAATCACGCTTTGTTTTTAAGTCAGCCTGGCTATCAATGCTAATCGTCCGGAAACGCCTAAAAAGTTATGAAAATATTAGATATATTCTATATTTTACACAAGGTAAGGGTCCATGTACACGGGACGCTGGAAATGGCCGTTTAGGAGCAGTTGGGCGTTTTTTTCAGAAGCCCCTGAACCCATCTACATTTTATCTTATCTGTCTATGTACACCAGGTCGTTTAGTCATTTGCAGGCAGTTGCGTTCAGGGACTTTTTTTTAGAACGCAATTATTTGCATTCGAACGTGTGTTTCCCGGCGTTTCAAACGCACAAACGCGTCCGAACGCGATGACCCGCGTTTAGCGCTCGCGTTTTTCCATTTTAAAAAGGGGAATAATTTTTTTTTGACCTCTAGGAACGGTTCTAAACGCAAACGCCCGCAAACGCTGCTAAACGCCCGCTAAACGCGGGTACAAACGCGACCGAACGGACGTTTCAAACGTCCTAAAAATTACAGCATTCAAAGGGACTTTTAACAACGTCCCGTGTACATGGAGCCTAACTGTGTCATTTTTAACTGAAAACTTTTCAGTTTATAATTCTCAAAATAATATGATTCAAGTTTGGGTTGTTTAAAGGCATTGATGATAAAATATGATTTTCTAATGACCTACCTTCCAAAAGCTGCGGGCTGACGTTGGCAAGGTCAATTTTTTTTCTCAGGTACCTTTGGTTCAGTTTCAAGATGCAGGAAATGAAAGCATTTTTTTCAGCTGGGCTGCTGGCGACCCACTTGTAGACTTTATCAAAATGCAGATCAAAGTCCGGGTTTTCCTAGAAAGAAAACAGATTCACATTGCATCAGCATAATAGGAGGTACCCACCTATAGGTCATCAATATACAAGAACTAGGGGGGTCTATCAATAAACGTTTTCACCCAGGATTAACACAGTTTTCATCAGAGACTAAGAGAAAAATGTATGTGAATCTTGGATGAAATCGGTGTGTACCTTTCGTAAAAACCATATAAGATAGACCCATATCCAGTGTCTGGATTTTCCACAAAGTCAAAAATAACTTTCAAATCAATACAGTGACTTTTTTTTTATCAGCATACTAAGATTAAAAAAAAACAATGAAGCATGCGGCATGAAAGGAAACCTTTAACCACTTGTATCCGGGCCAATTCTGACACTTTGCTCTTACATGTAAAAATCTATTTTTTTTTTTTTTTTTTTGCTAGAAAATACTTAGAACCTCCAAAGATTAGATATTTTTTTTTAGCAGAGGCCCTATATAATGAAATGGTGGGTCTTGCAATTTTTAATGTCATATAGTATTTGCACAGTGGTTTTTTAAAACGCAATTGTTTTTTAAAAAAAAAAAGGTCTTGTATAATATGAAAGAGGATGTTACGATGAGTAAATAGATATTTAACATGTCATGCTTTAAAATTGCGTCTGCCCGTGGAACGGTGGAAAACTACGGTGCTTAAAATTCTCCATAGGTAATGCTTTAAACGCTTTTACAGGTTACCAGTTTAGAGTTACACAGGAGGTCTGATGCTAGAATTATTGCTCTCATTCTGACGTTTGCAACAATACCACTCGTGTGGTGGGATCACCATTTACATATGCATGCGGGAGTAATGTATGCATTCGCATTTGCGTGAAGGCACGAGACAGGGGGCTTTAAAGTTTTTATTTATTTTTTTACCACTTTTTTGTTGGATTAACTTATTGCTATCACAAGGGTTTGACAACATGACTTGTGACCGCATAGTCCGCTTTATGGAGATATCTGGGGTCTATCAGACCCCAGATCTCTCCTCTGGCCCCCCGTGCAGCTGATTAGACACAGATCGGTCTGATCAGCTGGTTTCCTGGCCACTAAAAGCCAGGTAAACAAAGAGGCGAAACCAAAAGCTCTGGTTTCTGGGGTCAGAGATAGAGAGGAACATCATCAGTTCTTCTCTCTCTGTTCCGTGTAGCCATCGCTGCCGGCCACTGCGCTCCCAGACCCTGCGATCGGATGGTAGAGCCCAGGAAAGGCAGCAGTGGGTTGAACCCCATTCTGCCACCTGCAGAAGTGATCAAGTGGCTATTTAGCCACTCAAATCACTTCTGCTAAAAAGGGTAGGTGCAGGCATAATCCCGGTATAACTACTTTAACTAGAAGACGTCCATGGACGTCCTACGGGTGGGAAATAGGTAAAGTGAATCTGTTGCTTAACCTCAAAGTAATAATGCTGCAGTTTAGTTTATATATTTTCTGGGATATAGGTTCAGTAACATTATGTATCACTTTTGAAGTGTATCCTACATCCTGCTCATTAATCTTTAGTGTAGAAATGTTCCTGCGGTGAAGACAAGTCCTCTACACATTGCTGAACTTCCAGGGCCAAGAGGGCTAAATTCTTCAACTCTAACATTGCAGTACATTAAAGTCCTGATGGTCACGTTCGTCTTTCTGTCCTCCCCTCCATTCAGAATAGTCCTTGTATTATTCTCACAGAATTAAACATATGCTGTGAATGGGAAAGAGGCAGATGAATGGTAGAATCCTCTTCCTCATCCAGAAAGCATGTTGCATTCTGTGAAAACAATACAAGGACTTTTCTCCATGCAGAAAGGGACAGAAAGGGATGTGCAGCCGTTGGACAGGACTTCTTCAATGTACTATGTTGGCATACATTTACAACACCAATCTGTGCCATGATGATGTGACTTCTATATGCATAGGGTGCCATCATGGCCAAGCGGTCGAAGGGTTAGAATCTAGAAGGAAGCCGGGGAGAAGATGGCAGTGCCCCTGACTGACGGGAACGCTGATGGTGCAGCACTGGAGGGAATCGCTTGTCAGGGAAGTCTACCACAATGTGCTTATTTGCTGTATATACTAGCGCATTATGGTAAAAGCTCCTGGAGCTTAATTAAATCAAAAAAAAAAAAAAAGAAGTTTGACGGAAGTTTTATTACACTTTAACCTCATCAATGACGGAACTTCAGCAACGTGAAGAGAAACTGCCATCATTACAGGGAACGTTTCTACACTAAAAAGCAATCAGCAGGATGAGAGATACACTTCATTAGAGGTAATTATTGTTACTGAACCTATAATCCATAAAAAAAAAAAAAATTACCTAAACTTCAGCTTTAAAGCCCAAACTCTGGAGGTTAGCAACCCTTCCTCCCACCCCCTCTAACTAACCGTTGGTATAAGAAAAAGCCCATCTTTCTTAAATGAAGTGGCTTCTCTCTTTCTCTCAGTTTACTTCTGGGGGTCACTCCTTGTGTGTCCACATCACCACCTACTTGATGTAGACACCTCCTATTCGTGGAGGCAACACTTCCAAAACCCAGGTCCTATCTCATAGTCAAGAAAACAACAAGAGAAGGGCGCACTGACCTTGTGCATTACCACTTAAAAGTTTATTAAAATCAAAGGGTAGCGTACAATATACTCACAAACGTAGCATATGAACACGCATATAGGAAATGGGCACCGCTCGCTTCCAGGACACTTCTCTACTGCTGGATAGCGTGATGGCGTCCTCAAAACCTGATGTGGCTTACGCGATTCGAGGGAGGCCCTCTTCCTCCGAGCAAAAATCGCCACCTATCTCAGTCTCCAGAGGCAGAACACCACATGGAGGTGGTGAGGGGACAGGTGTCCAAGAAGAGAACGATCAGGGAGAAATTGGAGGTCTCTAGGGCAAGAAATTAGCTTGGCTCATTAAGGAAACTGACTTTAATTGATTACACAGCAGGATGGCACAGGAGGAGGTGTTTGGATTCAAGACTGAGGAGTAAGGTAATTGATGTACAATGCAATATTTCATTTTCATTTTTGCCTGGAGTTGAACAATAAATAAAATAGTTTCCTTTAGAGAGAAATGACCTCTCCCACTACACATGCTGTCTAAGGCCTAATAAAGAGAAATTGTCCCTAAACTCTCTTCAGACATCAACACTTCCAGGAGCGTCAATCTTCCGGTCTCTCACTGTGCTTATTGGTTCCAAACACTGACCCCTATGTCACTACAAGACATACTGTAGTAGTGATTTAGGAGTGGGCAGGAAGAACCACTGAGCAGAGCGGGGAAATCTGGAGATTAACAGAAGTGTCTGCAGAGATTTCACAGGATGATTTGTCTTTACTACAGCCATGTTCATCAGTTCAGGTAGCAGCAGAGATGACTATCTACCATTTTCTTTTAAGGGCATAGTTTTATTTACACTTTGAGCTCAAAGCGGTTGTAAACCACTGGTTGATTATTATTTTGGCCTACAAGGTAAAGGCATAATGTGCTAGTATGCATAGCATACTAGCACAATATGTGAAACTTACCTGAAAACGAAGCCCTCCAGCGATGCGAAGTAGTCGCTGGAGGCAGCGTCCATCTTCTCCTGGTCTTCCTTCTGACTCCGTGGACTACGGCTGTGTGACAGGCCGGAGCCGCGGTGACGTCACTCCTGCACATGCGCGGGGGAGCCGTCATTCACGGCACGACTTCATCAGTTGAATGCATTGTAAATATCTTGGCTAAATAAACATGGCTTACCTTGAGGTCATCTTTTGCATCCACCATAGTCAGGTCTTGCAGCAGCCATGTAGTCTGGGTCTTATAGAAATCCCCTTTGTCAGATTTCTTTACTTTCACAACTCGAACGTGAACTGGACGCTCCGTTGTTACTTTAGAAAAGAGAGTTTTATTAAATTTTTGTGTACAATGTAAAAATTACAATGGTTAAAATAAATAAATCTGCTATCAAGAACAGTAAAAGCAGACGTGTGTTTGCGCGTGTTATACCATGTGACAATGTATGTTGAAATAAGGCAGACAATTCGAAAATGAATGGCCTGCCAATACACCATTTCTGGCAGCGCACCACAAGTAAGTGTGTTGCAATGCTCATCTGGCAGCAGAATGTGTTAAGAGTGCCATTCAGAATAACTGGCACCATATTGCACAAATGTACGTGACTTATTTATTTTATTTCAGGTACTTATATAGCGCTGTCAATTTACGCAGCACTTTACATATACATTGTACATTCACATCAGTCCCTGCCCTCAAGGAGCTTACAATCTAAGGTCCCTAACTCACATACATACAGTAGGGCCAATTTTTTTTTTTTTCTACAGGATCCAATTAACCTACCAGCATGTCTTTGGAGTGTGGGAGGAAACCGGAGTACCCGGAGGAAACCCACGCAGGCACAGGGAGAACATGCAAACTCCAGGCAGGTAGTGTCGTGATTGGGATTCTAACCAGCGACCCTCTTGCTGCAAGGTGAAAGTGCTAACCACTACACCACTGTGCCACCCACAAACCAGTTATTGCTGCAAGTCCCACCTACTGCAAGCTCTTCAGCATGGAAAAAGGACCCATTTGCACTGTTTTGTCTTGTTGCAATGCGTTAACATGAATAGCAGCCCAATCATTTAAACACGCTGACAATGCACCAAAATGGTCCAAAAATTGGACATGCATCGTTTATTCAGATGCACTGCACCACATCTCATAGAAGTACATTACTATGTGCTGTGGTGCAATGCAACGCAGGTGTGTAGGGGTGCCATTGAAAATTAATGACATCGCACTGGAGAGGTGTGAATTGGCCCTAATGAGACAGTACACCATGAGGTTGATTTACTAAAAGCAAATATACTCTAGATCAGGGGTCTTCAAACTATGGCCCTCCAGTTGTTCAGGAACTACGATTCCCATCATGCCTAGCAGGGCCAGACTGGGTATGAAAACCAGCCCTGGAAAAAATGACATACCAGCCCCATAGCATTGCGTCATTATACCAGCGCCACCCCTCAGTAAGCCCCCCCCCCACCTAGTACAGACCCCTGAGTAAGCCCCCCCACCTAGTACAGACCCCTCATTAAGCCCCCCTCCCAGGACAGACCCCTCAGTAAGCCCCCCTCCCAGGACAGACCCCTCAGTGAGCCCCCCTCCCAGGACAGACCCCTCAGTAAGCTCCCCCTGACAGGACAGACCCCTCAATAAGCTCCCCCTGACAGGACAGACCCCTCTGTAAGCTCCCCCTCACAGGACAGACCCCTCAGTAAGCTCTCCCTCACAGGACAGACCCCTCAGTAAGCTCCCCCTCACAGGACAGACCCCTCAGTAAGCTCCCCCTCACAGGACAGACCCCTCAGTAAGCTCCCCCTCACAGGACAAATCCCTCAGTAAGCTCCCCCTCACAGGACAGACCCCTCAGTAAGCTCCCCCTCACAGGACAGACCCCTCAGTAAGCTCCCCCTCACAGGACAGACCCCTCAGTAAGCTCCCCCTCACAGGACAGACCCCTCAGTGAGCTCCCCCTCACAGGACAGACCCCTCAGTGAGCTCCCCCTCACAGGACAGACCCCTTAGTGAGCCCCCCTCACAAGACAGACCCTCAGTGAGCCCCCCTCACAGGACAGACCCCTCAGTAAGCTCCCACTCACAGGACAGACCCCTCAGTAAGCTCCTCCTCACAGGAAAGACCCCTCAGTAAGCTGTCCCTCACAGGACAGACCCCTAAGTGAGCCCCCCCTCACAGGACAGACCCCTCAGTGAGCCCCCCCCCTCACAGGACAGACCCCTCAGTGAGCCCCCCCTCACAGGACAGACCCCTCAGTGAGCCCCCCTCACAGGACAGACCCGCCTCAGTGAGCCCCCCCCCTCACAGGCAGACCCCTCAGTGAGCCCCACCCTCACAGAACAGACCCCTCAGTAAGCCCCCTTCCAGGACAGACCCCTCTGTAAGCCCCCCTCACAGGACAGACCCCTCAGTAAGCCCCCCTCACATGACAGGCCCCTCAGTAAGCTCCCCCTCACAGGACAGGCCCCTCAGTAAGCCCCCCCTCACAGGACAGGCCCCTCAGTAAGCTCCCCCTCACAAGACAGACCCCTCAGTAAGCCCCCCTCACAGGACAGACCCCTCAGTAAGCTCCCCCTCACAGGACAGACCCCCTCACAGGACAGACCCCTCAGTAAGCTCCCCCTCACAGGACAGACCCCTCAGTAAGCTCCTCCTCACAGTACAGACCCCTCAGTGAGCCCCCCTCACAGGACAGTCCCCTCAGTAAACCCCCCTCACAGGACAGTCCCCTCAGTAAACCCCCCTCACAGGACAGACCCCCTCAGTAAGCCCCCCTCACAGGACAGACCCCCTTCCAGTAGAGACCCCTCAGTAAGCCCCCCACCTTCACTCCCCAGTACAGTTGCAGTGTAAGTTGCGTGCCCCCCTCCAGCGGTATGGTGCTCACATACCTTCCTCCGCGTCCTGATGATGATCCCATGTCATGCATAGTCGGCAACGTGCAGGCAGCCAGTCCAGTCACTCAGACTTTAAGATTTGATCCACCGCGCGCAACCGCCCCCGCCGGATGTGACGTCATGCCGCTCACAGCGGCTGACGTAGCCGCTCACAGCGTCCAGAGTCACTCTCTGTCTGGAGCGCAGCGGCGGGGCTGCAGCGCCGCGTCCATCATCACAGCGGCCGGCCCGGCCCCAATGCTTAAAACGGCGCTGTGGCTGCGGGCGGCCCCATCTTAAAGTGGCCCCAGGTTCGGCGGCCCACCGGGAAATTTCCCGGTATCCCGATAGGCCAGTCCGACCCTGATGCCTAGTCATGTCATGTCTGTGAATGTCAGAGTTTTACAATGCTTCATGGGATGTGTAGTTCCGCAACAGCTGGAGGGCCGCAGTTTGAGGATCCCTGCTCTAGATCTGAGGAGGAAGCTCTGCTGATTTCTATCATCCAATCACGTACAAGCACAAATGCTGTATTTTATTCTCCTTGCATGTGGTTGGGTATTCTTTGCAAAGTGAAGCGTCACCAGCAAAGTGTATTTGCTTTAAGTAAATCAACCCCCATGTTTTAAGGCTATTGCAGCTTTTACAATCAATAATGTGAACTTCTAAACTGTAGGCATAGATAATAACGAGGTACACTGGCTATCACCCTGGGATTGACCAGCAGCATCTGCTGTGTGCATGACGGAAAAGAAAAAATATATATATAGGTATAATAGCTTGACCTGCAACTTAAAGTGTTAAATACACAATGCATTTGATACAGCTAACCTTACATTACTAAGTGCTTTAATTGCTTAGAAAAACCCATAAGGTAGTTGGAGGTTATGTAAGTAGTTCCTGCATTAGCAGCCATTAGTTACTGTATAAGCTAACTGTCCATCTAGATTGTCTGCACCTGTTATCCAAGTCCCTCGTGTACCTTTGATATCGAATCATGGCAAAAAAAACACACCATCACAAAATGATGGATAATAAAACCCTATGCTATGTGCTGTGTATGTCACCAGGTCAGGTTTCTATCTCTCCCAAACTGCTGCAGGGTGAGAAAGGCCAATGGTATTCATTCATATCCCTTTAAGTCAGGGGTGTCCAAACATTTGACCTTCCTGGGACACATGGGAAGAAGAGGAATGGCCTTGGACCACACACAAAATAAGGATAAAGGTAAAACACTCACTGTATGATGGTACGTGTAACCCATTGCTGCAGCGATCAGGCAATCCGTAGTCTAAAGTGAAATAATAGAAGACAGTGGTGCGGTGCTGTGTGCTGTGTGTAATCTAAAGTCTGCAAATAACAAATGTTATGCTGGCCATACACGCACAGAATTTCGGCCGAAAAATGGTCGTTTTAGGAAAGATCGTTCGAAAATCGGGCCGTTAGTGAACACAAGTTTACCGACGATTTTGATTGTGTGCCCGGCTAATGTCGATGGATCCATAGCGAAAACTTTTATCGTTTCTACGAAAGTTTTTATGTGTATGGTAAAATTGAAACGAAAATAATATTCTGACTCATATTGTGCATGTTATCAAACGATCATTATGATCATGAAAACGATTATGTAAAAGTTTATTCTGTAAGTTAGTGGCCAATTGGATTTCGACCGAAGAATATTCGTTCTGTCTACAAACGGCCGAAATTCTGTACGTGTATGGCCAGCATTAAAGTGCATGTGCTAAAAATATGTGTCAGTGAGTACTACAGACACTAAAGCCCCGTACACACGTACCAATCGTCGGCCGACGGATCGGCCGTCTTTTGTCCCCGGGCTGTCCTGTCCGCTGAAAAGTGCAAAAGACTGCACACGAATTTTGTCCGCCGACTGCAAAAGTGATGTCATGTGATGGTTAACTTTCCCTGTGTTTTTTCTTTTCTGAGCATGCCCAGTCTTGCAAATCTGCTGTCTGTCGGCCGAATTCTGTACTGACTGGCGAACAAACAGCCGTTCTGGTGTCGGCATACAAAAATTTTAATGCTTGCACGACAGATTCTGTTCGGCCGAAAGTGCGCTGTCGGCTGTCGGAAGCATCATACTAACAAGCCGAAAATCGGCCGATCGTTCAGCGGCCGAACAGTTTCGGCCGACAATCGGTACGTGTGTACGGGCCTTTAGACTCGGTTCACATTACTGCAACTTGTCAGCCTGACAAGTCGCGCTCCCTCGCGGTCCATTGACCGCTACAGGACCCATTCTAATAGGAGCGACACAAGTCACTCCGACTTAGAAAAAGGGTCCTGTACTATTTTTCGGGGCAACCTCGGAGCGACTTGCATAGACTTCCATTATGTGAAGTCCCTGCAAGTCGCTCCGAAGTCGTGGTGCATGGCAATGCACAAGTCGCCCCTGAAGTAGTAAGGAGTCGTGTCGCCCCAGTGTGAACCGACTCTAAATATAAATAATTGATGTAACAAATACAATGTATACAGATAAAAAGGTAAAAAACTGTAGCAAATAAAAAAAAAGAAGAAAAAATCAAAATACAAGTGAAAAGGAAGCTATTAAAAATACAAAAAAACAATACAATATAATGTTTGAATCATCAAAGTGAGTCCATAAAAACGTGGAAGAAATAAAGAACATTCAATGCTCATCCAAAATGCCCTGCTTCCCAGGGTAATCTTGTTGTAAACCCAACTGATGGTAAACTGTGATAAGGGGTCGGGTATCGCATCTGGAATGATCTGACAGGCTATCCAAATATATCCTCCGTAGTGTAAGTAAAAATGAAGAAAAACTCCCAATAGTGTAAAATAGTTTTACACTACTGGGAGCTTTTCTTCTTTTTTACTTATTACACTACAGAGAGCCCGTTAGATCATTCCAGATGGGATACCCATCCCCTTATCACCGTTTACCATCAGTTGGGTTTACAACAGGATTACCCCGGGAAGCAGGGAGAATTTAAAGTGAAAGGTATCCATTTAAGCTGTAACCTTACAGCTGTAAGGTGAGAGGCCAGTACACATATGCCTCGTTTCCACTGAGCGTATCGGTTCGGTACGGTACGCTATTTTGAGTGTTTCCATTATGAAAGTGGCCCATACAACCGAACCAAACCGCACCATTCCTGGTCCTCCTTCAGATGTAAAGCCATAGGAAATGGTACGGTACGGTTAGGGCGGAGCTACTGGCGTTACACGATACATTCCACTGATTGGCGGACAGGGAAATGTCAATGCTCACGTCAAATGAAAAGCTCAGTCCAGATAATAGTCCAGACTTGCAGTGGAAACGCTCACCTGAATAGGCCGGACCATTATAACCCTTCCAAACTGTACCGACCCGAACCGTTACGCTCAGTGGAAGCGAGGCAATAGAGGTGTCACCGTTTTGGATCTTTTAGACACCAGTCACTTTCTCCTTTAGGTGAAGGGATTCACATGCACATTTTGGATGGGCATTGGATGTTCTTTATTTCTTCCACGTTTTAGAAGTAAATAATAGGCAGAGACGAAAACAGTGTTGCCGCAATCTTGCGGTGTTGATTCCTGGGCAATTCCGGCTACGGCCGTCCAACCGGAAGTCGGACGGCACGGCAGTAGCCAGAAGTGCCCAGGAATCAACACCGCAAGATTGCGGCAACACTGTTTTCGTCTCTGCCTATTATTTACTTCTAAAATGTGAGTGTATTCCCCTGCTTTTAACAAATAAAGATAGTGTTTACTTGCTTCACGATTGGGTATTATCCTCTTTTTTTTTGGAAATACTGGTACCGTTTGGAGCCAAACTTGGATCGATAGCTGTGGCGTATAGAGTGGAGGTCGGAGTATCTCTCGCTACCAGAGTAACCCAGCATTCCACCCTTAGGTGGAGAGACCAGCCTAAAAGCGCCAAAAAGGCGCAGTGAGGTGAGCGGCCACTGCGCCTGTATTATCATGGCTCCCTTCGGATCACAGCACGGGATATTCACAATATTGCCCTAAGAGAATCACAAACTGTCACGTTATTATTTGTGCACGGATGAACTTTATTTTATCACTGCACTCATCGTATTCACTGCACAAGGATTATTGATTGCACAAGACTTCATTTTATATGCACATGGACCGTTGACTGCACATAGAAATATTGATTTATATTGAATTATATTTATATTGATATATAATTATTTATTTGATCACTGCACTAGATATATTTAGGCACTTGGAATTATTATCAAGATTATACGTATTTATTTATTTATTACATCCTTTTTCATCTGTGTTTATTTATGAACATTTGATGGGTTGATATTTACGCATCACAACACTATTTTATTTATTAGTTCATTTACGATCTTTGGGTACACATGCATCATCACTGATTCATTTGTGAGAATATTGGCTATATTTGTGAATAACGAACTAGTATTGCGATCCAGTCGGCTGTTGCGACTATTTAGCCTGTTTTCATCTCATATTGTTTTAGGAAAAGAAGCCATAATTCCACTGGGAACAGATATTTAGATTACTTATTTATGATTAGTGTTAAGGAATTGGATCAATTTTAGGATTCGCATCATACACGTCTTTTAATATAGATTGGGAGTGGTCTATAAGTTGGATATATTTTCCTATCTTCATATATCCTAGGCGGATATAGGAATTTTTTTAAGGATTTTTTAAGAATTATTTTAAGGAATTGGATCAGCCTACAAGAGTTGGATTTTATATGTTGTTTGCTTCAATCAGTTGACCTTTTAGCTGCTTATTAATTATTTGGTCATTCTTAACATTGGTACATATTTATGGTGAGACCCCATTTTTTAGTTTGGGAGGTCTTGCGGCGATTGGTTGACTCGGTCTGAGTTTCTTCTGAGATCTCTTCTATTGTGCGCCGACTCACTGGGGTCTTTTAGATTGTTATTGGTATTTTAGTGAGAAATACTAGAGTTGGCTGCATGTAGAATCGTATTGAATCCGAATCTCAGAGTTATATATTTGTCACCAGCTGCAAAAAAAAAAAACACACTAGAGGAATCCTCCTACTCGGATACACACGTGACAGCGCATATATCACCCTATACTTTTTTCTTAATTGTTTATATTTAGTGTCTGTAGTACTCACTGACACATATTTTTAGCATATGCACTTTAACATTTGTTATTTGCACACTTTATATCACACGCCTGTCGGTATTTGACAGCGCAGCACCTTCCAAAAGAAGGATAGCTGATGAAAGGTTCCTCCTGCGGCTCTCGGCTGGTAAGTGTGCTGGGTCAGTTTACTATAATGACAGGTCGTCGGTGGCCACACCGATTTGCGGCTCTCTACACAGCTAGCGATTACGTGTGGTGAGTGCTCCTAGACGCAGACAAAGTGCATCCAGCAGTGATCACCGCAGGTAATCATTGGCTGTGTAGAGAGCTGCGAATAGGTACGGCTGCCAAGAAACTGTCTTTATAGTGAATGGGGCCGGCAGCCGCCCCTTCCCGTTGAAAGCCACAAGAGGAACCGACGCTACAATGTGGCCTGGCCCCAATCGCCAGGTGTAAATGTAGCTTATGTATGTGTTGTGTGGGGATGCAATCGAAATGGGGGGGGGGGGGGGGGAGGGGGGTTGACAGCAGCCTATCCCAGCACCCACCACCCTAGATCCAGCCTTGCAGCATTTACTTACCTAGCGCCCCCTGCATTCTCTGCTGCAG
Source organism: Pelophylax lessonae (assembly GCF_965119305.1). Taxonomy (NCBI): domain Eukaryota; kingdom Metazoa; phylum Chordata; class Amphibia; order Anura; family Ranidae; genus Pelophylax; species Pelophylax lessonae. The sequence continues at coordinate 736,034,175 of NC_138768.1, forward strand.
ATTGCTATTGCAACCATGGCAGCCCTAGCATTCCTTCAGTTGTGGCTTGTCAATGTAGGCTACCACAGCTTCTATGCGTGCACAACATCCCCAGTGCCCAGTGTCTCTGCAAATGTGCATGGGCCGGGCTGGTCTAGGTCAGCTGCTGTGATTGCACGGCATCCCTGGGGTCTCTCCAGATGGTCCGCATGGGGGCCCGCGGGCTGCAGGTTGGACACCCCTGCTTTAAAGTGAACCTATTGCCAGTATAAAAATGTGAACCGGCAGGCCCCACTGTAACATAAAGCGTTTAATATTTACCTTTCCAGCAGATGGCAAGAACACTACTGATATATGACACTTTCAAGTCAGATAGTATGTCCCCTGCTGCACACTACGTTCCTCTCAGCAACCCCTAACAGAAGCACACACTAATGATACATCAGTCAGCATGTGAAACCACAGCATGCAGCAGGGGACATGCTATCTAAAAACACCAAGCGATCATAGTACTGCAAGAGAGCAAAGATTCTGAATGTCACGGGAAAAGTATGTATTCAACATCTTGTTTAACAGGGCACAGCTAGTTCAAATTTTCTCTACTATATGACCGGGTTTACATTATTGCTAAAAACAACACTGTCACCAAATAAAAAAAGAAAAAAGGAAAATACTGTAAAAAAAAAAAAATTAGGATGAATATTTACCTTCCTCACTGCCCATGCCTTCAATCTTTGCTCTCTTGAAGAACAACCCTGGCTGAAAAATCTCCAGCATCCGAGACTGGTTTCACCTGCTGGCTACTAAAGCTAGTGATACACGGCTAGATTTACTGTTGAATATACCAAATCTGAGCCACCTTCCATCTATCTACATTACAAAATAACTTCCAGAATTTCCCCATTTATTTTGATCAGTTTAAAAAAAAAAAAAAAACACACAACATATTGGTAATTTCAGTGTCAGTATGTTGTAATATCACAATTGCAATTATCTCAGCTTGTGCTGCCAGCTTTTAAAGCCCTGCTTGTTTAATATTAATTTAGTGCTGATTATTTTCATGATGTATATACCGTACACTAGCATTAAACACCATGGAGCCACTGACAAAAGCAAGAAGTTAATAGTCAAAAAGGGCATAAAACAGCAGCATTAAAGTGACACTAAACTTTGATTAAAAAAAAAAAAAAAAAAAAAAAAGGAAATAAATATATTTTTTTTTTCTTCCAATTATGTATAATTAACTCAAAAAGTTCCTATTGCTTTCAGCCTACTCCAAACTTTTTGCTGCTGTGACCTGGCTTCCTGTTAGAGGATGGCTTCATTCTTTCTCCAAGGTCCCACCCCACTGTATGTAGGAACGTTGCTCACTTTCTTACTCCGGAGATAAATTAGGGACTATGGGCAACCTCCCCGATGGGACACAAATGGCAAAAAAAATCTAAAAGGGGTTGAATGGCCTGCCAATGCACAACAATGCAACCAAAACTGGACAAGCACCATTTTTAAACACATGCCACGTGTGTGGTATGGTGTGCTGAAACGCACACACATTAGATGGCACTGCAAAGCACGAAGGTTGGTGTGTTACCAGCATTGTGGTGTTCTAGTGTGCTTTACTGTGATGCAAACATGTAAAGAGGTGTGCTCTAATTGTGCTTAACGCCTCGTACACACTATTTTTTTTTTTTCGTTCTGACCGACAGCTTAGGTTGGAGTTGGTGTACTAACAATCTAATGTTAGTACAGCGATCTCCCCTGCTGTGCTAATTTGTTTTGACAGAGGGGACGCCCCCAGCCAGAACACAGAGCGCTGACCAGGAGCCGGCCAGCAGACCTTTTTCAGTCATGACCCTTCTACAGAAGTCGGCCGAGTGATAGGTTTCTGTCGACAAGCTGCCATTCAAATGTCAGCTGGTTTCTATTGAACCAATGCCGTCCCCCGACATTTGGCCCGTGTGTACTAGATTTAAGTACCCCCCTTACAGTTCCCACACTGAAACGAATAAGCTGTTCAAGCACAGACAGCCAATTACTGTTTCTAATACACACTATAATAGTGAAACAGTAGACAATGAGACCCCCGTATGGATCCTGCTCCCTTGTAGCCCGTGGGGTGCTCTAATATGAACCTTGGCTTGGAGCATGACTCTTCCCTAATTTGTTATTGGACATGCAGTCTGGCCACAAAAAAATGCAAGCTACATTCTGTTAAAGTATGCCAAGTCTGTACACCATCTAAGGATGATTGCACTTTCAGAAAACATGTTTTCATATGTGTTTTACCCTTTGCAAAATGCAAACACATCACACTTGTACACAGCTGCAAAGTTGACTACAGCAATTTACAGGTACTAAAAATCAAAGGCAAAACTTTTTTTTTTTCAAAAAAGTGTAAGGGAGAGTTATATCCTTAAGGGAGGGTTATAACCCGTCAAGCATGATTGTGCAATGTGTCCCATTGAAGAGATTTCCCTTCACTTCCTGCCCCATAAACAAAATAGTGAAAGGAAGTCCCTGCAAAGTCATGGAATCCCTGGTTGTCACCAGAACTTGTGTCCCCATTCTCTACTTGTTTCAGGGAACACATACAGCAATAAAAAACCTGGCAGGTGTTTTAATCTCTCTCTCTCTCTCCACCATATACAAAATAAAAAAAAAATAAAAAAGTTAGAACTTTAGTTATACTTTAATTTTATGCAAGCCCTTTTAGAGAACTCGGAATTTTTAAGAACAGATTCAAGGCCTATTTTGTGGTATGCAACAACTTTGCTGCTTTAGAATAGCAGACTGACTAAGAACGGCTTGCAAGATTTTTACTGCATGAAGAGCCGTGTTGCTTAGATGGTGTTCTGCTCACTTTGAAATTTCTCCCCCAGTGTGGGGTCTGCCAGGAACATCTATGTAGATCAGCTGCCTGCCACAGCTCAGATGTGGCATGACATTAGGTTAGAGAAACACAAAGCCAAACCCATGTGGCTCAGTACATTCTTATGGTCCTGGCATATGGTAGGCAACTTGTAGGAGTTGGAAAAGCATGTCATGCCCCTTTAAATGTCCATGCAAAGGAACTGACAGCCCTCTTGTATTGACTTACCTGTGGCACATAAAAAGCAGTTTTTCTTCTTTTTTCCAGCTTTGCATACGTTCACAATACTGAGGAGGCGCTCATCATTTGGAGTAAATATGTCCCTCTGCAGGGCATGCTTGATGGCAGTCATCTTGTCAAAAGCTCTCTCACATCTATTTCAAGCTGTAGAACAAGGCAGAGATTTTAATATGTCACCAGCAATTTGTTCAGCCTTTGCATGAAAAGTCTAAAATATTCTGGAAGCATTGACACATCAAACCACAAACTTCCAGGATCAAAAACCGAATTTTTAATATACATTATCAAAACAATTAAAGGAACACTTTGAAAACACATCAGATCTCAAAAGGGTAAAATATCATGTTGGATAACTATACTGATATGGACCGGGTAATGTGTTAGGAACGAAAGGATGCCACATCGTTTAATAGAAATAAAAATTATCAACCTACAGAGGGCTGAATTCCAAAAAAACCCGAAAATCAAAGTGAAAAAATGATGCAGCAGGCTAGTCCATTTTGCTCAAATTTCATTGCAGCAACTCAAAAATGGTACTCAGTAGTTTGTATGGCCCCCCGCCGTGCTTGTATGCATGTCTGACATCGGGCATGCTACTTTTGAGATGACGGATGGTGTCCTGGGGTATTTCCTCCCAGATCTGAACCAGGGCATTACTGAGCTCCATAACAGACTGAGGTGCCACCTGGTGGCGTCAGATGGACCAAAACATAATGTCCCAGAGGTGTTCTATGGGATTTAGGTCAGGTGAGCGTGGGGGCCATTCAATGGTATCAATTCCTTCATTCTCCAGGAACTGGCTGCACACTCTCGCCACATGAGGCCAGGCATTGTTGTGTACCAGGAGGAACCCAGAACCCGCTGCACCAGCGTAGGGTCTGACAAAGGGTCCAAGGATTTCATCCAGATACCTAATGGCAGTCAGGGTGTCATTGTCTAGCCTGTAGAGGTCTATGCGTCACTCCATGGATATGCCTCCCCAGACCATCACTGACCCACCGCCAAACCGGTCATGTTGAACAATGTTACTGGCAGCATAACATTCTCCACAGCTTCTCCAGACCCTTTCACGTCTGTCATATGTACTCAGGGTGAACCTGCTCTCATCTATGAAAAGCATAGGGTGCCAGTGGAGGACCTGCCAATTCTGGTGTTAAATGGCAAATGCCTGCCAATCGAGCTCCACGGTGCCAGGCAGTGAGCACAGGGCCTAATAGAGGATTTTGGGTCCTCAGGCTACCCTCATAAAGTCTTTTTCTGATTGTTTGGTCAGAAACATTCACACCAGTGGCCTGCTGGAGGTCATTTTGTAGGGCTCTGGCAGTGCTCATTCTGTTCCTCCTTGCACAAAGGAGCAGATACCGGTCCTGTTGATGTGTTAAGGAACTTCTTTAGCCCTGTCCAGCTCTCCTAGTGTAATTGCCTGTCTCCTGGAATCTCCTGCATGCAATGCTCTTGAGAGAGAGTGGTGGGAGACACAGCAAACCTTCTGGCAATGGCACGTATTGATGTGTCATCCTGGAGGAGTTGGAATGCCTGTGCAACCTCTATAGGGTCCAGGTATCACTTTATGCTACCAGTTGTGACACTGACCCTAGCCAGATCCAAAACTAGTGAAAAACAGTCAGGAAAGATAAGAGGGAAATAAATTCAGTGGCCCCCACCTGTAAAACCATTCTGTTTTGGAGGTCGTCTCATTGTTGCCCATCTAGTGCCCCTGTTGTTAATTTCATTAACACCAAAGCACCTGAAATGGAATAACTGACCAGCTACTTAACTGGCCAGATCAATATCCCAGGAGTTTAATTGACTTAATGCTATGCTCTGATAAAAAGTGTTCCTTTAATTTTTTTTGAGAAGTATATTATATATATATATATACACATATATATATATATACACACACACACACACACACAGTAGCTCACAAAAGTGAGTAGAGCCCACACGTTTTTGTAAATGTGTTATTATATTTTTTCATGTGACAACACTGAAGAAAGGACACTTTGCTACAATGTAAAGAAGTGAGTGTACAGCTTGTATAACAGTGTAAATTTGCTGTCCCCTCAAAATAACTTAACACACAGCCATTAATGTCTAAACCCCTGGCAACAAAAGTGAGTACACCCCAAAGTGATAATGTCCACATTTGGCCCAATTAGTAATTTTCCCTCCCTGGTGTCATGTGAGTTTTTAGTGTTACAAGGTCTCAGGTGTGAATGGGGAGCAGGTGTGTTATATTTGGTGTTATTGCTCTCACTTCTGCATATTGGTCACTGGAAGTTTAACATGGCACCTCATGGCAAAGAACTCTCTGAGGATCTGAAAAAAGAATGGTTGCTATACATAAAGATGGCCTAGGCTATAAGCAGATTGCCAAGACCCTGAAACTGAGCTGCAGCACAGTGGCCAAGACCATACAGTGGTTTAACAGGACAGGTTCCACTCAGACAGGCCTCGCCATGGTCAACCAAAGAAGCTAAGTGAATGTGCTCAGGGACATATCCAGAGGTTGTCTTTGGGAAATAGAAGTAGGAGTGCTGCCAGCATTGCTGCAGAGGTTGAAGGGGTGGGGGGTCAGTGTGACAGTATTAACCGTCAATGGGAGTGAAAGACTGATGGTTTGGATTGCTTCAAAGGGGTCTGTATTTACAAGTAATGTTAATGTGTATTGTACTTCAATGTCAGACAGGCTCTACCTATTGTTTGAATTTTGAGATGGAATGTATATTGTGTTAAAGTCTACCTGTCCCATTGTTAAATGTTAATGACCTCACATTGTTCTGTCCAGATGGCTAGATAATTAGTTTAGGTTAATTCTGTTCCTGTATACAATTTCATCTGCATATGATAATGTAATCAGAAAGAGGGGAGGGATTGTGTACACTGTACGGGAGTGTAAAACTCTGTTTTTATTGGATTGTGAATTTCATGGTCTGTTCCCCACGAGCAATGAATAAGCACAAGGTGTGAAACGCGTCTGCTGTCCAGTTTGTCTTGTGTTCCTGTCTGATGTTGTACCTTTGATTTGAAGAATAAAACTCCAGTTTCCAAGTTCCTGGGTCTGGAAGTGCCACTTTCTCTTCTACTTACACTGTTCCCCACAAGGTCCACCTGAGCAGTAACCTTGTGGGGAAAACTGTATAAAAGAGCAGCTGTACCATTAAACCTTGAGTTTTTTTCACCCTCAATCTAGAGTCCTGTCTTTTATTGGGGGATTCTGCTACAAGGGATTGCTATGCTCTTCATACTCCCTTGAATAATCACTAAGCTCTTGTAAGAGCTTGTTCCTGGCTCCACTCTCTGGGTAAAGAGAGGTTCACCCACTGGAACCTGGAGCCTTGTCGTAGGTCCAGGGTGGGTAGGAGACGGCGAGACCCCAACCAAGCTGCAGCATTTCGTGGGTTGCTTGGAGCCCTCGGGAAGCACTAGGAGCATCCGTCAACAGAGGTACCCAGTCGGGGTGCCGGTTGATCCATTACAGTCAGCCTGACAGTTCTCAGACCATACGCCACACACTGCATCAAATTGGTCCGCATGGCTGTCATCCCAGAAGGAGGCCTCTTCTAAAGATTATGCACAAAAAAGGTCACAGTTTGCTGAAGACAAGCAGACTAAGGACATGGATTACTGGAGCCATGTCCTGTGGTCTGATGAGACCAAGATAAACTTATTTGGTTCAGATGGTGTCAAGCGTGTGTGGCAGAAACCAGGTGAGGAGTACAAAGACAAGTGTGTCTTGCCTACAGTCAAGCATGGTGGTGGGAGTATCATGGTCTGGGACGGCATGGGTGCTGCCGGCACTGGGGAGCTACAGTTCCTTGAGGGAACCATGAATGCCAACATATACTGTGACATACTGAAGCACAGCATGATCCCCTCCCTTCGGAGACTAGGCTGCAGGGCAGTATTCCAACATAACAACCCCAAACCCACCTCCAAGATGACCACTGCCTTGCAAAAGCTGAGGGTAAAGATGATGGACTGGCCAAGCATGTCTCCAGACCTAAACCCTATTGAGCATCTCTGGGGCCTCCTCAAACGGAAGGTGGAGGAGCGCAAGGTCTTTAACATCCACCAGCTCCGTGATGTTGTCATGGAGGAGTGGAAGAGGACTCCAGTAGCAACCTGTGAAGCTCTGGTGAGCTCCATGTTCAAGAGGGTTAAGGCAGTGCTGGAAAATAATGGTGGCCACACAAAATATTGAAACTTTGGGCCCAATTTGGACCGTTTCACTTTCGGGTGTACTCACTTTTGTGAGATACTAAATATATAGTATTAGTATATATACATATACACACACGTTTCAAGGAGCAAAGGAATTCTCTTTGCACCTGTGATCAGCAACATCCAAAAGGGTGCTCTGCGTCACCTCACCGTTTATTTGATCATCTCTGATCGGCAGTGAGGGGGAGGGTTAACATAGGTGACAACGCTGATAACCCTCCTTCTCAGCAAGCAGGAGGACGTGGCCTGCTGCAGCTGCCGAGGGTGACAACACTGCATAGAATTCACAGCAGTCCCTGCAGCATTGTCATCCTTGGAAGGATTACCAGGTATTTCCTTCCATGGGTGGAAGGAAAGAAAATTGCTTGGATTCCCCCACCAACACTGACTATGAATCAAGTATTTTTTTTTTTCATCCACATATGGAAGGCAATACCTGGTGATCCTTCCAAGGGTGACAATGCTGCAGGGACTGCAGTGAATTTTCTGCAGTGTTGTCACCTTGGGCAGCTGCAGCAGGCCACGTCATCATGCTCGCTGGGAAGGAGGGTTATCAGCGTTGGAAATCCCTCCCACAAAGCTAATGTGTTCTGCCAATGAGGAGCCTTTCCTGCCAGCAGAACACAATGGTCACTGCTGGCGGTTATAGTAGAAGCAGCCTGCCCATAGATGGTTTGAATTTTGTCCAGTCAATGCTGAACTGGCTGAGATTTGATCCATTTATGGCCTGCTAAAGTCTTTGGGGTAGAACTATGGGCTAGGCAACCATTCAGCTTTGTATGTCCATTGGAGCAGGGTCAGGCAGAGACACCCAACTTGGGCCCCGAGGGCACAGCTGGAAAAGGAACCTCTTCTACCTCTGTGCACCCAGCCATGTCCTGCACTATACAGGACTAATCCATCAAACTCAGTCCTGAAGATTACACTGGGAGATTCCAGCTTTGTGACATCTGCCCGCTCTGTATCTGATCTCTGTGTAAAAGAGCTCTTCTGTCACAGAACTATGAGGATTACACAGGGAGTAAACCATCTTTTTTTTTCCAAACACACTTACACTGGATTCACACTTGTGTGATCACAGACATCGCATGTGATTTGCACCGCATTGCTGTGCAGATCACATGCTATCTGTGCGATGCGAATTCAGCCATACAAACTTTATGGCTGAAATTGCATTCGCACAAAAATGGTGCAGGACCATTTTTTTGGTCCGCATGGATGTTCACACTTATGCAATCCGATTCCTGCACCATTTCACAGTTCGCACTGTGATCTGATCTGGGGGTGTTATTTAACTTTACATTGACATCCGCAGTGTATCCAAAGATGGTATTAAACTCTCTTTAAGCCTGCGATCACACTGGGTATGATTTAAAGTCCAACTTCAACACTACTTTAGCACTACTTCTGTGAGTAGAGATGGACTCGGCCGTGTTCGAGTCCCCACGTGTCCAATCCCGCCAGGAAGGGGACACTGAACTAATCACAGGCAGGGAGACATTTCCTAAACTGTGCAGCGGCAGATCAGGAAATGTCGAACACTCCCAGGCCCATCTTTAGCTGTGAGATTTGTAAAGATTTGATAGGACTACTATCATTCATATTCAGTAGGTGCTACTTCATTGAAAGGTGTTGTCCATGTCACATTGAGGAAAAGTGATGATTTGAACAAAAGTTTAACTAGCAAAGGGTTCATGTTTAACTTCTTTCAGGGCTCAAGTAGTGCTGATATAGACACGATTTGCAGCATGATTTACATTATAGTCGATGGCAGTGAAATCATGCTGAAGTCCTGAAAATGAACTACTTCTCAAAATCGTACTACATGAAATGGTATCTATTAAGACACTGCCATAGAAACACATTAGATGCTACTTCCGGTATGATTTGTAAATCGTATGTTGTGCCTGAAGTTGTACCGGTGTCACCGAGGGCTAAGACCTAATTTGCACTGAAAAGTTGGCCATGGTACAGCAGGTATACAATGGAGATCCATGGCCGGGAGCCCAGCTGTCTGCTGCTGTAGGCATGTACAGCTGCAAGAAAAAGTATGTGAACCGTTTTGAATGATATGGATTTCTACACAAATTGGTCATAAAATGTGATCTGATCATCATCTAAGTCACAATAGACAATCACAGTCTGCTTAAACTAATAACACACAAAGAATGAAATGTTGCCATGTTTTTATTGAACACACCATGTAAACATTCACAGTGCAGGGGGAAAAAGTATGTGAACCCTTGGATTTAATAACTGGTTGAACCTCCTTTTGGCAGCAATAACTTCAACCAAACGTTTCCTGTAGTTGCAGATCAGACGTGCACAACGGTCGGGAGTAATTCTTGACCATTCCTCTTTACAGAACTGTTCAGTTCAGCAATATTCTTGGGATGTCTGTTGTGAATCGCTTTCTTGAGGTCATGCCAGAAGCGAGACAGCTTGGCGGACCCTGCACGCTGATAGTGAACTTCCCAACTGTGAGTGGCTATAGCACATTTTTCTCGTGTATTCAGCAATACTACGCAATGGAAGCTACCTTATAATTGCAGTGTCTGAGGTGATTCTGAGTGGGAGCCAGGCTACCCGCAACATCTGTGTGTACCTTTGCTGACCAAGTGTGCGTGCCTGAGGCGAATCTGAGTGGGAGCCAGGCTACCCGCAATATCTGTGTGTACCTATGCTGACCAAGTGTGCGGTAAGCGCTCTTACCTAGTGGGGGGCCACGGGTAACAGCACCTTTTATATAACTGCACGATACTAAATGTGAGCACTGGAACAGTATTATTGCACTTCTGAAGCACATAGCACTTTTTATGGTTTTATGTTGTGGCACCTCAGCCCTCATAGGTCCACAAGACAAAAACGCACAGTGCACTTTCTATGATATCTTGCATTTGGAATTTTATACCTTCTATGTTCATTTATCACTTTGAACACACAGTGCACTTTTTCTAACACTTTTTGACATTATTGTGGTAGCGCCGGTACCAACAACACTTGCACATTATTACATCCCACAGATGCGGGATTGGATAGAGATCTGGAGGCCAAGTCAACACCTCAAAACTTGTGTTCCTCAAAATTATTCTTGAATTCATCAGAGCAGGCCACATTCTTCCACTGCTCCATGGTCCAGTACTGATGTTCACATGCCCATTGTAGTCCCTTTTTTTGCTGTGGATATGGGTCAGCGTGGGCACCCTGACTGGTCTACAGCTACACAGCCCCATACATAAACTGCAATGCACTGTGCATTCTGACACCTCTTCATCAGAACCAGCATTATATTTTTCACCAATATGATATATGGTGTCTTCTTCTATTGTATTGGACTACATAGGCCAGCCTTCACATGCATCCATGAGCCGTGGCAACCCACGATGATCCGGTCACTAGTATGCCAGTTTTCCTTTCTCTGAACCATTTTTGGTAGGTAGGTACTGACTGCTGCAGACTGGGAAAACCCCATGTTGTGGAAATTTTATTAGGACTAGTGTGGACATTTTTCAGGATGTGTTTTATTTAAATCGTCATTATGGATCCTGTTGTCGGTTTGCGTTGCAATACGCTCATTAGAGCGTGTACATGCAAACTGGCATTGAGGAAGGACTACTGGCAGTGAAAACCTTCCCTTAGATATGTAGACGAGTTTGCTCCATATAGACATATTTGCCAGCGAACACTCCATGCGCTCCATTCTGTGTGCCGTTATAGATCTAGGTGTTTTGCGGTGCGGAGTCAATATCGTTTTCATATCAATCTGCCTTTATGAAAAGATACACGCTCATGACTTTCTACTGTGCCCGATCACCATAGTGGAAACAGCATGGCTCTTTCCCTGCAGATAGCCTCACATCTATGGGAACAGTAGTATAATCCTATTAGGCATTGTTCTCTGAGCCTTGCTGAGGGGGATTCACGCCAGTAGTAGTGGCAGGAATACATGCACAGGTTTGATCAGAGCAACGTTCACGGTTCTACACGCTGGTTTCATTGTGCAGTGTTAGGCAGGAAGCTGTGCACGCTGTTCTGCTCATTCATGATCATGTATTCCCCCTTTCTATTGTATATTTGAATGTATACAAGTGTGTCATTGGCTGATTCTATGGGAGTAACTTGTGTCATGTGAGTGTACATTTGGAACTGATTGGCTGATGTAAAGCCATTACTTACTGATGATTGTCCTTTTGTCTCATAAATAAACGGAGCTCCAGGCCTTTAACCACTTAAGCCCCGGAGGATTTTCCTGCTAAAAGACCAGGGGGTATTTTGCGATACGGCACTGCGTGACTTTAACGGACAATTGCGCGGTCGTGCGACGCTGTACCTAAACGAATTTGACGTCCTTTTTTTCCCACAAACAGAGCTTTCTTTTGGTGGTATTTGATCACCTGTGCGATTTTTTGATCACGCGCTATAAACAAAAAAAAGAGCGACAATTTTGCAAAAATAGCAATATTTTTCACATTTTTTTATATGAAATTCCCCAAAAAAAAATGAAAATCAAAATTTTTTAACATTTTTGGCCAATTTGTTTTATCCTACCTATGTTTGGTAAAAAAAAAAAAAAAAAAAAAAAAAAAAAAAAAAAAAAAAAAAAAAATCGCAAAAAGCGTATTTTGATTGGTTTGCGCAAAAGTTATCGCGTTTACTAACAAAGGGAAAGATTTTTGTAATTTTTGTTGTTTTTTTTTTAACGCGTAATGGCAGCGATCTGCGATTTTATTTGCGGTACTGCGACATTGCGGCGGACAGATCGGACCTTTGACTGACATTTTTGACACTTTTGGGGTTACCAGTGACATTTCTACAGTAATCAGTGCTATACATATGCACTGTTACTGTAAAAATACACTGGCAGTGAAGGGGTTAACTTTATTTGGGAGGGAGGGGCTGTGTGTGTCCCTAGGGCGTGATTCTTACTGTGATTGGCTGTGGCTCTAGCTGTAAGGACACTGATCAACGGATCTACATACTAGATCCGTGTGATCAGTGTCTTTACAGCGAGGAGAATGACAGGCAGCTTGTTTACACAAGCTGCCTGACATTCTCCCTCTCCCCCGACGATCGCCGAGTGGCCGGCGGACATCGGGTCCGCTGGTCACACGCGTGGGGGGGTCCGTGACCGAGCGGGAGCGCGCCTCCGCGGGCGCGCGCTCTCTCCCCAGACCCTCCCAGGCTAGTGACGTTAATTAACGTCACTCTGCCTGGCAGGGGCTGACCGCCGCAGTAAATCTACTTGCGGCGGTCGGCAAGCGGTTAAACAGGACATTCTTATGAGCATCAAAGGTGATAGCAGCCTGTGTGTCTGTATTACTGGGTACTGCTGAACGTGCTCCATTACCTTATACTACTGATGGACCGATACCGATATTTTGGCCAATGCATATCGGTATCGGCCGATATTGTCGTACATTTAAATTTTTTTTTTATTTTGACAGGTACTCTTGTGGAGGGATCTGGGGGGTCTAAAAGACCCCAAACCCCTGCTGTACACTTAAAAGCATTCAAAACGCCAAGTTTGGCTGTTTTGAATGCTGTCATTTTTTTTAATCTGGTGCTAGTACCCGGAAGTGATGTCATGACATCACTTCCGGGTTTTTGCATGGAGACCCGATCAGAGTCGAATGCGGCTTTGATCGGGTCTGCGGTGACCGTGCAGGCTGGTTGCCCGGTGGGACGGGAGACCCAGGCAAGCGGCGGAAGGTGGCGGGAACGTCCCTTCCTGTTCCTTATAATGACAGCGTAGCGGCTTCTCAGCTGCATCAGTTGTCATTACAAAACAGCCGACCTTCGGCTATGGATGCTGGTACCGGGTAATGCCTCTAGCTGCAACCATCACTCCGGTACAAGCATTTTCCGAAATATCAGTAATATCGGCCACCTTGGGAGCCGCTTCCGATATATCGGGGAAAGGGAAGATCGGCCCTTGATATATCGGCTTTGTCGATAAACGGTCGATCTCTACCTTATACAGAAGAGCTGAGAACTGTGCTTTTTAGCACAATGTAATTGATTGCGCTTGGCATATATCAATATCCAAAAGTGCACCTATTAGCGCAACAGAGTTATTTGTGCATCAAGAGTATATTCATTTTCAAGACATCCACAAGAGCTGCAGTTTTGGAGATGCTCTGCCCTAGTCATCTAGTCTTTGCAATTCGCCCCTTGTCAAACTCGCTCAGATCTTTACGCTTGCCCATTTTTTTCCTGCTTTCAACACATCAACTTCAGGGACAACATGTTCACTTGCTGCCTAATACATATCACCCACCTTCAGGTGCCATTGTGAGGAGAAAATCAATGTTATTCACTTTATCTGTCATCATGGTATGGCTGATTGGTGTATAAGGCAGCTATATACGTACAGTCCCGTATTAGGTACTTGCTAAGAATTCCACAATGACAAGCTGACACACAAACACACAGGCATTTTACAGCTGCAGATCCGGGCTCTTGCTGGCCCTCCATGGTGACTGAAGCGGAGGGGTCAGACAATATTAGTAAACAGAGTTGGGTGCAGGCCGGGGAGATCAGATCACACACATCTCTCCCTGTCATTGCTGGATCCCCATACAGGGGGGTGCTGGCCTCATCACACACAATACACACAGCGCTACAGGCCGGGCCTAGAAAGACTTCATAGCGATCAAAAAACTCTCCCCAGCCTCAATCATCGTACACAGCACGGTGCCGCATCCCATCGATCATTCTATCCGCCCCACACTCACCGATCCCCGCACACACCGCTCTCTCTCCACCTAGGGCCGGGCAGGAACAGGCTCAGCTACCGGACTACATTTCCCAGAGAGCCCTTGCGAGAGAGGAAGCCATGATTCAAACGTAGAGAACTTTATTCATTGTAAGACCGACATTATAGTTTGCTTACTGGAAATCTTACTAGAATAGTCACAGCATTACACATTTGAAGAATCCTAACGCTTTTCTACTCTATTTATAATAAACAAACAAAAAGGTGGATTTGGAAAGTTTTTTTTTTCCACAGCTTTTGTTTTTGTATTCTTAGTAGCAAAAATGTATGCTTTAGACCTGGTGCACACTGGGCATTTAGCATTGGTGAATGAGGCTCCAGGGTTTAGATGTGGGTGAGGGTACAGGTGTATCATCCAGCAGTTGAAGTTTCAGGCATTCCTCGCTGGGTGCCTACTGCCCCGAGGCTTGCTTCACACCAGGAGCTGCGACTGAGCACACACTTTTTTGTTGCACGTTTCCATGTGTCACACAGCGGAGTTCCACCCAAAAGTGGAACTTCTGATTTAGGTAGTTCTAACCCCCTGACATGCCATATTTGGCATGTCATTTTTTTTTGGGGGGGGTACCTAGTTTTGACAGGTACCCGCTCCCACTTCCGCCCCTGAGCAGAAGTTCTCCTCTCCCCCTCCCTCCCTGAAATCTTCTGGGACATGTCAGAGGTACCAGAAGATTGCCGGCCAATCACGACGTGTCACAGCTGGGTGCCCACACCAGTGATGCCGGCGCCGCAGAGCAGAGAGGGAGAAGAGTGAGGCTTCAGGCAGCCGCATCGCTGGGCCGTAGGACAGGTGAGTGTGTGTTTAGGCTGGAACTCCGCTCTAAGGCACACCAGTTAGTTTCAATGGGCTGCCCTATACACAAGAAACATGCAAAAAAATGTTCCTACACAATTTTTTAAAATCAAATTCCCAATGCAGTAACATGCATTTTGGCAAAGGCACACTTTTAGTAGATTGTTTTTTTTTTCTCTTAGATTGTGGCAGCGAGCGGGGTGAGAAGATCCCCAGCTCGCTGCCAAAAGGGGGGATCGGAGGGGGGGGGGGTGCAGGCACCAATAAATTTGTAACATGTTACACCCTGAATAGAGGTGTAAGACTAAGTTCACACTTGCAATTAAAGCAGGCGTTTGAGAGACGTTAAAAAGGCCCCTCAAACGCCTGTGCACAAGATACGATAAACAGAACACAGTGCTGTTCACACTATCAAAACATGAGTCGTTAGCGTCGCTTCGCTTCAAAATTGAAGAATTTTGTCGAGTCAGGAGGCACTTTAAGCCTTTCAACGCCTCCTATTCAAGTCTATGGTAACGCTCTACAAATTCTCTGGCAGGCAGTTGTGGGGAATTAAGATTATTTCATTTACTGTAATGGAATGGGCATTTGTGGACCGGTTTTAATGCTCATCAAATGCTTCAAAACTTCCCAAAGGGCATTTGGGGAGCATTTTTAACCTGCCATCAACGCTTGTAAAATGCCAGTGTAATGCCCATACTAAAGCTCATTACCGCAAGCAGAGGCGTAACTAGAACCTTCAGGGCCCCAGTGCAAGAAACCATGAAGGGCCCCCCCGGACCCCTGGCCAGGGCTCTTCCCACTGATCTTGGGGCCCTTTACTCTCATTGCGGGGCCCTTTATTACGGTCCTGCAGCGGGACCCTTTCACAAGTTCTGCAGTGGGCCCCCTTCCTGCCATCTTGGAGCCTCCCCACGGTGGTGGAATGCAGGGATCGGTCGCAAGTGTGACCTTTGCGATCCTGGAAGTTCACCCACTGGTGGCAGTAGTTTTTATTTTTTTGGTTTTTTAATTGTATTATTTTTTTTACATTTTATTTTATTTTTTCTACAATGTCACTGACTATGACTCTGTCCATTCAGAAAAGGAAGGAGCTGGAAAATTACATATTTACCGACCCCTTCCTGGTTCTCTATTGTGACACATCCCCTGCAGCAGCCAGTAGGAGAGGGAAGGGAGCACAGGAGGGGGGGGGGGGGACCAGGGTAGCACACAGGGGCCCAGAGACAGCAGAACACAAGTGAACTGGATAGGATGAGTGGCGGGGGGAGCATACAGAGGAACCAATCTCCTCCATTTTCCTCCTGCAGCTAAAGGAGGAAAAAGGAGGACAGTGATTTCTCTACATGCTGCCCACCCAGCCCCCCTCCTATCCAGGTGTACAGGGGAGCCACACAGGCCCCCTGGAGCATGGGACCCGGTTGCAATTGCAACCCCTGTAGTTACGCCCCTGAACGCAAGTCTCACGCCCATACTAATGCTATTGGAGCATTTGTTAATCATTAGAAATTTAGTGTGAACAAGTCCTAACTTGTAACAAAAAGGCAAACTTACCCTTAATACAGCACAATCTCTCAGTTCTCCAAACACAGTCCTAACATTAGCTAACTCAGGCTGCCAAGGTTCATACCTTGCCCAAAGGAAAGTCTATTCAGTTCAAGTCCAGTAATAATAGGTTCCTAGTTCCAGGAAGAATCCCATGCAAGTGACCTGGTATTGGGGATCCCACGTTGGTTCCAATGGTACTACATCACACAGCAGGCCCTCATCAGGATTCCCATGTGGATAACCTGCATGTCTGAGCCCTCTTACTGTATTTTATATACCCACTCCAGAGGGCAGGATAAAAAAAAAAAACGGGAAAGAGCCTGGACTACGTTAACCCCTTCCCATCCTGGGCAACCAGAACTATCTGCTCGGCAATTTATCACAGCACCAGCAAATACATTTAATGGAACCCTGTAAGCACCTGTTTACACAGTGCAGAGGTGAAAGGTGACTTCACCATCAGTTTTCATGAGGGACATACACACGTAACCTAGGGTTGCCACCTCATCCCTTTAAACCAAGACACTTATGAATTACACAGGTTCTGATGCTAATATAATGCACATAAGGCACTAAGTAAGTTGAATTATCACCTTAATCAGCCATAGAACCTGTGTAATTAATGTGTGTCCTGGTTTAAAGGGATGATGTGGCAACCCTAATGTAACCTGATTGACAAATAAATGGGAACAGATCCACTTTTGCGATAATGTGAAGATCCACTTTTGCAACGGCTTTCATAAATTGGATTTGTGACCTGATTCTTGAAATATGCAACTAAATAAATAACTATTGTACAGTTACCCCTGACAACCAATCACCTGACAGGCTGTGATACTCAGGGAACTATGAGATTTCACAGGGCATGTTATTGAGGAGATATCAGAATTCACATGAAGTATTAGTAATAGGATACTACATTTCAGAGAATACAGGATTTTTTGAATGGGGCAGTTGCTTGCTCATGGCCTGTACACTTTCTTACCATGCAATGCAGCATGCCTAGCTAAATGTCTGGTATAGGTTTGTAATGAGGACCCACTTTTTATTTTATTTTTTTTATAATGTATCACTACTCCCTTGGGAGCTGCTGGTTATGGGTTCCCCTGGGTTACCTATAGCAACAACTTGACGATTTAGCATATTCTAAGTGATTGGCTCAGTCAGAAAACAGCCCAGGGGTTTTGTTTTTTTGTTGATTTATTTAAGAACTGGGATAGGAGAAGGGATGAGTGGGATACTCCAACTGAACATACTCCAACTGAACAAACTATGCACAATTACTGGGACTTCTGATTAACACTGGATGCGGCAAGGCCGCTGCTTCACCTTGCCACTTTAGTGAAGAAGATTTTAAATGAACTGCACTGTATTGTGAATCACTCTGCAGGGTCCTTCTTGGCACCCCCTTTGTCCCTACTCTTTAGGGTTCTATATGGCATCCCCTTTACTCTGACACTCTGTGTGAGCTGACCCCTTGATCCTCTGACTTCACTGGAGTGGTCCCCCTTCCTGGGCAGACCCTTTGGCAAGTCCCCTGGTACTCACGGAGACTGTTTTTCCCGGAAAACTCTGCCAGCTCCACTTTCAGCTCCACTGGATCCTCTGCAGCTCAGCTCCACACCTGGTTCACTATGCCGACTACCTATGACCACTTTCCTCATCCAGCAGGAGGAGAGACAGCCGTTAGCCTCCTGCCAGGAATCTGCTTCCCGCCAAAGACGCCCTGTCACATGTCCCCTTGTCTTTTTTGAACAATCCTAGGATGCACTGCAGGAGTGCCCTCCCACTGGGACTCTCACAAAAGCCTATGTGTCACTGGCCGGGTTTCCTCCACTGTCCAACATGACCCCTATTGGATGCAGTGGGGATACTCCCTCGGACCCATTGAATCACATTTGGAAACATGCAACAGGCAACCTAATAGATCAGATCCCCTGATAAGCAGAAAGAGCATAAGATGCTTTTACCTAGCACCTACATAGGAGGGTGCTACATCAATAATTATCCAATATACCAATATGTGCCTTTAATATAAAAAAACAACACAAAACAAAAAAACTTTTATTATTATATGCATAATGATCAAAGTCAATCAACTCCAATCTTTTTTTATTTTTTTTATTTCTTTGTTGCTGAACATTTCTTTATCTGTTGTCACCCAGTTTTCATGCTGGTACAAGTGTCTCTTGTAGCTAACCCCTAGCCTAGTGGAAAAAGGAAGGAGCCATTTTGGTGTAGTGTGAAATCCATTGCTGGCAAGCTGTTATGGGCAGAGTGGACCCTGAGGGCTGCCTAAGTGAGTACAACATAACAGCTAAATATTTTCATATTCCTTCCTTCTACATAACATGGATTGTAAGCAAGTTACTGAAATACATGCTCACTTAGAAGTAGAACTAAATGCAACACTTTTTTTTCTCATTTTGGATAGAGTAAGGAGCCGCAAGTAGAATGGGATTCCCCACCCTGCACAGCCAAGCACACCAATTTTTCACAGTAACTGCAAAGTCAGAGAACAGTCCGTGACTATACTTTTTTTTTTTGTTTTATTGAGGGTAATAATCTTGGATAGGGATGGGAGTTTATGGGATGCCCACTTGACTTCAAACAAACTTTAGGGACAACTTCTCCTATATACAGTCCTATATACAGGTACAATCTCTATATACAACTCCTCTTCTTCCTCCAGCACACTCTTGCTTGCAGAACTCAGCTGTGTTACCCTGTTGTGGTTTTGTAACAAAGGCCCATTACAGGCAGGGATTCGAAGCCCCTATACTTGGAAAACAGATAGGGGGACACAGCTCACACTTATCCAGCGCCCTCTTCAGGCCCTGCCAGCCCTCCTGGCTGCAGCAGCCCCTTTTCACTAGCCCTCCAGGCTAACTTCTCCCCAGAGTCCTCCAGACTGACACTCACCAGCCCACCCGGCGGACTTCTCAGGAGATCTCTTGTACGTGCTGACCTGCTCCTGCTGTCCTCTCACTTGCACCTGTACCTACAGGTTAGGTTTCTTCCATGTGTTGTAGAGGGTTCCTCCAGCACCCTAGCCCTAGGCCCAAAGTCACCTAGGGGGTGCCCCCAAGGTTTACCAACAGCCTTCTTGCACTCCATCACCATCTTTCTCCGGAATGAGGTGTTGGGTCTCATTCACATGGGCACTGTGGACTGTACAGTGTGAATTAGCATTTTTTTTTTTTTTTAATATGGCTGGATCTGTGTGCAGGCATATTACACTATGGGGAAGTATCTGTTGTAGGAACACAGCCCTTGGTACTAATATAACAGATGCGTGGGTGCAGGTGTATGGCCCCGATCACAGAGAGGGTGCATTTGGGGTCATTCACCCTCACCTGCACACCTGTCAAATTAGGACCTTCGACTATGGTCATAAAGCTGCTGCATCCCCATAGAGTAATAGGCTGCTCCAGACACACTAACAAACTGCCCAGTCACGCTGTATTGGCCAGAGAACTTGTGTGAATGAGCCCTAAATTATTTTAAAATAACTTTTTGATTATTTTTATACAACCTTGTTGGTGGAAGGTTTGATGAAATTTCAAGGGGATAAAGAGACTCCTGATGTCCCACTTTTGAGCGAGAGAAAGGAATTGAAGGCACAGATCCCCAATCCTTTCTCTGCCGCCTCAGCTGCACTACAGATGAATGAACAGGGAGCGCTGTATACAGTGGCTTTCTGTTCATTCATAAACTGAAGCAAAGTGAACACAGTTTACTATGCTTTAGTTATGAATTAACACAGTGAGTGATCAGTACCGATCACTCAATGTGTTCATTCAGAAAAGTAAGGGGCCTTTAAGTATAGCATATTTAATGTTCCCACCACTCTTCATCCTGAAACGATCCCCCTGTGACCCGCAGCAGCCGACAGCTGCCAAGAGGGGGAGGAGTAGAAGCCATCAGCGGTGTGATGGAAAAGTGTGCAAAGGGGAGCATGGGAAGTAGGGGTAAGGGGGGTCCTGGACAGGTAGAGTGATTGGTGCGCTGGTGGGGAAAGTACTGGAACCGATCCCCCTGTGGCTCCCCTTGCAGCAGTTGAAATCCGGCAGTAGGGAGAGCCACAGAGGGATTGGTTCCAGTAACTCCCCCCCCTTCCTAGCGCCCTGATTACTCTCCCTCTCCATGATCCCCTTCCCCTGCTTGTCAGCTGTCCAGGCCCCACAACTTCTGTCACTCAGTCCAGTTAATAACTGCAGTGCAACAAGCAGTGCCAGCTGCAGTACAGATCCCTTGTCAGTTAACTTTTTGTACTACTGTACTGAGTGCCATGATGGCACTGGTCACTTGGACAAGATGCTCTGGGGAGTTTGGACCCTTTTACCTCAGGCTTGGGAGCTATTTTCCACCTAAGATCTCATTGAATCTCCAAACTCCGGATACCATATCAGGACTGTAAATCATTTTTTTCTCTCTACCGGTTCACCCCAGAACCCTTCACCCTGCATAGGTGATATATACAGTGCCTTGCGAAAGTATTCGGCCCCCTTGAACTTTGTGACCTTTTGCCACATTTCAGGCTTCAAACATAAAGATATAAAACTGAATTTTTTTGTGAAGAATCAACAACAAGTGGGACACAATCATGAAGTGGAACGAAATTTTTTGGATATTTCAAACTTTGTTAACAAAAAAAAAAACTGAAAAATTGGTCCTGAAAAATTATTCAGCCCCTTTACTTTCAGTGCAGCAAACTCTCTCCAGAAGTTCAGCGAGGATCTCTGAATGATCCAATGTTGACCTAAATGACTAATGATGATAAATGGAATCCACCTGTGTGTAATCAAGTCTCCGTATAAATGCACCTGCACTGTGATAGTCTCAGAGGTCCTTTTAAAGCGCAGAGAGCATCATGAAGAACAAGGAACACACCAGGCAGGTCCGAGATACTGTTGTGGAGAAGTTTAAAGCCGGATTTGGATACAAAAAGATTTCCCAAGCTTTAAACATCCCAAGGAGCACTGTGCAAGCGATAATATTGAAATGGAAGGAGTATCAGACCACTGCAAATCTAAGAAGAC
Organism: Pelophylax lessonae; assembly: GCF_965119305.1. Classification (NCBI taxonomy): domain Eukaryota; kingdom Metazoa; phylum Chordata; class Amphibia; order Anura; family Ranidae; genus Pelophylax; species Pelophylax lessonae. Next base: position 736,055,648 of record NC_138768.1, read on the forward strand.
CTGGCCGTCCCTCTAAACTTTCAGCTCATACAAGGAGAAGACTGATCAGAGATGCAGCCAAGAGGCCCATGATCACTCTGGATGAACTGCAGAGATCTACAGCTGAGGTGGGAGACTCTGTCCATAGGACAACATTCAGTCGTATACTGCACAAATCTGGCCTTTATAGAAGAGTGGCAAGAAGAAAGCTATTTCTTAAAGATATCCATAAAACGTGTTGTTTAAAGTTTGCCACAAGCCACCTGGGAGACACACCAAACATGTGGAAGAAGGTGCTCTGGTCAGATGAAACCAAAATCGAACTCTTTGGCAACAATGCAAAACGTTATGTTTGGCGTAAAAGCAACAGAGCTCATCACCCTGAACACACCTTCCCCACTGTCAAACATGGTGGTGGCAGCATCATGGTTTGGGCCTGCTTTTCTTCAGCAGGGACAGGGAAGATGGTTAAAATTGATGGGAAGATGGATGGAGCCAAATACAGGACCATTCTGGAAGAAAACCTGATGGAGTCTGCAAAAGACCTGAGACTGGGACAGAGATTTGTCTTCCAACAAGACAATGATCCAAAACATAAAGCAAAATCTACAATGGAATGGCTCACAAATAAACATATCCAGGTGTTAGAATGGCCAAGTCAAAGTCCAGACCTGAATCCAATTGAGAATCTGTGGAAAGAACTGAAAACTGCTGTTGACAAACGCTCTCCATCCAACCTCACTGAGCTCGAGCTGTTGTGCAAGGAGGAATGGGCAAAAATTTCAGTCTCTCGATATGCAAAACTGATAGAGACATACCCCAAGCGACTTACAGCTGTAATTGCAGCAAAAGGTGGCGCTACAAAGTATTAACTTAAGGAGGCTGAATAATTTTGCACGCCCAATTTTTCAGTTTTTTATTTGTTAAAAAAGTTTGAAATATGCAATAAATTTTGTTCCACTTGATGATTGTGTCCCACTTGTTGTTGATTCTTCACAAAAAATTACAGTTTTATATCTTTATGTTTGAAGCCGGAAATGTGGCAAAAGGTCGCAAAGTTCAAGGAGGCCGAATACTTTCGCAAGGCACTATATATATATACAGTATCTCACATAAGTGAGTACACCCCTCACATTTTTGTAAATATTTTATTACATCTTTTCATGTGAAAAGACTGAAGAAATTACACTTTGCCACAATGTAAAGTAGTGAGTGTACAGCTTGTATAACAGTGTAAGTTTGCTGTCCCCTCAAAATAACTCAACACACAGCCATTACTGTCAAAACCGGTGGAAACAAAAGTGAGTAGACCCCTAAGTGAAAATGTCCAGATTGAGCCCAAAGTGTCAATATTTTGTGTGGCCACCATTATTTTCCAGCACTGCCTTAACGCTTGTGGGCATGGAGTTCACCAGAACTTCACAGGTTGCCACTGGATTTCTCTTCCACTCCTCCATGATGACATCCAAATTGGGCCCAATTAGCCATTTTCCCTACCCAGTGTCATGTGACTCATTGGTGTTACAAGGTCTAAGGCGTGAATGGGGAGCAGATGTGTTAAATTTGGTGTTATCGCTTTCACTCTCTCATACTTGTCACTGGAGGTAAAACATATTGAACAATATAATAGTGCACACATACACAGAAAGAAATGGTTTTCAAAGTTTGCAAGGCTATTTAAAAACACCTGCTCTTATGTATAAAATATGGGGATTTAGTCACACCATATGGCCATACTGTGCTTAAGCCCACCACTACGTCAAAGTACCCCATTTTCATTGGGTCCTACACTATCCATAGAGAAGGAAATCCAACTTCTCAAAACCATAGGGCAATACTCACTCCTGTCATGGGAAAAGTTTGCAGGCTGCAGACTCCTCTGTTCAAACTGCAATGAAGGGACACCTCCTGGAACTACTTACAGGTGGACCATGCTGATGAGGTTTTGGTGTGGGAGAGTGGGGTGCTCCGCCCATAAGTCTGGTCAGGACTATACATGAAACAAAAATGATATTGGGGGGCACACCCTAAAAACGCACAATTCTCTGGTTGGTGCTGCTAAAAGACCAATATACAAATTGAACAATATAATAGCGCACACATACACAGAAAGAAATGGTTTTCAAAGTTTGGCGGAGCACCCCACTCTCTGGGCGGAGCACCCCACTCTCCCACACCAAAACCTCATCAGCATGGTCCACCTGTAAGTAGTTCCAGGAGGTGTCCCTTCATTGCAGTTTGAGCAGAGGAGTCTGCAGCCTGCAAACTTTTCCCATGACAGGAGTGAGTATTGCCCTATGGTTTTGAGAAGTGGGATTACCTTCTCTATGGATAGTGTAGGACCCACTGAAAATGGGGTACTTTGACTTAGTGGTGGGCTTAAGCACAGTATGGCCATATGGTGTGACTAAATCCCCATATTTTATACATAAGAGCAGGTGTTTTTAAACAGCCTTGCAAACTTTGAAAACCATTTCTTTCTGTGTATGTGTGCGCTATTATATTGTTCAATTTGTATATTGATCTTTTAGCAGCACCAACCAGAGAATTGTGCGTTTTTAGGGTGTGCCCCCCAATATCATTTTTGTTTCATGTATAGTCCTGACCAGACTTATGGGCGGAGCACCCCACTCTCCCACACCAAAACCTCATCAGCATGGTCCACCTGTAAGTAGTTCCAGGAGGTGTCCCTTCATTGCAGTTTGAGCAGAGGAGTCTGCAGCCTGCAAACTTTTCCCATGACAGGAGTGAGTATTGCCCTATGGTTTTGAGAAGTGGTATTACCTTCTCTATGGATAGTGTAGGACCCACTGAAATTGGGGTGCTTTGACGTAGTGGTGGGCTTAAGCACAGTATGGCCATATGGTGTGACTAAATCCCCATATTTTATACATAAGAGCAGGTGTTTTTAAATAGCCTTGCAAACTTTGAAAACCATTTCTTTCTGTGTATGTGTGCGCTATTATATTGTTCAATTTGTATATTGGTCTTTTAGCAGCACCAACCAGAGAATTGTGCGTTTTTAGGGTGTGCCCCCCAATATCATTTTTGTTGGAGGTTAAACATGGCACCTCATGGCAAAGAACTCTCCGGGGATCTGAAAAAAGAATTGTTGCTCTACATAAAGGTGGCCTAGGCTATAAGAAGATTGCCAAGACCCTGAAACTGAGCTGCAGCATGGTGGCCAAGACCATACAGTGGTTTAACAGGGCAGGTTCTACTCAGAACAGGCCTTGCCATGGTCAACCAAAGAAGTTGAGTGCAAGTGCTCAGCGTCACATCCAGAAGTTGTCTTTGGGAAAAAGACGTATGAGACGTATGACATATGAGTGCTGCCAGCATTGCTGCAGAGGTTGAAGGTGGGGGAACAGCCTGTCAGTGCTCAGACCATACACCGCACACTGCATCAAATTGGTCTGCATGGCTGTCGTCCCAGAAGGAAGCCTCTTCTAAAAATGATGCACAAGAAAGCCCGCAAACAGTTTGCTGAAGACAAGCAGACTAAGGACATAGATTACTGGTACCATGTCCTGTGGTCTGATGAGACCAAGATAAACGTATTTGGTTCAGATGGTGTCAGGCATGTATGGCGGCAACCAGGTGAAGAGTACAAAGACAAGTGTGTCTTGCCTACCGTCAAGCATGGTGGTGGGAGTGTCATGGTCTGGGGCTGTATGAGTGCTGTCGTCACTGGGGAGCTGCAATTCACTGAGGGAACAATGAATGCAAACATGTACTGTGACATACTGAAGCAGAGCATGATCCCCTCCCTTCGGAGACTGGGCCTCAGGGCAGTATTCCAACATGATAACGACTCCAGACACACCTCCAAGATGACCGCTGCCTTGCTAAAGAAGCAGAGGGTAAAGGTGATGGACTGGCCAAGCATGTCTCCAGACCTAAACCCTATTAAGCATATGTTCGGAATCCTCAAACCGAAGGTAGAAAAGTGCAAGGTCTCTAACATCCACCAGCTCTGTGATGTCATCGTGGAAGAGGACTCCAGTGGCAACCTGTGAAGCTCTGGTGAACTCCATGCCCAAGAGGGTTAAGCCAGTGCTGGAAAATAATGGTGGCCGCACAAAATATTGACACTTTGGGGCCCAATTTGGACATTTTCACTTAGGGGTGTACTCACTTTTGTGTCCAGCGGTTTAGACATTAAAGGCTGTGTGTTGAGTTAATTTGAGGGGACAGAAAATGTACACTGTAATACAAGCTGTACACTCACTACTTTACATTGTAGCAAAGTGTAATTTCTTCAGTGTTGTTACATGAAAAGATATAATAAAATATTTACAAAAATGTGAGGGGTGTGATCACTTTTGTGAGATACTGTATATATACTGTATATATATTTATTACATAGGATTTAAATAGTGTCAAAAGTTTGCGCAGCGCTTTACAAAATGAGGCAGACGTTACAGTTACAATACAATTTAATACAAGAGGAATCAGAGGGCCCTGCTCTTTAGAGCTTACAATCTAAGAGGGAGGGTCAAGTGATACAAAAGGTAATAACTGTGGGAGATGAGCTAATGGATAAAGTAAAAACACAGTGTATTAGTTAGAAGCAGGATAGGCTACTTTTAAGAGAAGGGTTTTCAGGGATCATCTAAAGATGGATAGATTAGGAGATAGTTGGACAGATTGGGGAAGGGAGTTCCAAAGGATGGGAGAAGCTCGGGAGAAGCCCTGGAGGCATGCATGAGAGGAAGTGACAAGGGAGCAAGAGAGCAGGACATCTTGGAGGACTGAAGAGAGCAGTTTGGTTGATATTTTGAGACCAGGTTAATGATGTAGCTGGGGGCCAAGTTGTGGATGGCTTTGTAAGTTGTTGTCAGTACAGTAAACACCCCTCCATCGCGGGGGTTATGTTCCAGACCCACCTGCAATAAGTGAAAATCCGCAAAATAGAAATATCCTATTTAAATTCACCCTAGGCATGTTTTTTTTACTTTTACAGTACTTTTAAAAGCATTTTAAGGTCTTTAAACACACTTTTGCAACAATAGAAACACATTTAAACACATAAAAGATACTGAGAGACAGAGCAAGAGCAATGGAAAACACAAAAATATTGAATTTTCAATAGTAATAGGTCTTACAGAAAGAAAAACGCGAAATACCGGGGGCGCGAAAACTGAACCGCGATATAATGGGGGTTTACTGTACTTTGAATTTTAATTCATTGGGTGAGCAGAAGCCAGTGGAGGGATTGTCAGAGAGGGGTAGCAGACACTGAGCTGTTGGTAAGGTGGATGGGTCTGGCAGCAGCATTCATTATGGACTGAAGGGTGGATAGCCTATGTAAAGGTAATCCAACAAGGAGGGAGTTGCAGTAGTTGAGGCAAGAGTTGAGAATTAGAAGCTTTGTGATGTCATTGGTTAAAAAGGGGCATATTCTGGAGATGTTGCGGAGGTTGAGACGGCATGATTTGGACAGGGATTGGATGTGGGCCTGAAAGGACAGTTCAGAATCCAGGGATACCCCTAGCACCCTGGCATGTGGGGACGGGTTGATAGTTGTGCCATTGATCTTGACAGAGAAATCAGGGGAAGGGGCATGTTGAGGAGAAAATATAATGAGCTTTATTTTGGATAGATTGAGTGTGATGAAGTGCTGTGACATCCAGACTGATATGTCCATTAGTAAATCAGTGATAAGTAAGGAAACTGATGGAGTGAGCTGAGTAGTAGAGAGATAGATTTGGGCGTCGTTAGCGTAGAAATGATATTGAAAGCCATGGAAAGCTATCAGCTGACCCAGGAAGGAGGTGTAGATCGAGAATAGGAAAGGTACAAAGACAGAACCTTGAGGGATTACAAAAGTAAGAAGAGGAGGAAGAAGAGTTGTAAGTGACATTAAAGGTGCGATGAGATAGGTAAGAATCGAACCAACAGAGAGCACGGAGACCAAGTATATAGAGATTTTTGAGGGGGTGGGGGTCAAGTAAAATCAAAGGCAGTGGAGAGGTCCAAAAGTAAGAGTATGGAGTAGTGACAGTTGGTTTTGGCTGATAGTAAGCCGTTTGTGAGTTTTAGGAGAGCATTTTCTGTGGAGTGTTGCGATCGAAACCCAGACTGAAGGGATCAAGAAGGGTATTCTCAATGAGGTGGCAGCTCAGCTAGTAAATATATATTTACAGTATATATATATATATATATATATATATATATATATATATATATATATATATATATATATATATATATATATATATATATATATACAGTGTATATATATATATATATACAGTGCCTTGCGAAAGTATTCGGCCCCCTTGAACTTTTTGACCTTTTGCCACATTTCAGGCTTCAAACATAAAGATATAAAACTGTAATTTTTTTGTGAAGAATCAACAACAAGTGGGACACAATCATGAAGTGGAACAAAAATGTATTGGATATTTCAAACTTTTTTAACAAATAAAAAACTGAAAAATTGGGAGTGCAAAATTATTCAGCCCCTTTACTTTCAGTGCAGCAAACTCTCTCCAGAAGTTCAGTGAGTATCTCTGAATGATCCAATGTTGACCTAAATGACTAATGATGATAAATAGAATCCACCTGTGTGTAATCAAGTCTCCGTATAAATGCACCTGCACTGTGATAGTCTCAGAGGTCCGTTTAAAGCGCAGAGAGCATCATGAAGAACAAGGAACACACCAGGCAGGTCCGAGATACTGTTGTGGAGAAGTTTAAAGCCGGATTTGGATACAAAAAGATTTCCCAAGCTTTAAACATCCCAAGGAGCACTGTGCAAGCGATAATATTGAAATGGAAGGAGTATCAGACCACTGCAAATCTAAGAAGACCTGGCCGTCCCTCTAAACTTTCAGCTCATACAAGGAGAAGACTGATCAGAGATGCAGCCAAGAGGCCCATGATCACTCTGGATGAACTGCAGAGATCTACAGCTGAGGTGGGAGACTCTGTCCATAGGACAACAATCAGTCGTATACTGCACAAATCTGGCCTTTATAGAAGAGTGGCAAGAAGAAAGCCATTTCTTAAAGATATCCATAAAACGTGTTGTTTAAAGTTTGCCACAAGCCACCTGGGAGACACACCAAACATGTGGAAGAAGGTGCTCTGGTCAGATGAAACCAAAATCGAACACTTTGGCAACAATGCAAAACGTTATGTTTGGCGTAAAAGCAACAGAGCTCATCACCCTGAACACACCTTCCCCACTGTCAAACATGGTGGTGGCAGCATCATGGTTTGGGCCTGCTTTTCTTCAGCAGGGACAGGGAAGATGGTTAAAATTGATGGGAAGATGGATGGAGCCAAATACAGGACCATTCTGGAAGAAAACCTGATGGAGTCTGCAAAAGACCTGAGACTGGGACAGAGATTTGTCTTCCAACAAGACAATGATCCAAAACATAAAGCAAAATCTACAATGGAATGGTTCACAAATAAACATATCCAGGTGTTAGAATGGCCAAGTCAAAGTCCAGATCTAAATCCAATTGAGAATCTGTGGAAAGAACTGAAAACTGCTGTTGACAAACACTCTCCATCCAACCTCACTGAGTTCGAGCTGTTTTGCAAGGAGGAATGGGCAAAAATTTCAGTCTCTTGATGTGCAAAACTGATAGAGACATACCCCAAGCGACTTACAGCTGTAATTGCAGCAAAAGGTGGCGCTACAATGAATTAACTTAAGGGGGCTGAATAATTTCGCACGCCCAATTTTTCAGTTTTTTATTTGTTAAAAAAGTTTGAAATATCCAATAAATTCCGTTCCACTTCATGATTGTGTCCCACTTGTTGTTGATTCTTCACAAAAAAATTACAGTTTTATATCTTTATGTTTGAAGCCTGAAATGTGGCAAAAGGTCGAAAAGTTCAAGGGGGCGGAATACTTTCGCAAGGCACTGTATATATACATAAATAATGCAACAAGAATCATGCACAGTAAACATAGCGCCCATTGGTTTATTGAAAACCTGCAGCACAGGATCTTTGCAGCAACATTTCAAAATGTTGGAGATGATAAGCATTGTTTTTTTATAAATTTAAGTCAGGAAGCTGTGAACAGTCAGGAAGTATTCAGGACATCCTCCTACATTGGAATGTTGTGTTCTCTATCTGCTTTTCTGTATTAGTAATGTCTTTGCAGCTTTGTAACAATTACAACTAGTAATAGTTAACAGCAGTTACATTTAGCAATAATGTCATCTGGGTGGCTTCAGAACAAATTAAATAGAACAGTATCTGTAGCGGAGTATGGAGTGGAGCATTTTTTTTTTTGTTAGGCACATTTGTTGCTGGAGTTTTGTACTTTTTGTTGTTGGTACTTTTTGTACTGTTTGTATAACTTTTCTTAAAAATAATAAAAAAAAAAAAACATACAAATAGAACAGTATCTTTTGTACAACTATCTACAACCATCATAATGGTAAAATATCTCTACATTGGTTTCTGTGCCGACATGTTAAATGCACCCCTTCATGGGCTATCAGAAACCGCTTGAGGACCACAGATGTAACATATATTTAAAACAACTGTTATTAATAAAAAGCTGTCAGAGATAATGTGCAGGAACCTAGAGGTCCCTGGACAAACCCAAAGCAGCATCCAAGTCACACTACTACACCTGAATCCTGGAAGTTATGAAAGGTAAAGGTTATAGCTTCCCTGCCCCTCTGCTTCCTCACACACATACCTACAGTATTAGCCAGTAAGAGTCAAAACACATGTGTGTAGGTCCAGAGGGAGCAGGTGTACTTGTTCACTACATCCCCATGGTTTCCAGTATCCACTATTGTGGATAGGGCTTACCTGTGGCTATGGTGCAGAGGGATTAGGCAACATAGGTTTTCCTAAAAACTTTATTTTACTGTATAGAGCAGGGGTCTCCAAACTACGGCCCTCCAGCTGTTGCGGAACTACACATCCCATGAGGCATTGTAAAACTCTGACATTCACCGACATGACTGGGCATGATGGGAATTGTAGTTCCTGAACAACTGGAGGGCCATAGTTTGAAGACCCCTGGTATAGTGTAATCAGCAATAGAAAAATAATGTTAAAAGTTCTTCCAGAATCAACTTTAGCAACTGGGAATGTAAAGGCTTAGTCCACCTTTGGAGGTGAAAATGTTTTTATTGCTTCACATTTTATAAAAAGGAAAGGACACAACAAAAAGGTTACAAAAAGTCGGCATCAATGGCACAAAGCATGACATACTGTATACAGATCAATGAAAATCATTCTAAGCTGGGAATTGTGTCACACAGAAAGAACCAGGCTTAGTGTAAAAATTGCGTCCGTACTAATTGTATAGGAAGAGAGAAATGGAGGGCCTAGTGATCCATCTGGTCAAGAGAGGTATCACAGAGGGTAAACAAGGGATAAGGGATGCCAGTGAGGATGTTCTTCATGACTTAGCTTCAGTAAAGAACTGGAGGGACTCGGGGAGTGCCGAATAACCCAGGCCTAAGTTAAAGAAGGGCAGATGGTGTACCATCATATGTTAACAGCATTTTTGCGAGCGCATCAGATGAAGAGAAGCAGATCCAAATATACTATTCCAAAATAAGGGAATGATTTGCCGCACCGCAGACAGAAAAAATTGAGGCTATGGAGCCTGGGAGCATGGATAAGAGAGCGATCTTCAGGGTAAGTGTCAGCGACTCCTCATAGATTTTGTTATAAACGCTAAAAACCTGAGCCCAGAATGGATGTATCGTCTCACATTTCCACCAGATGTGTACAAAGTAGATACGTGCCTATAACTGAACCACATCGCCAACAAGTAGCAGAAGTTGACAGAAATATATTGTGTAATGTAGAAGGGTCCCAGTACCAACAGAATAAGATCTTGACATTTTTTTCTTAGTCCACCTTTAACACCATGGTACACCAATATTAAGGGTAATATGGTGCCACTTTTTTCGGGAAACACTTTTTTTTGTGCAAAAAGTGGACTTAGCCTTTAACCACTTGCCGAACAGCCGCCGTAGTTATACTGCAGCAGGTCAGCTCTGTTACGTAATTTTGTGTAGCAGTTAGTGGGGGCGCGCACATGCACTGATAGGCTACAGGGGGAGCCAATCAGTGGGTCTGGTGGACGCAATGTCCGCCGGGCACCCACGAGCGCCCCCCGTGGAGATTGAATAGCCGTCTGCCGATGTGAACCCGGCAGACTGCTGTTCTGTCAGTAATTGAACACAGGAATCCTGTGCTCCATCTCTTTGGATGTTCATCCAGTAAATACAACCCTCACACAGTTAGAAAGAATCCCCTAGACACACATTTAACCCTATGATCCTGAGTCCTCCAATCCCAGTTGACGCCTTCTGAGAGGAAACATGTCGAATGGAGTAGCCGCATCGTCACCTTGCACGACTCGCACTCGCAATTTGTACATTCTGGATATTTCTCATCGGAATTGTAAGTGCAATCTTCATTTTTAATAAAGTGTTTTTAAAGGTAATACACTATCCGGCCTTTTATTCATTTACATGTGGACCTGAACATGTTTGGAGTACAACCAATAAGCTCATCAGATAGGGGACTATATGTCTCTAGAGGCCAATTCCATCTGGGTGTCCGTGTTTACATACATCATTTTAGCAGTGGTCTGTGGTTCACATTGTTTGGAAAATGTATGGAGTGCACTGAGCTGGAGATTCTCATTCCACAAAGAGCTTTTACCATCTACTGGGGCTAATCCATCCTGGAGCTCATGATTTATATGCTTTCCTAACATCATTTTCTGGTAAGCTGCCATCTTATCCTTGTGTGTGGACACCGTGGGGGTGCATGCAGCACTGAACATCGCAGGTGGTGTGAACATATGCAGTATTAAAGAAACCTGTGTTGTCACACAACTAAAAGTATTAAAGACACAGAGACTTTGTTTTTGCGCACTTTAAAGCACCACACACTTTTTACATCATAGGTTGTATGAACTTATTTGATAACATAGAAATTTGTGCTGCTATTCAGCTGCTAATATTTATGTCATAGAGACTTTATTGTTGTGCACTTTAAGGCACTATGCATCTGTCTTTTTCACTATTGTGATGTTATACAGATATTTTTGATTTTTTATCACATATATTTTTTATTGTTTCATGATTATTCACATTTTATATGTATGTTCACAATTTTTTGAGCACACTAGTTTATATCTTCTCACTCTATTATTCCTCCCACAGTTCAGGGAGTTCTAGGTGCTGCCATTTTGTTGAGTTAGCGCAGCCTTTACACTTTAAACCTGTTCTCTATCAATGGAAAGCCGGGATATTTATCAATGCCTAATTTATCAATGCCTACCACACTTCCCACAATCTCCTCAAGTGACGCCAGCCATGAAAGTGTTTATACTGGTGTTGGCCTTTCCTTGACTTTTCTCTTAAATGATGTTACCACCTGACACCCCAAGTTGCTGTTTTTTTGACCTTGTGCTGCTGCCAGGATCTGATGGACCTGGCGGTTTGAGTTCCTTATTTGCACTTATCGATATTGATTGTTGTATGCATTTTCTCACAGTTTACCATATGTCATACCTGAACAATTTATTTGTTTCATACCCCCTTGCTTCTCCCCTAACTCTGTAAAACCCTTCTCTTTCAATAAAATAAGATTGAACTAAACCTGTTCTCTAGGCCAGGGTTTCTCAACCAGGGTTCCAAGTTCTCACTAAAACCACTTATCTTTTTAGCTATCTGCAAGGTGGTGGATGTTCCCAATGACCCCAAAAATAAGAAGCATTCTTCCCACTGACCATCACAGTAATGTTTCATGAATTGAAGATATAGTAATTTTTAGCAGGGGTTCACTGAGACCGGAAAAATATTTCAAGGGTTCCTCTGTGTTGAAAAGGTTGAGATGAAAAGGTTGAGAAAGGCTGCTCTAGGCTATGTCTCCCTCACAAGTGGGTATCTGTGGGTATCAGGGATCTCCAAAATAACACACCAAAATAAAAGGTCTCAGTCTCAGGCTGGGTTCACACTAGCTGCGGCCGCAACTCACAGCAGTGGGTCTGGTGCCTGTGGTTTACCATTTCAGGGGCGAATCAGATCCAAATTTTTGCCTGCATTCAGGACCTAAAAAAACCCAGAAGACACACAGGACCCTTTTTCAGTGCGGGCCATGGCCGCTCCCGAGCTGTGTGAACCAGTTTCATTGAGAGCTGGTCACACTCTCCTGCGAATTGGATGCAGGGAAACCTGGGAGGTTAGCACAAACAGAATTCCCCAGATATAATAGCCCAGCTTAAATTAAGAGCTTCCTGGATACCTTTTTGCAGCCCAGTTTCCTTCAGACTAAGGCATTTCTGAAGGACACGAGGGATTTGTTGGTTACGTTGGATGATGTGCTGTTGAGGGACGCCGTCTTCTTGGTGACGGCGGACGTGTCGTCCCGTTACACCATCGTCCAACATGATGATGCTCTTCTAGCCCTTAATTGGGCTTTGAGCAAACGTGATGAGGTACCTTTTGAACAAAAGGTTTTCATCCAGAAGGCCCTTGATTTTTGTTTGGACCATAATTATTTTTTGTATCAGAACAAGTTTTTTAGTCAAAGTACAGGTGTTGCTATGGGCGCTAAGTTCGCCCCAAGTCTCGCGAATATATTCATGGCAGAATGGGAGGACAAATTTGTCTTCTAAACCAACAGGTCCGCAGGGTTATTGACAATGTTATTTTTATTTGGGAGGGCTCGGAATCCTCTCTGAGGGATTTTATGAGCCACCTCAATAACAACCAGAATAACATCAAGTTGGACTTCCAATGGAGCCAGGAGGAAATACACTTTTTAGATGTGATCATTCGGAGACAAGATACCAAATTTACCACCAAAGTGTATTTCAAGCCCACAGATAGAAACAGTTATCTTTCTATCTTTCTATCCAGAGTGGCCATCATCCCACCTGGCTCAAAAATATACCCCGTGGTCAGTTTATGAGGGTCAGGCGGCGTAATTGCACATCTGACGCTGATTATTTGACCCAATCAGGGATTTCGAAAGATAGGTTTCTGACTAAAGGCTACAGGGAAGATAACTTGGATGCTGAAATTAAGAAGATTTTGGAAGTCCCTAGAAGTTTGTGCTTGGAGACTAAGAAGATCAGCATCCAAATTTGTCTGGCAATAGGAAGGAGTGGAGCTTTCTATCAGATTATTGTGAGGATTATAGAAGAATTGAGGCGATCTTTAAAAAGCACTGGCCCGTATTATGTATGGACAGAACATTGGGACCTGTTCTACCTGAGGTTCCCTCGTTCATCTATAGGAGGGCACCCAGTTTTGGTGACAGGATTGTCAAGAAAATTCTTGACCCACCCAATATCTCTTTCTTCCCAGGAAGAAGAGGTTTTCATACTTGTGGGAGGTGTATGTCCTGTTTTTTCACTAGATCAAACTTGAGAAAACGGGAAGAATTTAGGGTCCCAGCTATAAATAAGTCATTCAAGATCAAACACCTCATGACATGCGACAACGCGCATGTTGTTTACGCACTGATGTGTCCGTGCAATTTGCTGTATATTGGGTGCACAAAGCGAACTATACAGCAAAGGGTGAGTGAACACATCAGTAACATTCTAAAGGGGAAGAGAGAACACAGTGTATCTGCACACTTCAGAAAATTCCATCAACGGGACCCTAGGGGATGCACTTTTGGGGAGTGGAGCGTGTGTCCCCTTCTTGAAGAGGTGCAAACTGGGTCAGAGAATTGTCCAAGTGTGAGACCAAATGGATCTTTCTGAACCAGTCTCTTGATCCAGTAGGCCCCAACATCGAGTTAGATTTGAACTGCTTCATGAGTGACTCTTAGACAGGCCCCTAAAGATCTCTAATAGGGTCTTTAAAATAATTTTTAAATAATTATTTTTGGTTTTTTTTGGACAATATTCCTAGGGGTATGTGTTTTAATTTTAATTTTATTTTTGAGATATATTTTGGTATATACACATTTTTTATGTAGTGCATATGTCATATGCATATATTTTATGAATTTTATATTTCATGAGATATATCTTTTATCATGGTTTACATAATGCGTCTTTCTTTTATTTATGTATGCTTTCCCATATATATGTAGGTTTATGACTACGTCTTATATGGTTTGGTAGTGTATGCGATTAAGCATACTCTAATCCGGTCTTGAGGCTGGTATGAGGGTTTGAATTTAAATGCACATAAAGCCTTAATGGTTCTGAATAGTGTTTTTGCATCCACTTACCTCTGTTTATTTTTATAGTGGATGTGATCTATTTATATGTGTATGCTCCCTTATTAGGTTTGTGCTGCCATTGGCTGGTGTATTCTGTCTTATTGGCAGTTGTTAATGGCACTTCATTTCCATTATATATATATATATATATATATATATATATATATATATATATATAGGCATTTCATTATGCAGCAAACAGGAAGCTCTTAATTTTAAGCTGGGCTATTATTTCTGGGGAATTCTGTTTGTGCTAACCTCCCAGTGCACTGCGGTATGATGAATTGTCGGTTATCGGCAATTGAGGGGTTAAACGTATAGATGTACAGGTGGATGCTGTGCTGTCACCCCCACTACTTATGCCTGTTAGACCGGATGGTGTGATCTGGAGCGTGCGCCCAGCCCTTCTCTACTTTGCATTGGGCAGGGCATGCCACTATAAAATTGTACGCCGTGCAGTCTGGTCACTCAGGGGCGTGACAAAACGACGTCCTTGGTTACCGACACAGCGGGGTTACTGGATTGTCCAGAGGAACTTCCTACTTGGCGTGGAGCCAGTGTAGGCGTCTAAAGGATACCCACAGCTCCGGTTGGTGTTGGAATATGATCTATATGTGAAAATCTTGAAAAAGTGAGTGTATTGTGTAGGATTTTTAATAAAGCGTGTGGAAACGTTATTACACTAGTGGAGCATTTTCTGTTTTCCATACACAGGAGTTACATTATCTGATTGGGTGCCTGTGGCAGTCCGGTGGATTAATGCTTCTTGGAAACCATGCGCTTTGAGCCTGATCCATGAGAGGGGGGGGGGGGGGGCATGGTCAGTTGGTGAGTGTTCCATCCAGCTATTATCCCGGCACTGTGGTGGTGGAGAGTGGGGTGTCCCCCCTAATATCACTGATTATTTCTGCTCCTTGAAGATTAGTTGCATTCATTTAAAGTTCATGGAATCTATGGACTAATTTTGTGCTGAGAACTGAGCTATAAGGTCACTTTATATGATTTTATTGTATATGTGGGTCTTAGCCTTTGCACCAGGTTTGTGAACAACTGTGTGGTGGTGAGGGGTTCCCACCATCTTTGCGCTACTGTTATTTATGATATATATGTCCTTTTACTATATACATCAAATTTTGTTCATTCATTTACATTCCCTAAGTAGCAGCATTCATATTTTATCTTACTTCTAAGCGCATAGGGTTACTCTCTTTATTTCTGTATCAAAAGAGTTATTGTGAGTATCATTTTTAGTTAACCAGCGTTAACCAGCATTTATTCAAGTCGTCCCTACGTATTGTGCATAGTTTCATTCAGTTGGAGTATCCCACTCATCCCTTTTCCTATCCAAGTTCCAAATGAAACATAAAAACCAAAGATTCTGGACTGATTCTTGTCTGAGGTAAAACACTTGGGAAAATGCCAGAATGTTCTGTTGTTGCTAATGGTAACCCAGGGGAACCCGTAACCAGCAGCTCCCTTGGGAGTACATGCGCATTTGGATTTTCTCTCCCCTATTGACATACATGTTAATCTTTCTTTTCAATTATTAGCACACACTGTAACCCCTATGTGGAAAACACATGCTCTTTACTTGGTATATTTAGAGAATGCTGACAACTCTCAGCTGTTGGGAGGCATTTCAGATCTATGCTGGTCTTGTCTGTTAGCGCTTTTAAAATGCATTATGATATAAAATTCATGAAGTGAGAGACACGGTGAAGTACTGAATATATGAACAGATAAATCATCTTGTGTAATTTACTAACAATTTGTTATATTGCTGCACTCAATTAACTCTTAACAGTTCATCTTGTTTAGGAGAATATGAGAAAGGGGGGCTACTTCAGCCCCCACTTTCCTATGGGATGGCGGAAGGGGGCAAGTTTAAAATGTATTAGTTAGATTTCAGCCATTTTATCTCTATTACTGATACTGAGGGATTGACCTTTTGACTTCTAGCTTCCCTGGGCCCCCTTTCCCGCTCAAATATCCCGCTCTTTTTGGTATCTGGGAAGCTTAGGCTTAGTATCTGGGTAGTTTCTGGCCACCTCTATAATTATTGACAAATGGGGTGCCTTCCCGCTTTTTATTCCCGCTCTAAGTGCCCGCCAAAAGCTGATTTGGGGGCTATTTAAGCACGGTCTAGAGAGCTCAATCTTCAGGATATCTCATCCCAGCGTTTCCCTCCCTCCCCTTTGGTTTGTCGCGGCTATATTTATTATCTGGTTGGGTCACCTCTGCATTGCAGAGGGGGACAATGAGTGATATGTTTTAAAAGGATGGTTTTATTTATCTTATTATATTTATTGTACAACCTGAGTTGTTCATGACTGGGTTGTGGTTTGTAATGTTATGTATATTTTGGTATTTTATTAGTATTTTGTTAAACCAGTAATAAACGGCCACGGCCTTATTATTTCCAAACTATTTGTCTGTGTTGCCTCATTTACTAGTTAAAGGTATTATTTAAGTAGGGTAAGCAAGTCACTCCTTCCTGGCATTCCATATAATAATGTAAGTAAACATAAATGCAGCACTGTAGAGTGTACATAAACAAATGATAACACTGGATACCTTATTTTATTTTCCAAGTAATTTGTATCTGCTTATTTCTTTATGTACTATGTACATTCATGCACCTATGGTCAAGAACAGCCTTTTCAACCAGGGTGCCCACACTGCCCAGGCAACCTAGGGTGACTTGAGGTTTCTCCAGGGGTGCCTTGGCAAAATGCCTAAAATTTGATCAAAAATGGTATACAAGCCAGCAGGTGAATCAAGCCTGCCTTTTAGTTACACAAAGCAACGAGTTTTCATTATGCGCCATTATGCCTTCCTAGACACTATCATCCTAACAACCAATAACATCATCAATTAATAAGGGGGATGTCTGCTGCCTACACAGCGTCCTTGTTTGACCCTCCTGTGCCCCTCTCCATCAGCACTGGGGTGACATTAGCTGACTGATGGAGAGAAATTGAGGGAGAAGAGAAACATTATAAGACTAGTCAGTACCAGTGTGCAAAAACGTATTTGCTTTGGAAGAATAAATCACCTCTAACTTGGAGTGTCCTACGTGTGGATGTTGCTGCATCGTGTAAAGCTATTAGAATTAGGGATGATCGAACGGTTCGGGTCGACCATCGGTTCGACCCGAACATTGGGTGTTTGAAATTCGGCCGAATTCCGAACTTTTTGCAGTAAAAGTTCGGAATTCGGTCACCAGAGCCGCCCAAAATGCAATGGGTCAGGAAGTGGGCTTTAAAAGCCTGTGGTTGGCCCAGAAACGTCAGTAAAAGCCAATGAAGGGGGCAGGGGTCTGCTAGGAACGTGATTGGAGTGACTACGGGGTCCAGAGGCCAATAAGGAGTGAATAAGCCCCCCAGTATATAATATAGCCCTGCCTAACCTCTAGCACTGTAATACAGAGGCTTTTGAAGAGAGTGGAAGCATGTGCGTTTCTCCTGCTGTATGGAGCTGTTCTTTTAGTTTGAGGAAAGGGATATGCAGTGTAGTTAGGGTACTATATACCACTATAGTTAGATTCAATAATCTAGTTTCTGTAGGGATACTTTTAAGTGTCAGGGTGACCGGAGTTTAGGGTGACCTAACTCTGCCATATCAGGGTGACCGTAGTGTAGTTTAGCTGACTCTGCCATACCAGGGTGACCGAACTCTGCCATGTCAGGGTGACCGTAGTGTAGTTTAGCTGACTCTGCCTGCCATACCAGGGTGACCGAACTCTGCTATGTCAGGGTGACCATTGTGTAGTTTAGCTGACTCTGCCTGCCATACCAGGGTGACTGAACTCTGCTATGTCAGGGTGAACATAGTGTAGTTTAGCTGACTCTGGCTGCCATACCAGGATGACTGAACTCTTCCATGTCAGGGTGACCGTAGTGTAGTTTAGCTGACTCTGCCTGCCATACCAGGGAGACCGAACTCTTCCATGTCAGGGTGACCGTAGTGTAGTTTAGCTGACTCTGCCTGCCATACCAGGGTGACCGAACTCTTCCATGTCAGAGTGACTGTAGTGTAGTTTAGCTGACTCTGCCTGCCATACCAGGGTGACCGAACTCTTCCATGTCAGGGTGACCCCACTATGCAGATTTTGTGTATACACACACACACATATATATATATATAAATATATATATATATATATATATATACCCCTATACAGAAGTTCAGATGTCATGCCTGCCTCCAAACGCCTTAAAAAAACGCCTGAAACAAAAACGCCCAGGTGTGAAAGGAGGGTAACACCATCCCTGTGCTACTGAAATTCTAAGAAAAATAATCATTTTTTTTCTGGTTCTGGACATGCTACAGAGCTGAAACTTCACAAGTACACTTTTTAGACCCACCAGACACTAAATCCAAAGAAATCTCATTTTTTTTTTCAATAATTTTTTCAATAATTGGCTCTCTATCAAAAACGACAATTTTTAAGAACTTTTTTTGCCTGATTCATAGTCCCTGGGGCATGACCCAGAACCCTAGGCACTTTTTAGGGGCATTTATTGGGTGTTAGGGCTTCAAAATGGTGTTTTTTGATTACCGAAGTTCGGGTCCCATTGATTTCAATGGGGTTCTGGAATCCGAACCAAACTTTCGGGAAATTGGGGTGTTCTGGTCGAACCGAACTTTTCAAAAGTTCGATCATCCCTAATTAGAATGTTTTTTTTGCACTTTAGAATGAGGTGCCTTGAGAGTTTATAATTTTAAAGGTGTCTTGACTGAAAAAAGGTTGAGAAAAACTGCTCTAGAAGAGAGGGCACGCAGAAAATCACATAGGACCCCACATTACATTTTGCGGCTTTTCAATGCAAACTTAACCACTTGCCGACTGCTCACAGTAATATTACTGCGGCAGTGCGGCTCCCCTGGGTCCAGTCATGTAGTACTACGTGACAGGACAGGAGTCGGGCCGGGGGAGGAGAGGCAGCGATTGCTGCCTACCTCCCCAGATTGTCCGGGGAAATGGAGAGAATACCCGCCTGCTTATGTAAACAAAGCAGGTGGATCTTCTCACTGACAGGCAGGGAGAGATCAGCAGCTATGCTGAAACTGCGATCTCTGTGCCTGTCACAGAACCCCCCCCCCCCCCAAACACACACAGTATGCATTAGGCATACATTTAACCCCTTGATCACCCCCAGTATAAACCCCTTCCCTGCCAGTGTCATTATTACAGTAACAGTGCATATTTTCAGCACTGATTACTGTAGGAATGTCACTGGTTCCCCCAAAAGTGTCAAAAATGTCAGTTAGGGGTCCGATCTGTCCGCCGCAATGTCGCAGTTCCACAAAAAAATCGCAGATAGCCGCCATTACTAGTAAAAAAAAAAACAATAAAAATGACATAAAGCTTTCCCGTAGTTCGAAGACGCAATAACTTTTGCGCAAACCAATCAAAATACGCTTATTGCGATTTTTTTTTTTTACCAAAAATATGCAGCATAAAACAAATTGGCCTAAAATGTTAAAAAATTTAGATTTTTACTTTTTTTTTTTGAGAATGTCATATAGCAGAATGTGAAAAATATTGTTTTTTTTTTTTTTTTCAAAATTGTCGCTTTTTTTTGTTTATAACGCAAAGAATAAAAATTACACAGGTGATCAAATACCACCAAAAGAAAGCTCTATTTGTGGGGAAAATAAAACGTACATTTCCTTTTGGTACAGTGTTGCACGACCGCGCAATTGTCCGTTAAAATAACGCAGTGCCAAATCGCAAAATAGGGCCTGGTCAGAAAGGGGGCAAATCCTTCCGGGGCTGAAGTGGTTAAATTTGGAACTTAACTTACCAAATGGCTTAACACCATCCTTATAGTTTATCAGCAAACTTTAAAATTTAGGCAATTCAGCTCAGAACACACTTTCCTACCCAAAGCTCAAATAATCTACAAGTGATGTATTATATAAAATTTAAATTCTTGAGAATCTGTCACAGAATAGGACACCTATGGAATTTAATTACAATGGAAGTAAGCACTTTTAGACCGCTTGTGCAGTAGTAGATATGAGTTTATTCACTGAGTCACTACCCAGTATGCAGCACATGAAGCGTGGAAAGAATGCTTCAGTTAAAGCCTAACCATTAAGACTGAAAGCAATTTGCACCTTTACATGGGGAAGAAAATAAGAACATTTAATATACATGGTTCTACTACTGAAAATTCTGCAAAGGAAAATCCAAAATGATTTATTTTTTCTGTTACTATAACATTTTTATATAGAGGAAGGTGAATAACATTCAGCATATTAGGTATTAAAGTTGATATAGTAAATAAACAGTAAATAAGGTAAGGGTGATAAATTTGTATGGAAGAAGGGAGTAGGTTCTCCCGATTGTATTTCTAACTTCCAATGGCAGTGCAAGGTGACTTTTCCTTTTAGCAGAATTTGTAGATCTATAGGATGATACTTGGAGGATTATTTATTTCTGTTCTAGTTAAGTACCAATGTGTTTTGTGTAAAAAATGTGGCTATTTTTTGTTTCGTTGGAGTTGAGAAGGTATGAATTGATCATTTTGAAACTTCAAAGAATTTTTAAACTATAACTAAAGGCAAAGCTTGTTTTAGTTTTTGATTGGGTGGAGAGGGATTAGAACACCTGTCTGGTTTTCATTGCTGTCTGTGCCTCTGTTGGGGAAATTCACCCTCTCTATTTGTCCTGTTTAACTTTATTACCAAAAGTAAAAATAAAATAAAATCCCACAATTTGGGTTCTCATTAAAACAGGAATAGATGAGAAATCTTTTAACCACTTAAGCCCCGGAAGATTTTACCCCCTTCCTGACCAGGGCCTATTTTGCGATTCAGCACTGCGTGACTTTAACGGACAATTGCGCGGTTGTGCGATGCTGTACCCAAACAAATTTGACGTCCTTTTTTGCCACAAACAGAGCTTTCTTTTGGTGGTATTTGATCACTTGTGCGATTTTTTGATCATGCGCTATAAACAAAAAAAGGGCGACAATTTTGAAAAAATAACAATATTTTTCACATTTTTGTATATGAAATTCCCCCCAAAAAAAATTTAAAAATCAAAATTTTTTAACATTTTAGGCCAATTCGTTTTCTGCTACATATGTTTGGTAAAAAAAAATCGCAAAAAGCGTATTTTGATTGGTTTGCGCAAAAGTTATTGCGTTTTTTTGCGGGACTGCGACATTGCGGCGGACAGATCGGACCCTTGACTGACCTTTTTGACACTTTTGGGGGTACCAGTGACATTACTACAGTAATCAGTGCTATACATATGCACTGTTACTGTAAAAATGACACTGGGAGGGAAGGGGTTAACTTTATTGGAGAGGGAGGGGTTAAGTGTGTCCCTAGGGGCGTGCTTCTAACTGTGATTGGATGTGGCTGTGTGTGTAACAGCAGAGATCAACGGTCCTACATAGCAGGACCATAGGATCTGTGCTTTTACACAGGGGAGAATGACAGGCGGCTTTGTTTACATTAGCCGCCTGCCTTTCTCCCTCTCCACCCGACGATCGCCAGTGACTGGCGGACATTGGGTCAGCCGGTCACACGCGCGGGCTGCTTAGGGAACGAGCGGGGGCGGGAGCGCGCCTCCGGCGGCGCGCGCTCGCCCCCTTTTGGCTCCCAGGCTAGTGACATACCAGTACGTCACTTTGCCTGGGAGGGGCTGACCGCCGCCATATATATTAGGGCGGCGGTCGGCAAGTGGTTAACCACTTTACCACTGAGCCTATTTTTGACACTTTTTGTTTACAAGTTTAAATCAGTATTTTTTGCTAGAAAACTACTTAAAACCCCAAAACATTATATATATTTTTTTACCAAAGACTCTGGAGAATAAAATGGCGATCATTGCAATATTTTTTGTCACGCGGTATTTGTGCAGCGGTCTTTCAAACGCCATTTTTTTGGAAAAATTACTAAAAATCACATTTCACTGCATTTAAAAAAAACTAAACAGTTAAGTTAGCCCATTTTTTTTGTATATTGTGAAAGATGATGTCACGCTGAGTAAATAGATAACCAACATGTTTCAGTTTAAAATTGAGCACACCCGCGGAATGGCGACAAGCTACGGTCAATAAAAATCTCCATAGGCAACGCTTTAAAATTTTTTAACGGTTACCAGTTTAGAGTTAGAGTGTAGCTCTTTTTTTTAATTATTGCTCACGCTCTGGCGATCGTGGGGATACCTCACATGTGTGGTTTGAACAGCGACTTCCATATACGTTTTCTTTTGTGCGCGAACTAACAGCGACGGGGCGGCTACATTTTTTTTTCTATTCATTTTATTATTTTTTTAAATTTTAGCACAGGTTTTAAAAAAAAATAAAAAATCTGATCACTTTTATTGCTGTCACAAGCAATGTAAACATCCCTTGTGACAGCAATATGCAGTGACAGGTTACTCTTTATGGAGGGATTGAGGGTCTAAAAGACCCCAGACCCCTCCACTACACTTCCATGTATTCAAAACGCCGAAACTGCATTTTTGAATACATTCACTTTTTGAATCTGCTGCCTTCAGCAGCAGAGTAACCCGGACGTGATGTCATGGATGCCGCCTCCGGGTTACGTCATCGAAGATCTGATCAAAGCTGCTTCCTGCTTTGATCGGGACTCCATCCAGCCGGCGGATGTGCCTGCTGGGTGCTCGGGTGGGACGGGAGACCCAGGCAAAGCTGCCCCCCTCCCGCGCCCGCTCGCTGGGGTAACGATCGAGCGGCTCACGAGCCGCATCAGTCGTTACCGCCGGAAAGCCGACCGCCGGCTCTAAAAAACGATACCGGGGTGATGCCTCTAGATAGAGGCATCACCCCGGTACAACCACGCAAAGTCAGCCGACGTAGGTCTACGTGGCTAGACGTTAAGTGGGCAATAGGGACCCTAGTTTTAGTGACCCTAGGTACAACCAGGAAGTCCCTCACATTGTTTTGGCTTTTGGGTCAGGAAGTGAAGAGAAGTATCCACAGTGGGACATAGATGGAAAAAAAATATATATCCAAAACGAGAAAAAAGCTTGCCTTCAGTTTTGTTTTAAGTTTCTTTTTGTGAAGACGCATCTATCTGTTCCATGCTAAACACAAAGGTTTGTTTATCCTAGAATAGTCTTATGGATGGAGGTTCGCAGTAAATACATTTACGCAGTATTGCCTTCTTAGCGACCAAATAGATAACACATTTCTATTTAGCTGGATTTTTTAGTACACCCATCTTGATAAGCTGTCTTACCTTGAAGTTGAGTCACTCTAATTACAGGAAGTAAGTTACAGGAAGGTATCTCAAAGGTAACATCATTTCAACCTTAATTTAATCAACCTTAATTTCAAGAGTCTGTAAATTGGAATAGCTTATTGGCCATTCGTTATCTCTCACACACTACCAATGAATCAGAACTGAATTTCTCTTTAAGAAAATTTTATATCTTTAGAATGGGGCCTACTGCAGGGGATAAGGTGAAAAGAATCTACTGAAAGTCCTTTATTTTGTAATTTATCATCTTTCTTCTCAAATCTTTTTTTTTTTTTTTTTTACTGAAATCTGTTTATTCTCACAAATTATGTAAAAAAAAAAAAAAAAAAAGTCGCTCACAGTATTTGTGCTTAACAAGAAAAGTGTACCGAAATATGAATAATAATGAATACATAAACATGACCCGTTCGTTCTTAAATGTTACATGTTCAAATTTTTATACAAAATCTTTCTGTGTTACATAACATTATCTTGAACTTTATACATATTTACATTAGAAAAGACGTCTTTCAATATAGGGTTTAACTATAGCTTAACATATTTTTTTTTTTTTTTTTCATATCAAAGTGCTAAAACCATTGAAGTAATGAATGCAAATTTCTGACTGTTTGCTATGGCAGACAGACATTGCTTTTTCCACTGTTAAATAAATGTAACAATATATATATATATTTCTATTGAATGAAAGTATGATGATTAACAATGATCTAATCTGAATCTTACTTCTTCCATTATTCAATATGTTATGCTCTCTATGAACAGATATAATAATATCAATAGCTATCATCTATCTCTCCGTAGCGTAAAAGTAATTCAACAATGGTACATGATATTAGAAGAAAAATGCTTGGATATTTTTGTGATCACTTTATACACAGATAAATATTTTTAGGCAATTAAGTTGTGGAAATATCAATTTTAAAATCTGCAATGATCATCAAGAAAATAGACCTGTTAGTAATGCTGGCATTAAATGGGGGTTAATCATTTTTTGAAACAGGTGAGAAGGACAACTGTGATCTAAACTGTTTTCTTATGGTGTTTCACTTGCGATCATTCTTTCTTTAGACAAAAATTGGAATTTGCAATCACTTCCTGTTCTCACAATGCAGTGCTCTGTACCTGAGTTACATCATTTGGTCCAAGCAGTGTCATAAAGATCAGGGGCATGAAAAGTTAACATTTTTGTACAGTCTTTGAGGGGCTGCAGCAAAGCATCCAGAAGCAGTGCAGGCTCTGGTGCACTGAAAAGTGGCACTAGAGGGTGCCAACTAATGATAATTCCATGCCATTACTTTGCTTTGCAGGCAATTTTACAGGGTCAGATTAAAGTATGTCTAAAGTCAAAACTTGATATTTTCATTTTTCATGGAATAGGGAATTGTTATTTTGTAAATCCTATCACAACTGGGTGCCAGGAGCTTCCCAAACTATTCTGCACAATTTTGCACCATTTGATGTAATATCCATTTTTTTGGTATCTGGTTTAAATTCCCATTGACTTCAATGGGACTTCTGGTTTGGAGATTTTCATATTTTAAGAAAAGTTTAGCAGTTTGTTTATCTCTAGTTGCAAGTATGTTTAATTCTTCAAGGGCATAGTACTGCATTTTCAAACATTTTAGATGAGACCTGTATGCCTGGACTTTGCACATGTAGCATTTGGGATGCATGCATGGCATTGTATCATACAAAGGTTGAAAATAGTTTGTTATATTTAGTGATGGTTTGGTGTGGCTGAGGCCTATTGTCTTTGCAGCTGGGCCAAAAGGAGCTTCATTAATAGATCCAGAGCTCCAGTGATGAACTTTTCAAGCTGCTATATTATAATAAATGCATGGACTTGGAATATGGACTTTTGGATGTTTTCAATCACAGTGTAATTTGACAAGTATCATAGTATCATAGTAGGTAAGGTTGAATAACCCCCTACGCTGCTTAAGGTTAAACCGCTTCTCGTCCAATCTCATTGTGTGGCCACATGTCCTCTTACACTCCCTGAGACTAAAAAGTTTTCTTCCTACGCTGGGATCACCATTGAGGTACTGTATTTGTATACCACTATCATATCTCCTCTCAAGTGTCTCTTCTCCAGGGAGAATAAACTCAGTACCTGTAGTCGTTCCTCATAATTGAGGTCCTCCATTTCGCTTATTAATTTCGTTGCCCTTCTTTGGACTCTCTAAAGCACATCCTTCCTAGGGACTAGTGACCAGAACTGGATGGAATACTCTAGATGTGGCCGAACCAGTGTTTTATAAAGGGCAGGATTATAGTTTTATCTGTGGAGCAAATTCCCTTTTTTATGCAAGCTAATATTCTGCTGGATTTGCTTGCTGCAACTTGACATTGCCTGCTATTCCTCAGTCTGTGTTCTAGCAGATTTTTCTCCAACCTTGATTTAACCATAGGTTCTCCCCCATAGTGAGCAGTTTGCATTTATATTTTTAGCCCCAAGTGCATTACTTTGCATTTTTCAACATTAAACCTCATCTGCCTTGTAGTTGCCCACTCCATTACTTTATTCAGATCTTCCTGTAAAATTTCTATATCCTAATGTGAAGTTATTGCCCTGTTTATTTTTGTGTCTTCTGCAAAAACTGTGATTGAGCTATTTATACTGACCTCTATATCTTCTGAATTAATTAAAAAGAATTGGTTCCCAAGACATAGCCTTAGGGTACCCCACTTACTACTCCAGACCAGTCTGAGTACACATTATTTATCACCACCCTTTGGACACGCCCCTGTAACCAGTTTTCTATCCATTAAAAAACTCTATGGTCCATGCCTACAGACCTCAGTTTGTAGATTAAGCGGTTATGGGGAACTTTATCGAATTCTTTTGCAAAATCCAGACACACCATATCCACAGGCCTTCTCCTATCTAGATGGCAGCTCACTTCTTTGTAGAATGTTAGCAGATTGGTCTGGCAGCAATGACCTTACATAAACTCATGCTGATTACTGCTAATTATACTGTTTTCATCAGAAAATTATTGAATATAGTCCCCTAGCATCCCCTCCAATAGTTTACATACTATTAATGTTAGGCTGACTGGCCTGTAGTTTCCAGGTACTGCATATGTCTCTGCCCTTTTTTGAATATTGGTACCATTCCTGCCAATATGCTGTTCATAAAGATTAGGAATAATGGTCAGGCTATAACCTGACTGAGTTCTTTGAGGACTCTTAGGTCTAAGTCATCCGGTCCTGGTTATTTACGTATTTGTGTTAAGCTTAGTAGTAGGTTTTGAGATTCATACTATTATTTTCTGACTATCGGAAGGCGGGGAGAAAGTCACATGTACCTCCGTACCTAATAGCACTGAGTATTTTTTCAGCAAGTAAACAGGGTTATGAGGGACCAAGTGCACGGAAAGTGTGTGTTCCTTACTTTCCCTGCTGTAAAGAGACCTGTCACTTTAACATCAAATAAGGAACTGCAGTAGTCTGGTGTAGCCATAACAAATACTTTTCATGTTACTTCAGTTAAAGTGTAATTAAACCCACATTATTAAAAACTATCAATAAATGCTGCTTAACATGCTGGTCATTCTAACTCAGTCATTATGGGATTTATTTTGCTTGAATCTGGAAAAAAACCTGTTTGATTCTACTGTTCTCTATCCATCTCCCCTGTCCATGTCCCCACTGCAGCTAGGGATTCTGCAGAGCAGTGTTGGCTCGAGCATATCTTCAGTTTTCTGTGAGTTTCTATGCTAAGTATTCCTTCCCTGATCACATCTGAGCAGCCCATGTGACTACAGAGTCACACATGAAGGTGTATACACTCCCCCCTCCCCTTCTCCATGTTCACTAATCAGCTAAACACAATGGGGGTGGGATATTACATGTAGATTGATGAAGGCACCACCTCCCTCTTATTCTAAGCACATACACACAATAGACGCAGACTGGAAGGGCACAACCCAGCCTGTAATTGGCAGAAATCTACCCATACTATGTTATTGCCAAAAATATTTGATTTCAAATACATATTTGTAAAACAATTTAAACCTGTTTTTTATAATAATTTTATATTTTTACTCTCTGTTCCCAAGGCTTTTTTTTATATTTTGAACATGTGACCAGCAGCAGAAGACTAGAAGCGCCTGCTGCTTATGTTTCTCTGCAGACCGGATGGGAAAGAGCTGGGTCATCTGACAGCTGTATATTGTTTAGGAAAAAGGGTATTCAGATTAAAATATCCCAGTGCCATCATCCATATACAGAAAGAGAAGGGACAGTGTGAATTAAATAGTGTACTTTTAGTATCACTTTAAATTTCATAACATATCAAACCCACTATGTATGACACTTTTGCATACTTAGATTGTTGTAATAATTACTAGTAGGTTACCTTGGTAAATGCTTCTCATTTATATGACAACAATCAGTCTGTCCATCCATTTATTCATTCACCCATCCAGTCAGGATGTGTATTGTTGTCTTTTTACTATTTCCACAACATATTTTAGCACCTCTAACAAGGTCAGTAGCAGTTACCATTCAAAATAAACTCACTAAATCTAGAACCTTGATGGTACATGCTGAACTCTACTAAAGTTAATTTAACAGACTTAGCTATACCCACGATACTTGACATGTATTTAGAAATGCAACCTCATTTTACAAATCTACCATCTATGGAATAGGACATAAGGATAGACAAAGAAGATTGGAGGCATAAAAGCATATTCTCATAAGCACCAAGCAGTCCCCATTGTTTGAAGACCAGATCACTCCATCTTCTATATAGGAGGAGTCAAAATTAATAACTTCGATGTCCTTCTTGGTGTGCTGAGTGTTCAGTTTAACTATACTTCGAGCAAAGGCATATTTCGAGGCACAGCTGTAAGCTTCTACATTGCAGACTTCATCGAACATCATGTCAAAATATGGGTTGTCCTAAAGTTTACAGAAATGAGAACTGTTACTGAAATAATCCATCAGCTGGGGCACAATAAAAGACAAAAAAGCAATAGTTTAGTTGTGATTTCCAATATTTATACATACAGTCAACTAATTGCGAAAGATACAATAAATCCCAATACACTTTCAGCCTAATTCTTGGTTTAGAAATGCAAGATCTTTTGTGACACCTCAGTCCAGAGCGAGGACAAAGGCGGAGGCAGGAGGGGTAGCTGTCCCAGGCGCAGTAGTATCATGTAAGGGGGCCACTGCTGTTTCTGCTTCTACAAGCTGATAGGAGTATTGACAGTAGCATCACTACTCCTTTCAGCTTGGTGCTAGAGAGGAGGTAAGAGCTGGAAGGAGGTGTGGGCTCCTGGCTACAGAAGGTAACACAAGACTGCTGTCAGATCGGAACAGTTGAGGGTTTGCTTACCCACCCCCTTTCCTGGCAGCTCAGAATTGGGTAGGGGGATGGTGAGCAAATCCCACAAAGTTCAGGTGTGATAGCCAATGGCTTCGTTGTGCGGGTCCGTGATCCCCCAATCATCATTTCTACCCATTGGATGCCTGTTCAAAATAATAATATTCAAGGCTTAGGGAAGCTTCCCCTAGGCTCCTTCTCAGCTTTAATGTGTCAAGATAAAGAGGAGCCTGGGAGAAAGGACATCCCACAGCCATCTTCTGTACTGCATCTGAGGTCTGTGTGTTGTGGGGAGGGGGGGGGGGATTTTACTGGGGACACAATTCGGGGAAGGTGAGGAGTGTAACAAACATTTGTGCTGGGGATAAGAGCATTTATGCTAGAAAAGGGGGGGGGGGAGGATTAGTGCTAGGAGGGGGCTTTGGGTGGGATGGTGGGGAGAATTTTAGGAGCAGAGATTGGGCAGATTTATGCTGGGAGAGGAGATTTAGGAAGAGAGGGAATTTGTGCTAGGAGTGGGATTGAGGGAGAGTGGATATATGTGAGGGGATGGGATGGGGGGTTATTCTAGGAAGGTAATTTTTGCAGGGGAGAGGATTAGTGAGGATTTATATTATGTAAAAACTGGGGGGAAGTGTGCTCAGAGGGGAAATTTGTGGGGTAAAAGATTTCTTCTGGCGTGGGGGAGGGGCATTTCCAGGGGGTGGGGGGGCGTTTCTAGGAGGGGGATTTGGAGGAGAGGATTTGAGTTGTAAGGGGGGGTTGGGGGACAAAATTTTTTGCTGTGATTGGAATTTCTGTATGGGGATTTGTACAGGTAGGAAGGGAAATTTTACCTGCAGTTAAGGACAAATGTCTGAGCCCGGAAGCTGGCTTGGACATCTGTCCCTAACTGCAGGCAACCATATTTAAACTGAGCCTGAGAGCTTCGCCTGCTGGTTGGATAAAATACTACATAATAATTGTTTGCAATATTTCATATGTACATGATTAACAAATCATGATTAACAAAAAAAAAATAATTTTTTTTAAACATTTTTTGCCCTGACCAAAATGTAGAAGGAAAAAAAGATTTGTACAAAACTAATATACCTTTCAATGAAATGAACACAGCTTTATCTTATTTAATAAATGAACATATGTTCAAATGCATTTTTTACTCAGTCTACAGTCCCTACATTTAAAGTCCCCTGAAATTTTTAATACAATTTTAGTAGATACTGTACAACTCTCAGTGTATTCCACAGATGATGTAGCAAACATGATACACTACATAACTGATACGTTGTGCAGCATTAGAGGCAGACAGATGCAGGGCAGTGACACTACAATGTAGAGCAGAAATGTTTGTGGGACATGTGACATTTATATAAATGTTCCAGCAAATGTAAAAGCATACTCTTATTTTCATCATTTACTCAGAATGGCATCATGCCAAAATAAGCACAAGTGGCACAGATGAGATTGACTTTCTTAAAGCGGAACTAAACGGAACTAAATCAACATTAAAGTGATTGTAAAGTCTCATTTTTTTTTTTTTTCGTTAAAAATAATAAATATGTTATATCTACCTGCTCTGTGCAGTGGTTTTGCACAGAGCAGTCTGGATCCTCTTCTTTTCAGGTTCCTCTTCGGTGCTCCTGGCCCCTCCCTCCTTTTGAGTGCCCCCACAGCAAGCACCCGAGTCCATTCAGAAATGGAGCCATGGCCCAGTCCCGCCCACTCTCTCTCCTCATTGGCTCACTGAAGTTGATTGACAGTAACGGGAGCCAATTTTAATGCATCTAATGCATTAAATTAAAAAACCTTCTGAATTTACAACCACATTAACTATTTGTAATCTTAACACTGCAAGCATTAGGAAAAAACTAGGAAGATATATTTACTTTTTGACTTGAACTCTTTTTTTTAATTTCTTCAGTTACTCCCTACTTTCTATCTTGAGCTTTTATGATCATTTTTTTTCTTTCGTGTGGAGGAGGGACTTTCTGTGCTAAGCACACCCTCCTGCCTGCATGCATGAGCTAAGGGCAGATGGATTCCAGTAAGTAAATGCTACATTAATAATCTGTCTTACTCAAAATGGGCACAGCTTTAAATGCTGGTGGGGGGAGGGGATACGTTCTTTGGTACCATGAGTTACTGCAACACAGATGTATGAAACTGGTGTCTAGTGTAAGACAATTGCCATAGCTTCACACAGTGGTGTAAATATCTTTGTAAACAGTATTTTGCTTACTGGTCAGAAGGTGGGCTCTGGGTAGATTCTAAGCATTTTTCAGGCCACTAGACCTTCTTCACCAGGAACTGTAAAGGCTGTGCCATATAATTTTGTAACAGAGTTGAATCATCAACCAAGTGTTGAATGTCTCCACATACCCAAAACCTACCCCTGGGGGGACAGCAATTGAAACCCAACAAGAAAGGGATTCCAACATTAATTAGTTAGTTCAAAGTGGCACAAGTCCAGAACCCTGTAACAGCACTCAATGAGGGTTACTGCATAAGCTTGGGTAGCGAGGGGTCCCACCACAAGCATTTCATCTTGTCTAAACGGGTCTTTATATTAATCTATCTCCTGTATCTAAAGAATCCAACCGGATTTTATAATTATCTATCCTAGTATCACTGCTCCGGTTTTCCCAATTGTTTTAATAATATTCATGTTTTGCAGAAAGAGACATGTGTATTTAGTTATTCAATTGCTTTGTCTCCACTTGATCTCAGTCTCCTCCTTCCAAGTAGAGAGACAGGGGAGAGATGGCTGTAACCCTATCCACCTCTGGTGTCACCGGTGTAAGAAAACCTTATCAGATTGCTGCTGCTTCCCTTAGATGAACCAGAAAGTGCCAAGCGTTCCTGTTTATGAAAGTGCAGGATGGTACACATGGCTCAGGATGATCAAACTGTGTCTGCACATCCAGGTGCCCTACTATATCTGTGGTTGTGTCTTTAAAGTGGTTGTAAACCCTTACATTTACCCAGTCAAGTGACTAGACTCTGTTAATACACAGAGATTAAACAAATCCTCTTACATATGATGCACCTATTTATCTGCAGCTATTTGTTACATCAGTTTAACCACTTCCCGTCCAGCCGCCGCAGATGTACTGCAGCAGGCTGGCTCTCCCAGGCAAACCGCCGTACAAAAAAAACAATAAAAATGACATAAATCTTTCCCGTAGTTAGTAAACGCAATAACTTTTGCGCAAACCAATCAAAATATGCTTATTGCTAATTTTTTTACCAAAAATATGTAGCAGAAAACAAATTGACCTAAAATGCTAAAAAATTTGGATTTTTACATTTTTTATGGGGGGAATGTTTTATAGCAGAATGTGAAAAATATTGTTTTTTTTAAAATGATGGCTCTTTTTTTGTTTATAGTGCAAAAAAAAAATCACACAGGTGATCAAATACCGCCAAAAGAAAGCTAAATTTGTGGGAAAAAAAGGACGTCAATTGCGTTTGAGTACAGCGTCGCACAATCGCGCAATTGTCTGTTAAAGTCACACAGTGCCAAATTGCAAAATAGGGCCTGGTCATTAAACAGCAAAATCTTCCGGGGCTAAAGTGGTTAAAGTCCAGAATTTGCATAGTTTTTCTGAGCTTCCAGAGGCACGGGGCAAGGATCTAATATCACACACTTCACAGCTCAGAGAGGAGAGTTGAGTGTAATCTAAGACCTAAGTGGAGGAAAGGGCCACACCCTCCTCTACGAACTCTTATAGGGAAACATGCACAGCTGAGGCTGTCAATCACAGGCTGTATGCTGGAGGCCACCTCCCTCATCCCCTTAGTCCCTTTGAGTCAGCACAGCCTGTCAGAAATGACTCATGCAGATAGGAAGGGTGCTTCAGATAGAAATCACACTTGGTACTTTTGATTTAGGCAAGTACTGTACACGCTATAGAAGGGTATACTTTGTTCATTTTTCATGTCAGAGATTTACAATCACTTTAACTATGAGCCCTGGTGATATGCAGCTTTTGCCACTAAAGCTGTTACGCACTGTAAAATATACTGTATGCTGTTTGTTATGCACACAGACAATGGGTCATGACAGTGGAGTATTTCACCATCCACAGTATACCCAGACTTCCAAATTGTGAAGGTTGGGATGTGCTGGTGCTGAAAACTGCATTCTGTGTACATTATACTCTGAGTTTACCACATAGTTACATGCAGGCTGTGGAGAAATCTTTCTCATCTTTTTTTACAATGGAGGAATGCTTGAAATGATGTATGGGTCTCAGGGAACCCCTGCGAAAATGATAAACAGTACTTACAGCTCATTATATATTAGTGTAATTGGGAAGTTATAGATATAATATTAAAAGAATAAGTGATGTTATGTACCTAGCACATTTGACATCCAGAGCGGTTCATTTTTAAACACTCCTTCCAATAAACAGCAACATTACTTTCAGTAAAAATCTTCAAATGAAACAAAGAATAATGGCAAGAAAATAATCTCAGATGGTGAAAAGCATAGTGTTCCTTTACATTGGTGGCCAGTCTAAAAATGCTCATGCACATTACCGGCCAATGAAGTGTCCCTTTACATTGTTAGTGACTTGGGAAATGCCCTTTACATTTTTGGAAAAGTGGCCCTCATACACTAGTGGTCAGTTGAAAAGTTTTTTTATACATTGGTGGTCAGTATAAAAGTGAAAATCAGAAGAAAGTTTATTATGTTGGGAGTCAGTAGAAGAGGTCCCCCTTACATTTGTGGTCAGATGGAGAGGTGCCCACTTACATTGGTGGTCAGAGAGATGTTGGAACAGGAACTATATAGACAATATCAGGTTAAAAAAAAAAATCAATTCCCCTCTGTTCATTGCTCAATGAACCCCTAGCAATCTCTGGAGGAATCCAAGGGTGCCATAGCATGCTGCTTGGGAAATTACAATGCAGACACATACCATTTGTCTCACAATACATAACCTGGTGCACCAGTCTGAATGATTCATTTTTCAAAGATGCACCCATTAGTCTATGTGTGAGGGTCCTCCTTATATATTTGATAGGCAACACTTTAAACTGTTTTAACCACTTGCCGACCAGTCACGTTGACTGTACTGCGGCAAAGTGGTTCGTTATCGTCTGGCGACGTAGACCTACGTCACCAGACATTCCCCTCTCTCGGCGGCGCGCGCGTGCCGCCGGAGGCTCGCTCCCGCTGTATTCAGTTACAGCGGGAGTCGGGCCAGGGGAGGAGCGGCGGTGATCACTGCCGCTCTTCCCCGATCGTCGGGGAATCGAGTGTGGAGATCCACCCGCTTGTGTAAACACAAGCGGGCGGATCTCCTAAGTGACAGACAGGGTCAGATTGCAGGGTTCAGCATCCCCCCACACACGTCAGTAAGCACCAGGCATACATTAACCCCTCCCTCTCCAATAAAAATTAACCCCTTCCCTGCCAGTGTAATTTTTACAGTAACAGTGCATATTTATAGCACTGATTACTGCAGTAATGTCACTGGTACCCCCAAAAGTGTCAAAAATGACAGTCAAGGGTCCGATCTGTCCGCTGCAATGTCGCAGTCCCGCAAAAAAAATCGCAGATCGCCGTCATTACTCGTTAAAAAAAACCACCAAGAATGACAGAAATCTTTCCCTTAGTTAGTAAACGCAATAACTTTGCGCAAACCAATCAAAATGCGCTTATTGCGATTGTTTTTACCAAAAATATGTAGCAGAAAACAAATTGGCCTAAAATGATAAAACATTTTGATTTTTAAATTTTTTGGGGGGGAATTTCATATAAAAAAATGTGAAAAATATTGCTATTTTTTCAAAATTGTAGCTGTTTTTTTGTTTATAGCGCAAAAAGTAAAAATCGCACAGGTGATCAAATACCACCAAAAGAAAGCTCTGTTTGTGGGAAAAAAAGGACGTAAATTTAATTTGGGTAGGGCGTTGCATGACCGCGCAATTGTCAGTTAAAATCGCACAGTGCCGAATTGCAAAAAGTGGCCTGGACGTAAGACAGCAAATTCCTCCGGTGGTAAAGTGGTTAATAAAATTTCCCCCCCATAGTATTTATCCAAAATGTAAAAATAAAATTGCTTACTGTATCTGCTTCCTTCCCATCAAGGAGCTTGAGATCTCTGAGAAGCCACATCTCAGCCACTTCATACTTCTCATCTAGACACGCTCGGTAGTGTTTAACCAAGGATATATGGACTTCTTCCTCTTTAGCCACTGAAAAACATGATTATTTTGGTGTTACACTGTTTATGTAATAACTGAAATGTCTCCACACTTATTTGTTACCATGTACATTCTTATGAAATAAATTGTTCATAAAACAGCTTGAAAGGCATTATTATGTTACTGTGTGTCATGGTGGGGATGCTTTACAGACCCTATTCATTTTATTTGGACTGGTAGGTCATCACAACACACAAAAGGTGGACATCATCTTTTACTGAACTTGGCTGCAGCCGCTGCTCCATTTGTTGGTAATAATGTAGACTTGTAATCACAGTAAACTGATAATAAGACGAAGCCTGAAGAACATTGTTATATCATAAATATATATAAATAATACACCTCAGGAAGTGCCGCCATGGCTAACAGAGGATAGACTTAGAGCTAAACTAGAGAAACTTAACATAAATAAATCCCCGGGACCGGATGGCTTGCACCCAAGGGTTCTAAATGAGCTCAGTCAGGTGATTGCCAGACCATTATTCTTGATCTTTAAGGATAGTTTACAGACAGGTATGGTGCCAGCTGATTGGAAAAAAGCCAACATGGTACCAATATTTAAAAAGGGGCCGAGATATATCCCGGGTAACTATAGGCCGGTCAGCCTAACATCAGTAGTCTGCAAAATTTTGGAGGGGATGATAAGGGACCACATACAAGACTTTAGTAATGAAAACGGTATTATTAGTAGTAATCAGCATGGATTCATGAAAAATCGTTCATGCCAAACCAATCTATTAACCTTCTACGATGAAGTGAGCTGCCACTTAGATAAAGGTAAGCCTGTGGATGTGGTGTATCTGGACTTTGCAAAGGCCTTTGACACCGTTCCCCACAAACGCTTACTGTGCAAACTAAGGAAGATAGGTATGGACCATAAGGTGAGTACCTGGATAGAGAACTGGCTCCAGGGGAGAGTCCAGAGGGTGGTGATTAATGGGGAGTACTCTGATTGGGCGGGTGTGGAAAGTGGGGTCCCCCAGGGTTCTGTCCTGGGACCAATCCTGTTTAATTTATTCATAAATGATCTAGAGGAGGGGATATCTAGTACAATCTCAGTATTTGCAGATGATACTAAATTAGGCATGCCAATATCTTCTATGCAGGATGTGGAAATCTTGCAAGCAGACCTGAACAAAATAACGGGGTGGGCAACTACATGGCAGATGAGATTTAATGTAGAAAAATGTAAAGTAATGCACTTGGGGGCCAGAAACCAGAAAGCAAGCTACTCACTAGGGGGGGAACCTCTGGGTGAGTCTAGGATGGAAAGGGACCTGGGGGTACTGGTAGACAACAGGCTTGGAAGTGGCATGCAATGCCAAGCGGCTGCAAGCAAAGCCAACAGAATACTGGGTTGTATAAAAAAGGGGATTCACTCCAGAAATAAAGAGATTATTCTTCCACTCTACAAGACTCTGGTCCGGCCACATCTGGAGTATGCTGTCCAGTTCTGGGCACCGGTCCTCAGGAAGGATGTGCTGGAACTGGAGAAAGTCCAGAGAAGGGCAACAAAAATAATTAGGGGAATGGAGGATATCAGCTATGAGGAAAGACTACAAGCACTGAACTTATTCTCTCTGGAGAAGAGACGATTGAGGGGGGATATGATATCAATGTACAAATACTGTACTGGCGACCCTAGCATAAGGAACAAACTATTCAGAGTAAGGGAGTACAATAAGACACGTGGCCACTCACTAAAACTAGAGGAAAGGCGGTTTAACCTTAAAGTGCGTAAGGGGTTCTTCACTGTAAGAGCGGTAAGGATGTGGAATTCTCTTCCGCAAGCAGTCGTATCAGCGGGGAGCATTGATAGTTTCAAAAAACTATTGGATGGACACCTTAAAGACCACAACATACAGGGGTATACAATGTACGGTTAAAAGCAAACACACACACACATCATAGGTTGAACTGGATGGACTTGTGTCTTTTTTCAGCCTCACTAACTATGTAACTATGTAACTATGTAATTGTGTGTCACAGCCGTAATACTATGATTCAGGCGTTAGCAGGCATTGTAGCATTGTGGTCAAAATGATTTGTCTACTTCTGACAGTTTCACTTTATGGAGATGGTTCCTCTGCGCCCAGGCCATACACATAATGGGATACAAAGTCCCTGATCTGCATGTCAGCTGGCTGTAGTCACTTGTACACTTAAAATCTCAGCCAGTGTTCATTTTGGCAGAAAATTCAGCTTTAGTTTTACTCATAGTCTTTTGACTAAAATGCCATTTTAGTTTTAGTCAAATTTTAGTCTTTTGACTAAAATGCTATTTTAGTTTTAGTCATATTTTAGTCATCCGAATTGCTTTAGTTTTAGTCATATTTTAGTTGACTAAAATCTCCAGTACATTTTAGTTGACTACAAATCAAATGGGTTTAGGTAAATTGTAAGGCATTATTTAAACATTTCTCTAGAATTTTTAAACCAGTTATATTGACCTGGAGTAAAAATGGAACAACATGTTATTATTTATGGTATTAGGTTTTTGAACACGCACTACAGACACAGATTTAGCCATTGTGATATATAACTTCTTTACAAATAAAACCAAGTTTCATAAACAAAACAAAAAAATAGCTTTTTGACAAACAGAAGTGCAACTTTAAAATACAAAAAAACTCGAAAACTTTAAGAGTCGGTTCACACTAGCGCGACTTGTCAGGCGACTTGTCAGTGCTCCCTCGCGGTCCATTGACCGCTACAGGACCCGTTTTAATAGGAGCGACACAAGTCGCTCCGACTTAGAAAAAGGGTCCTGTACTATTTCGGGGCGACCTCAGAGCGACTTTCATAGACTTCCATTATGTGAAGTCCCTGCAAGTCGCTCCGAAGTCGTGGTGCACGGGACTGCACAAGTCGCCCCCGAAGTAGTAAGGAGTCGTGTCGCCTCAGTGTGAACCCAGCTCTAAACTCTGTTGACTGTACTGTCATTGCACATATTACCTGAATATATTAGCAACATTTAATATTAAGAAAAAAATATAAGAAAAGCCTTTTTCTTAATTTTTTTGTTTCATCAGCTTAGTAGATGCCCCCTACTTTTGCTTAGAGCAATACATGTTTAAACGTTAATGTGCTATTATTACAGGCTCTGGATGCAAATGTGTTGCCAATTTAGAAATAGCCAGCAGAGTAGTGTTAATTTTGATGTCAATTTTCGATTAAGTTTTAGTTATAGTCTTTTGACAAAAATGTAATTTTAGTTTTAGTCGTATTTTAGTCTTATGACTAAAATGTCATTTAAGTTTTAGTCATATTTAAGTAATCTTTAGTGGACAAAAATATTTTAGTCAACGAAATTAACACTGATCTCAACTTATAAGTGCCCAAAACTGAGCACTTATGGGTTCATTTAGTGCAAACTTTTCATTTTTAATCCCTCTATAGTGAACCTGGGCTCTCAGCTGAGCCAGGTGAACCTGGGGACCACAGGGGGGAGGGGGTGATTACTGGATGATAGAAGTAATCACTTCTACTATTCAGAAGAAAGCAAATTGATTTGCATAGTTCTCTGGTATATATGAAAGAAAGGGGTGATGCGCTATTCAGGTGTAGGAATATGTGTAAGGAAAACAATTGTCATAGGCAAAAATATAAAAAAGTGCAGTACACTGTAACAACAGATCAGAAAAAAACTTTAAAGTTTTTTCACAAAAATAAATAAGAAATTGTATCAATTATGATAAAAATCCACACGTGCATAGATAAAAAAAATAAATAAAAAAAAATAAATAAATAAATATTTATGTTTTTTTGAAGGGTGTAAAAAAGAATATTTATAATGTTCATCCATTCATAAGTTGATTTTTTAGGTGCTCTCACCTCTAAAAATTAATAGTCAGTATTTGTAAAAATATAGAAAATCTTCCAATAGGTAGGGTGACTTCTCCTCTCAGCGTATCATCCCCAGATATGTGAAAAAAATAAATAAACAATATAGCGTAATATTGTCATTAAAAAATACCAGAAAATACACAGATAAACCAGGATCATCAACTACTATTCCATAAGTGCATGTGGAAATCCGTGCTGTGAAATGCACATCCGTGCCAGTAAAATAATATAAAATGAAAGGAACCAATCCACATGTGCTGTGAACAAAGCGTGTGGCTAAAATGTGCGCTCACCTGTAGCATAAAATCACTAAGCCTTTAAAAACCTATAGAATCTCCTCTATAATGGCAGGGCTGTCTTCATATAGCAATCCTCTCGGTATATATAGAAAATAAGGAAAGGTCCATATTGAAGTAAAAACAGAAAAATGTTATTACATAAAAAAACAAATCTCGCTTACGTCAAGTTAAGGGACAGATGCACATGCTCTGTCTATTGGCTCTACTTGTGCTTGGAAGCCGCTGAGTCAAGAGCTGTTTGTTCGGACTGCACTTCCTGACCTGACCGCAATTAGAGATTGGCTATACAGGGGAGCAGAGTAATAGATCCTCAGTCCCTTACCTTGATGTAAGTGAGATTTGTTTTTTTATGTAATAAAATTTTACTGATTTTACTTCAATATGGACCTTTCCTTATTTTCTATATATACTGAGAGGATTGCTATATGAAGACAGCCCTGCCATTATAGAGGAGATTGTACAGGTTTTTAAAGGCTTAGTGATTTTATGCTACAGGTGAGCTTGCATTTTAGCCACACGCTTTGGTGGAAGATTATTACCCACTTTTTTTGGGGTACCGCACAGTGTTTACAGCACATATGGATTGGTTGCTTTCACTTTATATTATTTCACAGCACGGTTTACCACATGCACTTATGGAATAGTGGTTGATGATCCTGGTTTATCTGTGTATTTTCTGGTATTTTTTATGACAATAGTATACTATATTGTTTTTTATTTATTTTTTTCACATATCTGGGGATGATACATTGAGAGGAGAAGTCACCCTACTGATTGGAAGATTTTCTATTTATTTACAAATACTGACTATTCATTTTTAGAGGTGAGAGCTTCTGAAAAATTAACTTATGAATGGATGAACTTCATAAATATTCTTTTTT
This sequence comes from Pelophylax lessonae, assembly GCF_965119305.1. Classification (NCBI taxonomy): domain Eukaryota; kingdom Metazoa; phylum Chordata; class Amphibia; order Anura; family Ranidae; genus Pelophylax; species Pelophylax lessonae. The sequence continues at coordinate 736,095,655 of NC_138768.1, forward strand.
ACACCCTTCAAAAAAACATAAATATTTATTTATTTTTTTATTTATTTTTTTGCACGTGTGGATTTTTATCATAATTGGGACTATTTCTTATTTATTTTTCTGAAGAAAATTTGAAGTTTTTTCTGATCTGTTGTCACAGTGTACTGCACTTTTTGATATTTTTGCCTATGATATCAATAATTGTTTTACTTACACATATTCCGACACCTGAATAGCGCACCACCCCTTTCTTTCATATTTTACCTTACAAGCCTTTGAGTACTTGTTTTGGTGGGTGCTGCAGTTCCCCTATAGGTGTGGTCAGTAGCCACCATAGCAGCGCACCTTTCCCATTGCCTCTTCTTTCTCTGGTATATATAATTTAATTAATGTTGTCAGAAAACAGCTATTTTGTCTTCTGTAACATGCATAACTGAAGTTGAAGCTGTAGCCATTTTGGCAAACACCAGGGGACCTTTATCCAACATGCAACAGCATCAACATTCCCTATAGCAAAAACCCATTATTAGTGGTAATATCCTCTTGCTACTTCCCATAAGTCTGCTTTGGTCTTGACCAGCATGTCCTCCAGTAGTAATAAAGGGATACTGATCCTCAGCAAACACTAGGTGCGAAGCTGTACAATTCTTTTTCCTTCGTTTTCTCCTGCTAAATCCAATTTTCACTTTTAAGGAAAGTATGGAGAGGAGGCAAAAAAAAAAAAACACTCTTGGTCATGAACTTCCAAGCAAAATGAATGTTCATCTGGCCAGGATGGAGCTGTAATTCGTGTTTTATAAGTTAGTGAAACCTAACTGCCTCTGATAATAGCATGTACCATGCAAAATATATCAGTAAAGCTGTTTCAACACTGCACTGCCACATTTTTAGCCAACTTCTTACTGTGCCTACAAGTCCATTTCACTGCCAACAAATGAAGCAGAAGCTGGAGCCAGGTTCAGTAAAGGTCCTTCTTCTATGAGTGCTTTAGCATCTTTCTGTTCTAAAACTTTGACATTGGTAAAGGAAAATAAGCAGAGGCTTATTTTGACTTTTTCTAAAATTCTAACTACAGAAAGGGCATACAGAAATTAAACGTTTTAATCAACCTTTTCTCCACTAAAGAAAAAAATAAAACACCTGAAAAACTAGATTTGTTGAATTGTGGGATAGATATTCTTCAGTAAAATTTATTTTATGTCACTTACACTAAAATCGGTGGCAAAGCAAATTCTTTTTTTTTTTTTATTTAAAATTTTCAAGTATAACAAAGTAGAAAACATGTATAGGCAAATACATTGAACCAGCAAAAACACAAGTACATTGGAGATAAAGGGGGGGGGGGTAGAGGGCATGCCGGTGGCGAGCAGGGGAAGGAGGGATGGGATGAAGGAATGGTCAGAACTCAAAGACCTAGTCATGGGTGGGATCAGGGAATGTAGAGGTCACATGGATAAGGGGGTCACGTACTCAAAATGTGAAATCTTCAAGGGGAGAGTCCGAGTCCTTAGATATGTGATTGAGAAAAGTGTTCCATTTGACGTGGAAGGACTGGGCCGCCGAGGGGGCCGTAAAGTCTGTGTTGAGGCGGTCAATAGATAGGAGTGTGGTTAGTTCTGACGTTATCATACAGATAGGGGGAGGTGTGGAAGAGATCCAATGCTTCAAGATCATTCGTCTGGCAACAAGTAGGCTGGTGAGGATCCAAAGACGAGGAGGGTCAGCCGAGGTGCTCGACCATTTCTGTAGGCGTTTGTCCCAGTAGCCGAACAATAGTAGGAGAGGGTCTTTTGGAAGAGATATATTAGTGACATTTTTGATGAAGGCAAGGACTTGATCCCAGAATAGCGAAATGTACTGACAGTCCCAAAATTTGTGAAAGAGGGAGGGCCTCTCGGCAGAGCAAAGAGGACACTTATGGGCGTCCGGGATCGTCTTGTCAGAGAGGAAAGGAGCAAAGCAAATTCTGATTGGGTCATCATCTTTAGCCATTCATCATTGCTCTAAACTCCCTCTACTAAAATGTGTTTCTTCAAATAGTGGTTTTGGCCCACATACACATCTGCACACAGCAGACATATTGAAACAATGACTTCATTTTTCAGTCTATTTGCTAGTCTCTTACATAGGAATATAGTCATGACCAAAAGGCCACCTGATATGCCAAAATATATTTTAAAATAGACATCAGGTAAAGAAAAAGTACCTACAGGTGTAAGATGATTGTAGCCCAATACAACATATTAGGGCCAGCTCAGAATCAGTCCTGTTACTTGCAGATGCCAGCAACATGAGATACTCTTAGCTGACTGATCCCCGGGCATTAGCAATTTAGCTAAGCGCTATTGTTTTTCTGACTTGTGCTGTCAATCTTTGTTTTGTATTACAACAAAACACACACCCCAATGCTAGACTACAGACAACAATCAATTACATAATTAAAATATACTGTACATCTATACATTTTTTAAAAGGCTGGGGATATGCAATTCTTTTTAGCTTGGTTTGTGAGTCAGATACTTCTGTTACCTAGCAAAGCCCGGTCCCAGACCTCTAAGCTTCCTACACTGCAGTTTAGCAATGCTGTCTGGTACAGAACCCACCCCACTCAGGGAATGGACAATGAAAGAAAGCAGGATACTGCTGAGGTTATTCCTCTGTTCTTCCCTTTTGTAAATATGTACACAGACAGCACTGCAAACATTGACTCAAAATGCTGTCTCTTTCAAAACTCATGTGGATAATAAAACAGTTATCAAAGGATATTGAAGTATTTAAGCAGGTTTTGTGTAAAAAAAAAAAAAAAAAAAAAAAAAAAAGCAGATAAAAAAGATCCAAATGGATGCAATCACAGCTTTCACAATAGTACAACTTGTAAATAAATAGATGCCATTCATTAAAATGATTGCTTAGAACAGTAATCATCACTTTTATAAGCAATCATAGTGCAGAAAAATAGAAACAAAATCTTGATCACCTCCCCAGAGTAGTACAGGGGTTAATTTACTAAAACTGGAGAGTGCAAAATCTGGTGCAGCTCTACGTGGAAACCAATCAGCTTCCAGGTTTTATTGTGAAAGCTTAAAATGATTGTAAAGTCTAGTTTTTTTTTTTAAATAACATACATGTTATACTTACCAGCTCTGTGTAGTTGGTTTGGCACAGGGCAGCCTGAATACTCTTCTTCTCAGGCCCCCCGTTGCCCCTCCCTCCCGTAAAGCGCCCCCACAGCAAGCAGCCTGCTATGGGGGCACCTGAGCTGAGCTGCAGCTCTGTATGCCCATTCAGACACTGAGATGCCATTCGGCCCGCCCCCTCTCTCTCCTGATTGGCTAAATGACTTTGATTGACAGTCGCGGCATAACAGCTGTGTCTCAGCCAATCAGGAGGGAGAGTCCCGGACGGACGAGGGACTCGTAGACATTGCTGGATAGACATGGGGCTCAGATAAGTATTAGGTGGTGCCGGGGAGGCTGCTTCACACAGAAGGCTTTTTATCCTAATGCATAGAATGCATTAAGATAAGAAAACCTCCTGACTTTACAACTCCTTTATTGAATAAGCTGAAGTTAGAAGCTGATTGGTTACAATGCACAGCTGGAGCAGATTGTGAACTTTCCAGTTTTAATAAATTATCCCACAGCGTTATTATGGTAACACTGCACTGCTCTGTTTACAGTATGTATGTTTGTTAAAAAAATAAAATGTTTAAAAAATTGAAAACAATTATTATTATTTATTCTAATTTTTTACATACTGTCACCAGTCAGTATCCATGATCACCGCCACACCATTCATATGATGGAAGCTGTACTGGACTGGTGACAGTATGAAGAAAGAAAATTGTGGGAAAAAAAAACTAAATGTATTTAATTTATTGATTTCCAAAAAAATTGGGCCAAAAATTACAACTTTAAAAAACTCACAATGCCTCTTACTAAATACCTTGGGGTGTCTAATTTAAAAAAAGTGGTAATTTTGGGGGTATTTGTACTGTGCTGGCATTTTAGGGCCTCAAGAAATGAGATAGGCAGCCAGGACATCAGAGAAAAAGAATAAGCTATTGCGCTGACTGGAACCCAACTGTTATTAAACGGGGAACATAAGAGGGCCAGCAAAGTAATAGGGAACACCAGGTAAAATGGATGCAGGTCCTCCCAAATTAGGTCTTGAGATCCTAATGCACATATAAAAACAAGAGGGCGCCCTCTTGTATTTGTTTTTCAGCCAGGACATCAGGACGTATCAATTTTCAAATATACTGAATACCCTATAGTTTGTAGACTCTATAACTTTCGCACAGAATAAATATTATAAACTGATTTAGGTTTTTTTTTTTTTTTTTTTAACAGTAATATGTAACAAAATTCACTTAGCCCTACATTTATAAAGAAAGATTATTTATTAATTTTATAGCAGAAACAATTAAAAAACTATTTTTTTTCTAAATTTTTGGTATTTTTTTGTTTATGTAGCAGAAACTAAAAATCTCAGTGGTGATTAAATACCACCCGAAGAAAGCTCTATCTGTCACAAAATATGTTAAAAAATTCATTCGGGTACAATGTTGAATCACTAAGTTATTGGCATTCAAAATGTGACAGCGGTGAAATCTCAAAATTGGTAAGGACAGGAAGGGGGTGAAAGTGTCCGATATTGGAGTATATCCACTTTGAGGCCAGCTTTATAAACTGAAAAACAAGCTTAAAAAGCAAAGAAGAAAACTACTTTATATTATATGAAGCAAATCATGTAGATGATGTGCCTGTGGAAACTAATACACTAGTTAAACCATGTGAGCACACAAACCACCTTCAATGCTAATTTATTCTTGGTCACAGAATTTTCATGCCCCTTTGAACTTGTGGATTTCCTCAAATTGCTCTGGTTTCCAATCAAAAACATACCTGAGTGTTTAGTGGTTTTTGGCAACATTAACCTAATGTCGTACAAATGGTCCAAGGTGGGAAAACCTCAGGCTAACCTTACAAGTGTTACATTAGCTTAGAGAACACACCTTTTCCCTATTGCACAAGGGATTACTTTGCTAAAATGCACAATATTATACATACAAAGATCTCCATCCTTTGCAAGAACAGAATGGTCCTAGCTGACTTGCAGACTTATATACAGTATCACACAAAAGTGAGTACACCCCTCACATTTTTGTAAATATTTTATTATACCTTTTCATGTGACAACACTGAAGAAATTACACTTTGCTACAATGTAAAGTAGTGAGTGTACAGCTTGTATAACAGTGTAAATTTGCTGTCCCCTCAAAATAACTCAACACACAGCCATTTATGACTAAACCGCTGGCAACAAAAGTGAATACACTCAGTTACTGTAAAATGTCCAAATTGGGCCCAATTAGCCATTTTCCCTCTCCAGTGTCATGTGACTCTTTAGTGGTACAAGGTCTCAGGTGTGAATGGGGAGCAGGTGTGTTAAATTTTGTGTTATCACTCTCACTCTCTCATACTGGTCCCTGGAAGTTCAACATGGCACCTCATGGTAAAGAACTCTCTAAGGATCTGAAAAAAAGAATTGTTACTTTACATAAAGATGGCCTAGGCTATAAGAAGTTTGCCAAGACCCCAAAACTGAGCTGCAGCACGGTGGCCAATACCATACAGCGATTTACCAGGACAGGTTCCACTAGTAACAGGCCATGGTTGACCAAAGGAGTTGAGTGCACTTGCGTCTTTGGGAAATAGACGTATGAGTGCTGCCAGCATTGCTGCAGAGGTTGAAGGGGTGGGGGTCAGCCTGTCAGTGCTCGGACCATACACTGCACACTGCATCAAATTGGTCTGCATGGCTGCCGTCCCAGAAGGAAGCCTCTTCTAAAGATAATGCACAAGAAAGCCTGCAAACAGTTTGCTGAAGACAAGCAGACTAAGGACAGGGATTACTGGAACCATGTCCTGTGGTCTGATGAGCCCAAGATAAACTTATTTGGCTCAGATGGTATCAAGCGTGTGTGGCAGCAACCAGTTGATGAGCACAAAGACAAGTTTTTCTCGCCTACAGTCAAGCATGGGGTGGGAGTGTCATGGTCTGGGGCTGCATGAGTGCTGCCGGCACTGGAGAGCTACAGTTTATTGAGGAAACCATGAATGCCAACATGTACTGTGACATACTGAAGCAGAGCATGATCCCCTCCCTCAGGGAGGATCCCTTCCTGGGCCGCGGGCCGCAGACACAACTTCAAGACAACCACTGCCTTGCTAAAAAAGCTGAGGGTAAAGGTGATTTACTGGCCAAGCATGTCTCCAGACCTAGACCCTATTGAGCATCTGTGGGGCATCCTCAAATGGAAGGTGGAGGAGCGCAAGGTCTCTAACATCCACCAGCTCTGTTATGTCGTCAGGGAGGAGTGGAAGAGGACTCCAGTGGCAACCTGTGAAGCTCTGGTGAACTCCATGCCCAAGAGGGTTAAGGCAGTGCTGGGAAATAATGGTGGCCACACAAAATATTGACACTTTAGGCTCAATTTGAACATTTTCACTTAGGGATGTACCCACTTTTGTTGCCAGCGGTTTAGACATTAATTACTGTGTGTTGAGTTATTTTGAGGGGACAGCAATTTACACTGTAATACAAGCTGCACACTCACTACTTTACATTGTAGCAAAGTGTAATTTCTTCAGTGTTGTCACATGAAAAGATATAATAAAATATTTACAAAAATGCGAGGGGTGTACTCACTTTTGTTAGATACTGTATGTCAACAACAAAGCACTCCTCCTGAATTTAAAGCAGAGTTGCTCTGAATTGAGAAGGAGATGCAAAAATGTTGCAGGAGGTGTGGCTATCAGCTTTGTCACTTCTGATTCACAAGCTTGTAAGTCAATCAGCACCTGATCACACCTAGTCTTGCTAATTTTTTTCAGAATTGATAGCACTGCCCATGTTGTGTGGTCAGTGGAGTTGGTAAAGACCTTGCCACCTAACTCTTGGCTCGTGGCTTGGAGGTAAAATAAGTTTTTTGTTTACTTTTAGAGACTTGTGTACATCACATAGTAACTGAACTTATTATGTGTTTTGACTGTTTTACAGAAGCCATTAGTCAAGCTAAGTTAAACGTAACCCTTAACCCAGCCCTTAAAATCAATTCTTAGAGGGTAACTTCACCCAAAAGGAAAAGTTCTGCTTTTCCACCCCCTCCTCCCTCCTCTACTACTTTTGGACACATTTTTGTTGGGGTGCCTGGTTTTAACAGAGCATCTGAAGTTGTACCCCCTTTGCCTGCAGCCTTCTGGGACACATCACAGGTCCCTGAAGGCTGCAGGACCATTCACAAAGCACAGTATAGGTCCTGCATACACAGTGGGAAGCTGGCTGAAACACCACAAAGAATCACATCTGACTTTTTACACTAAACATGCTGACGCCAGGGACACGAAGACTGAAGAAGATCTGGCCTAGGTGAGGACAGTGCTGGATCCCTGGACAGATAAATGTCCTTTTATTAAAAGTTACCAGCTACAGTTTATGTAGCTGCTGACTTTTAATTTCTTTGTGGAGGGACTGAAGATTCTCTTTAACACGTAACATGGCCATAGCACTTATCCCAAATACTCTCCTCTCCTTAAGTGCCCATTCACACTACTGCGACTTGTCAGGCGACTGGTCAGCCTGACAAGTCGCGGTCCATGCAGTGCTATGGGAACCGTTCTAATAGGAGCGACTCAAGTCGCTCCGACTTAGAAAATAGTTCCTGTACTACTTCGGGGTGAAATCGGAGCGACTTGCATTGACATTCCTTATATGAAGTCCATGCAAGTCGCGCCGAAGTCGCGGTGCACGCGACTTCACAGGTCACCCCCGAAGTCGTGCCGTGGTAGTGTGAACCGGCACTAAAAGACAAGTTTGGCAATCCAAAAACAAACAATTATAGTCACCTAGCTGGCTGCAGCACCTGTCCCCCACCTTCTGTTTCCCGAGAACCGCTGATTGCTCAGTTCTCGGTAAAAGGTCTGCAGATAGCTGGTGACTGTCAGTCACCTGCTCCCTGCTCTGCCCTTTCAGCGCTCACTGGAGTGGCAGGAGTGGATGGCTCAATCTCCCAGCGGCTTGCTGAGAGGCTGAGCCAGCTGCCAGTCCAGGCATCTGGGTGTAACCTGACTGTAAAATCAGGATCGATCCAGAGCCTGAACCGGCTCCGTGATTTCAGCTGAACACCAGGCTTTTGGCTAAAAACAGGTCACAGGAGTTCAGAACTAAGTGCACTCCTGTGACCCATAGGAAAAGTATAGCCAAAAGAGCTTTGGCTATACTTATCCTTTAAAGAATAAATAAAGGCAGCACCTAATTTTAGATGTAAAGAATAGTGCCATTTGTGTTCCATTCAAAAATTTGCCTCCTTTCCGGTCCTGTAAATACAACAGATATTTAAAAGAAATCTCTGTAAAGTGCAGTAAACCCCTTCTTAAAAACTGCCACCAGAACAAGTGCCCTATTAGAAAATTTCCCATCTATTCCTGTTTGTGTATTGTGATGACAATTCACAATTTTTGATTTTTCTTTACTTTTAGTCCTTGTGACAACTGTCACCAGAACCAATAGACAGAATGAATCTCCAAACAGACACAGAAAAAACCCTCACTTCTCTGCCCAAAAGCATATACTTTAATCCATCACCTTAACAAATCACCTGTGCAGTAGTGAACATTAGTAGAAGCTCCTCTTATTTAAGTTAAGTTTACCATGTTAGTTTGATTCTCAGGGTTATTTTCTCCTGTTTTCCATAAATTCATTTTTTTCATAAATTTCAAGGTTCAATACTACATCCTATGGTCTATAAAACTACAAATTCAGGTTTACATTAAACACCTGGTTTATTTTTCACTTTGTAAAAAATTTCCAGCTCACTCGTCTAATTTTTCCTTTAAGATGTAATTTGCTAAAAATGTTTATAGGTGGCACGTCAGAATTCAAAGCTTCTACAATGGTCATTTGAGATGAACTCTCACATGTGTATGATCACATTAAATCCACCACATTGTAATTACTGGATATACCTGTGGGTCTGGAGCAAAGGGTAACACAATGACAAATACTACAAACAATAAGTATAACTAGAGCTCCAAATCTGATATAAGCTATCATAAGACAGTGTTATTAAAGGGCAATGTTTTTACCTTTTCTCCTGTTTCAGATCTCCCTGGTTGTCTACACACCACATCCCAGGCTGCACTTTATCTCACTTTATGTATTTAAAAATTAGTCTGCTCCTATAATTTTTCGTATTTACTGTGTTCATTAAAAAAATGTACCTTTTTTGAAAATTGTACATTATATGATTATATGGTAATCAAAAGCAATGGCTATTTTCTCAGACTAGACTACAAATAATAAGTATCTAAAATCATATGAATGTAAAATAGATTACATTTGTAGTTCAGCAGGGATAGGGCCATACCTTGGCATCAGCAGGTTAATGATTTTAGGATTGTAAATGCAGAGATCCTACTATGTCAGCATTTCTACAGACATGTAATAAATTATAATTAATATAATTATTATGCAGGTTTTATATAGCACCAACAGTTTACGCAGTGCTTTACAACATAAGGGCAGACAGTGCAATTACAATATAATTGAATACAGAAGAAATCAGAGGGCCCTGCTAGTTAGAGCTTACAATCTAATGTTAACCAATTCCATGGCTTCTACAGAAAAATAAAAATATATGTTTTGGTACTGACCTTTTAACCATGACTGGAATCTACTTGACAGAAACCCTTACTGAATTAATTCTTGGCATACAAGAACTCATTTATTGGAACTTGCAGTAAAAACTGGATTTATGTTATATCTTAGATTTATGTTATTTTAATTTATATTTATGTGACCTAAAAGGAAAACACTTAAAGTGTAACTAAAATAAACTTTTTTTTAATTTTGAGTGGAGAGGGATTAGAACACCTGTCAGGTTTAATGGCTGTCTGTACCCCGGTTAGGGAGATTCATTCTTTCTATTTGTCCTATTTACCTTCATCATTGAAAGTGAACATAAAAGAAAATCCCAAATTTTGTGTTGAAATTGGAACAATACTAGAGAGGAAGACTTCACAACACTAGTTCTGGTGACCCTGGTGATACACAGTGATTCCATCACTTTGGATGGATTTCCTCTCATTTCCTGTTTCGGCAATGGGACAGGAAGTAGAGTAAGGCCCCTTTCACACTAGCGGACCATTCAGATCCGCCTGTCAGTTTTTCAGTCGGATCTGAACGGTTCCCCAATGCATCTCTATGGGGCATCGGATGTCAGCGGAGACTTGTCCGCTGACATCCGATCCGATCCCGTCCGTCAAATCTGGATGGATGGAAACCCTATTTTCCATCCGTCCAGCGGAACGGATGGGATCGGATGAGAACGGACAGGCGGTCTGTTCTCATCCGATTCCCCCATAGAGAACAGCTGGGACCTGACAGCTCTGGCTGAGCTGCCATCCGCTTGCTCAGCGGGGGATCGGCGGATAGATCCCCCGCTGAGAAAAACGGAGTCCGCTGACGGACTCCAAGTGTGTAAGGGGCCTAAATCTCTTTCCATCTGGAACACAGATGGAAAAAATAAAAAATGATGGGGGTTATAACCCTGCCTGACTCTATCTAAGTTAAAAATAAATTCAACCTGCCCAAAATATACTCCCCAAAATCTATTTTACCTACACTATATATTTTTTATTAATTTATTAAATTTACAAAAAAAATCTGATTTTTACAAAGCTTGAAATCACTGCAAATATAAAGCTTTGGAAAAATAGCAACATTCCTTTGCTGCCTATATAAATAAAACTCTTCTTTATAATGCTTGTTGAGTTATGTGATCACAAATATGACTTTCAATTTCTATTTAAAAAAATCTGGAAGTTACAAAAGTTAGACAAATGAGCTGGGACTAAATCTAAAACATCATGTCAATGATTACCCATGGCTTGCGTTGAAGAGTCAGAACCAACTGCACCTACTACATACACAGTTTGAAATTTCCACTGCAGTAGTTATCTGCCTACATACATAAGTAGAAGTTGGCACAGAAGTTGATAAACACATGTATGTCATACCAAGGATTCCAAATTGTCTCAGTGACTATAGGCAAATGCTATAGTCAGGTTTCACAGTGATCACATGGCAGGTTACTGTGATTTCTCATGTGATCTCTCATCACTAATAAAGAAAGTCTGTTTATTAGGGATCACAGTTTGGTGAAATGCAATGGAGTCAATTGGGAAAGCAGAGCTAAGTAATTTTGGTGTTTTTTTCGGGGTGCAATGGGCTTTAAATAGCTCCTGGTGGATATAAAAGCCTATTGCAACTATCCTAGACTTGTCACCTGTTTTTTTTTTTTACTTTATTCCATAGAAAGAAAATACAACAAAGGAAATAAAATAATACATTAAAAAATGTAAGTGATGGTATACAAATAACAATAAAATACGCAAAAACAATAAGAACCAATTAAAGAACATTAAATAAAATAAACTTCACCAAAAGAACATAGCCTTTAAATAAAGAAAGAAATCGATTTTTTTTCATGCAAATTTCACCCAAAAAGCTCAAGGGCAAGGGGTAAAATTGAAAGTCTCCAATGAAATTCTACAGACTGAGAAATTGGTAGTTTTGTTGCATATTATTTTGGTCGTGCCTACTGTTTCAATGTGACAGCTAATGCTCCAATGAACCCCAATGTATCCATCAGGGTAAAGTTAAGATGTCAATGTGCTGCAGATATTATGCTCACCAATGCTATATTGAATATACACACATCAATAGACATCGTTTCATGTAACATATAAAGACTAATCCCACCACTTAAATAAAACCTGGGTGGTCATGCCTATAGAACAACTATAGGGTAGTCAGTCTAAAGAACAACAACTGTAAATATAACTAAGAAACTGTAGTGGTTGTCTACATTTAGCAAATTATTTTTTAATCTCTCATTAAACATTTCCCCTCCCCCTGCTCTTTGCTCTTTACCCCTACCATGTTACTTAGATTTAGCATTAAGTTGAAATACCATTTAGAAACATCCAAGTTTATTTAAAAAAAAAAAATTACTATATTTTAGATCTTAAAATTAAAATCAACCAACTTAGCTCATTAAAACCTGCTAGACTTATATGGCTGAATATAAAACTTCAGAACACTCTGATTAAAAAGAGCAGGAAAAAAGATTTGATTAATCTTTCACCAGCTTTGTCTCTTCTCATTGTATCTCTCACAATGTGTGAACGACACAGAAAAAGAAAATATGTTTGACAGGAGGACTGCCATCCTCACAGGCTAGTGCCTGATGCAGTACTGTAACACATAAATGTGGCATGGCACACAAACTGGGAGATGTTAGTGTACTAAACCTACTTCAAATTCTCACTATTATAGTCAACAGCATCATTATTCTACCTCTTTACACAACAATAGTAATACAACTGTGAAACAGAAATATTATCCTAAATAGAAAAAATGGAATCGCATAATACATGATGTACACTATTTATGGAACGTTCATTACCTGATGTGCATAAGTAAAACCTCTCCTTGTGTTTCGACCTTGTTTCAATGAACTCATATAAAGTGTGTCCCTGAGGCTTAAAAAGTTTCTTCTCCATGTCTTCCTTTAACAGTGACGACATGTCCACAATCTGATGACCCTTTGTAGATAAATGTCATCAACATACAGATGGGAGATCTTCTGTTTGTCCTTTCTGCAAGTTACTTCTTGGGCCTTTAAGTAATAGATGAACACCTTATCCACCTCTGCAAGTCTTCGCAGGACAGCTCACACAAGACTCGTTATATCCTCTGTATTGATGTTCTGGAATCCCTGGAGCTCTAAGCGTTTGTACAGGTACTCATATTCTAACGTTTAGAGATGCACAGCAGTAACGTTATTGTCATTTATAGAGTTTTTGTAAATTTGAAAATGAAAGAAAAGAAAAGACGTTTAGGCTCCATTATAATAATCTGTTAACAGCTGTCCTGATGTATTGATTGAGCTCCTCTTCCATTAAGACTATTATTACAAGTAGCAAGTGAAGGCACGGCCTCTCTGTTCTAGTGCTGAACACTTAACGCTTCCCACAAGTCTATACCCATGGCGTTGCCTTAGAACAAGGAGCCAGACAATTCCCAGTTCAAAACCACTTTCTAAAACCATGCAGCATCCCCCCTGCATTATCGCTAAGAGCTTCACTTCATGAAAAGAGAGCTGTATTCATTTATATTCGTCAGTGCCTTGTACAGGGGCCAAGAGTTATTTATTAAAAGTCACTCTCTTAATCAATTCACATTAACGGAGCGCAAATCAGTGCACTATTTCTCTATATGCCTAAATTTCACAACTGCATCTATTTATCTTCCCTCATTGGTCTAGACTGATTTCCCAAAAATGGCCATACCAAAATGTAATAGCCACGTTTCTCCAGAGTTCTCTGGTCATCAAAGGCTACAGACTGTCACCTAATCTATCAAGAAACACAAGAAACACTTTAAGAAGCAATTCTGACCAAATATATATCCCCTTATAAAAAAAAGATTTCAGGAATATTCATATTTTTTAATAAAGTTGGATGTCAGCTGAAAGTTAAAAGCGGGCAGTGGCGGAGCTAGACTTTTAAAACAGGGGTGGCAAGGTATTCACCTCCCCACGTCAACACCGGTGATGGGGCACTGTTCCCCCCCACGTCAACACCGGTGATTGGGCACTGTTCCCCCCCCCCCCCCCCCGGCAACACCAGAGATGGGGCACTGTTTGGGAATAAAATCATTGAAAGTAACACTTGCAGGGCACATAATGCTCCCAGTACTTTTATACCAAAACTTTTTTTTTTTTTTAATTAAATAATATAATAAATGCTTATCCAGGTAAAATAGTTAATATTCCTTATAAAGTGCAATATTATAATATTAATAAGTGAATAAAAACGTTTGTGTCAGCCAGAGATATAAAATAGGTAGCATAGAAAGACCCATTATTTGTGCTATGTGCTATACGGACGTTTTTAATCACTTATTTTTCTATTATAATATTGCACTTTATAAGGAATATTAACTATTTTATCAGGATAAGTACCGGTATATATTCTGTTTTTTGGCACGCTGCATTGATTCTTGCATGGACACTGTACAGCTATAGCGCTGTAAGGGGCAGCACGGCACTCATGTGATCGGCTGCTGCTTTTCTCCTCTCTCTCCTCCCTCAATCTGATTCACTCCCTCACTGACGTCAGCAAGAAGGCGGAGAGGAAAGGAGGAGAGAGGGGGCAGTCACGTAAGCGCCGAGCTCTGAGACACAGTGTGTGCAGCCGGCGGCTTTACAGAGGAGACGGCGCTGACAGGTGGGGAAAGTCCAGAACGCAGCGCAACTAATCGACGGAGCAACTAATCGATAATGACAATCGTTGACAACGACTTTCATTATCGATTATTATCGATTTCGTTGATTAGTTGTTTCAGCTCTAAATCAAACAGTGTAATGTTTTCAGCGGGGTGGCAACAGGGGTGGCAAGGACTTCGTCTGGGGTGGCAATTGTCACCCCAACTAGCCCTCTGGCTCCGCTACTGAAAGTGGGCTTGCATGAGAGTGCCTGCTCTGTAACCAAATGGGCTGGATTGAAGGGTGCTTTGGGTGTCAGAGAGAAAAGGCTCAGAATGACCATTCCAAATGCGGCAGTAAAGTGTATGTGTACCTAAAACCTCTTAAAGTTTGTATACAGAAGGAAATAATTAGAATCCCTGTCAAGTCGATATTGCTTTCTGTATACCTACAGTAAGGCTCAGAAACATTAGTGTGCATTTTGCTTTTTGTATCCTACCTAAACAATTGAGTAATGTCCATGATACTTGTTTAATTTACACTAACGTCCAAATATTCAAGACAAATGTTCCCGGTGTACCCACTTCTTCAAAATTCAAGCAGTATTAATACACAATGTTTCAGCAGAATGGTGATAAGACAATCTCTAAGGGAAAAAAAAACACATAGACAAACATATACAGCAATGGTAATTAAACGTGGATAATTAGTAAAATAAAGCAGGGATGAAATTGGAGTGGGGAAAAGTCACAGAAGTGAGAGTGGTTGTAGGATTGCTGGATAGTGATTTAGAAAACTGAGGTCCACATTTAATCCAAAAACTGTTCTGTCAAATAGATATTATTCTTTGTTCAAAAGCTTTCCTTCCTGAGTAGTTTTGAAGTTCTATTTAAGAACCAAAACATTAATGCCTTTCATAGTGTGGTCTGGTTGTGTCCTGTTTTCCCAATGTAAGGTCCTTTGTTGCATCTGCATTGGATGAGCTACACAACATTGCTGGAGGTACAGCTGAATGATCCTGTAATATTGAAAGTCCCTTTTGTGTGTGTGAAACTTTTTAATGGCTTGATTTGATTGGACAGTATGCAGCCTTTTTTGTTGCAGGGTTTAGTTCCATTTGTGATTTCATAATCAGATTAAAGTTTCCAGCTGATTTGTTTCTGTCGAGGTTGGAAGTTCTAGGAATATTTCCATCAGCCTTCCATCCCATGCTATAATTGCTTTTCAAATCTTTGATTATTTTTCTTAACACATATTTCACCAATTAATCAAACTATAAATGCACTATTCAAGCCAGAAAGTGAAGTTTTCATCTGGGGAGCAACAATGGTTTAGGAATGTAGCTTCCTATGTCATCTCTAGCCTCAGCTTTCTCATTGGACAGTTATTAGCATCACTACTGCTGTCCAATCGGTAGGGAAGTGATCCAGGAAGTAGAAGATTAATCTTCCTGGCTGTGTAGTGTAGCAGATGTGTGTAAATCAGACCAATACATTGGCAGGTAAAACAGAAAAATATAGGTATTTTAGCTGTGGATTTATTTGCCTGGAGTTCTGCTTTAAGTGTAACATTTGCGCCATAAACTATCTTTTTGTTTAATATTTACAAACACATAAATATTCTATGTTGCTGTACTAGTTCTGGTCTTCTAAACACGTTTTTCTGGGAAGTAGCACTTTATGAGTGGGGAGTTATTTACGATACTATCCCACAGCTTAGCTGAGTAAAGCTTTCTCCATTAATACAGGCTGCTAGTGTATATTTAATGGACCATGATAATATTCATTAGGCACAAGAACGTGTATTTCTCTCACATCCCATTACTAAACTATCTTTATATATAATGGTCCTGTTGTATTCTTAGTAGAGGTGCGCAGTAAATATGTCTATGGAGCCAAGCCACTTTGTAAGACACATCGTTTTCTGTGATCAGTTGTGTCTGCCAGACATAAAACATTTTTATTTTCCTACTTTTCCTGCCAAAAGTGTAGATGATGGACATAAGTAGAGATATGTGAACAATTTTAAGTCCCTTCCACCCCTGCTCAACTTCTGATTGGCACGAGCAAGAGCCAAAATCCATTTTGCAAAGAAATATTTGCTACCTACTGCTGACCTCACTTAAAAGTGGTTTTAGTTGGTGTTAAAGAAACTCTGTTACCAACTTTAAAAAGTTTTATGCAAAAACACAAAAGATTAAGTATTCAAAATCCTTACTGCCAGTGTTTTTATTCACTTGCCACATGCTTTTCAACTTGCTAGAGATATTGACCACTTCAGGAAGAGTCAGTTCTTCAGTCCACTCCCTTCTGCCATGTCATAGCCCTATCCTCTTCTGGGAGTGTCTAAATACTGTTTGTGCAGGCCCAACTCTTCTGACCCTCCCTACATAACCCTTTTATGTAGGTGCTGGGGGAGGAGCAAAGTAGAATAGTTTAAAGTGTCAATCATAGCTGCGAGTCTGCTACAGCTGCTGACATCACATCCAAGATGAGTACATCTGAAAACCTTTAGATCTGTAAATAAACAGAACATGGTGCAAGGTGATTTGAAATCACAAGTATCACGGGGAGCAGCAATATATTAGCTATGGCAGTTTGGGATGCCATAGATGGGAAATGAGTAGTTAGGAGAGCAGATATTGCTAACAGTATTTCCAATCATAATGCTGGATATATAACGGAGATAGGTGGCTGAAAATCTAGGTTCCCATGCATTTGAGGATGCCATGCTCTTGATTCTTGTAGGACACATCTATAGGAGGGATATTATCAGTGGCGGCTGGTGCTCAAAAATTTTTGGGCACAAACAGAAAAATGTAATAGGCATTGCTTTGCGGCAAAAAACTTGGCAAAAAATTGCATGCCTTTGAAGTCACAAAAGTGTGAAAGGGGCCTTTAGTAATCAAAGTATAGTGTGCCCCCTTCAATGCAGAGTGACCACAGCGTGCCCCCTTCAATGCAGAGTGACCTCAGCGTGCCCCCTCCAATGCAGACTGACCACAGCGTGCCCCCATCAATGCAGAGTGACCACAGCGTGCCCCCTTCAATGCAGACTGACCACAGCGTGCCCCCATCAATGCAGAGTGACCACAGCGTGCCCCCTTCAATGTAGAGTGACCAGTGTGCCCCCATCAATGCAATGCAGAGTGACCACAGTGTGCCCCCTTCAATGCAGAGTGACCACAGCATGCCCCTATCAATGCAGAGTGACCACAGCATGTCCCCATCAATGTAGAGTGACCACAGCGTGCCTCCATCAATGTAGAGTGACCACAGCATGTCCCCTTCAATGCAGAGTAACCACAGCGTGCCCCCATCAATGCAGAGTGACCACAGCATGCCCCCATCAATGCAGAGTGACCACAGCATGCCTCCTTCAATGCAGAGTGACCATAGCGTGCCCTCTTCAATGTAGAGTGACCACAGCATGCCCCCATCAATGTAGAGTGACCATAGCATGCCCCCTTCAATGTAGAGTGACCACAGCATGCCTCTAGTCTGTGTGTGCGTGAGTGTGGACTGGGGCATTCCAGCCTTCAGCCTGTCTGCTGTTCAGATCCTCCTACCAGCTGGTTGTCTCCTCTAAATTATCTGGGACCTTGGAGCTACCTGTCCAACAGCTGACCCGCCAGGACCTCATACCATTCTGCTCTCCTGTGCCACCTTTCTGCTCTACCATGGGCCGCGAGTCAGATACGTAAGGGAGGCATTCCTCTGCACTTTCGGGCTCATCAGTCAGGTATGTGAGAAGTTGACACCTACAGATGCTCAATAGGGTTTAGGTCTGGAGACATGCTTGATCAGTCCATCACCTTTACCCTCAGCTTCTTTAGCAAGGCAGTGGTCATCTTGGAGGTGTGTTTGGGGTCGTTATCATGTTGGAATATTGCCCTGAGGCGTAGTCTCCGAAGGGAGGGGATCATGCTCTGCTTCAGTAAGTCACAGTACATGTTGGCATTCATGATTCCCTCAATAAACTGTAGCTCCCAGTGCCGGAAGCATTCATTCAGCCCCAGACCATGACATTCCCACCACCATGCTTGACTGTAGGCAAGACACACTTGTCTTTGTACTCCTCACCTGGTTGCCACCACACACACCCTTGACACCATCTGAACCAAATAGGTTTATATTGGCCTCATCAGATCACAGGACATGGTTCCAGCAATCCATGTACTTAGTCTGCTTGTCTTCAGCAAACTGTTTGCGGGCTTTCCTGTGCATAATCTTTAGTAGAGGCTTGCTTTTGGGACGACAGCCATGCAGACCAATTTAATGCAGTGTGCACATATGGTCTGAGCACTGACAGGCTGACCCCCCCTGCCCCTTCAACCTCTGCAGCAATGCTGGCAGCACTTATACGTCTATTTCCCAAAGACAACCTCTGAATATGACGCTGAGCATGTGCACTCAACATCTTTGGTAGTCCATGGCGAGGCCTGTTCTGAGTGGAACCTGTCCTGTTAAACCACTGTATAGTCTTGGCCACGTGCTGCAGCTCAGTTTCAGGGTCTTGGTAGCCTTCTTATAGCCTAGGCCATCATTATGTAGAGTACCAATTCTTTTTTTCAGATCCTCAGAGAGTTCTTTGTCTGAGGTGCCATGTTGACCTTCAAGTTACCAGTGTGAGAAAGTGAGAGCGATAACACCAAGTTTACCACACCTGCTCCCCATTCACACCTGAGACCTTGTGACAGTAATGAGTCACATGACATACAGGGAGGGAAAATGACTAATTGGGCCCAATTTTGACATGTTCACTTGGAGGTGTACTCACTTTTGTTGCCAGCGATTTAGACATTAATGGCTGTGTGTTGAGTTCTTTTTGAGAGGACAGCAAATTTACACTGTTATACAAGCTGTACACTCACTACTTTACATTGTAGCAAAGTGTCATTTCTTCAGTGTTGTCACATGATAAGATATAAGAAAATATTTACAAAAATGTGAGGGTTGTACTCACTTTTGTTAGATGCTGTATATGTTTTTGTATAAAAAACAAAAAAACTCTTTTTGCTTTCTAGTTCCTGTGCCTATGCAGATATGTTGCAGGTCACCACCAGGTACTTGGAAACTGCACATACGTAGGATTAAAATGGTGCAATACTTTGTTCAATTGAAACACTGCCTCCAGGGATGTGTGATAGGAACATACCAGGAGGCAACAGATGACTGATTCACATCATCTTCACCTGGATCGAGGAATCAGGAAGTTCTGGACTGCACAAATAAAAAAAGGTATAGCGCCTGCCCCGAAGGAGCCACTTGGTAATTTTGGGTTCTCTGTTATACGCCCCAACCCCAAGAACAACCTCAGCCCCTCTGGCACACCTGATTAAATCAAATCACTGCAAGCACAAGTGCAAAATACACCAGACTGTAACAAAGCAAATGAGTACTTTACTAAGGATTTTCAAGTTAACAGAGAGAAAGGAATGTTAATGCAGATATCTTTCAGACATCTTTCAATATAATGCCCCAAAAGTTTGCTGTGCAATGGTGCCTAGGAAAAGTGGATAGCATATGCAAGGTTTTTTCTGTTAGAAGTTTTTGTGTAAAGAGATGGGGTAAAAGTTTCTGCATGCAGTGTCTTTTGTAGGATGTACACAGGGTGGGCTTCTGCCTACTCACCAATACTGATAATACCACAGTTTAAGGTAATAGGATGTCCTGTAAAAAAAGAGGTTGAAGGATTGTAAGAGGTGCATGAAAGTCAGCCAGCCCCCAGTCTGATGTACTCACCCTCCAGCCTGTCACCAACCAAAAAAACCTGTCTCTTGGTACAAAGAACAGGGGTTTAATTGACACACATTTGCAAACGCATGTGAAAGCTGCAGAGCCACTTCACGGCACCCTGTTTAAATCTGAAGTCCTACACTCTTAATTTAGTGTCCTCACACTGGAGGCACATGGCCGCTAATGGGTGGATGGGGGAACAGGTGAGAGGGAGACAGCCCAACCTCCCCCAACCCATCCCCATCCACGAATGGCTGTTGTCTCAAAGACTCAAATAATTAGGTTATAACCATGGTGCAAACTGGAAAAGACCAGCTGAAAAGCATTACACCTCCATCCCCTTGGTGGATGCAGTATATAGATAGGAAGGGATTTTATGTATAGGGCATGGCCTGTAAAGCACACTGCCTTTGAAATCCCTAATTTCCTTTTTGGGACTTTATGTGAGACAAGCAGGTCATGCTATTGGTCTCCATCCCTGTCTACGGAAAACACTAAGGTCAAATCAAAACTGCATCCACCAAAAACGCACGAAAATCGCACGGTGGGACTTTAAATGAGGCACCAAGCTGTGAGCAAGGCGTCTCCATCCCTGGTTCCTTAAACATATTGGACTAGGTGGGACTTTAGATGAGACCCAAGCTGGTGTTGCCCGGCGTCTCCATCCCTATAACAAGAAAAAAAGAGGTTGAAGGATTGTAAGAGGTGCATGAAAGTCAGCCAGCCTCCAGTCTGATGTACTCACCCTCCAGACCTGCTTGTATCACATAAAGTCCCAAAAAGGAAATTAGGGATTTCAAAGGCAGTGTGCTTTACAGGCCATGCCCTATACATAAAATCCCTTCCTATCTATATACTGCATCCACCAAGGGGATGGAGGTGTAATGCTTTTCAGCTGGTCTTTTCCAGTTTGCACCATGGTTATAACCTAATTATTTGAGTCTTTGAGACAACAGCCAGTTGTGGATAGGGATGGATTGGGCTGTCTCCCTCTCACCTGTTCCCCCATCCACCCATTAGCGGCCATGTGCCTCCAGTGTGAGGACACTAAATTAAGAGTGTAGGACTGCAGATTTAAACAGGGTGCCGTGAAGTGGCTCTGCAGCTTTCACATGCGTTTGCAAATGTGTGTCAACTAAACCCCTGTTCTTTGTACCAAGAGACAGGTTTATTTGGTTGGTGACAGACTGGAGGGTGAGTACATCAGACTGGGGGCTGGCTGACTTTCATGCACCTCTTACAATCCTTCAACCTCTTTTTTTCTTGTTATAGGGATGGAGACGCCGGGCAACACCAGCTTGGGTCTCATCTAAAGTCCCACCTAGTCCAATATGTTATAGGATGTCCTGGGACAGGCTCTTGAGAACCCTGCAACCAGTGAAGGGTGCCTGACCGTGCACCTGGTGATGCTGGGATTCAGCTAGGTCTGTAACAGTTACAATAAGCAAGACCCCCAACAGTCACTCGGCTGACAGGGAGCTGGTGATGCTGGATCTGCCTGCAGGTGTATGGCTCATTTGCTGAAGACTCTGCATGCTGTCCACCAGTGCAGCCGTGTCCCTGCTTTTAGTTGAAGGTCGTGGTTCTAAGACAGTGAGCCCATCTCCGGACAATTCTCTTTATCTCTTCACCCAGAATTCCTCCTTTCTCCAGCCAGCTGGAACTTGTAGTTTGCAACAACATCGGGTCCACTGGAATCTCGACCCATCCCCCCCCCTGGACAACATGTCCCACGATCCTCTGCTTTCAGTAGTGCTCGCTCTCTCCCTCTCTCTGCTGGCAGGAAATTATGTAACTGTCCCAGTACTGATCACTAGGGGGAAAAGGCTACACCTAAGTCTCACCTGTGAGAACGACATAGCCGGTACTTGGCTACATGTAGGTATTTAACATAAAAACATCAAACTATCTGCATATGTGTAAGAAGGTGGAAAGAGGAAGCACACGGGCAGAAGTCCATTTCATGGGTGAAGGCCTGCTTTAACTCTACTAGAAATTCACTACTGAATATTATGGGGTCTTGGTCTGATGGGGTCTTACCTAGTCCTTACTCCTCTACTCTGTCGAAAAACTAAATGTTGTTGGCTTTACAAACACTTTAAGCTGGCTATAGCATGCATGAGTGGAATGTGTCATGATGTCTCTTGGGCAATTTACTCCCCCTAAACATACAGTAAAGCTAGTCAGAGATGCTCTTGTTTAAAGCAATGAAGGATGAGATTCAGCAAACAATTCAGGAAAAATAACAATTAGGAAGGGGTTCATAACCTACTTGACTCTTTTGACCCCTAACAATGCTGATTCAGGGGTTTCTTGCCATACCCCATAGAATCCTTATCCACTCTGGTCATAAAAGGCTGGAATGGGAGCCTACTAGTCAACCTCCATATTTACCTATAGATATGTCTAAAATTAAAGATGACAACTATGGTACCCCTTTTAATAATGTTCTAGATTACAAAATGTGAGGCTCTTTAGCCATAAATTATTATATAAAAAAAGTATAATCTTCAATTATTACAGTTTTAATCTATTCATTTTTTTTAATTATTTAAAATATTAGGCTGAAAATTTGAAAAGATAGGGAATAATATTCCATATAGGTCAATTGTTCTAAGCTTGGGTATAGCAGATGCCTTTAATTGGAAGCACACATGCCTTTTTCTGAGCATCTCAAATGATCTCAGTTAAAAGAGCTCAGAACAATACTGACACAGTTAGCAAGGAGTTTGTGTTTATGCTTAGCCATTAATTAGTTAGCAATCTGTAAATTGGCAATTGGAAATTTACACTATGCTAAATTGAACCTGCAGGTGGCAGTACACATCTGTTCAAAAATCAGCATGATTCCACCATCAGAAAAGAAAAATCAACTTTTGGCTTCCATTTTTTTAAAACATGACTAGAACATAAAAACATATTTTAAGGTGGTAATAAAGGCGTTTTTTTTTTTTTTTAATTTACAGGTAAGCCTATAATAAAGCTTATCTGTAAGTACAGTAAATATCTCCTAAATGTGCACCGTTTAGGAGATATTTACTTTAGCATTGCACTCTCTATGGACGGCGTGCCATCCATAGAGAGAGCCGTGACTCCCATGCACATGCGCAAGAGTAATGTCAGCGCGGCTGTGCAAGTCAAACGGCGGCTGCCCGCGTTTTACTATCACTTTAATTTAAAAAAAGAAAATTAAATGTTTCATTTTTTTTTTATCCTTTAAATGACCACAGATACTGTGGTTTTTCTTGGTCTACATGAATATTTTAAAATGCTGGATGGATACATCTCATCATCACTCTTAAGCAGAATTATACAAATCTTGATAAGAAAGCAGAGAAATAACAATAAAAAGGTACGGGGTTGGCAGAGCATGCACAGAACGATCAGTCTATAGCTGTTCATGAATGACTACTGAGGTCATTTTGCACATGCACTGCCATTGTTCTGCCGAAAACTCCAACTTACTGAGAACTTCAACGACGTTACTTCCGGTGAGTGAACACCTGGAATAATTGGATATTTCGACCACTTGTTATTTTCACCGAACACCGGCAGCCTTTACACTCCAGTACACGTTATAATGAGTGGAGATTGTAAGTCCGCCTGCTAGTTGTCGCCTACTACTGCTGCCTAATAGGTGAACACTAAGTTGTCGAAATCTCCAATTATTCATGATGTACAGTCGTCGGGAGTGACGTGATTGGAATTCTTGGCGAATTGGAGTTTTCGGCAGAACATTGTTGCATGAATGCTAAGTGCCTGTGTCTTAGTATCTAAGGACACTAGATGACAGAGGCCACCTGGGTTCCAGCAACCAAAAGCGTTAGGCTGCAGGAGCCACCTCTGTACTCCATAGGGTACATGCACGTTGGCCGCTATATGCATGACAATGTTGGCACAAATGTTTACATGCATATAATATAAAATGAAAGTCCAAAATATGCCCTTGGATGCAGATGTATCCTTTTTTAACACTGATAAATGCAGCAGAACATTATGCTGCATGACAAGGCTATGTGAATGGGCCCAAAGCAAAGACTTTAATAATGCTGTGTACAAAATGATACCTGTATGGAGCATATGATAAAGTAATTGTAAAGTCTCATTTTTCAAACATGTTATACTTACCTGCTATGTGCAGTTGGTTTTACACAGAGTGGCCCGGATCCTCTTCTTCTCATGTCTTCGATGCTCCTGGCCCCTCCTTCCTGTTGAGTGCCCCCACAGCAAGCTTGATATGGGGGCACCTGAGCCGAGCCACAGCTCCCTGTGTCCATTTAGACACAGAGTCCTGGCTAGGCCTTGCCCTCTCTCTCCTGATTGGCTCTCTGAATTTGATTGACAGCAGCAGGAGCCAATGGTGCCGCACTGCTGTCTCAGCCAATCAAGAGAAAGAGTCTCGGGCAGCTGAGTCTCTCCTGCAACATTGCTGGATAGAGATGGGGCTCAGGTAAGTATTAGGGGGGCTGCTGCACACAGAAGGCTTTTTATCTTCATGCATAGAATGCATGAAGATAAAAAACCTCCTGACTTTACAACCACTTTATGCTTGTGTGAAAGAGTCCTAAGGTAAACTTTAGAAATCACCAAAACAGATTGTCAGTTTCCCTTAATGCTTGGTGTTGATGACACACAAAATAATAGCAAACCCCAGAGAGTTATGGTACCTTGTAACAACATCCATGATATAGATAATTCTTGAATGAAGATTGATTCGAGCAATGGCTCACTTTACTATTTGCACCATTCATTATTTTAGGGTTGCTACCTGTCTGGTATTCAACCAGACAGTCTGGGTTTTGAATCATGTGTGCAGGTTTCAGTCCACCTGAAACTCGGACACATTATTCAGACAGGAATGTGGTTTTTAACAGGGCTTGACAGGAGGGTGAGGGGGCACTATGTGTGCTGCATTATTATTCTCTTGCCCAAAGGTGTCCCAGGTCTGTTACAATCCTATTGTCTATATTAAAACAAAACAACAAATTTATGTAATGTGCGCTGCTAAAGTGTTCAGGTTTGACTTAAAGAAAAAGAGGCAACCCTAATTTAGTTAGGTGAAGTTCCCTCGGTAAATCCAGAATATTTCTATTATTTTATAAGGAGACATGAATTACCTGCCTGAAAAGATGCCCAATTCTACAAGGGAACAATGTGGTTTTCCTGCTACAGTCATTGCTGTATCTTGGCCTGGGCCAACAAGGCCCAGGCCTAGGGCAGCACTTTGCAGGGGGGGGGGGGGGCAGCAAAAAAGTTGCACCCCGCACAAAAAAAAAAAACAGCCTTCTCCTGGCTCCCGCGTGAAAAGGGTCCCCGCCTGCTTGCGATACACTTTTAGTATAGGGCCAGTCAAATTGGGCTGGAGGGCAGGGTCCAGGAGGAAAATCAGTCTGGCACCTCCATAAAGCCGTCACACTGCTACCTGCCTGTAAGGACATTCGGAAAGACTGCAGGCCGCCGACCACACTTAATACAACTGGCCCGCCATTCGCCAATGCTAATAAGTGTGGTACTCTAGCCTAATGCTCCGCCGATCCTCCTCCGCCCCCCAGGAATGGCAGGCACCATATAATTTCTTTAAACATCCTTGTCCTTGAACAAGCAGATTGAATTGCATCATATACAATTAAGACTTTTAATTGTATATGATTGCAATAATGTTTTGGACCTGCTCACCTCATATGTGCTATCGCAATATGTCACTGGGTTAGTAAGATTACTCCAATCTTATAAGATATTTGGACTTGTGTTTGCTGCCACTGCTTATTTGTATAATGGCTAAGGACTTCCTAGTTATATACAAATAAGTGAAATAATCCTATAATCCTATGATTACAATCAGTGGCGGTACAAGTCCAAATATCTTAAAAGAAAGGAGTAATCTTACTAATCCAGTGACAGAAGGCTGTACTAATGGGAACTGAAAAGGCTGCACTAATGGCCACCGATGAGGTGGCACTGATAAGCTGCACTAATAGGGCTGCACTGATAAGGCAGCACTGATACGTTGCACTGATGGGCACTGATATGCTCAGTTATGCTGCACTGATGGGTGCTAATAGGTTGCACTGATGGGCACAAATATGCTGCTCTGATGGCCACTAATGAGGTGGCAATGGTGGGTACTGATACGCTGCACTGATGGGCACTGATGAGGCTGCACTGATGGGCACAAGGTGGCACTGAAAGCTTCACTGATGGGGCGGCACTGATATGCTGCCCTGATGGGCACTGATATGTTGCACTGATATGCTCTGTTATGCTGCACTGATGGGCGCTAATAGGTTGCACTGATGGGCACAAATATGCTGCTCTGATCGCCACTAATGAGGTGGCAATGGTGGGTACTGATACGCTGCACTAATGGGCACTGATGAGGCTGCACTGATGGGCACAAGGTGGCACTGAAAGCTTCACTGATGGGGCGGCACTGATATGCTGCCCTGATGGGCACTGATATGTTGCACTGATTGGCACTAATATGCTTCACTGATGGCCACTGATGAGGAGGCACTGATGGTCACTGATGAGGCAGCACTGATAAGCTGTACTAATGGGGCTGCATTGATGGGCACTGATATGATGCACTAATAGGCTGCACTAATGGGCACTGATAGGCTGTACTGGTGGCCACTGATCGGGCAGTACTGATGGCCACTGATGAGGCCTCACTAAAATGCTGCACTGATGAGGCTGCCCTGATGGGCAGTAATGAGGCTGCACTGATGGGCACTGATAAAACGGCACAGATGACGAGGCATAACTTGTGGGAACTGATGAGGCTACACTGATGGGCACTGATAGACTGTGGTTGTGGTCTGTGGATTACAGATGACAGGGCGGGTCATAAATGGGAAGGGGTGTGGCCTTTACAGGAAGAGGTGGGTCATATTTAAATTAGGGGGGTACACAAGTTTAGTCAGACCCAGGGCAGCACAAAACCTAAATACACCACTGGCTACAGTACAATTTTGGGATGAATGGAATTGGAAAGTAGAAACAAATAGCATCCAGTGATCCATTACACTTTACATATTGTCCAAACAGTAACCTGTAATACAAAGTACAGGCCTCACAGCGTGAGTGGATTCTGGATTAAAGGAAATCTCTGATCATAGCACACACTTTTATTTTATAACATCAGCATTGTATTAACAATACAAACAATAGTTTTTTTTTTGACAATCTAATATAAGCTGAACTTAAAAATCTCCTTTCATGTTGTGAGTTCTGCCTGTCTGATGTATATCTCTTTCCACAACTCCTGGCATGCTTTGCAGCTTCTCCTCTGTATTTCAGAGGCAGGCTCTGGGAAATGTGTGACACAGCACTGCCCTCTCACAGGACATAGTGATTTCATGTCACACAATTCAAGTAAATATGTAGGGATCCTCACAAAGTAAGTTTACAAACACCATGGGAATAATAGGAGTAGGCTATAAATAACTAAAATATAATATAAAAATTAATATATAATTTTACATCTTGACCATATATACAATTTATCTTACAATTTAGACCTTTTCCTGTGCACACATTAGATGCTTATGTCTAAGGCCCCCATTCACACCTCAGAGTTTTGTAGCTTCAAGCTTGTAGCTCCAAAATGGTGGAGAAGAACAAATTAATTATTCCCTATGGAGCTGGTTCACATCTCCACTACAAGTCACCTGAAGCCAAACGCCCGAAGCTCAAAAAAGTTCTGGAGCTCAGTTTGGGCAGATTTGCAGGTTCATGGTGCATTTTCATTCTCATAAAAATGGATGCAAATGTGCCATTTACACGTTTTCGTGCACATTCGCGCATTTTGCTATGTCTTTTTCCACAATTTTCGGCCTAAATGAAAAAAAAAAAAATAGTAACAATATATGAATAAATAAATTTAAAAAAATACATAAATAACTAAAAATGATCATAAACAAATAATAAATAAATAAAATTATTATTATTTCAAGTACTTATATAGCGCTGTCAATTTACGCAGCGCTTTACATATACATTGTACATTCACATCAGTCCCTGCCCTCAAGGAGCTTACAATCTAAGGTCCTTAGCTCACATACATACACAGTAGGGCCAATTTTTTATACAGGATTCAAATAACCTACCAGCATGTCTTTGGAGTGTGGGAGGAAACCGGAGTACCCGGAGGAAACCCACGCAGGCACAGGGAGAACATGCAAACTCCAGGCAGGTAGTGTCGTGGTTGGGATTTAAACCAGCGACCCTCTTGCTGCTAGGTGAAAGTGCTAACCACTACACCACTGTTTATGATTACATACTACACTTTATTAATACATATTATACACATGTTAACAATATGTAATCATAAATAAATAATACATAACCCCTAACCTTAAAAAATACATTAAATAAACTATGATTATTATTAATAATAATAACATAATAAAAAATAGGCACAAAAACACACACACAATAAAAAAATATATATTATTACAATAATAATAATAATATTTTTTTTTCTTTTGTGTTAGGGTGTTTAGTTATTTAATATTATTAAATATATGTAAAAGTGCTGCTCATTCAATTACTGCTGTGAGAAAAACAAATTTGTGATAGCTGTGACCAAAAAATAAATAAATGTAAAATTAATATATAAATACCAATGGTACTGGATGGTACTATGCGAGGATATTATTGATACATGTAGCAAGAGTGACTTGTTTGAACCAATTGTTCACAAACCCATTACTCTGGAATTTGCTTGTACAGACTGGTGTGCTGTAGCATCAGTACTATGTGAGTGTTTTTTTTTTTTTTTTTTATCTCTAAACATCACTACTTCCTACATATGGGAATCTATCTATGTTTTAATTTTATAGAATTGAATGGTTCACTGAATATCAATAGAATTCAGCATATAACACGGATTTTACACACATTGCGGTATTAATTGGTATTTATATATTCATTTTACATTTTTTTTTTTGGTCACAGCTATCACAAATTTGTTTTTCTCACACCAGTAATTAAATGCGCAGCACTTTTAAATATACAGCTGAAAGAATAAGTATGTGAACCCTTTGGAATGTAATGGATTTCTGCACAAATTGGTCATAAAATGTGATCTGATCATCATCTAAGTTACAACAATAGACAATCACAGTCTGCTTAAACTAATAACACACAAAGAATGAAATGTTGCCATGTTTTTATTGAACACACCATGCCACTACAAGTCCCACAATGCCTTTGGGGAGCTGTAGAGGTGAGCCAATGAGAACTGAGAGTCAGCAGCCCCGCCCACTCACATGGTAGAAGCAGGAGCACGAACCATACACTGATCTGTTACATGCTTCTTGAGAAGTGGTCTACTTGCATCGATTAAGCATTCCTCTAACACTAGATCTTCAGCGGTGTTGATTAACAGCTGGGAGAGGCTGACTCATTAAGTTGAGCAGCCAAGGAAATCTGGTAAGCTGCTTAATATATCCCATCACCGAGGTGTTCCCTTCCTTCACATACCCTGGGTGTCACGGGTGGAATCACCTTTTGCAATTTTGTGCACGTGGATTTATGAGTTTATTTTATATCATCTATATTGGGACTCATTCATTTGGACACTTTTCTTTTGTTATACACATTATTGTGATTAGTAGTTTTTTCCATTCATTTGGACACTATTTGTCAATTTTGTGATTATTAGTAGTAGTATTAACATCCTAACCCTAACAAAAAATAACCCTAACCCCTAATCTTAACCCTAACCTAGCCTTAAATCTAACCCTTTTCCCTAACAAAAAATAATATTAATAATAATAATAATAATACATGAATAATAATAATAATAAAACAAGAAATAAAAGCTGGTTATTAGAAAAGCTAAAAAAAGCTGAAAAACCCAGCAACAAACAATGAAATAGATGATAGTTTTCTCTAAAATGTTGTAGAAAAGGTGCAAATCTAGCATAAAAATGCACCAATATCACACAAAAAAAACGCCAGAAAAAGCTCAAGGACGCTACGCTCGGGTGCGAATGCAGCTTAAGCTCTGTGAATGGAGATCTACTTTCCTCTCCCTCTGTCCATGTGCTTTCCTAGAGGGCTTACCCAATCGTGTCTTGCGGTATAGGTGGGTTACATGTTATGACATCATCACAAAGTGCCCACACTGCATCACTGGTTAGTTGTACTTGCTTGCATGTTTCTGTGTCTATAATGTTAATTTCCTCTAGATGGCGCATGTGTGCTTACTTGTTCATTTATTTCCCCCATCATGCATTATTACATTTCCTCTTCCTGTTTCTTCTTGCAACTAAAAGATGATTGAACAGTGCTGTCCTCCCAAGGTATAAAGCATTTCTTTTTTGTTTTGTGTGTAAAGTAAGCCATGTAGATATGTTAAGTAGGTATGTAGATTTATTTCTGTCTAGTCATGGGTTTCAAGTCATGTTAATTTATATATGTATTTCACTGTGTGTCTGATAATTTGCCCTTCATATTTGTTTAATTCAGTTCTAAGGTGTTGATGTAAGTGTTGGTGTAAGAACTTTATATATATGTACATTAAACATCTGTGAGACAAGAACCTCAGCCTCCTCATTGTGACTAAGGGCGGCATATCAGTAGACACTAGGTTCACACTGCTGCAATATGATTTGACTTCCAGTGTGAGTATGTAGTTCTACTTGAATTCAACTTGGATAATGTTTGTATATCCTATGGAGCCAAAATTGCATTGGAACCACACCAAGTTGCATTGATGTGAACAGACACTATTGAAAACAATGCGATTTTCCATGCCCTAGGATTTTGTGTGACTCAAGTGTGAACCAAGCCTACTCAGTAAATAAACAGGCCGAATAGTTACCACATTACTTCGTGGGTTGTAATCTGATATATGGAAACATTACACCTTGAATCAAGTTTTTGTATAGCTGTGTGTCCCTGCTGGGTAGATTCACCCTCACTGTTTTTCCTGATCATTTTCAATGAGTCAGAATATGATAGGAAATCAAAAATGTTATATTACTTAAAAAAAGGGCAGGCAAATCTTCCTATGGAGACATCTGTTTTGGTTAGAACTATCCTAGAGGGAAATTTGATCTTACTACCTGTTGCATCTCTGGGAAAGAAAATCTCCCAAACAGGGCATTGACAGCAAAAAAAAATAACTAACAGAGGTTTTAACTCTCTTTTTTTTTTAATTCAAACCTAAAATGAAAGATAAATACATTCTACCCATGTAAGTGAGATGATAATGATACAACCCTACTATTTTTGCAGGGATTGGTTGTCGACGTTATATTTTCAAAGTGTTCATTTTATAAAATCTGGGGTATGCAACGCAAGCACAATCAACCACCACTAAGGGTCTCTTTATAGAAATAGCAGGGCAGCGTGGTCTAGTTGAATAGTCTGCTCCACCCTTCTCTTCCCCCTACTATTTTTGCAGGGATTGGTTGTCGACGTTATATTTTTGAAGTGTTCATTTTTTAAAATCTGGGGTATGCAACGCAAGCACAATCAACCACCACTCAGGGTCTGTTTATAGAAATAGCAGGGCAGCGTAGTCTAGTTGAATAGTCTGCTCCACTCTTCTCTTCCCCATGTGTAGAACTCTGTAAAATTTGTCAACTCAATCTAGTGTCTTTTCTAGCCTCAGGGGCATTTGGATCATGGCTACCAATGAATGTAATGTAAGCAGGTTGTAATTAGCTGGTTAGGTACTGTCCCGGATGGGAGAGTAAGAGTTAATGCTTTCTGGGTTAATTGGTCTTTTGGTGGGTTTTCTTGAGCCCGACCCACTTGTTCTGTGTATTAAAAAAAGGGGCAGGGGTCCATACTCGAGAGCTCAAGCTAGGCACTGAAGAAGTGGTAGAGGTCCAGCCTGTGTTAGAGCTGAGATTGTGCCTGTAAGGGAGAGAGGCAGAGAACAACACTGAGGAGCAGAAAATGATGCACGCTACTACCTGGATGCAAGGGCATCAGAACTTGGGGTTCACCTCAAAGACACCAGCTGCTAGAGAATGCCTCTGTTGGACTCTGTATTATACATAGACACGACCTTTGCAGGTATGCTGCGGCAGCACATAGCCTGGGTTAGGGTTAAGGTTGTGGGAAGGAATTATGTCTCTCAATGTTGGACTTTGTCTTGCCTCTTTGCACTTTTCTAAATAAAGTTTTGGAAATCTTGTTCCTGCCTGTTCTGAAGTTACTCAAAGGGTTGCATTGCAAGTAACTGGCACCATCCCATGGTTAAGGTCACCAAAGTACCGGGGTATGAAGACATCAGTACGAGTGTAATACAGCGTGAAGAAACAAGTGGTTACCTAGGGTAACAAAAGTCTAACAAGCAGCCTGTCAGTATCGTGTACCTGCTGCAGGTGGAATTACCTCTAGCAGTGAGAGAGATGTTGTCAGCACTCCTTCCTCCAGCGTTCTGTCTCCCAGAACAACAGGAGCAGATTTGAACCACAGAGGTTCCCATTCTGTGTAGAGGTATGGAAGTTCTAGAGTTAAGTTAAGTGCACATGTTGAGCCCATGCAAGGTGCATGGCGGGGCCTACTCCGCTACTGGGGAATGGTAGTGGAATGCGCTGGACAGGAGAATGTGGACAAGGCTCAGTGTGTCCCTTCTAAATGCAAGTTATGGAGAAGGTGTACATTGTCACGGGGACCTGAGAGTTTACTGGAGAACAGTTATGGTGCAAGTGTGACAGTGTATGTTCACCTCTAACAGCAGAACCTTAAGGTGGAGTACTCCCCCACTGCTGCCTCAGCCTTGTCCTGGGGCAATAATGAAACCAGCCCAAAAGTAGAGGTACCCCATGTGTAGTAAAGTGATCCTGATACAGGTGCCTAGTGTAGCCCAGAAGAACCCACCCCAGGGTAGGCCTTTCATGTGACCCTTGCTTGGCACTCAATGAGGAGGGAAACATGAAGGATGTGATGACCACCCTGTCATCCTGAGCTGCCCACAAATATTTGCCGGGGGAGCAGAACTGATCCATTTTACAGCACTTTGCCTGTGTTCCTATAAAGTGAATCAACTTTAGATCTCAGTGGGAAAGGTATCCTACCACCCATAGTGTGATGAAGGCTTCTTTAGCCGTGTAGCAGACGCCAGAAACCAGAACCTCTAGTGTAAAAAGTATTTAAATAGATGCTGCCTAGTACTTCCTACCTGAAAATACTTAATAGTTTTGGGGTATCCTGAGAAACCCTAACTCTCCTTTCTTACAAGTTTTTTGCCACAGATCCTCTTACTAAACATGCTATTCAGATGTTTCAATCTTGTGTGCCCGTGCCATGCTGTGGAAGTGGGTACTACTAACTGGAAAACTTTTAGTCTCACCTGTGGCTGATTGCCTTGAGTACTGTATAGGGAAGTGCTCACCTTCAGCCAGATGCCTGTGCAAAGATGCCACCGAGGCTCTCTTCCCAGATTCCTGTTTTTATAATTCTGTAATCCTGATAATTACTGATTCCTGATCCTGATCTCTGATAAGCATGTATAACTCAGTTTGCCTCTGATGTCAATTCTTGCCTGCTGTCAACAGCCTCTGCATGTTTTTAGAAAATCCCTGTTATATCCTGTTGACCAGGGCTGGGCAAAAAGCCACCTGTTCTATGTGCGGTGCTGTAAGGGGCACAGCTGTGGTAGGAGACTCCCCTCCCTCTGCTTTGCCAGAGATTGTCCTGCGTTGTGCAGGACTTCAGTCATGCAGATTACACTGGGAAAACAAATCTCTCCCTGTGTAACCAGCAGTACTTAGCTATCAATGGGAAAGCCAACCACTTTGTATGCAGAGCATAGCCCAGCTGTCAACGTTTTTTAAATCTTTTTTACAGTTTTAATGTCTTGTTAGATTGCCAAACAACCTTGTCCCAGCATTAAAAATGGTTATTAATGGCATAAACACATAGACAATAGCAATCTATTGGTTTTACAATTACAATTGCTGCTATAAATTGCACCAAATTGTAATGCAATGTAAGTGAAAAAAAGTTATTACACCAGCTGTTTATGAATGGGCCCTTAATTCTATCATAGCTCCCAACTGTCCCTGATTTTGAGGGTATGTCCCTGATTCAGAACAAAGTCCATCTGTCCCTCTTTCCTTCTCATTTGTCCTTCATTTTGGTCTGATCTATATAGTTGTATAGAAAATGCACTACTTATCTATCAAAAAGTGTTTTACAGTACTAAACCTTTCATCCACTTTCTAAATTGCTGCATCTGTAAATTCCAAAAGACAATATAAAGGAATAATAATGGTTAAAAAAAGCACTTGTGGGTTTAACCAATCCTTTTTTTGGTACAATTCTACTTTAACCTCTTTAATACCGGAAGGATTTGCCCCCTTCCTGACCAGGCCCTATTTTGCGATTCAGCACTGCGTTATTTTAACGGATAATTGTGCAGTTGTGCGACACTGTACCCAAACGAAATTTACGTCCTTTTTTTCCCCACAAATAGAGCTTTCTTTTGGTGGTATTTGATCACCTTTGCAATTTTTATTTTTTGCGCTTTAAACAATTAAATAGCGACAATATTTTTCACATTCTGCTATAAGACATTCCCAAAAAAAAAATGTAAAAATCAAAATTTTTTAACATTTTAGGCCAATTTGTTTTCTGCTACATATTTTTGGTAAGGAAAATCGCAATAAGCATATTTTGATTGGTTTGCGCAGAAATTATCGTGTCTACTAACTACGGGAAAGATTTATGTCATTTTTATAGTTTTTTTTTTTTTTTTAACTACTAATGGTGGTGGTCTGCGATTTTTTTGCGGGACTGCGACATTGCAGCGGACAGATCGGACCCCTAACTGACATTTTTGACACTTTTGGTGGTACCAGTGACATTACTACAGTAATTAGTGCTAAAAATATGCACTGTTACTGTTATAATGCCATTGGCAGGGAAGGGGTTAACCCTGTGGGTGATCAAGGGGTTAAATGTGAGCCTAGGGGAGTGATTATAACTGTGGGGGGGGCGTGGCTTCTGAGATGACCATAGAGATATGTGATCCTATGAAGCAGGATCACATGAGCTCTGTGATCATCCCAGGGAGAAGGATGGTCGGCTGTGTTTACAACAGCCGACCGTCCTTCTCTCTCAGGGGGGAACGGTCGCGGGTGCAATCAGAGACGCCTGACACACGCATCAGCTGACGAGCGGGGACGGGAGCGTGCCGCCGGCGGCGCGTGCTCGCCTCCTAGCCTCCTGAGAGCAAGCGACGTAGACCTACGTCGCCTTGCCCAGGAGCGGCTGCCTGCCGCAGTAAATCTGCGGTAGGCGGTCAGTAACTGGTTAAGGGGCGCGTGGCAGGGGCTGTGCCTTATGCCTACATACTTTTGCTAATAGGTGTCCCTTATTTCCATCTCAGAAAGTTGAGAGGCATGGTTTTTATATCAAACCTGGAAGCAGGCCTGGACTGGGACAAAAATAGGCCCGGGCATTTTAGACTGTGCAGTCTGGTCCCTGGGGGAGGGGGGTGGGCAGGTGTTCACAGGGTGGTTGGTGATAGGCTATTCATCCTGTGATATTCATCAGTGCGCTCACCTTCCTCCCAGTGTGCGGAGGCCCTCTCTACCCCTGTGCAGTTGTCATGTTGTGCTGGCTGTTGCTAGGAGAGAGCCCTTCATTTTCCCTTGAGTGCAGCTGTATCTCCAGCGGCTGACTCTGAGGTGTCTATCCCCTGCAGGGGCTTCGTTTGTGTCTCTCTCTCCTTCTTCTGCACCTCTTAGTCTTTTGGCGCCACCCCTGCTTTAGGCATTACTGCATAGCGGGAGGTAAGCGGCAGCCGCCGTCTTTGCTAGCACTGTCTGGACTGTGGTCCCTGCTTACCTCCCTCTGTGCGGGCCGGTCATCAACAGGCCATGCTTCTTAGGACATGCAGTCTGGAGGCCCTGGCCCACTGGGCAAATGCCTGGAGTGCCCTATGGCCTTTCCAGGCCTGCCTGGAAGCCACATTCAGCAAACATCTCACATTGTTTCTTAATGAAACTAATTGACCTTTGTCATATGTTTCTTCACCGTGTAACCTGCCTCTCATGCTGCATCGTGAATGCATAAGGCTGTAATGGTATGAGGGAAATGATAGTGGGAACACACAACCTTTATGAAGGCTTAACTACTGACTCATTCAAAATACAAATGTACAGACTACTCTCAGGCAGTGGGATGTCCAAATGAAAAAGCTGAATGAAGAGGCACTCAGGTAAAATGTATTCCCTGAATTAGTTTCACACCACTCATCTTAGACGGCAGTGTTTCTTTAATCATGGAATCTAATTGATTGTAATGAGCCACAGCTCCTTTATGTTGCCCATTTGTATTTGAATGAATACTGCATGAATGAACAGAGTTATCATGTATGCAGCAGTGTCACCCAGGCTACGCATACCATACGCTCGTTGAAGTAGGGAAATATGTCTCCTCCTCTATTCTGCTTTGCTAGCAACTCATTGTTGTCCCGGGGAGGTTTACAGACAAGCAGTATGATGACTGACATTCAACTTGTTAATAATAAGGTAACTATTACTATTTTATCATGCTCATTGTACTCTAATCCCAGCTAACTTTAATGAATTTATCTATGCAGGCAGAGTGCCGGAGGTTTCACCGTGTAGCCACCAACATTAAGCATGTGTGTGGGATGCTGCTGAGTGTTAAGAGGTAATGTCACAGATAGTGATGCCTGTCATTTCTAATGGTGTGCCTTGATGTGTCATTTTATTCAGTGCTGTTATAACATATGGCAATTTAAACAAGAGGGGCTTATGTGTTGTAGTATATGACCTTGGTAGCTGTGAGTTTAACAACAAGCCAATCTATAGGTAATTATTGATAATAAAAATAGCTGTTTTTAGTCAGTTGGTTTGAATTTTTCTGAACTGGTGCCATATATAACTGTCACTGGGGTACATAATGTTGTTAAAGTTAAGTTCTGTGCTAGAAGAATCTTTTCTTTACAAATATTTTTTGAGGTCCTCATGTCTTTATAATTAATGTTTAATATATGGACACATTTAAAATGTTTAGTCTTCTTAGCGGGCCTTTGCTGTTTCACTGTAAAACTGATTATTCAAGGCGCTACTAAGCAGTGTAACAAGCAAACTGCTAAGTGTAAAATGTAGAAGCAGCAAGTCAAAATCCATTTTATTCTGCCCTTGCTTCAGCAGTGGTTGAGTTTCTACACCTTGAACTGCTCTGATCCACTACTAAACTACTTGAGAATTATTTGATACATATAAGTATGGGAAAACACGTGACACTCCCCTTGTATCCCCACACTCGAGTGCTTGTCATCAGAGCAGATCTGAGCACTGTCACATCACACATGGAGCCATGCATATCTCTAGGCAAGTATCTACTGAAACTAAACAAACTAACAGAGGAATCTTGGGCTTTCTAGTGCACAGGAGTCAGGGCAGCATATGAGCACAGGGAAAGGCAAGTACAACCCCTCCTTTGCCTCCCTCTGCTTTGCCAAGCACAGACAAATATACAGGTTTTTGTTGTAGCGGAGAGCCCATTTATTTGCCATGCTCAGATGCAGGGGCAGACCCCTTTAACTCCTTTTCCCTGGGTTTTTGGACATGCCTAGAAAAAGGTATGGTTCTCAGTTTCTCTACTTCAAAAGCTTAGAGGGGCCACACCTGATAGGCCTCTTTATAAGCCTGTATAGCAACAGAGAGTACACACGCACCGATTGTTGGCTGTGAATTTTTCGGCCAACGTCCGATCGGCCGATTGTCGGCTTGTTAGTATGATGCTTCCGACAACCGACTGCGACTTTTCGGCTGAACAAAATCTGGTGTGCATGCTATAAAATTTTTGTTGGCCGTCAACAGAACGGCCGATTGTTCGTCAGTCAGTACAGATTTCGGCAGACAAAAATCAGATGAGCAAGACTGGGCATGCTCAGAGAAGAAAAAACACACGGAAAGTAAACCAGCACATGACATCACTTCTGAAGTTTGTTGTTGTTGGCCAAAAAATTAGTGTGCAGTCTAGAGCACATTTCAACCAACACAGCAACACTGGACAAAAACGGCCGATCAGTCGGCCAACAATCGGTGCGTGTGTACGAGGCATTACTGAGAATTGTCCTGGGGCTTTGGGTACCTCCAGCTGTTCATCTATGTTACCAGATTGACCCTGGACTTCACTGAGAGGGATGCTGTTTATGAGGATAAGCACAAGTAGCTGTTTATGCTGAAAAGTGACAACTCTCAGTTGGACTCTCTGTTGCTATAAAGACTTATAGAGACCATCATCTGCAGCCAGGTTACCCTAACTGAGCCACTTGTACATTGCTGTTAACCACCTCAATACTGGGGACTTAAACCCCCTTCCTTCCCAGACCAATTTTCAGCTTTTAGCGCTGTTGCATTTTGAATGACAATTGCGCGGTCATGCAACACTGTACCTAAACCAAATTTATGTCATTTTTTCCCCACAAATAGAGCTTTCTTTTGGTGGTATTTGATCACCGCCAAGTTTTTTCTTTTTTGGTGCACAAATAAAAAAAGGCCGAAAAGTTTGAAAAAAAAAAAAAGTTTTTTGTTTAGGTTATAAAATTTTGTAAATAGATACGTTTTTTCCTGCACTGATGAGCACTGATGATGCCGCACTGACAGGCACTGATGAGGAGACACTGATGGGGTGGCACTGATGGGGTGGCACTGATGGGGTGGATATGCAGCACTGATGGGCACTGATAGGTAGCACTGATATGCAGCACTGATGGGCACTGATATGTGGCACTGATAGATAGCACTGATATGCAGCATTGGTGGGCACTGATAGGCAGCACTGATGGGCACTGATCGGCGGCACTGATGGGCACTGATAGGCGGCACTGATGGGCACTGATGGGTGGCACTGATGGGCGGCACTGATGGGCACTGATAGGCAGCACTGGTGGGCAGTAATGGGCACTGGTGGGCGGCACTGATAGATGGCAATAACGGGCACTGGTGGGCAGCACTGATAGATGGCATTGGTGGGCAGCACTGATAGGGGGGCACCACTGGCAGGCTCTCTGAGCCCTGTTTGCCATCCCTGGTGGCCATGGTGGGCATCCCTGGTGGTCATGGGTGGGCATCCCTGGTGGCTCTAGTGGCATCCCCTCCCCCCAGGGCTGCACTGGTAATCAATCATCTGATTACCAGCACAGACCCCCCCTGTGATCAGTGAGTAATTAGAAATACTCACTGATCACCCCAGCTGCAGAATTGATCCTCTTCTCTTCTCCTCACTGACAGGATCTGTCAGGAGGAGAAGAGATCGAAGCCGTTACAACGGCTGTATTGACATTACATGACGGCTGTGATTGGTCACAGCCGTCATGTGATCAGGAGGGCCAATCACAGGGCCCTCCTGCCGAGGCTTGTTGCTCTGTGTCCTAGGGACACAGGCACATCGAGATCGCGCCGCTGCGCGTGATCGCGGCGGCGCGATCTCTCTCCTTCTGAAGGACGTTCCGGAACGTCTATTCAGAAGGACGAGACTCCCACCCGGCCGTATATGTACTATGGCCCGGGTGGGAGGTGGTTAAGAACCCGTGTTTTGCATTATTGCTTCTAAAGTTGCACCTGTTTAGTAAACTGCAAGTTACATGTAGCGCTACACCCACAAGGGTTCTTTCCCAAGCAGTACAGTCTAGGGGTTGTCTTTTTGTAATTTACTGCTTGTAGAACTTGTAACAGCAGAGGGGTTAAGGCATGGGATGTTCAAAAATGATTAAAAAAAAACAGCAGTTAAAGGACAATTTTCTTCTTAAGTTAATGTGAACATTAAATAGTCTATTCCCTCATAGCTGGGGACCATGAGGTAACTTCTGAACAGTAATAGAGGAACACCTTTCTTTAAGCTCACACTCCAAGATTCTGATGAGGACAGTGGAATGGCCAGTATTTTGAGACCCATTGAGGGCTGTCTCAATCCAAAGCTTTCACTGGCACATATATATTTAAAAGCACGCAGTCACCAGCAATCAATCAAGAGTCACTACTCATAAGTTCCCAGGACAGCCACCACTTTTCAAGCTTCCTCCGAGCACCACCCAGTGAGGAAGACAATCCTTTCTCCAGACCAGATTCCTTGTGGTAAAGTCATACTTCCGGCTCCAGATCATGTCCAGGTCCTCAGCCCGGCCACAGCTGAGACCTCCAAAATCAGCAGCAGTTTGGAACTCTGATCCAGGAAAAAGAACAACCTCTCCAGGGTTCCAGACTATTCATCAGCTTCCCCAGCCACCATCTGGGTATACGTCCCCAGGAAATGGCTAGGTTCTGATTAATATTCAGGGTGGGTATTTGAACTATCCCTCCCTAAGCTCTAGAAATTTCTCTTAGAAGCAGGGGGAAGCAATCAAACTCCAAGACTGTGAAAACCTGAACAGACCAAAACAAATAAAAACACTACTCTATTGATTACAGAAGAAGCCAAAAACTAAATTTACATAGCATTCAACATTAGGAGGGTGCTACATACAATTAGTCTTTATCTGGCCATTTGGTCTATTACCCATTCTCTTACAATATTACTTTCTATTGCTACAGACAGTTTGGGAAGAAAGTTGCTTTTACATTGTCGGTATATGTGAAGCTTTATTTATTTTTTCATACATTTTACAGATATATAGGAAGGAACAGTGTTGTGGAATGGGCACTATTTCATCTTCAGATGCAGATCCACAGCAGACGTGACCTGCTCTTCAACATTAGCAGCTTTTCAAAAAACAACATGGTATGTACTAGGATGTTCTTTCAATCACACACATCATAATATACATACAGTAGAAAGCAAGCATGTGAAATATTGTATTCTAGGTCAGTTTGTGGTTGGCATTGGTCTTTTATATTTACTTAAGTGTATTCAGCAATTATATAGTATGCATTATTTTTTCCCCGTTTCCTGGTCTCCAATAATAAAATAATATGACAAAAAGACCTATGACACTCCAAGCTACATTCTGAATAAATTAGCCCTAATGTCTTTCCCCAATATTAGCAAACAATGTTGCAATGTAATTGCTTTTGTGTGTTATAAAAGCAGTGCTCAACTTTTACAAACCTTTATCCAAAATGATATGTCATGTGTGTCATTAACTGTTTCATAAATAGCTCATGATCTGGGTAGATCAGAGCTCTGTGTTGCCCCAACGTGTTCTACCCTACTGTTCCCACCCCAAACTAACAAACCATCTCACTCCATTAAATAATCACGCTACTCATACTTAGATTTAAAATGGCCGATATTGGCCTTTTATTAAACAACACATATTTTTATTACTAAATATAACAATGTAACAATAATCCAGATTAAAGTTGTTTGCAGGTCCTTGACAGTACCATATTAAACAACTTTTTGTGTCTGTGTCACCATTCGGCTTAGTCATGTCCCCAGCCGCTAAGCACCTCCTCAGAGACTAACACAGCCGACCTCAGACACCCACCTGTACCAGTTAGAGGACGCCATACCTCGGATGGGTCCCCACCATTTTTCCCAAAAAAACAGCTTGTAGACCCCTGTCAAGGACCCCAAGCCGCCACCACCCTGAAAAAAACAACAAAATACCCCAACAATCGGAATTCCCCACAGAAAAAAGAGGGCGGGAGGGAGGGACGTTCTTCCACACTTTCTCCTCAAAGAGTGACCGGACCTCTCCTACCCTGCAGCTATACTTCTACAGCTCCACCCCCTCACCCCGTACAACTGACCAATAAGTTAAGGGTCAGCACAGACCACCTACTTTTCTCAATTAACCCTTGCAGCTCGGTTCACCTTCCACCCAGCCATGCACTGTATGCCCTCTACTTAGTTCGTTCCTCCTAGCGCTGGGCATGTTTTAAGGGGGACTCAGATGTAAAGGGTGCCCTGTGGACTCTGATGTAAGTGGGCTTTGGGAACTCTAATTTAAGGGGAAATGCTGGGAACTCTGATGTAAGTGGTAGGTTTGGTGAGCAGAAACTCCCTTACATTAGAGTTCCCCTTTACACCAGAGTCCACAGTGTTCTCCCTTAAAAAAAATTGCTGTGTGCCTCTAAAGTGGTCAGCTTTGGCTTGAAGAACAGGTGGCAACTCTATCTGCGGCTCTGTGTGTCTGTCTGTGTCGGAATGTAGACATACACTGCCCCGGCAGATGGATAAAACAACCTCACAACACTGAGTGATCCTTACATTTTTATGAACCAGCACTGCCAGGCTGTGTCACACTGCACTGTCCTGACATCGCTGTGGGGTGGGAGCTGTGCATGTGTAAAATTAGGTGTTGAAAGATCACATACCCTGAAGCAGGGTTGGGGCTGTGTATGTGTAAAGGCAGACACTGAAAGATCACATAGCCCACATCTCTGAGTAACCTGTCATTATTATGAATGTGCTGTTTTGCATTCATAGTCATGAAAGATCACTCAGAGCTGTGGCTCTGTGTGATCTATCTGAAACTTCTTGTACAAACACAGGGCACTGGAATATAGATTACACAGAGCTGCAGTGCTGACTGGTCTCTCAGATAGCAAGAAATTGTGCTGAAAGTTTGAAGAAAACTTGCTAAGCTATTGCTAGGTTTGCCAGGCTTCAAAAGTTTGTTGCACAATTGCAGCCTGTCCACGTTGC
Source organism: Pelophylax lessonae (assembly GCF_965119305.1). Taxonomy (NCBI): domain Eukaryota; kingdom Metazoa; phylum Chordata; class Amphibia; order Anura; family Ranidae; genus Pelophylax; species Pelophylax lessonae. The sequence goes on from NC_138768.1 coordinate 736,138,309, forward strand.
ATGACTGCAGATCAACTTTCTTTGCAAACATTCTGCAAGTCTGCTGCATTTTCTGGTTCAGTTATGTTGTGTAATAGTCATCCCACCACAGGGGTCACTGTGACTTGCAGAGCTCTTGCTATAGATTCACCACTGCAACTTTGCTGTGGCTAGAGACTTACCACGCAAAATCGCTACAAATTTGAAAAGTGTCATCTAGAACTCGTGCTTCAAGTGCTCTGCGAGTGTACAAATTGTCAGTGAAAGGGTGCAGCAAGTTAATAAATTTACAAATCAACACTGCCACAAATTTGTGGCAAGTTATCCTTGCTATCTAAGCTTTTATTACAATGAATGAGCAAGCAGTGCTAATTGTTTATTCATAATAGTGAAATATCACTTTGTTCGAAGAGGGGACCTCTGTGCTGGTTGCATCTGCCCTTACAGTAAAGCCCATGATTTGAGCTTCAGAATGGGGTGGAGCTCAAGTCAACATGAAGGCGTATGTTTAGGGACAATGGGACAACCGATTAGAACGGGACAAACATTTTTCACGAGAGTTTTTCTATAATGCTGTCTGTGTTGCTGACCTGGAACAAGTAGTTCTGAAACTCATTTACAGCATGCTGGTTTTGGAACTGTGACTAAAGCATAGCATAGTCAGACATAAGCAGCATTTTCAGAAGGAGACCCCCATAATTCTTTCATGACTGAGTCAGTTTGATCGCAATAGTTGTGACTGCGTTAATCTAATGACAATATTTGTTGCTTGTTGTCTATTAATATGTCAGTGATCATGAAGCTGAAGGCACAAAATGTTTAATATACTCCCCTATAAGAACAAGGAATATAAATCCACTTTGTGTGCACCAAATACCTTTGCAAACCCTGGTTTTACCTTGTAAAAGTAGTGGTGACATCATCACTGTGTTGTACATAACCTGTGCAGAGAGCAGCAGAGTTGTGGGAGGAAGCAGAAAATGACAGGAAGGGGTGTATACAAGACCCACACGTGGAGAGGGAGCAGCAGTGCCTACTCTTTATTGCACACAATCCTGCATAAAGGAATTTTTTTTTTTTGCTTGATTACTGCATAGATCTGAAAAAATACATAAAGCACACCAGGATTTGCTTATCTCAGAGGTCAGCTTTAATAGGGGAAAACAAGCAGACAATATATCCTAACATTATGGTTATTTAGGAGGTAACATTGATGACTATGGCATGGATGGACTACACTTTTACCAGGAGGAATATGGACTGCATTGCCTTGATTAAAATGAACCTGTGCTTTGCCAATGCAGGGTAAAGAAACAGGTAATTTTATTGCTGATCCATGCAGCTGCTTATATTTGCCTTCCCTTTACTCCCCCGATGCTCTGTTACCCTAGGTAAGTAAAGTGATGTACTCAGTAAAGGTGTAAAGGTAGGGAAGGGATTTTATTAATTCCCCTTCATCCTAGCCCTCTCCACGCCTTGTTATGTCTATTTTCTATATGTGCTGGCCCAGCTCCTCTGCCCCTCCTTTCACCTCCTACATGAACGTTTATGTAGAGCCTGGAGGAGTAGTGAAAGGAAATATTAAAAGGTTTTACTTGAGTGATAACTGAGTCTGCTGAAGCTGCTGACATAATATCCAAGGTGGTGTTGCCCAGCAGCAGTCTCGGGGCTTTTGTCCACACATTGGAGACTATTACAGGTAAATAACGTGTATAAAATATGTTAATTACATTAATTAATGTCTTAATATGTTATTTTAAGGGAGATTGTTGTTGAAATAAATAATCTGTTGGCCTCTTTAACCACTTGCCGACCGCCGCACGACTATCTACGTCGGCGGTCAGCCCCTCACAAGCAAACTAACGTAGGGCTACGTCGCTTGCTTGTGAGGGTCTAGGGAGCGAGCGCGCGCCCCCGGAGGCGCGCTCCCGCTCCCGCGTGGTCACGGACCCCCCCGCGCGTGTGACCAGTGGACCCGAGGAGAGGGAGAATGTCAGGCAGCTTGTGTAAACAAGCCACCTGTCATTCTCCTCGCTGTAAAGACACTGATCACATGGATCTACTATGTAGATCCGTTGATCAGTGTCCTTACAGCTCAAGCCACAGCCAATCACAGTAGAAAGCACGCCCCTAGGGACACACACAGCCCCTCCCTCCCAAATAAAGTTAACCCCTTCACTACCAGTGTATTTTTACAGTAACAGTGCATATATATAGCACTGATTACTGTAGAAATGTCACTGGTAACCCCAAAAGTGTCAGAAATGTCAGTCAAGGGTCCGATCTGTACGCCGCAATGTCGCAGTACCGCAAAAAAAATCGCAGATCGCCGCCACTACGCGTTAAAAAAAAAACAAAAATGACAAAAATCTTTCCCTTTGTTAGTAAACGCGATAACTTTTGCGCAAATCAATCAAAATACGCTTTTTGCGATTTTTTTTTACCAAACATAGGTAGCATAAAACAAATTGGCCGAAAATGTTAAAAAATTTTGATTTTTACATTTTTTTTGGGGGGAATTTCATATAAAAAAATGTGAAAAATATTGCTATTTTTGCAAAATTGATGCTCTTTTTTTGTTTATAGCACGTGATCAAAAAATCACACAGGTGATCAAATACCACCAAAAGAAAGCTCTGTTTGTGGGAAAAAAAGGACGCCAAATTCGTTTAGGTACAACGTCGCACGACCGTGCAATTGTCCGTTAAAGTCACGCAGTGACGAATCGCAAAATACCCCCTGGTCGGAATGGGGGTAAAATCTTCCGGGGCTTAAGTGGTTAAGAGCCCATTCAGACGAGCGCGACACGACTTTGGGGGGCGACCTGTGAAGTCGCGTGCACCGCTGTGCACCGCGACTTTGGCGCGACTTGCAGAGACTTCCCATAATGGAAGTCTATGCAAGTCGCCTCCAGGTCGCCCCAAAGTAGTACAGGACCCTTTTTCTAAGTCGGAGCGACTTGTGTCGCTCCTATTAGAACGGGTCCTGTGCTAATCAATGGACCGCGACCGAGCGCGACTTGTCAGGCTGACAAGTCGCCTGAAAAGTCGCGCTAATGTGAATGGGCTCTAAAATGAAATTTAATTGGTGTGTATCCATTCATGTACATTTTTGTATGAATTTAAAATTTGACAATAGTGGACTTGGTACTGCATAGAGTTTTCATGTTGCCCCAAATGTTTATATGGGTTTCTCTGGGTGGTGGATTTTCCTAAAATATCAAAATATACCGATAGGTTAATAGGATTTTTTAAAATTGGTTCAAGTGTATGAGTTTTTTTTTTTCCTGTAATGTAATCTTAAAGTGATATTAAAGTCTCCAGTTTTTTTTTTTTATACCGAAAATAAAAAAGATGTTATACTTACCTGCCCTGTGCAATGGAATTATGCAGAATGGCCTCTCACCTTCTGTTCTGGGGTACCCAGCCAGCGATGTCCTCCTCTCCTGCTCTGTGCCTGCCCTCATATCAAGCCACTTGCTATGGGGCCAAGTTGACATTGACACACACAGCCTGCCCCGCTTCCGCTCCTTCCTTACAGGATTTGATTGACAGCAGCAGGAGCTAATGGTTCCCGCTGCTGTCTCTTTGCCTGTGAGAGAGAGTGAAAGACAAGAGCTGATGCAGATGGACACAGCACTGGATTGATACAGGACTCAGGTAAGAACACTGAACAAAATTATAAATGCAACACTTTTGTTTTTGCCCCCTTTTTTAATAGGCTGAACTCTTAGACTTTTTCTATGTACACAAAAGGCCTATTTCTTTCAAATATTGTTCACCTATCTGTCTAAATCTGTGTTAGGGCTCTTTCACACGGGCGTTCCGATCAGATCAGCTTGTCAGCTTTTAAAGCGGATCTGATCGGATGCCCCATTCAGCCCTATGGAGCAGCGGATGTCAGCGGTGACATGTCCGCTGACACCCGCTGCCATCCGCATCTGATCCTGTCCGTGAAATCCGGACGGATAGAAACCCTATTTTCTATCCGTCCTGGGGATCGGATGGGATGGGATCGGATGAGAGTGGACAAGCGGTCCGCTCTCATCCGATTCCCCATAGAGAGCAGCGGGGCTCTGACACCTCCCTCTCCGCACACAGTGCGGAGACGGAGCTGTCATCTGCCGGCTCAGCGGCCTTAGTGAGCACTTCTCCTCTGCTGAGATAATCCATCCACTTCACAGGTGTGGCATATCAAGATGCTGATTAGACAAGATGATTATTGCACAGGCATGCCTTAGGCTGGCCACAATAAAATGCCACTCTAAAACGTGCAGTTTTATCATACAGCACAATGCCACAGATATCAAAAGTTTAGAGGGACTGTGCAATTGGCATGCTGACTGCAGGAATGTCCACCAGAGCTGTTGCCCCTGAATTGAATGTTCATTTCTCTACCATAAGCCATCTCCAAAGACATTTCAGAGAATTTGGCAGTACATCCAACCGGCCTCACAACCGCAGACCACGTGTAACCACACCAGCCCATGACCTCCACATCCAGCATCTTCACCTCCAAAATTGCCTTAGACCAGCCACCCGGACAGCTGCTGCAACAATCGGTTTGCATAACCAAAGAATTTCTGCACAAACTGTCAGAAACTGTCTCAGATAAGCTCATCTGCATGCTCGTCTTCCTTTTTGGGGTCTCGACCTGACTGCAGTTCATCGTCGTAACTGACTTAAGTGGGCAAATGCTCACATTCGATGGCTTCTCGCACTTTAGAGAGGTGTTCTCTTCACGAATGAATCCCAGTTTTCACTGTACACGGCAGATGGCAGACAGCGTGTATGGAGTTGTGTGGGTGAGCAGTTTGCTGATGTCAATGTTGTGGATCGAGTGGCCTATGGTGGTGGTGGGGTTATGGTATGGGCAGGCGTATGTTATGGACATATGCCTGCCCATACCGTGGCAAGATCCTGAGGCCCATTGTTGTGCCATTCATCCACGACCATCACCTCATGTTGCAGCATGATAATGCACGGCCCCATGTTGCAAGGATCTGTACACAATTCCTGGAAGCTGAAAACATCCCAGTTCTTGCATGGCCAGCATTCTTACCAGACATGTCTCCCACTGAGCATGTTTGGAAAGCTCTGGATCAGCATATACGACAGGGTGTACCAGGTCCTGCCAATATCCAGCAACTTCACATAGCCATTGAAGAGGAGTGCACCAACATTTCACATGCCACAATCAACAACCTGATCAACTCTATGCAAAGGAGATGTGTTGCACTGCGTGAGGCAACTGACTGGTTTTCGGACCCCCCCCCCCCCCCAATACAATAAAACTGCACATTTTAGAGTGGCCTTTATTGAAGCCAGCCTAAGGCCAACCTGTGCAATAATCATGCTGTCTAATCAGCATCTTGATTTGCTACACCTGTGAGGTGGATGGATTATCTTGGCAAAGGTGAAGTGCTCACTAACACAGATTTTGACAGATTTGTGAACAATATTTGAGAGAAATAGGCCTTTTGTGTACATAGAAAACATCTTAGATCTTTGAGTTCAGCTCATGAAATATGGGGGCAAAAACAAAAGTGTTGCTTTTATAATTTTGTTCAGTGTATTTAGGAAGAATGGAGGGGGAAACACTAGTGGAAGGTTTTTTACCATAGCACAGGGAATGCATTAAGGTAAAAAACCTTTTGGCTTTAAAACCATTTTAATCAGTTTTATAGGGCAAGATTACATACATAAAATTAAATAAAAGCATGCACAATTAATACCCTCAGGACACCATTATCGAGTGAAGTCGGTGGTTTTAGGGCAATTAAAATAATGTTTGCAGAGTAATAGTTCTCTCTAATTGCAGGCAGTTTCCATTCTGTGTTCTTCATGTCAAAAATAACACAGAGCTCATGCCTCAATCGGAGTTCCAGGTCAGAGCGTTCTCCACCCCCGCTTAATATACCAGCTAATGAAATTGTCCTAGCAGCCAATTGTGCTTTATGTAACTGTAGTCATGTCACACAAAAACATTTATATATTGTTGGCCATTCATTAGATGTGGTAGCTGCATTAATTTTTTATTTCAGGCTAACATTTTCAGAAAATCCCTGTTCATCTTGCCAGAAATGCGTGTCCTTGTTACTTCTTGTGAGATGTAAAAACAGCTGGAACAATGTTGACTTTTTTTGTAAACTACTAATGCCATATACTACCATACAGTAGAGATACACAATGGCAGACATGGCTTGCTCCAGATATACAGTGGAGAAGTCTCAGGAATTGTGTTATCCTCAAGATTACCAGGTAAAAATAGAGGGAAAAAATCTTACAAAAAGAAAACGAACGAGGCGACCACATCTAAGGAGTGGTAAGCTACAGTGTATTAGTTTTCTTTGAGATGAAATATACTTTAAATCTTAAGTTTATTATTTTTATTCTTTTAATCAGCACAAGGGACAGTACTTACATTGAATGAAGTGTCCCTTGTGCTTGCCGCTGCTCTTTTATGGTGCTTTTCCACTGCATGGTACGGCTCGGTTTGACGCTTTTCCACTGCATGGTACCGCATGGTACGTGTTAGAATGGTTCGGTACGGTACGGCTTGGTATGGCTCGCTTAAACAGTACCACCTCGGTTGGGGTTCCAAGTGGGCCGTACCTATACCATATCCCACAATTTTTTTGCATGCAGCCTTGATTGTTTGTCACTACTAGCCACTGATTGGTCAGAGAATCATTGTAATCCCACCCACTTACTACTTTAGTGGAAAAGCAAACCGAGCCGAGTAGAGCCTATACAGTGCTGAAACGTGCCTCGTACCATGCAGTGGAAAATCAAACTGAGCCGAGCTGGGCCAAGCAGTGTTGAGTGGAGCCGATCCAGTACTTGCAGTGGACAAGTGCCATTAGATAAAATCTTCCCCCCTCTGACCCCCCCCCCCCCCACCACCACCACCATACCCCCACAATGGTAAACTTTCATTGCTGCGGGAGTTAATATGAGACACTGGGCCCGTCATATGTAGTCATCAAAAGTGCTGACTTTCAGATTGCTTCACCATTCCAGGAAGTTGTACTATAACTTCCAGCAATGAAAAGTGCTCTATGAATGGAGGATGGGTGGATAAATGAAAAGTCAGCCTGTAGTAGGGGGTGGAAAGGGCAGGCATAGTCGGCACTCTTGACGAGTGTTTATGCCAGATCGAGCGGCTCATATTAATCCCCGCAAAACTAGAAGATTATATGAACAGATTTTTTTCATACAGCTTGTAGGCTGAATAAAAAATATCCAACTGATTACTCCATCCGCATTAATCAGTGCAGAGGCTATTTTATTCTGACAGCCTGTTCCAGCAGCTGTCAGCATTCAGTGGGCACTACCAAAACGATTGGCTGCAGTCACTGTTCGGGCAAGAATTAACACCAAGCGGGCAGTAGGGTATTGGCAGGGCCAGTTATAGCATGATAGGTGGACTGGCTTTGTGCATGGAAAAAGACTACCAATAGCATGTGTATGAAAACAGATATTTTCGCTTAAAGGCATAGAAGGAATGTGTCAGCATGTACAGTGTGTGAAATACTGAAAAGAGTAAGTTGCAGAGTAAAAATAACTGACGGAAATGCACTCATTGTTTTTTGTAAAAAACAGTTCTACCTATCTTAACCACATACCCTACACTGTAGTATGCTAGCTATTTGTAATATTGCTGGTGGCTATGGAGATAATTACAGTCAACATAACTTTAATGACTTCCTTATTTTGCAGAGAAAAGATTTTGAAAAGCTAAAGAGCCTGTTATCTATTTGTCCGAAGCAAAGAACTCCAGAAATCCTGAGACAGGTATCATAAAAGCCCTGTGTTTGTTCTCTAATATTGATTTAGTATTATAAGTGCTGCTGTTGAGAATTAATTACTCACACTTGTCATCCATGACTTCAACTGACTGAATAGACTGAGCTTATCATCAGCTGACCTGCGTTCCTGCGCTGACACACTGAACCTGTCTAAACAAATAGCAGTGAGGGTGCTAGGCGTTATTGACACACGCCTTCTGGTCACCTACCCAGGAATCCCAAAACTGCTTTTCCATGAGAGATGACAACTGGCCAGACAATGTGAGTTATAGTACATTTATGCCTTGCATTGTTGTATGAAACAAAGAAGAAAAGTGCAATGGCGGCATGGTCTGCAAGTAAACAATAGAGTCCGAACATTCAGAAAATTCCTTTTCTTAACCCTTTCATGATGGTAATCTTAATGCTTGAACCCAGCTTTGCAACTATGATATGTATTAGGGTCCTTTCACACGCCTGTCAGTTTTTCAGGCGGACCTAATCAGAGACCCTCCATTCACCCCTATGGAGCGGCAGATGTCAGCGGTGACGTGTCCACTGACACCCGCCGCTAACCGAGCCAATCCTTTTTTTTTTTTTCCATAAATTTTATTGAGAAATTGAACATGGAAAAACAGAGTTCACAGTAACTATAAGCAACTTGTACATCTAGACTAGAACAATCTTATTTTGTAACAAGGTGAACATTGCCTTTAAGTTAGAGTTTGGTTATAATAACCCGAGCTTTAACTCAGAAGAAAAGAGCAGTCATGGCGGATAACATAAGACAAGGCAATTCTGAGGAAGTGAAATGTGAAAATGGTGACCTTATTTTCCATCCGTCTGGAGGATCAGATCGGATAAGATCTAAAGAAATTGGACAGGCGGTCCGTTTTCACACGATTTCTCCATAGAGGAGAGCAGAACTCTGTTCATATTCGCTCTGTACAGTGATGAACCTGTCACCTGCCTGCTCAGTGAGATCAGTGGAGCGATCCTCCGCTGAGAAAAGCGGAGCCTGCCGAGCCGGCCACCGTGTGAAAGGACCATTACTAAAACTGTATTCACAGTATCATCACATCTACTTAATGTATCCAAGGTTAGACCTTTATTTTTTCAGGACAAAGTGTGTCTTCATTTAGTAATAAATGGTAATGGATATCTCCTGGCCCTTTTTTTAATATCAAAAGAAATCTCTGCCTGAAATAGTAACATTTTTTTAAAAAAATGTAGCTATATATTTATTGACATTACCATGACCCAACACCAAGAAGAACCCAAAACAAAACTCTTCTACTCCTGATGTTTGCAGCAATAGTGCACATTTTGCGTTGTACTTAGACACTAACAATGACGTAAATTATTATTTTTTTTTTTAATCCTGCCTAAAACATACTGACCTTGACCTGTTATCCTGACTGTGAACTTGACCCTGACACTGACCCTGACACTATTCTAGATCAAGTCCTGATCTAGCTATTTTATCTTTTTTTATTTTTTACATAGTTCTCCTGTGGTTTAGGATAAGCTCACATTTGTGCAGGTGTGGGAGTGCATTTAAATCGCACGCATTCCCACACCTGCTTGCAAACAAAATGCGCTGCTTTAGGCAAATGCACAGGGGTGCCATTAACTCTTAATGGCACCGTCCCCCACGCATTGAAAAGCACAAAGCAAGTTGCAGGTTTCCTGCACACGGAAATGCATGATGCCAAAGCACCAATGAGTTTCTGTGCGGCTGTGTTAAGATGAAGGAAACGCAGGCACAACAGAGTTACATTCTGAAAAGATAATTCTGGGACCATCACAGGCATATGGGCAAGAATGTACAGGCACCTAGAGAGAAGGATCAGACTTCCTATCTTCTACCAGAAGAAAATAGAGTCAGCATTTATGGTTCTCTAACATTTAGGAAAACATTTGTATTGTATCAATGAATCATCTCATCATCTCAGCCAATAAAAGGAATCCCTGTACTCATTGATAAAAATACAACGGTTCTCCTGAATGTTGGAAAACATTCAGGCCAACTGTATTTTGTTCGAGCAGCAGATAGAAAGTCACCTGTACTGCTGGCAGACAACAGTGCTGCATACTGTACATAGTTAATGCTACTACAGTATGATGCAGAACATACAGAGCCTGCATAGTGATGTAATGGAAATAGCTTGTTTGGGTGGAATTCTACTTTAATCACCAGCATATAGCCCAATACATATGTTTTTTTCGTGCCAATGATAATGCCACTGTTGGTCTCCATTTTTTAGATATTAGAGTCTCTGTTGCTATAGTAAAAAGAATTGGAGGCAAGGGAAAACCTTGCCTGATGTCTTAGTGAATGACACTTGATGGGGAAGTGATCTATTGACCAAAATGGTATATTGTAGATAAGCTTAAAGGATATTGATCTTTTTCTGAAATGTTGGAAAGTGAATAAGACAGGCTTACAAGAAATACCATTCTATAGAATAAAAAGCCTTCACTGTATCCAGAGAGGCTATGATGGATGATACAGAGATACAGTATCTCACAAAAGTGAGTACAACCCTCACATTTTTGTAAATATTTTATTTCATGTGGAGCTGCAGTTCATTCAGGGAACCATGAAAGCCAACATGTACTGTGACATACTGAAGCAGAGCATGATCCCCTCCCTTCGGAAAATGGGCCGTTAATGGCTGTGTGTTGAGTTATTTGGAGGGGAAAGAAAATTTACACTGTTATAAAAGCTGTACACTTACTACTTTACATTGTAGCAAAGTGTTATTTCTTCAGTGTCGTCACATGAAAAGATATACTAAAATATTTTTTAAAAATGTGAGGGGTGTACTCACTTTTGTGAGATACTGTATGTCCTGAGAGCTAAACAACAATTAAGGTATGCGTATATAATATATGTGATGGACTTACTAGGCATAAAGATATTTGTTCATCATGTATCAAGGATAGAAAAGAAAAAGTGGTTGAGACCAAATAGGACTACAAACACTCGCCCAGCGCTCTTGGTGAGGGAAATAAACCACACACTAGATCAAATAAATGACATAAATGACATAAAAATCATTAATGATCGCAGCCGCTGTGTTAAAAGCAATGTATATAAAATGATGAAATAAATACTGTAAAAGTACATAAAATGTAGTCCAGCACTTAATGCATCCAGCAGCGCACGATATATCAACATATATCGTAGACCATAAAATCCTTAAAAGGAACAACACTGTCTTCAAATATAATAAAAAACGTCTTTAAAACATCCAAACAGTTCATAAGGTGCTGATAATGATAATCCCCGGTGTCTAGATGCCAGTAGTTAGGTTCCAACCTTCACCACACCCAACGTGACCCCCCTCAGAGTGGGCACTCACCGGAAATATTATAAAAGCACGCCTGTAAGCATAGGTAGCTTGGACCCTTTACTCCTCTGGATAGCCACGTCACCTCCACACACGTGTTCAAATGTGGTTTCAGATGTGTCATGGAAATAAAGGTAGGGGCACAATAGCGTGATACTGTTTCAACATTTATTTGCACAAATCACACCCAAAAACACCCCAAATCCAATATGCTTACATATAAACAGAATTTGTCAAGCAGAATAAAGTAACCCATTGGTTAAGGCCAGCTCACCACGGCTGCATGAAGATAGACAAGCCACCACTGCTTCCGGATGTTAGCCAAATATTCAAGCCTCCTTAGGTGAGATCCGGATACTAGCCAAAGCCACTTCTGGTTACCAGGGAGACAGCATGCCTGTGTTCTGACGCGTTTTGTCCGTGTGGACTTCAAATGAGGACCAGGCATGCTGCATGTTGCCCCCATATTTATATATGAATGACCAGGACTCTTTCCCATAATCATAATTACTGCTCCACCCCTTGGGAGGGGTTTTCCATGCTCAAAACGCCGCCAAAAAGCGTCAATTCCAGTATCCACGATACCGGAAGTGACGTCGGATGTAAACAACATCACGCTATGACGTACCTATGTCATTTCCGGCGGACGTTGCTCGGTCACTTCCGGCGGAAACCGCAATAGAGGATGCCGCTCTAAACACATCCGGAGCATTGACCCCGGATGTTGTTAATTGCACAAGGAAGAAGCCGATCGGCTGTACACAAAGGAGGCTGGCCCCGCTGTTTCCCATAATATCCATCATGGAGAATAGTCAGCCGGGACCCTTGCGATTACCAATGTTATTAGGGGGCAGTCCCGGTCATGCATTTTACATGAAATTATGGTTAACATATTGCCTCTTATTAAGTGAATATGCCAGTCACTACTATGAAAATGTCTTTTTAAAACCGTGCTTATTCCGCATCTGTGCTGAAACACAATATACAGTGTCTATGTGGTAAACCACACAATCAACCTACATTAAAAAGCGATCACAGTAATATGTATTAAAATGACATCTGATTACTTAAAATACAATATAGGTAATCTAATCAAACCACATATAAATGTTCTAAAAATTATATATATAAAACCCTACATATAAGAGGAACAATGGATAAAATGAAATAAAAGTAAATAAAAAATAGCAGAAATACATAAAACACATAGTGCGAATGCATGGGTGTGATTTGTGCAAATAAATGTTGAAACAGTATCACGCTATTGTGCCCCTACCTTTATTTCCATGACACATCTGAAACCACATTTGAACACGTGTGTGGAGGTGACGTGGATATCCAGAGGAGTAAAGGGTCCAAGCTACCTATGCTTACAGGCGTGCTTTTATAATATTTCCGGTGAGTGCCCACTCTGAGGGGGGTCACGTTGGGTGTGGTGAAGGTTGGAACCTAACTACTGGCATCTAGACACCGGGGATTATCATTATCAGCACCTTATGAACTGTTTGGATGTTTTAAAGACGTTTTTTATTATATTTGAAGACAGTGTTGTTCCTTTTAAGGATTTTATGGTCTACGATATATGTTGATATATCGTGCGCTGCTGGATGCATTAAGTGCTGGACTACATTTTATGTACTTTTACAGTATTTATTTCATCATTTTATATGTATCAAGGATAGTATTAAAGAGTTCAGCCTAGTGCTTTTTCTTTTATAGCTAGTATTTGATGGAGAAACACATCTATAAGATGTACGATCGATTGGATATTGATCCTGTTTGAACAGAAGTAGGAAAGTAGAATTATACATTGACTGAGGTTGTTTCTCTGTAGCAAAATCCTTTTTATATACCAGTTCTAGGGTAGCTACAATAAATGTTTGATATACAGTATATACACTTCCAGGGGGCAATAGACCAGATAGCCTGTTTTATGTCCTCCACCAACATTTCTCTATCTAATGTTTTATAAATGCTTGAACCTGAGATAAACAGTATATAGTTATGAAAACGTTAAGGCCTTACAGATATGTTTGTATATCACTTCGGGATTTATTAAATGCAGATGTGTGCATGTGCTGGTAAAATTCAAAAAATGAATCCAATATTACTTTATCATTTGTGACAGACTGTTATATAAAAGTATTAAATAAGCCCTGATCTCTAGTAATCGGGGTTTTTTTTTTTTTTTTTTTTTTTTTTACTATTGTGCAGAATTAAACCAGAAGCTCTTCAGAGGTTTGAATTATAAAAAAAAAAAAAATGATAAAATAGTCTGAAAACATGAAAGTTGGAAAGAACAAAATATTGCCTGGTTGAGGGGACCACAGGTCGACAAAAGATCTTTGGTAATCTTACAGGGTAGATTTTTTTAACAAAAAAAAAAAAAAAGTGTGCACACCCTTGTAAGTATCTACTGTATAAAATCAGGATCTCTGTTATAGATAAAAGATATTCCAAACTTACTTGCTTTCTTAAAAAATCAAGTGAGCATATCCTGGTATAAATTATAGCTGGAACACAGATACTGACAAAGTGTTCAGTTTTTTTTTTTCCTAAAAAATTATTTTAAGTAAAAACAGAAGGTTAATTTCACTTTTTATATTTTTACTGAAGTGTGTTTTGCAAGGAATTCCTTTTATGCAAATACAGAATTGCTAACAGTTGTATATACAAATTACCATTGCCCCAATGTTTGGAAATATATATTCTTGTTACTCCTGACAACACATCTGATTTTCCCTTAGTACAATATGAAACAATGACAGTAAAAAACTGTTTGCTTATATGAAACAATAGTTCTAGCTACTAGATACTACTACTAGATACTATAAAAAAACATTCCTTACATTTTGCGGTGATCAGTTAGGAAACTCAAGAAATTCTTTTAATCAAGAAATCCAAAATGTTGCTAGTAAAGACATTTTGTTTTTAAAGATTCAGTTTTGTTTGAAGAAGAACAGAGCCTTTCAAGGTCTTCAGGACAAGACTCAACTGGAGCTTTGTCAGTATGTCATATATCAAGCGTAAGTATATTACATTATTTCTCGCTCCTCTGGCAGCCGGTGATCTTCTCTGCTTTTTGATGTACTGGGCTGTAGACGGGTCCTTGTGTCATATACAGGGCAGGACTGCTGGTCCTGCATTGTACGGGCTGATGTCAGAGAGTTGCATCAAGTCGGCCAGTGAAGAAAAGTGGCTTGGGGAACTGGTTTTACAGCATAAAGGAAGCCTGAGAAGTCAGGAATAGGATAAATGCAAGGGAAAATTCTTTTTAAAGCGGAGTTCCGGCCTATTTTGCAACTTGAGTGATTCCTGGAGTGCTCACTATGCTGATCAACAATTGGGCATTTTCAATTTTTTCGGGGGTCCCTTACATTATTTTCAGGGCATTTTTGATTGTCCTTCCTCCTTCTCCCCCCTCTGTGGCCACGGCCACCGACATCATTTCCGCCTTTGCATTGCATCCTGGGAGCTGTTTGTCATCACTCCCAGGAGGCTGGAATCAGGAAGGACTGTCTGGATCTTTTTCTCTTAAAGGAGACAGCAACCATTTTTTTTGTCTTTTACATTGAAATGATTACTAACTGACTGCTGCCTTGACTTTGTGTTATTGCGAGGGACCAAAATCCAAAGGAGAAGGATTCTGCTTTTCCGTGGATTACAAAACTATTACTTGAGTAGTTGTATTAGCTCCAACGGGCCCCATCTCCTGCCGGTCTTACACGGGACTATACAGAATTAACTATAGTAATTAAAATATAGGTTAAGCAGGGTTAGGGGTACTAGACTATTACAAGTATTAGAGAGTTATGTATTTTTGTGTAAATATATATTTGTCCATCTTATTCCATTTAACCACTGTGAGGAGTCCTGTTAAAGTTTATTAAAGCGGAGTTCCGGCCTATTTTTCAACTTTAGTGATTCCTGGAGTGCTCGCTATGCTGATCAACAATTAGGCATTTTCAATTTTTTTCGGGGGTCCCTTACCTTATTTTCAGGGCATTTTGGATTGTACTTCCTCCTTCTCCCCCCTCTGTGGCCAAGGCCACCGACATCACTTCCGCCTTTGCATTGCATCCTGGGAGCTGTTTGTCATCACTCACAGGAGGCTGGAATCAGGAAGAACTCCCAGAACACTCCCTGGAATCAGGAAGAAGGACACGGCCCATTACACTGCGGCTTCAGATGCCCATGTCTAAGATGGCCGCGCCCAGACAGCGTTTTTAAAAGTAAGATTTTGACTAAAGTCCAACACTGTACACCTTGTAAGTATGAGAATAGCAGTTCTGTAAAGGGCGATGGATTAGTATTATTAGTTAAAAAAGGTATTTGGATACCTTTGGATTAGTATTTTTAGTTAAAAAAGGTATTTGAGGCCGGAATTCCGCTTTAAAGACTTAAAGAGGTAAAGAGTTCAGCTTTATTCTGCTGGCTGGATATGAAGATATAAAATACAATATTATGTATCTACAAAAACATATACATTTTAAAATGTATTTGTGGTCCTGGTGAAAAAAAAAAATATTAAAATATATTTTATCCCACGAATACCTTTGATGATGGTGTTGCTTCACTACCTGGGTCTATAGAGTTTGCTTTCTGAACTGACAAAGATCAGGGCAGACTAGGCTGGATTTCGGTGTTTGCCCCCTGTGCTGGTGTTCTATAGTATTTGGGGCATTTATCCTTTCACACATCTGTCAAAGAGACACCTGAGGTTACTTACAGCTACAGGTCACTGCAAAAAAAAAAAAACTCACAGTGCGTGGCAAGGGGAAGTCCTCCATCAGTTTCATCCTGAGATGTTATATGACTTATGGCTGACAGCCACAAATTAAGTTGGTAACTTTTCTCTTACAATCAGCAACTGTCAATAACTGTGGGTGTCACTTAAAGGGCCTGTGTTGATGGGCTTTTGTTTGATTCAAATGGGTTCTGCATCTAAAAGGGTTTTGCACCCTTAGGGAGTGCAAAACCTGTTAAAGCCAGGTCAAAGGCATGACAGAAGAATGTCAACTGCAGCACAAAAACACCTCTGAATGAATTCTGATTTGAGAAGCATCTCAAACTGATGTCATGTACTCAAACCCAAAGTCTGTTGACACAGAGACCTAAAAGGTGGAACATGACCATGGGCCTGCACTGGTAGAGATCTGAAGAGATGTTTGATGCACACATGTACATACACAAGTCTTTGTTGAACTCTTTTCTGTATAGTTGCTGACCCTTTGTTATTTTTACTGATATTCTTTACATCTTACAGCCCACAAAATTGATAAATTTGTTGTGCCAGAAGCGTGGACGCAATGTTACCTCTGAGCTTTCAATCTGTGAACTCTACATTCTGTCTGCTATGTTATGAATGGAATTATTCTCTGAAATAGTAGACATTTATTGCAGCAAATAATTTACAAAATAGAAAAGCAGAAAGTAGAAAGTGTCCAGACCTGAATCATTGAGCTCTCTGTACCACTGCACTCCTAGAACACTTTTTGGGAAGCCATATGTGCAGAAGGACTGCACAAAAGATCATGCAATTAAAAATTACACTTACCTCCAACTGCCTTTTCCATAGATTTTTCTTGGAGCTCTATTTTAGGCTGACTGCCAAGCACTTTTTGGCAACCAGCTAAATAATACAAATACCTATTTGCAATAGTATGTTATCTAAATATTCACAAATGATTTTAAGAGGTTCTTAAATTTCTACCTATTCTAAAAATATCCCCTTTTTTTGGAGGTTTGCCTGATCCTTTGACTTTCCCAAAGAAACTGAACTGGAAGATAATTTAAAGCGGTAGTATACTCCGCTTTTTAACTTTTTACCTACAGGTAAGCCTATAATAAGGTTTACCTGTAGGTAAAATTAATATCTCCTAAACCTGCACGATTTAGGAGATATTCACCCTGCATGCAGCCGCTGACACCAGCAGCGCATGCGTTCTGAAGGTCTGGCGTATCTTGCCGGACCTTCAGAGCTCCTTGCCGGCTCCTTGACCGAAAGTAAACTCCCATGCTCATGCACGGGAGTGACATTGTCACGGCTCTAGCCACTCACAGCGCTGGAGCCGCCAAGGGAACATGTCAGCTGCCTCAGCTGTGTCCGGGCGACCGTGTCGGGCCTTTGTTCTAAGGTAAGTATTTCATATTGTGCTAGTATGTGATGCATACTAGCACATAATGCCATTGTCCTGCAGGGTTTGTTTCGTTTTTTAGTGTTTTTTTGGGGATACAACTGCTTTAAAAATACAGTATGTAACATCAGTTATTTATTCTTTGTGTTTCCAGGTACGAATCAAAAACATTAGTTATCAAAAAAGGCCACATACCACGTGAATGTTTTATAATATTATCTGGAAGTTTAGCTTCAGTCATGGAAGACACAACATCAAGAAGACAAAGCACAACTTCTTTATATGAAGTAGAAGAAGGAGATATTGTTGGGGTAACTATTTCAATGTTTTGGAGCTCATATTGTAAAGGAAGAAAAACAAATAGACCTATATGCTCTCCAGGGAAAACGAATCCACGGGGGTGCACATAAGACCACATGAAATTACTCTGCCCTGTCAGGCTTTCCACTCAAACTACCAATCTTTATATTGGTCCATTATGCATTCATGCCTCCTTTCACACACAGGAGTGATGGTGGGGTGAAAATCATAGGTGAGCTTTATTAACACCAACCATATTAACTCTGACAGACAGTCCTTTGAAATCCATACAAACCCATCTTTCTTGTATAGCAAAGAAATGTTGAAATAAAAAAAATCTTCACTCTGTCTACCCATCCCATCCCCCCCCCCCAAAAAAAACCCAAAAACAATTCTTAACATTTCCCCAGGCCTAAGAAAAACATACTTACTAGATCATGGAGTCAAGGGTGGATTTTCTTGAAGAAAAACTTTGACCCATTTTCTTCAGTGCCGCCATCTTTAATTGACATTCGAAGCATGAACAGACAAGCTGCACTTCTTTGGCATGATGTATGTGTGCATGGGTAATATCTAACAAAGGGCAGAGATCTGCAGCGTATATGTGCATGTGCGGAGATCTTACATAATTTTATTCTAGGCTAGTGAGTCACTGCCATGATACTGCACATGTGATTATTTATGACATCAGATATTTGATAGTTTGGCAATTTGGTTAGGAGCACAACCAAAGTGACAGTTAGCTGTAACTGTTTTTTTAAACCAGTAAATCAAAGGGTTTAGTTCCACTTAAAAGAAATGGGTAAAGTTCCATTATGCAAGGGTTGTTTCTGCCAACTTAACTGATGCAAATAAACCAAATACAGTTTTTTTTGTTAACAAAGGGAGTTTTTGGCTTAGTAGGGATAGCAGTGTAGATATATTAGGTTTCAGAGCTATTCACCAATTCACATTCTTTAAGATGTGGAAATGTCTGTCTTAAAGGCCTGGAGGAGCTCTAACCAGGGCACATATAGCTCCAAAGAACACTACCCAAGGTTAGAGGGGCTTCACATCCTAATGTTCAAAGCAGCTTCCAGAAAAACAGAGCTAATGGTATATCTAAATGATTTTTTTTAGAAGATTTGGATAGAGAGGTAAGGGGATAGAACCAATGTTTTTTTTTTAGTTCTGTCTCACCTCTGTTAGGGGGATTCACTCTCTCTAATTATAACTGTCTAGCAGAAATGAAAGTGAGGGTAAATTCAAAATTCTGAGATCCCAACAAAACAGGAATAGAAGGAAAATCCTCCAGGGGGGAAACTTTTTCCAGAAAGAACTGTCTAAGAAGGAATTTTCCTTGAGTTAAACACATAATGTATTAACTTAATACTTCTTGTTGCATCAACAGTTCAGGAAGTGAAGGAAAAAAAACACACGTTTTTTAACCTGTCCCTATTCTACGCTACCCAAAATAAAAGAAAGAACTTTGGCTTTAGTTATTCTTAAAAATAATATATTGCTCAGCTCACCTAACAGCCTGCAACTGACTGTATTCTCTCTACAGGTACCAAACCTAGAAAACAGAACACAGTTTTTTTCTAGAATTGCTGAGGACACCGTGTAGTATGTAATGCTCTCTATTTAGCCCCACAATATGATGACACCAGGACACATATAGTATATGAACCGGTATTTCTATCAGTAGAAGGTTTGCATAGGTTTAAAAATTATACAAACCTGTGGAATTTCTTATTTTTTGAATACATACATACAATCTGATGAGACACATAATATACTGTATATACAATGAGTCTTGAATGTGATTGGATTATGGAACTGCATGATTCATCACTGGTCAAACAGATCAAAATTCAAGAGAATCAAAAAGTTATACATTTGTGATTCTCCTGATTCAATCATCCCTTGGTTTGCCTCAAAGGTAGCATTTGACCGAGTGGTTTAAATATTAAGCAATAAAAAATGCTTATGTACAGTAGTGATGGAAAGAATGAATAATCACAGTATAAAAATACTGTATTTGATTGAAATGAGAAAAGATTGTAGAACGTGTAGGCAGCAGACAGAAGAAAAAAAAGCTATTTCCCCATGCACACAATAGAGGGGGATGTGCTATTGTATTCTGACAGTGGGACTCTTCCATTGTCAGAATACACTGTTTGAGTGGCTTTTTTTCCCAAAGTTCAGTTCAACAGAAGATGATCAATAGATTATTTAGCTAAATAACATTAGCTAAACATTGATCAAAATTCAGCTGGTCCCTGCTAAACTGGCTGAATCTCGATCCATCTATGGCCAAGTTTTGCGTTGGAAACATTAGCATGTATAATAAAGAATATGTAAGTAATAATCTGTACATTTTTCTGTTATCTTTTGGCAGGATATTGGGCTTGTCACCGGTGAGAGACTTATCTCCTTTGTATGTAAATCCGATGTAGAACTTCTAATAATTGACAAGGAGGTATAATAATCACAAATGTTGCGAGTGTGTCTTCATTTTGCAGTGTGGTGGTGGATTTACTGTGCTTTTAATTAACAGATAAACTTATAAGAAGCAAATGAATAAATAACAATTATCTGAGATCTATTTTTATTTTTACACATGCCATTGGCCAACAGACATCAGGCTAAGAATGGCAGGTTTAGGGTACTTTCACACTGCTCTGTAGCAAAATCACGGTAAAAAAAGTGATGGTGCTGTGTTTCAGATGCATTTGCTGCGTGTTTCTTATGCGTTTTTGGGTTGCCTGCACCTGCGAAAAATGAAAATGTGAATCAAATACGCATCAAAAATGCAAAATCGTGGTGCATTTTTACTGTTCCATTCATTTTAATGGGAAGCTGCAGGTTTCAAAATCGCACCAAAGATGCAGCATGCAGGACTTTTCAAAACGCACTGCACTGGTCATGCAGTGGTGTGAAAAGTCCCATAGGATTTTTTGCAAGGAATAAATACGCAGGAAAAATGGATCAGTGTGAAATGGCCCTTAGTTCTGTGAGTCAACCTGGCTGTACTGTATGGTATTCCACTGCTACATGTTTTATGCTGGCTTTACACAGCCTGAACAGGCTGAATGAAAAAATCTAACAGATCCTTCCATCAATACTATACAGTGGCCTGAATGGGCTGAATAAAAAAAATCTAACTGATTCCACCATCCACGCTATATAGTGCAGATGGAATAATCTCCTGCTGCAACTATTGTATTCTGACAGCCGGTCATAGCAGCTATCTTATCACCTGAATAGTGGGTGCATCTGCATCTGTTTGGCCGACAATTTTCCATCTGACTCCTTTAATTTTTAAATCGAAAAGTGTCGGGTGGGAGAATGGCAATAGGGCCAACCACAAAGTTCATTCCTTTTCTGTTCATTGGGAAATTAATTGTAAATTTGCATAGTGTATGCATATTGGGACAAGAAGCTGGAAGGAAGAGTGTTTATACAGCTTAAGAGAGAACAAGGTGACCTCAGCATAGTAACTATGAACATTTACAATGCAGTTATTAAGCAGATGACACGAATAGCTGCAAGATGAAATAGCAGTGTCATATTTTGGCTATGCAGTTTGGCGGGGCTTTGTGAATCATAAGCCATGCTTATCAGAATTACAAACATTTTAGCTGCTAATACAACTGAAATATATACCCATTGGGCAATATTTTCTAAAAGGTAAAACTGATTAAGTATATCAAGTAACATGATTTATTGGTAAAATGGAGTCTTGTGTCTGTAATTATGTTAGGAACCAAACATATTCCTCAAAGAAGAAACCAAAGTAATTATTCATGGTTTGTTAGAATTTAGAGTCAGGAAATATAAAGTGAATTTTGAGCCTTATATTACCAATAATTTGCATGGTTTCTATAGACTCCAGGTTGTCTCCAATGACTTCTCAGGAGTCCATTTGTTCTGTTAACTGAAAAAATGACGCATTTGAGCTTAATAAGTGAAGAGTAATAAAAGTAAGTATAGTTTAGCAGTCAAGAGCAGGCAATTAGAATTCATGTTTCACTGATCTGATTTCTATAAACTGAAATCCAGTTGGCCTCTATGGCTTTTTGTGCTTTGTGCTGCATAAATTTATAGCACACCTCACCTTAAAATGCCCGGCCATGCAGAATATAAAGTATGTACTATGAAATATAAGATATACAAATGGTATTGATGTGCTTTTGTTCTTGTATATTAAAGACATGTTGTCACTGGGGGCAACCGGATGCAGGTATGTACCTAGAGGTGCCTGCACAGCCTCCCAAACTTTTGTCATAGCTTGACTGCCCCTTCCTATGTCCCGCATGTCTCTATTGGCCAGTGAAACTTTACTTCATATTGATGAAACAATCTGTATATAATTAAGAACACACCACATGATGGGAGGGCCTGTGGCAAGTCTGACAAGCCCTGTTTATTAAAGCCCATGTGCACCTTGAAATAACTCCATCAGGTTGACAAAAAAAATGGGGAAATGTTCCTGCAATAGAACAAGTATAATAGTGACCTCTCCAGCAGGCTTGTCTCCTACCTATGCTCTGCTCTAGCGCTGCAGCCTTCATTATTGTCTTGAGCATTCAGCACTAGCGTTACACTAATACCAGTATCAATGCCGATACTTGTACTCATGCAAATGCTCTGATACTAAAACCGATACTTTTTTGCCATTCCATTGCGACTTGCATTGACTTCTGTTAAATTAAGTCACAAGCTGCAATGAAATTGGAGGTCCAAATTGCACTGATCCGCAGCTTTAAAATCACACTGAAGTAATTCGATTTTAAAGCCGCACTGGTGTGAACAAGGGCTTACATTTCTTCTACGACTTTGAAATTGTGCTGAAATAGTGCAATTTCAAAGCCGCTCTAGTTTACACCAGTGTGGCTTTGAAATTGCTCTACTTCAGCACGATTTCAAAGCTGAAAAAGAACTGTTCTTCATAATTATAAAGAAACAGTAATAATTTTTCATTAGTCTGAAAAAACTGTCACATGACACTTAAAATACGTAGGTATCTGTAATTGATATTGGTGAGTAGATCAGAAAAGGTATAGGTACTCGGTCTTAAAAAACTGGTATCGGTGCATCCTTATTCAACATTTTTGGGAATGTCAAATGGCTGTGTCCCCTGGTGCGTCCTGTGGTTTAGTCCTTCAAACCCTACTGTACATCACTACAGGAGACTTTAGTGTGATTGACAGATGGAACCAGCAGGGGACATGTAAATTTAACACTCCCAGAAGTCTTTGACAGAGGCAGCAGTGCTGGAATGGAGGTAGAGTGGGAGACATGGACCACTGGAGCGGTTGTCCATGCAGTGGTTCGTATAATACCTATTCTCTAGCTGTGACCTTTCACACATATTTTTGTTAACCTGGCAAAGGTTGCTTTAAGAAGTCTTACCCATTCATTTTTCTTATCCCTTCCTCTGCCCTTCCTTAATTAATATCTGCTTATTATGCTGAATACATTTTTCAGGTACCACAACAAAGACATTAACTTCATATTTACCAAATAATTGTACCCATTTTTTAGCACTCATGTTAAATTAGTAATTGTATTATGTATTCAGAACACACTTCAAAGGAAGTCTGCCATTAGAGGAATATGAACACTACCATCTCTGACCAGCCCTATTTAAAATGCTAGTATTTTCCCTGATCTGCATGCTTGTTCATAGTCAGTAACTCAGTCCTGTTGAAGCCAACAGACCAGCAAAACTGTATATGGCAGAGCCACCCATTGGCTGCATCTACCTAAGTAAAAGTAAATGTAAGGACCATAACTATGTAATGGAACCCCCAAACCGTTAAAGTGACCCTGCTGCCATACTTTTCTTTTTTTTAAAGCACCCTGCCATAAAAATTCAATATTCCTTATCCCTGTGGTGGGAATTGACTGATCATTGTTCTGCTGAAATACAGGATACTGAAGAATCAGTATCAGGTCAGCAGGTCATTGCTGACCTGCCTTGGACATACTTCTCTCTGCATGCTGCCAGTCATTCTTTGCATTTGTGGTTCTACCTGCTGTCTCCTATGTCATTAGTATGTTCTGTAGTGAAGTAGGGGCCAGTGGTAATAACCATTACACAGGGAGACCTGGTATCTGATCCAGAAAACTGTAAGATACAGAAAATGCTTAGGGTAGCTTTGTAACAGGGTGAAATCAGCTAAGCCCAGAGAGGTACGCATTAATCGTCCTTTATTGCAGGGTGCTATAAAAAAGTATAGAGACAGGATCACTATTAAAGGCCACCCCACCTCCCCAATCTCCACCTTAAAGGAAACTCCTCTACTAAAACAGAACACTAATGGCTTTCGAAGTGGACACAGATCTTTCTAAAGGATAAATACATTTATTTTATTCAAATGTATTTGCCAAATTATATTGATACCTGCATAAATCACAGTGTAGCCAGACAGTTCTGAGGGTCTTGTGCTTCTGGGCCCCATAACAGTCGTATTGTCTACAATTGTTGTAAGCCCACGAACAAGAGTTTAATGCTATCTTTATTCTTAAAGTATTCTGTTTTAAGAAAGTAAAATGTGTGCGTTTGGCGAATCTTCAAAAACTATTTGCGCTTAAATTAAAATAGTGGCTATAATTGCTGTCCTTTACTTTAGAAACCACTAGTTCTCCAGTAGCTCCAAGGCTGACCTCTGGGAATAATACATGTCTGGCTTCACTGACTGCAAGCTTGTTCTAGGTCATTGGCTTAAAAAGTGTTTTCCAGACATCTATCATTTTTATAAGAAGGCCAGAAATGACCGTCCACCTCAACACATGTTTCTTTTCATCATTCCTTGTAAAAAAAACTAAAAAGTTAAATGAGAGACAGTCCATACTAGCAAATGAGCTTATGGTGTATATCTTTCAACTGCATTCTGTAGTTTCAGCTTTTATTTTATGCTTGCGTTACTACACAAGCCACCGTGAAATGAGTATTTAAGATATCTATGTGTTAATGCTTAAAACAATGAATCATGCATTGTTAATCAGTTCCTGCAGTTAAAGTGGAATGTAATGAATGTTGTGGTGAATCCCATATTGAATGTACTGGTAGCTGCTGCCAATTTCCCGACAATAAAATTTACTTATGCATTTTTTAATAGTGTCTTTTTAAATGCAGCAATTCCGGTGATACCTTACTAAATATAACTTGTTATATTTAAAACAACAAGCTTTTTTAAAGTGAACCTGTCAGTCTGTAGACAGGTGCAATCTACTTTCTCCAATGCAGGTGGCACTCGTCTGCAGCGGCTGTGCAGGTGGAGGAGAAAGTCGAAGGGAGCCTAGTACCCATTGGATGCTAACACCCCATGTGACTCAGGCAGCCATCTTCGGTCAGGCAGAGTATTTTTTTAAGACACTGGTTCCCAGATTTGTCGTACAGAGTTTGTCGTGGCTAAAGTAGGTACAGGTCACCAGCCTGTCAGGGACAATGTTTCAGAGAAGGGTTCTGGAGGAGTAGGGAAAGTCTAGGGACACGCCATCCTTCCTGGAAGCTTTCCCGTTTGGGTGCAGACAGACCAGGCTGCATTCCACCCCACGTGACACACGCATTCGGTACCTTCGGTTCACCACTCTATTGCCACTTTGCTGTTACAACTTGTGAGTAGTGATGAGCTGAACACCCCCCTGTTCGGTTCGCACCAGAACACCGCGAACAGGGGAAAAGTTTGTTCGAACAAACGTACTCCATTGAAGTCTGTGAGACTCGAACGTCAAAAATCAAAAGTCCTCATTTTAAAAGCTTAAATGCAAGTTATTGCCCAAAAAAGTGTATGGGGGTCTGGGTACTGACCTGGGGGACCTGTACCAATGCAAAAAATGTTTTTAAAAACAATCGTTTTTAAAGGAGCAGTGATTTACTGATTTTAATGAGGCTTAAAGTGAAACTATAAAAATGAAAAATTCCTTGAAATATTGTGCCTGGGGAGTCCCCTTAATGTGCCTGTAAAGTAGTGCATCTGTACGATGTATGTAGCCTACTGACATTTCTAAAGGAAAAAATGTCATATACAAATATACATACAAAATTTTAAATCGCATATACTTGTCATGCAAGTGCAGAAAAATTGGGCCTTTGCTGTTGTTGGTGCCTGAACACCGTAACCCCTCACAGTTACTCTTGCTGGGCGCAGTAACGGGCCCTGCTGGTTAAAATTGCATACAAATTTGAAATCGCATGTACTTGTCATACAGGTGCAGAAAAATTGGGCCTTGGTTGTTGGTGGTGCCTGAACACTGCAACCCCTTGCAGTTACTCTTGCTGGGCGCAGGAATAGGCCCTGCTGGTAAAAATTCCATACAAATTTGAAATTGCATGTACTTGTAATACAGGTGCAGAAAAATTGGGCCTTGGTTGTTGGTGGCGCCTGAACACTGCAACCCCTCGCAGTTACTCTTGCTGGGCCCAGGAACGGGCCCTGCTGGCAAAAATTCCATACAAATTTGAAATCGCATGTACTTGTCATACAGGTGCAGAAAAATTGGGCCTTGGTTGTTGGTGATGCCTGAACACCGCAACACCTCGCAGTTACTCTTGCTGGGCGCAGGAACGGGCCCTGCTGGTAAAAACGACATACAAATTTGAAATCACTTGTACTTGTCATACAGGTGCAGAAAAATTGGGCCTTGATTGTTGGTGGTGCCTGAACACTGCAACCCCTCGCAGTTACTCTTGCTGGACGCAGGAACGGGCCTTGCCGGTAAGAATTCCATACAAATTTGAAATCGCATACACTTGTCATACAGGTGCAGAAAAATTTGGCCTTGGTTGTTGGTGGTACCTGAACACCATAACCCCTCGCAGTTACTCTTGCTGGACGCAGGAACGGTCCCTGCTTGTAAAAATTCCATACAAATTTGAAATTGGCTAAGATCAAGTGTTGTATGTGTTCTTATCAGTAATCTAGTGGGGGCGCTGTGCTGTCATCTGACCTGTCCAAGGTTGGATGGCAGTTATGCAAACCTGCTGGAGTGCTGGGGACCTGGAAGGTTAGTATTGGCAGGAACTGAAACTGAAATTGGGCCTTTGGTGTTGGTTGTGCCTGAACTCTGTAACCCCTCAAATGTACTCTTGTTGGGCGCAGGAACGGGACCTGCTGGTAAGAATTACATACAAATTTGAAATTGCATGTACTTATCCTACAGGTGCAAAAAATTGGACCTTTGGTGTTGGTGGTGCCTAAACACCGTAACCCCTTGCAGTTACTTTTGCTGGGCACAGGGCACAGGGACAGGGCCTGCTGTTAAAAATGACATACGACATTTAAATTGTATGCACCTGTCATACAAGTGCAGAAAAATTAGGCCTTGGGTGTTGGTGGTGACCTAAACCAAAAACATTGTTGGAAGCTAGCAGAATCAATGTTGAGGAATAGGATAGGCAGCATATGCAGTATTCAAGAGATGGCAGACCCCTAGCAACTTCAATCAGTTACATCAGCATTAGGGGCTTGATAGCTGCTGTTGATCCAGGACTGATTCATTTTGATAAAAGTCAGCTGGTCAACAGAGTCTTTGGATAGACACACTCTTTTGTCCATCACAAATCCTCCAGCAGCACTGAATGTCCGTTCACAAAGCACGCTGGAAGCAGGACAGGTCAGTAGCTCGACTGCATATTGAGCAAGTTCTGGCCAGTGTTCCATCCTCAAGACCCAGTAACCCAGTGGATGCTCAGTTGGAAAGGTCTCTAAGTCTGCTCTTGCCCCTTGAAAAACATGCACCATATGATGGAGACGCTGCCGATGGTTGCTTAAACCTAATAGCCCTGGCTGCTGCTGAGGACTAAAGAACTGTTTAAAGGCATCGGTCAGCCAGTCGCCTTCTCCACCGCTTCTCCTTTGGCTGAACGATGCCTCAGAAACACGTCCAGAGAATGTTAACCTCCCAGTGTCTGGAAAGGTGTTACACAAATTGTTTTAAAGGCCTACTCAAGATGTTTCATTCTCTGCTCCCTCTGCGAAGGCAGGATGAGCGCTGCAACTTTACCCTTGTAATGTTGATCAAGAAGGGTTGCCAACCAGTAATTATCCCTCTCCTTGATAGCATGAATTCTTTCACAGGCTTTGCAGAATCAGGGAGCCCATGCAACGTAAGTTTGAGGAGGCATGAGCTTCTCAGTCCTCTGGGTCACTAAGAATGATATTGTCAGGAGCAACCTCTCCCCAACCACGTACAACTCCTGGGGTTTCTGGGGAATCAAAACCATCCCTTGAAGACTGCTGTATGCTATCCTCTACGTCCATGCTGCCACAATCCTCCTCCTCCTCTTCCTCCTGTGTGTTTTGTGTCCCTGCAGGCATGATATCTGCATAAAGGGGGCCTTGTGAGGAAAAGAAGTCCTCCTCTCCCTCATGCTGTTCTGTCTCAAGTGCCCATGATTCCACGAAGCGTGTGCTCCAGCAGGTAGACTAGAGGGTTAGTGTCACTGATGCATGCATCGTCCCAGCTCACCATCCTTGTGGCATCCTCAAATGGTGACAGGACTGGTGCATGCATCCTTTATCAAAAGTCACTGGCGTGGTGAAAAAAAGCCAAGCTCCCCTGAGCCTGTCCTTGTGCCATACTCACACAAGTACTCATTGCTGGCCCTCTACCTGGTGGGCATGTCACAAATGAGGCAGTTGGTGGGCAGGTTGAATTCCCGTTGAATGTCAGATAGCCAAGCACTAGCATTGTATGAACGCTGGAAATGGCCACAGACTTTTCTGGCCTGCCTCAGGAGATCTTGGAAGCCCAGGTATCTGGTCAAGAAACGCTGCACCACCAGATTCAGGACATGTGCCAAGCATGGAACATGTGTCAAGTGTCCCTGTCAGAGGGCGGAGAGAAGGTTGGTGCCATTGTGGCATACAACCATTCCTGGCTCAAGCTGTTGTGGAGTCAGCCATCTCGGAGCCTGCCCCTGCAGAGCTGACGGAATCTCTGCCCTGGTGTGACTCCTATCCCCCGAGACAGACCAACTGAAGCACTACATGGCATCTTTTAGCCTGACTGCTTGCGTAGCCCCTTGAACGCTTAGGGAGCACTGCTGCTTCAGAGGACAATTCAGCAGAAGAGGACATGGAAGAAGAGGGGGTGGTGGAGTAGGCAGATGTGCAGGAACCAGCAACAGCTTTTTGGAGGCGTGGTAGCAAAACAAGCTGCAGCACTGAACCCTGTCCTGCATCCTTCCCAGCTGCCAGCAGAGTTACCCAGTGTGCTGTGAAGGAAATGTAACGTCCCTGTCCATGCCTGCTGGACCAAGAGTCAGCAGTAATCTGAACCTTCCTGCTGACTGCTCTGTCCAACGAGGCCAAAACAATACCTTCTACATGACGGTAGAGAGCCGGAATAGCCTTACGCGAAAAGAAATGTCTTTTTGGAACCTGCCACTGTGGTACAGCACATTCCACAAATTTGCAAAAGGGAGCATAGTCTACCAGTGTAACGCTCCTGCGTTTTACGTATGATGTGGATTTTCAGCTGCAGAAATATTCCACTTCAGTAGTCATGTAGAGAAACGCTGAGCCACCAATCCCAACTCTCAATGACTCATCATGTGTGGATGATCTCAATTCAGCAAGTAAATACACACACTCAATAAGATGTTTCCTAGAGTGACTTATGTATATAGTAACACAGTGATGATAGGCTGAAGAGACAGGTTGGGTAGAGATGGTAGATGACAGACACTTGAAAGGAAATGTTCTTGAAAGTAAGATAGTAGCAGATGGGATGCAGATAGGTTTAGCAATCATGTATGGTAGCAGATGACAGAGTAGCAGGTGGACATACAAGAGAGATCAACCCAGTGCAAGAACAGGTGGTAGTAGGCTCAAGAGCTAGCAATCTTAGATAATGCAGATGTAGTAATAGTCCTTAGTATGCAGAGCTAGATAGTGTAAGCTTTAGTATAAAGGTTATAGAGGTTTCCCCTGTGGGGTACTTATCACTAATAGCAATGTAGCAGAGGAGAGGTTCGGCAAAAGCGGATGATCCGGTAGCGGGATACAGGGATCAGCACAGCGTGGTTCCGACAGCGAGGTATGCTTGCAAGCATGAGAGCTTCAAGACAGGTTAGCATCAAGGCACAAAGCAGTTTGAACGAACACATGTGAGTGAGAGCCGACGATCTAAATAGCCATCCAGTCCGGCGCTCAGTGATGACAGCATCAGTCTTAAAGGTGTATGCGCACCTTACCAAAAGAGAATGGTGGGGCGCATACACTTATGAAAGAGTAATTAGGGTACCCAAAGGTACCAGAACATTACAGTACCCCCCCCTTAAGGCCGGCTCCTGAAGACCTCTGGAGCTGGTTTGTCTGGGTACTTCGCATGAAAATTGCGGATTAATCTAGAGGCATGTATGTCAGAGGTGTTTAGCCAGGTGTCGTCTTGGGGCCCATAGTTCTTCCATCGAACCAAGTACTGAAGTCTTCCTCTGTGGATACGAGAATCCAGAATCTCTTTTATCTCATATTCTTCTCCACCTTCAACTTGTACAGGAGGAGGAGGTGGGATAGTAGGCCTTATTCCTTGGTCAGGAACATGGGGCTTCAGTAGCGACACATGGAAAATGGGATGTATTTTGAGGTCTATTGGCAATGTAAGCTGTACTGCAGCTTTTCCAATAAGTTTCTTGATTGGGAAAGGTCCCAAAAACAGAGGTCCAAGCTTTTTGCTAGGGATTTTCAATCTTAAATTTTTTGTTGAGAGCCAAACGAGGTCCCCGATAGCGTACTGAGGAGAAGGTCTTCTGCGAAGATCATAGTACTTCTTTTGTTGACTATGAGCGTGTGCAATGGTAGTATTAAGCAAACCCAGAGAGTCCTTTATTTGGGTAAGATAGTCTGAGGCTACTGGGTTATTTGAAGGAAGGATGCGTGGTGGAAGAATAGAGGGATGAAACCCATAGTTCAAGTAGAACGGACTCTGCTTGGTCGTACTGTGGGTTGCGTTGTTGTAGGCAAATTCTGCCAGAGGGAGAAGATCCACCCAATCATCCTGTTGGTAAGAAGTGTAACAACGTAAATATTGCTCGATGCATTGGTTGACTCTTTCAGTCTGTCCGTTGGTCTGCGGATGGTAAGGAGAAGTGAGCTTCCGCTCGATCCGTAGTATGTGACATAGTTCTTGCCAGAACTTGGAAATAAATTGTGATCCACGGTCAGACAGAAGAGTTTTTGGGATACCATGTAACTTAAAGACATGTTTCATCAGGAGTTCTGCCGTTTGTTTGGACGAAGGTAGTCTGCGAATAGCAATGAAATGTGCCATTTTTGTCAGATGGTCCACTGACACTAAGATGGTATTAAATCCTTTGGAAGGAGGCAATTCCACTATAAAGTCCAAGGACACAACTTCCCATGGAGTTTGGGGTATTGGTAGACTGCATAGTAGACCGGATGGTCTCGTAGTGTCAATTTTGGACCTGGCACAGACATTGCATGAAGAGACGAATTTTTGTATAGATGTTTTCATGTCAGGCCACCAGAATTGTCTGGTAATCAGATTAAGAGTCTTTGTCATACCCATATGTCCTGCCATAGGCACATCATGCGATAATTCCAAGATCTTGGTGCGTATGGTAGGTGGTATGTAAAGTTTGTCGTTGTAGTAGAGGAAGCCTTCTGCATCAGTATTTAGTTGTGGTGGGGGTGAATCCAAACTTATACCATGCAAAACCTCTTCCTTCAAGGAACGGACAACTCCAATAATGCGTTTGTGAGGTATTATAGGAACGGAAGGGATTTCGAAGTAGTTTTCTTCAGTTAGTCGTGATAGTGCATCCGCCTTTTTGTTCTTATCTGCAGGTGTGTAGGTCACTAGGAAGTTAAACCTTAGAAAGAATAGTGACCATCGTACCTGTCGGTGAGAGAGAGTTTTGTTAGTCTGAAGATATTGGAGATTTTTATGGTCCGTGTATATAAGTATTGGTAATTGGGTGCCTTCGAGTAGATGTCGCCAATTCTCCAGAGCCAATTTTATAGCAAGCAGTTCCTTTTCACCCACAGGGTAATTTATCTCTGGACTGCTTAGGGATTTAGAAAAAAAGGCGACTGGATGAAGTGGTGAAGTGTGAGTTGGTCGTTGGGAGAGTATTGCCCCTACTGCCATGTTTGACGCATCTACTTCCAGAATGTATTGGAGGGATGGGTCTGGATGGCGTAATATGGGAGCAGAAGTAAACCTTGTCTTTAACAGGTGAAAAGCTTTATTTGCTTCATCTGACCATTTGAATGTTTTTTTAATGCTAGTGAGCTGTGTGAGGGGTCTCACAATGGCAGAGAAGTTTCTGATGAACTTCCTGTAGAAATTCGAAAATCCGAGGAATCGCTGTAGCGCCTTGCGTGTGGTTGGTGTAGGCCAATCCTGAATGCAGGATATCTTACTTATGTCCATCTCGATTCCTGTTTTGGATATGATGTAGCCTAGAAACAGTACCTCTTCTTTATGAAACAAGCATTTTTTCAGTTTCACATAAAGGTTGTGTGCAAGCAATCTCGATAATACTAGTCTTACATGTCTTATGTGTTCAGACAGGGATTGTGAATATATAAGTATATCGTCCAGATATACCACAACACAGACATCTAGTAAGTCTCTGAAAATATCGTTTATAAATCGTTGAAAAACTGCAGGGGAGTTGCATAGCCCGAATGGCATTACAAGATATTCGAACAATCCGTATCTGGTTCTGAATGCAGTCTTCCACTCGTGTCCAGCACGGATTCGAATGAGATTGTATGCTCCTTTCAGATCCAATTTTGAAAAATAGGTAGCTCCACGCACCTGCTCAATGAGCTCAGGGATAAGCGGTAGAGGATAGTGATCTTTTATTGTAATAGCATTCAATTGCCTATAGTCGATGATAGGCCTGAGACTTGAGTCCTTATTGCGGACAAAAAAGAGTCCTGCTGCTGTGGAAAAAGTGGAAGGTCTAATAAAACCTTTTTTCAAATTCTCATCCAAATAGTCTTTGAGATGGGAAAGTTCATCCTGTGAAAGAGGATAAACATGACCGAACGGCAATTTGCTATTTGGGAGTAGATCAATGCTACAATCATAGTCTCGATGGGGAGGTAGTGCTTGAGCATTTTTCTCAAGAAAAACCTCAGAGAGATCCTGATAACATAGTGGTGCAATCTCATCTGTCACCACAGACAGGATCTTCCCGAAAGACGGGAGGTTACACGTACCCTCGCAATAGCAAGAGAGGAAGGCCAGGGTCCGTTCCTTCCAATCTATGGTTGGTTGATGTGTGTGCAACCAGGGAAGTCCCAACACAATGGGAAAGTGGGGTGAAGGTATTAGATCGAAGGTAGTGGTCTCCATATGAGACCCGTTAGTAGTGACTAGGAGTGCCTGTGTCTGATCAGTGATCGGACCAGAGGATAAAGGAACACCGTTAATAAGACTTACTGAGACAGGTTTAAGTTTAGAAATAATAGGAACTTTATTTAAAGCAGCAAAACGTATGTCAATATAATTTCCACAAGATCCTGTGTCAATCATGGCCTTAGTAGTAATCCTGTTCTGGTCCCACTGTAATGTTAAGCAAACAGAAAGGTAAGGGTTAGTGATTGAAGTTGTCAATCCCCCTAAGAGGACATGTGAACACTCACCCTTCTTTTTGTAGACTAGGGGACAGACGTTTATCTTGTGATCCGGGGATGCACAGTACAAGCAGAGATTACCAGATCGTCTTTTGGCTCTTTCCATAGTTGATAGAGGTGGGCGTATGGTTCCTACCTCCATAGGAACGGGGTCAACGGCCGAAATCCGAGAAGAACTGGATAATGGCATTCCCATTTTCTCAGCCTTTCTTTCTCGTAGTCTTCTATCTATGGTGATACTGAGTTGTATCAATGCATCCAGGGTTTTTGGCAGATCCGCTCGGGCGAGCTCGTCTTTAACAGCCTCTGATAGGCCAAGCCTAAATTGGGTTTTCAGAGATGCATCATTCCATTCTGAATCAAGGGTCCATCTCTTGAATTCTGCGACAAAGTCTTCTACAGGTCTCCTACCTTGTTTCAAGGATCTTAATTGAAGATCGGCAGTACTCTTCCTATTGGGATCATCATATAGGCTAGTGAGTTCTGCTAGGAACAAGGCATAGGAGTTGAGAAGCTGGTCGTTTTTCTCAAAAAGAGAGTCTGCCCAGGCCCGAGGATCGCCTGTTAGGTAAGAAATAATAGTACAAACCTTAATATGATCAGTAAGGTAGGTACGGGGTTTTAGCAAGAAAAGTAACTCACATGCGTTTTTAAATTCGCAAAATTTTTGCGATCGCCTGTAAATACCAAAGGAGGATTTATTTTGGGTTCAGGGGACTGAGCAGTGGTAAGTTGTGTCAGTCTAATTACCTGCTGCGACAGAGCCTGATTGTCTTCTTTTATTTCAGCAAGTGCGTGTATTAACGCAGTTACTTGCTGTTTTAATTGTGTCATCTGAGTGGTTATTTCTGCTGAATCCATTTGTGGTTCGTTCAATCTGTAACGCTCCTGCGTTTTACGTATGATGTGGATTTTCAGCTGCAGAAATATTCCACTTCAGTAGTCATGTAGAGAAACGCTGAGACACCAATCCCAACTCTCAATGACTCATCATGTGTGGATGATCTCAATTCAGCAAGTAAATACACACACTCAATAAGATGTTTCCTAGAGTGACTTATATATATAGTAACACAGTGATGATAGGCTGAAGAGACAGGTTGGGTAGAGATGGTAGATGACAGACACTTGAAAGGAAATGTTCTTGAAAGTAAGATAGTAGCAGATGGGATGCAGATAGGTTTAGCAATCATATATGGTAGCAGATGACAGAGTAGCAGGTGGACATACAAGAGAGATCAACCCAGTGCAAGAACAGGTGGTAGTAGGCTCAAGAGCTAGCAATCTTAGATAATGCAGATGTAGTAATAGTCCTTAGTATGCAGAGCTAGATAGTGTAAGCTTTAGTATAAAGGTTATAGAGGTTTCCCCTGTGGGGTACTTATCACTAATAGCAATGTAGCAGAGGAGAGGTTCGGCAAGAGCGGATGATCCGGTAGCGGGATACAGGGATCAGCGCAGCGTGGTTCCGACAGCGAGGTATGCTTGCAAGCATGAGAGCTTCAAGACAGGTTAGCATCAAGGCACAAAGCAGTTTGAACGAACACATGTGAGTGAGAGCCGGCGATCTAAATAGCCATCCAGTCCGGCGCTCAGTGATGACAGCATCAGTCTTAAAGGTGTATGCGCACCTTACCAAAAGAGAATGGTGGGGCGCATACACTTATGAAAGAGTAATTAGGGTACCCAAAGGTACCAGAACATTACAACCAGATGATTCATCATAATTCATGGAGGTCAGGGAGCATGCCTTGGCCAATCATATAATGCACTGCACGCGCGTGCAGTGCATTATGGATGTGGGCGCTCAAATTTCCCTGCAAAGAAATCACATCTGTTCATGTTTTGACGAACGAGCGAACAGCCAATGTTCAAGTCAAACAGTTTTTACTGGACTTTCGTTGTAATATAGTTTTGAAACTGCACCTGTAGCCTGTGTGTTTTTCTTCCACTGCATCACACTGTACCTTCCCAAACTTGGCGGCAGTCGGTAGGATATGACCCCTTTTGCAGCGGGTGCGGACGAAGGAGTGGAGACCATCATTGCAACGTTAGGAGTAGCCCTGGCGCTGTGACAAAAAGTTTACCGGATTCCATATCTCCCATGCTGAGTGGGGGGAGAGGCTGGAGAGTGCTGTGCACCTGTATCAGGTTCCCGCCCAGGTGATCATGAAGCTGGCTATCAACTCCTTGGTGGATGATGCCCACCGAACAGTGATGGTGATACTGGAAGAGGACTGGTCCCACCTGGAACAAATCATAGCACGCCTGGAGAGCCTATTCAGAAAGAACATTATCTCTGTGGTGTTAAGGTAGAGATTCTTCATCTGCAGACAACAGGAGGATGAAAGCCTCGCTCACTTTGTGGTAGCATTCCAAAGTCTTTGGAAGGGCCTAGAAAAGAAGGATATACACGGCTGTTCCGATGTAACCTCTTCAAACAAATGTAGCACTGCCCCCTCTTGGCTCAGTCAATAATTAGTCCAGGGGTATATCTTTGTTTTGTGTTGTATTTTATAAATTAGGGATGGGAGAAGGGATTAGTGGGATACTCAAGATTAACTATGCACAAATTTGGGAGGACATCTATCTGTTGATACAGCCAGCCTGTTGATCCACCTTGCCACTTAGGTGGAGTTAAGGTTAAGTCTCTTTCCAGATGACTTGATGAACTAAAGATATCTTAAGCACACTCTCCTAGTATCTCCTTTCTTTACCACTGACACCCGTTCACTGACTATCCTACTCCAGGGTGGCCCCCCGCAGGTCAGGCCCCTTGACACAATCCCCTGTACTCACGATACTGTTTTTCCAGCATCTCCAGTGTCTCCCCCTCAGTCAGCTTTCCTGGACCTCTGGATTCAGCTCCATTCCTCTGGCCCTCAGGATGACCTCCTGATGCCACATGCCACTGCTACAGAGGAGGGGGCAGCCTCCACCATCCCTCTGGGACTCTGCTCACCAGCCAAAGACCCCACAGCACATGTGCTTCTGGCTTTTATACAGTATCCCAGAATGCATGGAGC
Source organism: Pelophylax lessonae (assembly GCF_965119305.1). NCBI lineage: Eukaryota > Metazoa > Chordata > Amphibia > Anura > Ranidae > Pelophylax > Pelophylax lessonae. The sequence continues at coordinate 736,174,501 of NC_138768.1, forward strand.
CAGCCTGTCCCTGCCAATCACCAGGACTGTATCAAAGCCTATGTATCCATTGTATATACAATTAAGGTGCATATATAATAATCTCACCAACAGGATATACTACAACACACTAGCAGCGCTAAGAGTATAAAAAGTATATATATAAAAAATATATATATAAAATATATAAAATTGCAGTCCACTGGGATAAAGTCCATGTGCTCAAATAATCATGCAGTGTGCCCAGAATATTCTCTCCTGACAATCCAAGGTCGTGAGTATGTTGGTGAATACACCGGACCCTCCACCTCACCAATGTGCTCCCCCAAATCAGAAACACTCACCAGAAGTCTGGTCAATAAGCGCCTGTAACATCAGCCTATCACAGGCTTAGAAACGATCTCCTCAGGAGTTAACCAGGAGCGCCGGCACTTGAACCGTCTCAATCAGATCAATTCAAGCTTTTTTGCATTTCTACAAATCATTGTAGAATCCAGTCACCCTCCAGAGTAGCTATGGTATAGCCTTATTCATCTGCAGGGAAGTGGGAGGATCTTATCTCTGAAGATCCCACTGTAGAAATGTAAGAAGTACAATAGCGTGCTCCGAGCCCGTTAGGTAAACAATCATCTTCCAGCGGACGGAGGAGGGTGGGGCCGGGCCGGCTCTGGAGCTCCGGGGCTGAGAATGAAGTCACAGCCCGAGGAGGAGGCGTCCGCTACAAGGGGACTACTCCCTTGTAGCGGACGCCTCCTCCTCGGGCTGTGACTTCATTCTCAGCCCCGGAGCTCCAGAGCCGGCCCGGCCCCACCCTCCTCCGTCCGCTGGAAGATGATTGTTTACCTAACGGGCTCGGAGCACGCTATTGTACTTCTTACATTTCTACAGTGGGATCTTCAGAGATAAGATCCTCCCACTTCCCTGCAGATGAATAAGGCTATACCATAGCTACTCTGGAGGGTGACTGGATTCTACAATGATTTGTAGAAATGCAAAAAAGCTTGAATTGATCTGATTGAGACGGTTCAAGTGCCGGCGCTCCTGGTTAACTCCTGAGGAGATCGTTTCTAAGCCTGTGATAGGCTGATGTTACAGGCGCTTATTGACCAGACTTCTGGTGAGTGTTTCTGATTTGGGGGAGCACATTGGTGAGGTGGAGGGTCCGGTGTATTCACCAACATACTCACGACCTTGGATTGTCAGGAGAGAATATTCTGGGCACACTGCATGATTATTTGAGCACATGGACTTTATCCCAGTGGACTGCAATTTTATATATTTTATATATATATTTTTTATATATATACTTTTTATACTCTTAGCGCTGCTAGTGTGTTGTAGTATATCCTGTTGGTGAGATTATTATATATGCACCTTAATTGTATGTCATTTCATTTATAGCAGCAGCTTTGTTAGATATATTGTTTGTATCAAACATTCATATATCTTTTATATAATATTTTTAAGGTACTTATTTGTTAGCGCCGGTTGAGCAGTTGTTTATAGTCCCTCGTAGTGCCCCGCCTACTTGCTCCTTTTTTTGGCTATGTATCCATTGGTCAGGTTTCCTCCCACTGTCCAACAAGCCTCCCTATTGGACCAATGTGAAACACTCTCTAGACTCAATGAATCACATACTGAGCACACTGAGCAGACCTCACTAACAGATCCTGCTCTCTGCTAGACAGAAAGTAATGTAGATTTGCCTGCTGCTCCTCTGACAGACAGAGCCAAAAACTATACTCTCTCACTAGCATCTACCTTGGAGGGTGCTACACAAACTATTGAGGGATAAGTTTGTAGTGAGCCAATTAGGCGAGCCCTAAAGGAGTGATTTAAAGCTCAACCCACTCTCTCCTTTATCGATACTATAGTCGATATGGTTGTGCGGGAACAGGAAGATGTGGAAGCAACCATGGAGGTGACGAAGAGACATGAACTCCTACATCTAAAAAAGGAGGCCTTGGCCCTTGTTGGCCTCACAGATGGCCATTAGGGACCTTGCTCAGTACGTGGCATCCTTGAAGCAAGAGATGTCCACATTTAAACAGGATTCAGAACTTTCCTCTAGGGGCAGGAATCCATTGTGGAGGGACCCGGATAAAGACCTGAAGTGCTGGTGGTTTGGCTGCTTTGGACATGTAGCCCGAAACTGTGGTTGGCCTGAAATCAAGAGCTCCCGTCGGCTACTGTTGAACTAATAGCTCCCGGGCATAGGGACGGCCCCCGAGACCATTAGCACAAAGTCCCATCAGAGCTAAGGCAATAGTCGCACCAAGTTAAGGGGCGAATTCCCTTGTCAATGGACAGGAGGTACTTCTTTGCTGTCCCTCAAGGAGGCTAACAACCTGCCCATCCGGTGGAAGGTGATACTTCAATGAAAATTCAGATAGATGACCAGGTGGGGGAGTGAGTGGGGGTTGTGGTGACTCGCAGCCCAGTGAGCTGAACAGTACCTGTCCTTCCAGGCATAACATTTTGAAAGACTTGGGAATTACAACACTTGCTGTCCAAGTTCAAGCATTCAGGCCAATGGGCGTGGGGCTTGGTCTGAGAGCTATCTGGCTCAACATGATCCGAACCTATGAGGCCTACCATAAGGCAGTGAAAAAGCAGCCTGAGCAAGTAGGGGTTGTCCGTACACCCCCCAAACAAATGTTACTCCTGAAACCCCTCCAAGAGGTAGTGTGGTCTTTGCCCATCGGGGCTCACAAGAAATTACAAGGGGCCACAGTCATGGTGGAGCTTGGTAAAGACCGAGCACCTTATCCAAGGTTCTTAAGGGGAAAGTGTTAGTTTAGCCTATCAATCTGGGAACTTCTCCAATCCCCTTCCCTAACCACAACACCATAGCAGACCTCTATGTGGTGCCCCAACACTGTATCTCAGGGGCCCAGACCAGGGTGGAAGCCATCTACACCCCATTGCAGGCAGCAATGACCTCCTTGAATGAGTTGCAAAATATATCACTGCTAGAACAGCTGGCCATTCCTTTCCAGGACTATTCCCTACCTCATCAGTGAATACTTCATCAACTGCTAGAGATGTACCTACTAGCCTTTGCCACGAGCCCTGTGGACTACAGCTGCACGGAGGCAATTAACCAGCTGGTTCATACGGGGGGGCGCTCCCCCATCCGGGAGCGTTACCATCATATTTCCCCAACCCTGTGCCAAGAGGTCAAGGACTTGATCCACGACACTACAGAATGGGGTAATTCAGGAAAACCGTAGCCCATGGGCTTCTCCTGTTGTCCTTGTACTGCTCATTACCGAGGGTGGAAGGGTCACTTATTGCACTGGGTCAAGCCAAGTTTTTCTCTACCCTTGACCTGGCAAACAGATACTGGCAAGTCCCAGTGAAGGACACGACCGTCAAAAGGCTGCCTTTATCATGCCCCTGAGACTATTCACGGTTGTTTGCATGCCCTTTAGACTGAGCAATGCCTCCAGTACATTCCAATGCCTGATGGAGAGATGCTTGGGATATTTTATTTTCTCTATTATCTAGGATAGATGATATTATAATTTTCTCCAAAACATTCGAGGACCATGTCTAACACCAGGAGTGTTCACCCGTTTAACCCAGTATGGGCTGAAACTCAAGTCCAATAAATGCCGCTTAATGTGTTAGAAAATCCCATACCTAGACCATATCATGGAAGCTGGAGGGCCATATCATGGAACCCAGACGTGTCCAAAGTCCAGTCAGTACAGGATTGGCACCCCCCCAAAGACAATTACTTAGCTATGCTCCCTTCTGGGGCTGGTGTGATACTAAATACCTAACAGGAGCATAGATAAAGGTTTTTATGGACAACAATCGGCAAACTGGAAGGACATGGAACTAGCCCCTGTCCTACCTGCAGCAGCTTCCTCAAATACCCTCCAGGGAAGAACAGCAGCTCCCCAGACAGAATGCACTGGGATCCATACCCAGGAGTAGTAGGCTCTAATCCAACAAAAAGACCCCAACCTCATGCAGGTGCAACACTTTCTGTCTCAAAGACGTAAGCCATCCTCTTGAGGATGTCAGAGACCGTCTTACATGATGGTCAGGAGGTATTTCTGTTGCCCACAACTGGCAGGATGGGTTCAACAGGCTTGCCAGGAATGTGCATCTTGTTCCATACCTAAGGCCCCACCTGAGAAGACTACACCCTTGACCATTACCATCTCAGAGCCCTTTGAGATTGTAACAATGCCCTTCCTTATGATCTCCAGCTCCCCCTCAGGGTTTCAATATGCTCCAGTCTTTCTAGACCTATGTTTATCTAGACCTAAATGAGCATTTTCTTGCAGAGTAGGGGCACAGAGGCAGATATTTACAAGGTAAGTATCATATGAATTATGTTTTCCTCTCCATTTGTTTTCTTCAACAGATAAAATAAAAGTTCAGAAATGCAATGTGAAGAGAAGTAAGTGTCAAAACTCTATTAATGGCCAAATAATTACGTGTAATAATTATGTGTAACATAATTATGTGTAATTATTCTAATCAGACAATCAGTGATTCATACACTGCAAAGCCAGAATGGTGAAACCACTATTAACAGTTGCATCTTCTTTGGTCACCTACCTCTTGTCATAGACTTAGGAGGATTTTGGGAGAGGACTACAGGCTAGACTCCTAGCCACTGTCTGTGTGGAGCAATCCTTATTGGTAATCTCATCAACTCAATAATATAATAATAATAACAATTATAATAATGTGTATTGTTCTTTGGGGGCTTGATGCTGGTGGGTCTAACCTGGAATGAGATCCCAGATTGTTCAGGTGGTTAATTGTGTCATCTATTGTTTGCCTGATACCATTCTGTGCATTCTGCCTAGGCTGATTTAGGTGCTCAGTTAATTGGCATATTAATGATATCATGGTCAGCTAAAGTAAGTGCTAGAGGGGGATTAGCCATGAATCAGCCCTACCTCGTTATCTAACCATTGTGTGATGTTTTGGGTAAATATTTGACTGGTCACTGACATACTTCTCAAGTGTATAAAAAGTCTGTAAGTTGGTTCAATAAACAGTTCTTATTCTGGTATATCCAAAACTGGTACTGTCTAGTTCTTGGGGTAACTATAGCCAGATTCACAGATCTCGTGTTCCAGAGCTTTAGGAAGCAGCTTCTTGACAGAGATACCCAGTCGGGTTGTCTGGTTCCGTCACAGCTCTATCTATCACTGAACAGGTATCTGCTGTACAGTGGGATAGCAATATCAAGTCAGATTTTAGGCTATAATACTAGCTGTTTTTTTTTTTAAACATCTTCTATTTTAATGAATACACTAGTAGACTATTTGAAGAAAAGTGGCCACAGACTGGTTTTCATTTTAAATACTGCCACATGTGCCTGGCTGTTGTGGGCATGAGGACCTAATAAAAAGGATTTTGTTGGGGTGGGGCAGATCTATGAAATTGCATTCAGGTTAAGTTAAGGGGTCAGTGTTTAAAAGAATAGTATGCAATTTGGCATTATCAAGAACTAAATGATTAATTAAAAATGTTTAAGTACACCTGCATGCATCCATATTTTGCGTGATGTGGGTCTTTTTGGCCACTACTGCAGTATTGTAGACACACAGTGCCCCTTTTGCTTGATTATGTCACAAGCTTATCAACTTTAAAAGCACTTATATACATTTTTGTGTTATTGGAAAGGTTTCTGCTGTTCCAAAGTGCTTTTTCGTTTACTTTATTATTTATAATTAATGATATGATGTAATGTTTGTATTCTTGAGCTCTTATTTTTTTTTTATTCTGGCTTTCAGGCATTCAATAAGATCCTCGCTGCAAAGATACAGGAAGAATACCTGAGCTTATGTAATTTCTTAAGGTAATTGCTGCATGGTGTAAATTGACATTTAATAATATCAGTAAATTCTAAATATTTAAGTATTGTTTTGATGTGTTATATTTATACAAATTAGAATTTGAATGATGGCTAGTTATTGAGCAAAATGCATGTTGATACTTAACCACAAGAGGGCACAAGAGCGTTCAAAAATAACTTGCCATAACTAAACCTATTATGTCTATAACCAGCTAGAGGAATGTAGTATAAATGCTACTTAATTGCTATCAAACTGGACAGGTTGTGTCACATTAAAAAGTCTTCCATTAATTCTTCATCCTACTGTAAGCGTATTTTCATCTGTATGTGTTATAGCTACTGAAATGCACACACTATTCATGAGAAATGTCAGCTGTAAATCAGCATAGCCCTTTTCAATAAAGGGGCAGAGAGAGCATTTTGCCCAATTGGCCTAAAAGTCTAGTAGATCCACTAGTGCAGTGATTCTCACCCAATGGGCCATGGCCTTGTACCATGTCAAGGCGCAGTGCTTTGCACCAGTCTTCTTTTTGCTGGACCCTGGTTTTCTGTTTGGTCTGACAACTAGACTTTAGCTGTTGGAGCAGATTGGGGCTGTGGCTTGACAGGACCGTGCTATCCTGCATTCCTGCTGGTGCCTAGAGTGGGGGTGGAGATGGCCAGCTCTGGCTACCCTGGGCACCTGACAGTCCTTTGAAGTGATGCACACCAGACTCCATCTTTCCTATTAGTGCAAACAGCATCCAGGACCAGCTGAAGGGAGCCTTCCGGCTTTGCCCTCATACCAGCCATACCTGGAGCCAGCAGGACAGTGTAGATCACGGTATCGTGGAGGGTGTATATGCTGTAAGTTTGTAGCCAATATTTCGAAGTATGCATTCATGTGATGAGTCCATTTTCAGAAAATGCCTGCTCCATGGACATGACATTACATTAGATTAAAATGAATAAAAAGAATAAGGGGAGAAGTGGAGTTGTAATAAAAGGAAACCAATACGATTTTAATTTGGAGAAACTTTAAGCAAAAGTTTGATTGGTTGCTGTGGGATAACATGTATACAACTATTATGCAAGTATTCCTAAGATCTAATAATTTACCTGCAGTTGCTGAGGGTATATCTAAATTCTTTTGACACACAGAGTATCTCTGCCATACTCTTGTATTTATTTCACATGCACAGTGCCAGATAGCTAGGTTTGTGCTACTGTATGTGTAGTGGTCACCTTCCAGTATATTAGAAGGTGAACATGTTTATTGCAATAGAGTTTATATCCAGCTGATCACATGCACTCTCCCAAGAAAAAAAACTCTAGCAATACACACCAAACTGAGCATGTGTAGCCTGACTCCATAGACTCTGTAAATATAAGGTATTTTTTTTGGAGTCAGTGGAAAAAGGGGAGGATCAGAGAAGACAGGATCAAACAGCCTTTTTACACAGTGCTGAGGATTAACCCCTTAGGCTCCACAGTGAGTATAACAAGCATGCTTTACTGCAAATACACACTGATTTTACTGTTGTGGGCTTAGTAACACTTTAATTAATGTTAGTGACAGATGCATCAATTTTTATTTTGCCTTTAGTACCATTTTAAAACATCTGAAATAAGGGGAAGGCCCCTTTCACACAGGCGATCCTTTGTCAGTTTTTCAGGCAGACCTGATTGGATGCTCCATGCATCCCTATGGGACAGCGGGTGTCAGCGGAGACATCTCCGCTGACACCCGCTGCTATCTGATTCCGATCCTGTCCGTGAAATCCTGACGGATGGAAACCCTATTTTCCTGACAGACTCCATGGCAGCATACGTTCGGGTAGCCCCGCCTCCTCTCCTACCCTATAGGACCCCACTCCCCTAAATCTTTGCTCCCTTTCAGCATCCGTGTTCCTTTTTTGTCCTCCTCAAGCATGATGATGTGTTCCTACAAAGCAGTCCTATGTATATACTGGAAGCAAGGATTGGGTCAGCATGGAGCCTCCGCTAAGCCCTTTGCTCTTAGCAGGGTATGGAGGGGGCAATCGAAGAGACCCTGGGCGGGAGCTCGGTGGTCTGGCCGAGAGAGCCCAGCTGCTGCGGGTGGCCTACCATTGCCCGAAGTAAAGCCTGGTGTTGCGTCTCCGTGGAACCGTCCCTGCTCCAGGAGGCAGGGTGGTAAGCCCTGTTATGGGACACTTAACTTCCTTGTTTTAGTGTTGATTTTACTTTCCATAAGCTAACTTGTGCCTCTTTCCCCTGTGTTATCGTCACATTTTGTTTATGAGGCTCTTTTAATATAGTCAGGGTTGCCTGTGTGTCTTTTTATGTGTGTGTTTAAGCCTTTTTTTCCGGTATTTACCTCTTCCAGCCCCCCTCCCCCCCAGTCTATAGGCAGTTTATAACTAATCCTGGGTTTCTCTCTGTGCTTGATTCAGCCAGCAGGAACTTATTTCTGTGCCTTAAGTATGGATTCATCTCCTCCCCCTAGTGGCCAGCCCGCTCATACCAGGTATGTGCAGGGCTGGAAAGGGGGGAAGGGAGGGGTTTTTTCTGTCTGTCTATGGCCATTGCTTTTCTATGTTTTTGCATGTCTGTCTCCAGCTCTTCCAGGTCCGATCCACAGCATAATGCACGCAGAGAAGATCGGCGTTCCAAAATCGCAACACCGGCACTCCTCATCCAGGTCCAGACGCAGATCCCCCCCATAGTCCGGGGCGCGAGGGCCAGTCTTCTTCCGCTAAACATCATTGCCGCTCAGAGCGTCCTCATGGAAGAAAATGCTGGGGATGTGGTATATTGGTTCCGGACGGTACGTCCCTCTGCAACCGTTGTTGTGCCCAAGCAATGGGCGAACGGGGAAATTCAGACCAGCACATTGAAGATGTAGTGCGCAAGGTCCTCAAGGACTCTTTGGCAGAGCTTAATCGTCCAAGTACATCTGCAGGGCCGTCTCGCTCGCCAGAGAGAGACATTCTGGAACAAGATCCGTTTGAGCCTTCTCAACCCAGCCACCCTTCCATCCTTCCTTCAGATTCAGATTCGGATTCAGATACGTATGATTCCTGTCCGGGATTTGAATTCAACCTCGTTTCCCCCTTGGTAAGAGCCATAAGAGATGCTCTCGATTGGGAGGATCCTGCAGTTCCCCCCCCCCCCCCCAAAGCAGAAGAAATTCTTCAAACAATTATGTAAGGAACGTTTGAATTTTCTGTTCCTACGGGAATTGGGAGATATCATCTCTGAGGAATGGGGTAAGGTTGAGAGGAAAAACTCCATGATTACGAAAATGGCGAAACTATACCCCTTCAAGCAGGAGGAAGTCAAACACTTGGAGTCTCCACCCCTAGTGGACACCGCAGTGATGCAGCTTGTAAAACATGTTACTTTACCCATGGAAGACACGGTGTCCTTCAAGGAGCCTCTAGAGGGGAGAATTGATGCTGACCTCAAGAGGGTGTATCTCACAACAGGTATGGCCTGTAAACCAGCTCTAGCCCTGGCTACAGTTTCAAAAGCCATGGAGGTCTGGATTAATGGCCTTGATGAAACCCTCAAAGGACTTTCAGAAGAAGCAGCAAAGAGCTCTCCAATCCAAGAGCTAAGGATGGCTGCGAGGTTCTTGGGGGAGGCTTCCATAGACATCATCCGCCTCTTGGCCCGGGTAATGTTATCCTCCGTCACCACTAAACGCGCCCTTTGGCTTCGGCCTTGGGTGGCCGATGCCGCGTCAAAACAGGCATGGTGCCAGATTCCCTTTGAGGGCTCTTCCCTCTTTGGGAATAAATTGGACACGGCCATAACTCGGGCCATGGGTGGTAGATCTGGTTTCCTTCCCCAGGACAGACGCACTGGTGTCCAGAAGCGGGCCCCTCCGAGGAAGCAGAACACAAGCCGCGCCAGGGAGGCGCGCAGTTATAGACCAGGCAAGACATTTGGGAGAGGATGGAAGTCCAGGCAGTCCGCCTTCCAGAAGGGCTCCAAGGGCACTTTGTCTGGAGACCGGGAGACCACAAAATCCTTCTGAGAGTGGGCCCGCCCAGGCATCCCCAGTAGGAGCTCGTTTGCTCCACTTTCGGGATGTGTGGGGGCCTCAATTCAAGATCCCTGGGTCCTCAACACAGTGTCTCAGGGACACTCTTGGGTTTTCAACAGCGCCCCCAGGACCAGGTTTGTCGCCATGTCTCTTCCCTCATCAGCAGAAAAAAAAGCAGATCCTTCTCCCTTACCTAGACTCGCTGGTGGTTCAGGAGGCCGTAATTCCAGCTCCAAAATCGGAAAGAGGTCAGGGAGTCTACTAACCCCTCTTCCTAGTTCAAAAGAAAAACGGCACCTGGAGGCCCGTGATAGATCTTACGTACCTCAACAAGTCTATCCGCAGAGAAAAGTTCAAAATGGAGTCTCTGGTCACGATTCAGTATTCAGTCCAACCAGGAGACTGGCTAGCGCCTATAGACCTGAAGGACGCTTACTTTCATGTTCCAGTAGCGAAAGAATTCCAACGGTTTCTCCGCTTTGCCATCGGGAAAGCTCATATGCAATTCACCTGTCTCCCCTACGGGCTTTCAACATCGCCTCGCACGTTTTCCAAAACCTTATTGGCAGTAGTGGCCCTTTTATCAGAATCAGAGGCATCAGGTTACACCACTATCTAGACGACCTGCTTCTCCTGTCTCAAGACAGGTCTAAACTTCTTCTGCATCTAGAGCAGGTGATCTCAATTCTCCAAGATTTCGGGTGGATCTTGAACTTCGAGAAGGGTCACCTGGTGCCCACACAATCGCTTGTGTTCCTAGGAGCGCTGTTCGATGCGGTGAAATGTACCATCTCCCTGCCCAAGGAAAAGATCCCGGTGGTCCGAGACAGAGTGGCATTCACCATGGCTTCATCTCATCTCACTGCTCGGCAGTGCCTGAAGATAGTAGGTACCCTGGTGGCCACAGCTTCCATGGTAAAATGGGCCTTGTGGAAGTTGAGGCCCTTCCAGAGGGGGTTTCTCCAGCAGTGGACTTAAGAGAGCATGTCTCAACAAATCCATCTGACCTCATCCATGAAGAGGTGTCTTACTTGGTGGCTTCTACGGGAGAATCTCGTCAACTGCCATTCCATAGCTCCAGTTACGTGGATCACAGTAACCTCGGATGCCAGCAGTACAGGTTGGGGAGCCCACTGCCAGTCAGAAGTGGCACAAAGCAGATGGGTTTTTCCCACCCGCGGAGTAGTCTCCAATGTGTTGGAACTGCGGGCTGCCTTCAAAGCTCTGCAAGCTTTCCGCCATCTGATCCAAGGATCCTCGGTAATGCTCAGGTTGGACAATACAACACCGGTGGCGTATGTGAAGAGGCAGGGAGGGACCCGCAGCCTATCATTACTTCAAGAAACAGAGCAGATTATGTCCTGGACTCAGAGGCACCTGGCCAATCTTTCGGCACCCTATGTCCCAGGGACACTGAATCTGGAAGCAGATTTCCTTTCCAGATACAAACTCGACAACAACGAGTGGTCTCTCCATCAAGAGGTGTTTGAATGGGTTCTATCTCTGGGGTTCCGTCCGGAGGTAGACCTCTTTGCGGCCCCCGCAACAAGAAGCTCCAGAGGTACTATGCGAGGTTTCGGGATCCTCGGGCGTTCGGAGTAGATGCTCTGATGGATATTTGGAACTTCCAAAGATCCTATGCTTTCCCGCCAGTACCAATAATTCTCCAGTTCCTACGGAGACTGAGGATGGAGGCGGTAGAAGTTCTGGCAGTGATTCCTTATTGGCCCAACAGACCTTGGTTCCCACTGTTGTCTCTCCTCAGTTACCAGGATCCAATTCCTCTGCCTCTCAGACCGGATCTGTTGTCGCAAGGCCCTACACTGCATCCATGCCCTGCACGTCTGCATCTCAAGGCTTGGTTCTTGAGAGGGGGAGGTTGGAGGCCCTAGGATGCTCAATTGAAGTGATTCCTACACTTATGAATGCCAGAAGGAGTAGCACCAACAGGGTCTATGAGAGAATTTGGGCGAAATTCGTGAATCTTCAAACTCCTAGGTCCGGTTCAGTAGACGCACCTACGGTCCAGGACGTATTGGGGTTCTTACAATCCGGCCTAGATCTATCCCTGTCAGTCAGCTCACTCTGAGAACAAGTTTCGGCCATCTCGGCATTCACGGGAGTACAGTGGGCTAAGCATCAGCTGGTTCAGCAGTTTTTTTTAAAGGTGCAGTTAGGCTCAGGCCTCAGAGAAGACCAAGATTCCCCAAATGGGATCTTCCTCTAGTGTTGGATTTCTTCTCATCACTTGACGTGGCTTCTCTCTCAGTCAAAGAGCTCACTCTGAAGACAACGTGGCTAGTGGCTATTACCTCTGCTAAGAGGGTCTCCGAGATCCAAAACCTAGGGTCAAAAGAGCCTTTCTTAACCTTCTTCTCGGATAGAGTGGTCCTGATTCCTATGTTGGGGTCAAATCCCTAAGTGACCTCCGTCTTTCACGAGAATACAGACATAATCCTTCCCACCTTCAAGACCGGTGAGAATTCTGAAGTTCATCCTCTGGATGTCGGTGACACCCTGAAACAATATCTGGCGGCCACTTCTTCCTTCCGCCAGTCAGATTTCCTTTTTGTCCTTCTTCAAGGGAAAAAGAGAGGTATGCGTGCCTCTTCTAGAGCGGTGGCTGCGTGGATTGTCCAGGCTATCCAGTGGGCCTACAGAGCAAAGGGCTTGGTTCCTCCGGAGGCGGTAACGGCACATTCGAATCGTAGCATCTCTACGTCTTGGGCAGTCTCCAGGCATGTCGCTCCTGATGTGATCTGCAGGGCAGCATCTTGGTCATCTATCAACACTTTTCTTTCTGATTATTGTGTTGAACCGGCTGCCTTATCTTCTGTTAATTTTGGTGTTCAAGTGCTGTCAGTAGATGGCAATAATTAAAAGTTTTGTTCAGCATCTTCCCACCCGGGAGTGTATAGCGAGTTATTTCCCGAACGTATGCTGCCATGGAGTCTGTCAGGAAAACGGAAAATTGATATCAATACTTACCGTAATTTTCCTTTCCTGATGGACTCCATGGCAGCAGGAGTCCCCTCCCAATTCCTGAGTAGGCTAGTTACTGAACACGGATGCTGAAAGGGAGCAAAGATTTATGGGAGTGGGGTCCTATAGGATAGGAGAGGAGGCGGGGCTACCCAAACGTATGCTGCCATGGAGTCCATCAGGAAAGGAAAATTACGGTAAGTATTGATATCAATTTTCCGTTTTCCATCCGTCTGGAGGATGGGATCGGATGGGATCGGATTAGAACGGACAGGCGGTCCGTTCTCCCCTGATCTCCCCATAGAGGACAGCGGGGATCTGACAGCTCCGTCTCTGCACACAGAGTGGAGAAGGAGCTGTCATCCGCCTGCTCAGCGGGGATCGTGGAACGATCCCCTGCTGAGCAGAACGGACTCCGTCAGGCGGTGCGCCCGTGTGAAAGGGGCCGAACAGAGGTCACTAAAATAAAGATGCAGAGAGCTTTAATTACCTTTTTATAACCTTTCTCTACTCTACTAAAGCTGGTGTTTTTTTGTACTGGCTCTGTCCCCAGTTGGAGATGTTTTCTTTTAAATATATGACACCAGGACAGGAATTCAGGGGAAATCTCCATAATGTGTACCCAGAAAAAAAAAAAAAAAATAAGAGGGTCTAACCCTTTCCTAGTTTATCCAAAATTAACCTTAATCCTTATTCCTACCCCTAACTTAAACCTACACTAAAACGAGACACTTATGCCTCCGTGCCATAAGTTTACATTGCAATCTTGCAGTCCATACTCTATGCACATGGGTGTAATGAAATACTCATATAAATACTGGATTTTGCTGTCAGAAGCTGGTAGTTAGATCCAGCCTGGAAAACACATGTAATGGTATGTAAAGTACACAGATTTATATGTGTACATTGTGTACACATACAAATTCATTTTAGTGGCTAGACTATTCATTTATTATAGCCACTAGAATGAATTTACACTTGTGCATGCACATGTTTACACACGTTTAGGCACATATGCCTGTAAAAATCATAAAAACACTCTTCGCTGAACGTGAGACTTGGGCCTTTCAGTTTTAAGTGTATGCTGCTCTGGTAATCAAAGATAGACACCCACGTGTATAGACACATTGGATTTGATAGGGCTGCATTCAGATTCAAAGAAAAAAATGTGTTTTTGGCATCCATACACATAAGGCCATACCGTTCAAGCCTTTTTGTCGGAGAAGTATTTCTATATTTGTGTATTGAGCTGTTTGGCTAAAGTTGCTTTTTAACTGAATTATTACATACCATCCTGAGATTATTTCTGTTTTGTCTGTAAAAATAATCAATGCTGACGGGGGTATTGATTTCAAAATCCTCTAGGGAGTACTGTATTTACTACACCAATGATTTAGATTATATTAAAGTTTTTGGAAAATAATCAGAGAGCTACGGGGTTTTTGCAAAGCAATATTTCTGTAAAGTAAACACTTTCATAATAGGAGGTGTTAAAGATTGTATTTAATTTATATTTAATAAAATTTCCCCAAAGCGATTTCTGTATGATTAAATTCCTATGACTACACTGGAAAATGTCTATTTATGAATGATCACTAGGTGGCAGTCTAATTTCCTTTGCAGGCTGATGTAAAGGGAACTACATATGTAGCACAGCAGATATCTACCTAATATTAGCATTTAAATCCAGAGGGACTAATGAGGATAAGGACAGAAACAATGCCATTTACCTGCAAATCTGTACAAAAAAAAAACACGTAACACGTAACTTCTAAATGTGTGTTATTTTATGCTTGAAAGAATTACTCCAGACAAATCTGATTTCAGCATTTTGTTTCTATGAAGTGACTGAACTCTTCCATTACAGCTCTGTATCAGAGCAAAGCAATATAAAATTGTTGTAATAAAACAATATTTTTCATATTAAAACACGTATCGGTTACCCACAGAGAGCACAATGGACTTTTCTAATCTAATAGTAAATCTTATTTCGTAAAAATATCATCATCAGACAATATTTAAAATGAAGTTTCTTAAAAAAAAAAAAAAAAAAAAAAGTAGTTATGGTAAAATGTTATGTGTAGTGGGTTATTACTAAAGAATTTTTTTTTTTTTTTTAACTTTTTTCTATTACCCTGCAAGTTAAAGTCATAGTGTGCTAGTATGCATTGCATACTAGCACATTATGTTAAACTTACCTTCAAAACAAATCCCTCCTGCGCTGAGAAGTCAGCGCTGGAGGCTGCTTCCATCTTCACCCTTCTGGCTTTTTAGATTCTGGCTCTGTGACTGTCCGAAACCGCAATGACGTCATGCGCACGGGAGCCGCCATCCACCGCGCAGGGCTCTGAAGGAACGGCACCGGTGGCGCATAGAGCGCATGCGTCAATGCTGTCACTGTCTGTATGTACAGTAAATATCTCCTATATGCTGCACGTTTAGGAGATATTTACACTGCCTATAGGTAAGCCTTATTATAGGTAAAGTGGTTCTAAAACCTACATTAGATGGGGTTGCAAGGAATATAAATAAGGTACAAAATGTTTAGGTAGCAGTATGCCCACTCATAACCCCTTATACTTACCTCACTCGATCCAGTACTGTTCTCTTCTGTAGCAGCTCTCCCCGCTCTCACAGGCTTTGCTGAGGCAGTGGGATCTATTGGCTCCTGCTATTGTCAGTCAACTCCTGTGATGGGGGAAGGACCAAGCCATGCCATCTGTGCCTATGGGTGCAGGCAGAGTGGCTCAGAAGGGAGCCGGTAGGTGTGCCCCCATAGAAAGCCGCTTGCTATGGGGGCACACCAAGAAAAGGAGGAACCAGGAGCATCAGCAGGGGACTGGAGAAGAGGAGGTTCTGGGCCGTTCTGTGCATTTCCATTGAACAGAGCAGGTAAGTATAAACTTGTTTGCTATTAAAAAAAATGAGTTTACAATCACTTTAAAATAGATGTAAGCTCTCACTAAGTTGCTAAAATACATAAACATTCCCAATGCATTTTATAAATCTGTTGCATTTCAGTGCTGATCTCTTCTCTTTCACTTCCTGTCTACATGTGGGTCATGGCTGCCTAATGTATGTGAAATGGGCACATCAACAGCTGCCCACATTTGCAGGAGGAACCTTCCATAAAATAGCATGAACAAATATATGTAAAAATGTCATTTGGTGTGTTAAAAATTGAATGTAATGCATCATTGAAATAACCACTTGCTTACTGAGCACTTGTATGCCCTTCCTGCCAAGGCCAATTTTCAGCTTTCATCACTGTTGCATTTTGAATGACAATTGCGCGGTCATACATTTTTATCATTTTTTTTCACACAAATAGAGCTTTCTTTTGGTGGTATTTAATCACCACTGGGTTTTTATTTTTTGCTAAAGTAACAAAAAAAGCCTGAAAAGTTTGAAAAGAAAACTGTCATAGTTTTTTTATAAAATTTTACAAACAGGCAATTTTTCTCCTTCGTTGATGTGCGCTGATAAGGCTGCACTGATAGGCACTGACGAGGCAGCACTGATGGCAACTGATAGGTGGCACTGATGGGCACTGATGAAGCTGCACTGATAGGCACTGATGAGGCTGCACTGATAGGTTGCATTGATAGGTGGCACTGATGGGCTCTGATAGGCAGCACTAAAGGGCACTGAGAGGTGGCACTGATGAGAGCTGATAGGTGGCACTGATGGGCACTGATAGGCAGTACTGATGGGCACAGATAGGCACTGGTGGGTGGCACTGATAGGCAGCACTGACAGGTGACACTGATGATGATATGCTGATAGGCACTGATTGGCAGCACTGGTGGGCACTGATAGGTGACACTGGTGGGCACTGATGGGCACTAAAAGCTGGCACTGGTGGGCCCTGACAGGTGGCACTGGTTGGCACTGATTAGCAGCCCTGGTGAGCTCAGATTGGGATTGATGTGCCTGTAACAGAAGCCGGTCACCGACTTTCTTCTTTTCTCACACTGATCACGAGGAGAAACAAAAAAACGATAACCGACTTCTGTTTACTTCCATGATCGGCTGTCATTGGCAGGGGGTGCGCAAGCAGCTCGATCACGGGAGGACATCTATTGACGCCCTCTTGCCACTGGAAGCCCATGCTGTAGCCGTCTTTTGGCTATAGCGCGGGTGGAAAGTGGTTAATATTTTTAACAGATATTATCAGAATAGTTCTGATAAAAACAGATTGTCACCCAGCCTAGCTGGTTACAGACAGTGTGCACATTGCAAAATGTAACTTTTCCTTTGAAATTCAAATCTGTTGGGCAGAAAAGTCAAGTATGACAATAAACAGGCATGGCATTATAAGGAGGGGTTGATTTACTAAGGGTATATGGGCTTTTAACTTTGCAAGGAAAGCTCCACCTTGCAAAGAATTTTCCCCAGAGCTCAAAGTGGAGCTCCACTCAAAAGTGGAAAGCTCTGCTTGTTTGCTCCCCCCCCCCCCCTTCACTGCCACATTTGGCATCTTTCGAGGGGAGGGGAACGGTGAAGTTACCTAAAAGGTTCGACCCCCCTCCTCCATCCCTGACGCCAGGCCATTCACAAAGCGCAGTGAGCTTCGTGCATGTGCAGTGGGGAGCCGGCGGTGAAACCGCAAGGCTTCACTGCTGGTTTCCCTTATAAAAAAAGGCGGCAGCAGCACCCGAGAGCCGACTGAAAAATCTGCTGGGTTGGAGACATAGCTGGATTCCAGGAAAGGTAAGTGTCCTAATATAAAAAGTCAGCAGCTACAGTATTTGTAGCTGCTGACTTTTTTTTTTTTCTGAAGGAGCCTGGGGCTCTTCTTTAATTAATGAAAGGCAAAGTTCTGCTGACTTCCATCATCCATTCATGGAAGCAAAATGCAGTTTTTTTATTTTCCTTGCATTATTAGGTATTCTTTGCACAGTGAAACTTCACCACATTCCCTACGTTCTGGGGCAACTTCCCCTACAAGGTGCAACTACCCTTGCAAAATAAACAGCCTTTTTTCTTTAGTAAATCAACTCCATAATGTTTATCAAAATACCATCACCTTTATGACCTTTCGTAGTAAGTAGGAGTAGCAGTAGTGT
Organism: Pelophylax lessonae; assembly: GCF_965119305.1. Taxonomy (NCBI): domain Eukaryota; kingdom Metazoa; phylum Chordata; class Amphibia; order Anura; family Ranidae; genus Pelophylax; species Pelophylax lessonae. Next base: position 736,192,373 of record NC_138768.1, read on the forward strand.
CGCATGGCAAAAGAGCCATACTTTTAATCAGGGCTTTTTTTCAGCTGGAACTTGGTGGAACTCAGTTCCACCACCTCTGGCTCAGGCCCTCTACTCCCCGCTCACCACTATCACTTGTAAATACAGAAGCACAGCTTGTCTCCCAACAGATTCCACAAATCTGATCTCCTGAACAGCTCCTACTGAGTGCAGGATGGGGACAAAGGAAATGCAGGTGCCCAGGATATCCCTGCTGGATGATCTCCCTGCAAGTGAGAGAGGTGGAGCCCCCTGCAGTGTGGAGGTCATAGAGCCAGCTGAGTGCTTCAGCCTAATAAAGAAACAAAAGTAAGACGTGGATGTGGAAGATGGTGAAGCTTTTAAGAAGGAAGGGTGGAAAAGATGGGGCAATGGAGGTGGGTTCGCATGAAGAGGTCAAAGTTGAAGAGGGCTGAAAGTGAGATGTGGATAGGGGATGCAGCTGTGGAAGAAGGCTGAACTCTGCAGTCTATATTCAGTGCACTCCTGAACTCTACACTATGTACATAACGCAGCCCCAAATTCTGCATGTAGCACACCCCTGAACTCTGCACTCTGTGTGTAACCCCCACCCCAATTCTGCACTTGGTATCTAATGCACTCCTGGCATTTAGCTCCCTCTTAAGATCCTCTAACTGAAATTTGATCACAGTCACAATTTGATGTGTTTTGGAGTGTGTGTGTGTGTGTTGGGGGGGGGGGGGGGGGTTGAGGGGTTGTGGTTGAGTTCCTGCACCTATTTTCTGAGAGAAAAAAAAAAGCCCTGCTTTTAATAAATCAAACACATCTGTATTTAGTCATTGTCCCTGCTTGCTTAGATGCGTGGTGAAATGTTCTAGGCTGCATTCACACCTTATATGTACATGCGTGGTGTGTCAACTCACATTGTGGTACATGCACTGCTACAAATGCCCATACATTTCTTTTAGATCGTCAATGTGCATCCACACAACAAAATATGCACATGACCCTGTTTTTGAGGACCACAAAAAAAATTCTGCCAATCTTGTAATAGCAACATATGAGCAGAAATATGGAAGGTTGCAAATTTTGTCCTTAAAAGTAATATTTCTTTATTTTTTAGGAATCTGCCATTGTTTTCTTCGTGGCCTTTAGAGAAGATAAACCTTCTTGCTCATTGCTCCCTGCGGAGAAATCACAGGTAAGATAAGACAATCCAAAAATGTTTATCCCATCTATCAGTCCTTTTTTTTTTTTACATTTTTAAGAAGCATACACATGTTTAAAAACCATAGAAAACTTATACAGGCTTTGTGTATTTTTGTCTTATGCTAACAACTGAAAAAAAAGAGCTAAGATCTGTGTATTTTAGCTACTCATTTATGCAAATATCAGCAGGAGGCATTGCATTAAAATGTTTAAAGAAGGGAAGACAACATATATTAGTCGTAAATGTGTAGTGCACAGAAGCCCTAGAAGAAATAAAAGACAATTTTTTTGCGAAGTTTTAAATTTACAGTGTTGGGTCATTCTGCACTGTAGGAAAATAAACCGCACAATGATCAGAGAAACATGTAACTTAAAATCAAGCATTTGCCAACTTTGCTTATGAGTACTTCACTTCCCCTGACATCAGGATTTATTTCCTAAAGGCATAGAGCATGTTCCTGTAGTGGTGTGCCCCTTTATCCAGATTCAGGTGCAAGTCCCTTTAACTCAACTCCCCACAATCCTCTGAGCTCCCAGCATCCCCTGAGCTCCTGGACACGCCCAGTGAGTAGAAATGCCAGCTCCTCCCAGCTTCCTGTGCTCAAAGAGATTCTGCCTGATGGGACAGCAGTGACTGGGCAAGTGAGCTGTCCCCAGGTGCTGGGTCCTCCCCTGTTAAGTCTGGTGTGCGGGCCACCAGCAGTGAGCACAAGAGCATGCAGCATCTGTCCAAGCCCCAGTCACTGGAAAGGACTCTGTTAAAGTCCATTTAGAGAAGCTGTCCATGCAGTGAGGTGGTCCTATCTACAGCCCCCGGAGCCTCGTGACCGAAGTCAGCACCAGCAGTTCCAGTGGTAAGTCTGTGCCAGCAGGAAATCCCCCTCAGCTCACAGTCTGTTGAATGAATGATTACTATCTTGAACATGTGAGATTTCTTTAGCTCTCTACTCTGTCAGTAAACTTAACTCAGACCACTCTGCTGCCATCCAGTGGCCATTAGTAGAACTGCAGTAGAATTGTTTTCATATGTTCTAACCCTGCTTTCTTACTGTTCGTATTATCGTTTTGTACTGCAAACCCCTGTTCATATGATCTCCTGTGTAATCTAATTTTCATTGTTAAGTAAAGTAGAATTTGCACATCACCACTGGTCTGATCATTTGGCTGATACTGTTAAATAACATTCCCTTTGCACAGTGAATTTTCACCTAGTTTAGTAAAGGAGGTAAAGTACGTTCACTATGCAAAGGATAACCAATGTGCAATGAAAATGTAAAAAAAAAAAATTTTTATTTTACTCATACATGATTAGATTATTGAAGTCAGCACAACTGTACCTCATTCACTAAGCAAGTGAATTTTCACTTAGCTTAGTAAATGAGATGAAGCCATGCTAACTTCAATCATCTAGGAGTGTACAAGTAAAATACTTTTTTTTTTTTTTCAATTTACCTTGCATGTTATTGGTTATTCTTTACAAAGTGCATCTTCAGTTAGCTTCATCCTATTCACTAAGTTAGGTGAAAATTCACTTTGCAAAGGGAATATGCTCCACTCCTTTAAGAAATAAGATCAATTACCTCTTTCTTTTAGGCATATGTAAAGCATGTAAAGCAGAAACTGATTTGTTGCGTTCTTTAACAGAGCTCTTCTGTTTGAGATTATAATGGTATTTTTTTGAATGAGCTCTGTGTCAACCACATTTCTGTATACATTTTTTTTCTTTTTTTGGCCTCCCCTTTGATCCTGTTACATTATTCTAAAATCACTAAGATATAATGCATGTCTTTTTTTCCATAATAATCATCATAACAATGTAAGTGTTCAGCTTGCGCAAGCTAAGCACTGAAAGTGGGACCTTTTTAACTGATCCAGTTGTGGTGAGATAGCTTAACTTACAGTCTCAGTAGCTCAGCAGGCAGTGACTTGATCTAAATGACATCTTGCAGATTATAAGCCTAAATTCAAAAATGTGTGCAGATCATAACAAATGAACATCAGATAGGTCAGAAAATCATTGTGTCTAGCTCCTGCAGAATAAAGTACATGTGGAGAATGGAAGCTAAAGCATGAAGAAGTGTTGGACTAACTACATAGCACATCCCCTAGCAACAGGGTGAGGTAGGGGCAAAATGATTAAAGACAAACAAACAGAAAATGCATGTGCAACATGCTAGTAAGGCTCTTGCACAAGTGCCAAAAAAACTATGTTTTTAGGAGTTCTGGCATCTGAATGCAGCCCATTCCAATGGGCCTGCACATACAGGCATGTAAACATCTGTAAACCAGCACAATGTTTAGATCAGTAAAAAAGTGCAAAAAATCTGCTTTACTGATCGGTATTTTGTGTGTGTATGCATGTAAATTACACCTTCCTCTTGGTAGATTAAAGTTTCTATATAGAAAAGCCTGTGATATTGATAACACTTAACTGTGGCAATGGCAAAAATAAACTAAAACTAGACGAGGGCGAGCTTCCCTATGCACCAAAAGGTCACTTAACTAAAACTTAACCTTTATTGTAAATCATAAAAGGTATGAAATTGACCATAACAGGTATAACTATAGGATGAGGTCAATGGCATTATACATGCATCAACGTTCTATCTCTATGTGGTAATATTAACATATACCAAGTTTAAATGGTGAAACTTTTTTTGATATGTACATATAGACATATATATATATATATATATATATATATATATACATATATAAAAACAATATGAGCGTTATAATCTCCTCCTACATTCAATATAAATGCTCCAGGCAGTTTAGAGGATATATAAACTCAAGGTCTACACACCAAGACCAACTGTAATAAAGAGATTGGGGTTTATCTGTCTCTCCTCCCATCTATTGGTCACATATAAAAATGAGATGAACATAAAAAGAGAAAGTATACTAGTAAATACTGTCTTACTGAAGATATGGCCTATCTGTCTTCCGCCTTATGAAATTATCTATCTCTCAGATATGTAATACAGGTTTACATTTCTACCTTTCGTACATGACTAAAAATCTTTGGATTTATTGTCTGATAGCCTTCTCTAATATTAATATTTGCATGGATCATATTGGTATTTATAAATGGAAAATAATCTCCATTTACTTCTGATCCATTTGGCTCAAAAGGAATTGTATATATGTACAGGACAATGGAATATGGGATAGGAGCAATCAATAATAAGAAATTGCCTTGTAGTTTTGATTTTCATCAACAAGATAGTGATAGGATTTCCCTCAGCAATGAGCATGTGCGGCAGCCATCTTACACCTTGAGTTTATATATCCTCTAAATAGCCTGGAGCCTTTATATTTAATGTAGGAGGAGATTAGAACCCTCACAGGGTTACCACCTCATCCCTTTAAACCAGGACAAATATTAATTACACAGGTTCTGTGGCTGCTTAAACTAGTAATTAAACTCTCTTAGTGCCTTATGTGCATTATATTAGCCTCAGAACCTGTGTAATTAATATGTGTCCTGGATTAAGGGGATGAGGTGGCAACCCTAATTCCCTCACATTGTCTATATGTATATATAAAGAGAAGTTTCACCATTTAAACTTGGTAGATGTAAATATTACCACATAGAGATAGAACGTTGATTCATATATAATGGCATTGTCCTCATCCTAAAGGTATACCTGTTATGGTAAATTACATACCTTTTTCTGATTTACAATAAAAGTTACGTTTTAGTTAAAGCGGTAGTATACTAAAAAAATAAATAAATAAATAAACCATGCAAGACAAAGGCATAATGAGCTAGTATGCATTGCATACTACCTCATTATGAAAAACTTACCTTAGAACGAAGCCCCTACACGGACCCCCAGACACCGCTGTGGGAGCGGACATGATCCCTCGGCGTCTCTTCCGGGTTCGGTGGCTCCGGCGCTGTGAGTGGCCAGAGCCGCGATGACGCCACTCCCGCGCGTGCACGCAGGGGATTAACTTTCCGGTAACTTCCCGACAAGGAACTCTGAAGGTCCGCCGGACCTTCAGAGCGCATGCGCCGCTCGCGTCAGGGGCTGCATGCAGTGCAAATATCTCCTAAACCGTGCAGGTTTAGGAGATATTAATTGTACCTACAGGTAAGCCTTATTATAGGCTTACCTGTAGGTAAAAGTCACAAAAAGCGGTATACTACCGCTTTAAGTGGCCTTTTAGTGCGTAGGGAACGGCAACCTCGTCTAGTTCTAGTAGATTACATTATGGGGATCAGCTGTGGGTGCAGGACTCCATATAAGTTGTTTTTTTATTTTTTTTCTGTTCATTTTTTTCTGTTGGTCTTACTTGATGGACTAGTGTCTTTTTTCAACCTTACTGAGTGAATATTTAGCATTCTGGCAGTTAGAATAATTATTTGTGCATAAATGCACATATCCATGATTAAATGTGTTCGCTATATAAGGAAGATTCTCCTTTTTCTGTTTACTGCAAAGGACATTTGGTATTCATACATCAGTACTGTGTGCAAGGACCCTGTCTGTTATTTTTACCTCTCTTTGGCTCTCATTTTTTAAAACAAAAAAACTTTATAATTAAAAATCATAAAAACCTAGTGAGCTGAACTTACCATAGTATTGCTGAAGGAAGAGCTAGGAGGAAAATACTCCACAGAACACAGATTGGGAGACCACTGAAGAAGTCTATACAAGAACGCAACGTGTTTGGAGTCAGGAGCTAACAGCTGATGCTATCCCATGACCATTACCTACCCAACGGCGGTAAGCCGGTGGATATATGAATGTGCTTAATACAGCCAGCATGGCTTGCAGTGCTGTTGTATGTGAGTGAGCTATTTTTAGAGTTTACAGCAATACATTTATTTTAATTAATAAATGAATACATTTTATTGTATTTATATTTTTTATTTTTATTTTATTAATAAATAAAAATAGGAGGAATAGGATCCGGTAATTCTAGCAATAATTAATCACAATATAGTAGCCTAAAATCTGTACAAATTCATTAAGGCAATAAATAAATATTAAGTGCTGAAAGTGACATGTGTGAAGGGTGACCATAAATAATTAAAATATTAGTGGGCCATATAACACAAAGTGCTGGAGTGATAAACGGACTACTGTAATGTGCAGATCCCAAAATGGTCAATATATAAATAAATAAAGTGATGAACTGCTGGTAATTACGGTGGTAAAAATATGTACCAACAGGGAATGTGGAATAGTTAATATATGAATTAAACTTTAAAATAGTTTGGTGCTAGGTGTTAACACAAAGTAAAATCAATACAATTGGTGATCCAGTGCTGAAAATCAGTCCCAAAAGGATGTACAGTATAATCAGGTGACTAACCCCTGCAGGGGTTACAATTTCTGGTAAGTGCGGTCCTGGGAGTGAGGGGAGCACCTGTTCCGTCACACCGACCACACGTGGAGACCCTTGAATTGGTCTGCAGCACCTTTAGTCACCTGATTATACATCCTTTTGGGACTGATTTTAAGCACTGAATCACCTTTTTATGCGACTGGAATGATTGGACTTATGCGATTTTTCCTGTTCAGGCGCAATATTTTATTAGCACTAGTCACTCTATGTGCTTTTTTGGTCATCATTTACACTATTGTATTGATTTTACTTTGTGTTAACACCTAGCACCAAACTATTTTAAAGTTTAATTCATATATTAACTATTCCACATTTCCTGTTGGTACATGTTTTTACCACTGGAATTACCAGCACTTCATCACTTTATTTATTTATATATTGATCATTTTGGGATCTGCACATTAGTCCGTTTATCACTCCAGCACTTTGTGTTATATGGCACACTAATATTTGAATTATTTATGGTCACCCTCCACACATGTCACTTTCAACTCTTTATATTTATTTATTGCCTTGATGAATTTATACAGATTTTAGGCTACTATATTGTGATTCATTATTGCTAGAAATACCAGATCCGATTCCTCCTATTTTTATTTATTAATTTGTTTATTATGTCAGCACTGACTTTGACTTTCTAATTATCGTATATTTTATGTGATAGAATCTGGCAAACTGGTATATCTTCCAGCCTATTATATTGTGATCTATTATTGTTAGATTCACTGGATCCGATTCCTCCCATTTTTAATACATTTAATTATTGTTATTTATTATTTATTGCATATTCTGTATGATTGCACATTGGATTTGATCTCCTTCACCTTATTTGACATAACCATAGATCAGATACTTTCAGGCAGCACCATTTACCTCTTCCATATTACCCTACCGGTTTGATTTAAGTTGATTGTTATACACAGAAGTGGCAAGAACACTCCTTATAAGGATTTATTCCTCTTTTTTTGGTTTTCATCGTTTTGGACATTGTGTAGATTTGTTCACTATTTTCTTGCACAGTTTGCACGATAATTTGGAACATTCGTTATAAGGATTTTTTTTTTATCTTTTTTTCACTTGTTGGGATATTTGTGTAGATTTATTTGTTCACTGATATTGTTTGTGGATTTTGTCGCATAATTGCATCAACAATTCAAATAGAGGATTGCACAGTACTAAGTTTATATATATATATATATATATATATATATATATATATATGTTATTTAAAGGTGAGGTGAATACACTTTTTTTGTAGTACTGGCAGCAATCATCCCACAATATTTTTGCATCTTGATTCATTTATTGAAGAATATTTTTTTATTTTCAATTGCGCTAATTAAGATATATACACATATAGGGGACAGTTTGATTGTTGGAATACAGAATTGTATATTGTGCAACAACTACTGTACATCAGTACAGTATTTAGTACAAATATATTCTTCAGCTGTTCTATGTATAATAAAGTTCATTTTTCCTGCCTGCAGTTAAGCAGCAAAGCCCAGGTGGACTGTGCCATGTCTGTCTGCTCTGTAGGGCTATATACAGAATTTCTAACAGATTATGGGCCCAGGCATAGCCCAAACACCCACCCAGAGAAAAGCTGAGAACCCAGTCATAGCCAGCTACAGCAGATAAGTGCAAGATACAACAACAGAAAAAAGACTGCAAAAGAATTAAAAGAATGGCCAGTAACACAGTTGCAACAAAGCTTTCTTTAGCAAATCTGACAAACCTGAACTACCAGTCTTGGAAATTAAAGATGAAAATGCTACTAATAAGAGAACGTACGTGGAAATGTATAAATTAAGTTAGGCCAGAACACCTTTTAGGTGAATGGATAGAGAAACACCAGAAAGCTAGCTCAGAGCAGAGCGCAATCTCTCTTAGCATGGAAGATGATTAAATCATTCATATACTGTATGTAAATGTGAAACTGGTAAAGAAATGTGGGAAGGATTACAAATGATAAACGGAAGAGCTCACAAATGAACTGTATTTGATTAGAAATCTTTACCAAACCAAGCTGATGAAAGGCTAGGATATGCAGGACTACATATAGCACACCTCTGAAATAGTTGAACGCCTGAGAGGTATAGGAGAAGATATAAAAGATTTTCATGTCGCAGCAGTGGCTTACCAGAAAGTTATGAAATGCTTGTTACAGCACTTGATGCACGTCCAGATGATGAACTGACATTGGAATATGTTAAAGCGTAACTCCACTTTTGTTGAGAAAAAAACATTCCCCTATGGGTGATCTATGTACATTGCAGGGATTTTAACAAACTTTGTTGCAGATTCCTACCATTTGTTATTCTGAAGAAATCATTGTTTGTGCCTCTGTGCTGAGTGGGTCAAATGGAGTGGTTTCATAATTATCTGTCAGCTGTGGCATTGGACGGAGCGATTACATGGTAAAGGGCTGCTGTCATTGGCCCTTTATCACGATCCGTAATGCACCGAGTCGATGGAGAGCATGAACGCTTTCATTTGCATGCCCCAGGGGGCGCACGGGAAAGGCGATTCTGGGAGGAGGTCATAGTACGCCCTCCCAGAATAAGCCGACCACGCTGTAGCCGTCATTCAGCTATGGCTCGGTCAGCAAGTGGTTGAAGGCAAAAAATAGGAAAAAAAAACAATAATATGCAACAATAAAAACCTGAATATTTTGTATTCAAGAAACAAGGTAACTTAAAAGCAGATTGCAGAATTTAGAAAGCTATAATGCAAAAACAAATTAAACTACAAAAGGCCAAAAGTGTGAAGGAAGAAACTGATTTTGCTTCAGATAATGAATATGTTTTTCAACCCAAAAGTTTCACCTCATCTTTGCAGGCATGGGGTTTTTATTCAGGAGCTACGAGTCACATGACAAACAACAGAAATTTCTTTATTCACCTTGACCGGAGTAAAACAGAACAAATCACCACAGCCAATGAGCAAATAATGTAATTAGAAAGAATAGAGGGCGGTTTTCTTTAACCGGTTGCCGACCGCCGCACGACTATATACTGCGGCGGTCAGCCCCGGCCAGGCAGAGTGACGTATCGGTACGTCACTCGCCTGTCACTGACTTGCGAGCCTATCGCGGGCGGGCGCGCGCCCGCCGAGGCGCGCGCCCGCCGCGGCTCGTTCACAGACAAGTCAGTGCGTGTGACTGGCGGACTCAATGTCCGCCAGTCACACTACGATCGCTCCTGTGAAGGGAGAAAGACAGAGCGGCTTGTGTAAACAAGCTGCCTGTCAGTTCTCCCTGTGTAAAAGTGAAGATCTGTCCGTTCTACTATGTAGAACGGTTGATCTTTGCTTTTACACCAATAGGAATGTCCCTGCACAGTTAGAATCACGCCCCTAGGACACACTTAACCCCTCCCTGTCCAATAAAGTTAACCCCTTCCCTGCCAGTGTCATTTTTGCAGTAACAGTGCATATTTATAGCACTGATTACTGCAGTAATGTCACTGGTACCCCCAAAAGTGTCAAAAATGTCAGTCAAGGGTCCGATCTGTCCGCCGCAATGTCGCAGTACTGAAAAAAAATCGCAGATCGCCGCCATTACGCGTTAAAAAAAAAAAACACCAAAAATGACAAAAATCTTTCCCTTTGTTAGTAAACGCGATAACTTTTGCGCAAACCAATCAAAATACGCTTTTTGCGATTTTTTTTACCAAACATAGGTAGCATAAAACAAATTGGCCAAAAAATGTTAAAAAATTTAGATTTTTACATTTTTTTTGGGGAATTTCATATAAAAAAATGTGAAAAATATTGTTATTTTTGCAAAATTTACGCTCTTTTTTTGTTTATAGCGCGTGATCAAAAAATCGCACAGGTGATCAAATACCACCAAAAGAAAGCTCTGTTTGTGGGAAAAAAAGGACGTCAAATTCGTTTAGGTACAGCGTCGCACGACCGCGCAATTGTCCGTTAAAGTCACGCAGTAAAAAATCGCAAAAAAACCCCGGGTCCTTTAGCAGCCAAATCCTCCGGGGCTTAAGTGGTTAATGTCCTATTTCCTAGAGTGTCACTAGAAAGATACTTGTGAAAAATTTAATTTTTGTCTCTGCTCTTAAAACAAATCTTTTGTAAGTGAAGAAGCTCACAAAACAAGACAATGCAATGATTTTCCAAGATGTCAGTTGTGCTATCACAAAATTGAATATCCTACTTGCAAAGGCTAAATTTAAAGATGAACTATATCCGCTGAACTGCAATGTGGTGGCTAATACTGACAAGGCTAACAAGAAGGAAAAACATTCAAACTGCAATCATACATGACACGGACGACTTGGGCACAGAAGTCCTGACATAATAAAGAAATTAACTTAGAATGACTATGTAAGTGGAATAAAAATGAGTCCATGTGATCAAACAACACGGAAATGTACCAGCTGTATAAAAGGAAAAATTACAAGAGAAGCCTTTCCAAAGCAGAGTAATAGCAGAGCTAAGAAACCTCTGGACTTAATTCATTGAGATATGTGTTGCCTAATGGAAAAATTGACTCAGGGAAAGAAGAGGTATTTTCTCACTTTTATAAATGATTACTCCAGGTATACTACACTATATCTGTTATACAACAAAAGTGAAGTACCAGAGAAACTTGAACAGTATTTGGCTTAAGTAAGCAACAAATATGGCAGACTGCAGATGCCAGATGTGTTTTTTGCACACAGACAATGGAACTGAATATACAGTTGATAACATACAGGTGATTCTCAGAAAGCATGGCATAATATTTCAAATGACTGTACTAGGGATCGACCGATTATCGGCAAAGCCGATATATCGAGGGCCAATCTGCACTTTCCCCGATATATCGGAATCGGCCACCAAGGTGACCGATATTGCCGATATTTCGGGAAAGTGCTTTTACCGGAGTGATGCCTGCAGCTAGAGGCATCAACCCGGTACCAGCATCCATAGCCAACGGTCGGCTGTCTTGTAATGACAACCGATGTGGCAGAAAAGCCACTCGGCTGTCATTACAAGGAGTGGGAGGGGATGACCCCCCCTCCCGCCACCTTCCGCGCCTCACCCGGGTCTCCCATCCCACCGGGCAACCAGCCTGCACGGCCACCGAAGACGCGATCAAAACCGCATTCGGCTCTGAAAGCTTCTCCATGCAAAAACCCGGAAGTGATCTCATGACATCACTTCCGGGTACTGGCGTCAAATTCAAAAAATTACAGCATTCAAAACAGCCAAACTTGAATGATTTTAAGTGCACAGGAGGGGTTTGGGGTCTTTTCCCACAAGAGTATCTGTCAAAAAAAAAAAATTGTTAAAAATTCTTTTTTTTTAAATGTACGAAAATATTGGCCCATATCAGTCGATACCGATATGCATTGACCAAAATATCGGTATCGGCAATAAAAAAACGATATCGGTCGATCACTAGACTGCACCATACAACTCAGAACAAAATGGGGTTGCAGAAAGAATGAACCTTACTCTGTGAGAGTGGAAGAACTATGGTGTTTGATGCAGCTATGCCAACCACATACTGGCAATTATGACCGCATGCTATCTCCAAAATCGACTACCAGGAAAATCAACTGAGAAAACTCCATATGAACTGTGGAAGGGAAAGGCCCCAAAATTGAACCATCTATAAATGTTTTGAAGCAAAGCCTATGTGCACATCCCAAAAGAAAAATTTACAAAATGGGATGCTTGAACAAAAAAAGATGTACTTGTGGGGTACAGTGAATCTCAAAAGGGATACAGAATTCTACACCGAAACACAAACAGGGTAACCATCAGTAGAAGTGTAATTGCCAATGAAACTTTAGTGTGTTCAAAATTTCATGAACTAACACAAACACTTGAAACTGAGGGAAATCCCACATCAGTGTCACAAAGTGCAACAAAGTAAAAGAAATGAACGCAGAAAATCCAAATACTGTAAAACAAGAAACAATGCCACAAGAGGCTTCAATCAAGAAATCCATCAGAAGCAATAAAGGCATCCTGGCCAAACATCTGTCCTATGCTGCACGCGTAGCAATAATACCAGAGCCAGATACATGGGATGAGATGCAAAGACTTTCAGCTCATGAGAAACAAAAGTGGATCACAGCACTTGACAAAACCGCTTACAAAAAAAACAGATTTATATGATGTGAAACATCTACTGTACATCAGTATTTAGTAGAGATATATTCTTCAGCTTTTCTCTGTATAAAAAAAGTTTCTGTTTCCTGTCTGCAGTTAAGCAGCAAAGCCCATGTGGACTGTGCACTGTCTGTCTGTTCTGTAGGGCTATATACAGATTTTATAACATTTATAATGACTCCTGAGGAAAAAAAATGTGCCTTTAATACTAATGCTTATTTTTTCATTTTTGGCTTACACAAAACTTCCACTAAAGTGCATATCATTGTTCAAAATTCTCAAATACTAAGAAAGTTGAAGACATTTAGATAAGAAACCTGAGTCACTCATAAGGCAACAACAAAGCAGACACTTCTCCCAGCTTCCCCACGTTGCAGCCAGATGAGAGGAGGAAGTCAAATTTCCACATCTGTCATGAGCTAAGGTTGGTGGTGGATGACAGAAACAAACATTCCTCTCATGATGTTAGAGACACTGAGATAGGGTTGATTTACCAAAGGAGGTTGGTGTGTGTTCACTGTGCAAAGTGAATGTTATTGAATTAGGTGAAACTGTATTTACTTTCCCCAATCATGTACAAGGAAAGTAAAAAAAACAAAAAAAAGATTTATACAAGCACCTGAATGAATCTAAACAGTGAACACAGCTTAACCTTATTTACTAACATTCATTTGCAGAATAAGCATACGTTTTATAAAGTGAACCCTCAATTTAGCTGAATGGCTTCTATTCCTTTGATAAATCAACCCTATTGCGTAAACAAAGGCGGATTCCGTGTACTATGGGCCCCTGGGCTGTATTTAATCCATGGCCCTCTCATTAGTTTAATGCTACAAAGGGATCAGTGTGTACAGTTATTTTGAGTTTCGATCCTATGCAGTTATATATGGCACTTTGAGATGGTGGCAGATTGCAGATGTGACAATGGCAGATGTAGTGTTACCCCCATAGGAGCCACTAAGTAGATAGCTTGAAACATTTTTCCCAATAGTTTTCTCGAAGCAAACACACACAGTTTCAATCACTCTTCAGGCACAGAAACCAGTTAAGGGGTATGCTTTTTATGGGTGCTTTAATAAGATCTTGAACTTGGATAGGTATTGGGTAATAGGAGGACACTCCAATAACCCTTAACAATTATTTGAGGACACTGAACTTTCTCTTATGGAACTGCGAGCCAAGTACTTGTACAAGTAAGAGGTAGACTGAGCTTTGTAGTAGCAACTTGAGGAGAATAGTCTTCCTCTGCGGACAGTCCAAGCAAAGTTCTTTCGCTAAGGCTACGTTCACATGTGGGAGCAGCGGATCATGGGCAGAATCACCGTGATTCTGGCCGCGATCCAGAAATCATTGCAAATCACTGGATGCCTATGCGATGCCCGTGATTTGCAATGGCACCCCAAACGCTGTGCGATGTTGCCGCGATTTCCGCCTGCTGATGACGGTAACATCGCGCAAACAGAATCGCGGGACGCATGACGCACAAAAGAAGCTCCTGTACCTTTTTGGGCATCATGTATCCCGCGATTCTATTTGTGCGATGTTACCACAATTCAGCAGGCGGAAATCGCGGCAACATCGAACAGCGTTTGGGGTGCCATTGCAAATCACGGGCAGCGCACAGGCGTCCCGCAATTTGCAATGATTCCGGATCGCGGGCAGAATCGCAGGGATTCTGTCCGTGATCCGCTACGCCCACATGTGAATGTAGCCTAAGAATTAAATTGACTGAGCTCTTCAGGACACAGGATACAATGTAATTTAACACCCGCTTACTGTAGCACAAGAGGGATGGCAAACAGCACACAGTTTCTAGGATCTCTCTAACCAGTCTGTACTCACAAACATCCTTGGAAATATTGGTTGCCTCCTTCCAATATCCTCCAGACACTTACACCTCATGATACCAGACCAGTTCCTCAGATGACAACCCCTCAGTCAGCTTTAAACAGCTCTCAGCAGCATAAACCACCAGGTAGCCACACTGAGGCCTCAACAACCTTCAGGCACATGACAGAATGCTCTAGGAGGCTAGCAGCCTCCCTAGGCTGTGATCAGGGAAAAAGACCAGGCTGCTCTCTGTCCCAGAGTATTTATACAGAATCCCAATCACCATCTGTGTACCTCTCCCCAGGGATTGGCCAAGGCTCTATGAATATTCAGCTGCTGATAAGACTCTTCCTGCCCACTAACTTCTAATACATTTCTGAACTAGCCAGGGGGAAGCAATCAATCCTGTAGCCACGGAAACATAGAACTGGCCAGAACAATGAACACAGCCACACTAATTACAGTGAGCAAAAAATTACCCAACAATGAAATTTAGCTCCACTGGATATAGTGAGCCAGAACTAAATTTACCTGATCCTAGCACCTGCCTAGGAGGGTGCTACACAGATACTATCAAAGCAATGCTTCCAGGTATGAGGAGTGTGTATGCATATTGTACGGGATTAGAATATTTTATAGTAAATGTTTACTGAGTGGTATACAATGGGTGCCAGAGTGTTGACTTCCTGCTGAAAAGGTCTCATACTGACTTACTATGAACAGTATTTTACATTTTCTGCTGAAATAGCTACTTTGGTCCCAAAGTTCCAGAAAAATCTCCACAATCATGAAGAAAAGCAATATATAATGATGTCAGCTACAATACACTTCCTCTCACAGTCACAGTGGGCCTAATCATTTAGCAAAGTGCTTAAAAAAGTTGTCGTTGTCCCATAACAAATAATGAGATTTAAACTTTATTTTCCGGTTTGGGTGTTAGCCATAGAGCAACACAGACAGCTCTTATATCAAACAATTTGATACCTGGCAAATAGTAGAAGATAGCCACTTCAGGGTTTTGATCCATCCACCAATACAGTCTATCAGTGGAGTGTGGAAAAGGAAGAGTATAGGAAATTTATTGACACTTTGGGCTGGCTGTTACAGTAATGCATACAGGTTTTTAAACCATATGACAAGCATCTATCAACATATATCTAGCACCATAGCGTTTCAAGCTATGTAACTGTATTAGAATGGAAATACAGTTATGCAATTACTTCACTTCCTCTATGGCAGAAACATGCTTTTAATGACACCTTTGAGAGTCCAAGGTTTTCCGCTAAGTCTAATTAGCAACTTAAATGTAATAAGAACAGAAGGGCTAGCATTGGTTCTCCAGACACCAAATATAAATTCTGATGTCTAATTATATGTAAAATTAAATGTAAACAGAGCTGTTCTCAATTTGTAGTTTTGCTACATTTCCTTTTAATGAATGCCATTATCAATGTCCATTTGAGTCTGTCAGTTGCGTGCAGTTCCATACTGAATTATTCAGATAATTTTCCTCTTGTGTTGGCACTTGCCACTATTTATCTGCCTATTATAGCTACACAATTAACATGGACAGAAAATCTGTATGAAGCTAAGCCCAGTGGAGCTTGAAAATAACAGACTCACTTAATGTGTAACTCAACTTTTCCATAGAAATCCATTTATCTTTACCTAGAGGGCTAAAATAAACTTGCTATCTATACATATATATAGCTAGTAATGTGGTATATACTAGCCTTTATAAAGTGGCAATGGTAAGAGAATACTAGATATGGTAATAAGGAGGGTGGCAAAGACTGGAGGTGATAGGAGTGGTTCACTTGGTAAGAAATGATTAGGGTGAAGTAGTAAGCAGTTTTGAAGAAGTGGGTTTTCTTGTACTGTTAAATGTGTGAAATGTGGTAGAATGTATGAAGAAGAATTCCAGAGAATAAGGACAGCTCTAGAAGAACCTTTAAGTGCATTGGATGAAGTTATTATTGAGGAACACACAATTAGATCAATAGAAAAGAACAAAGGCCTGTCTGGAAAATAGAAGGCTAGAAATATAGGTAGGAAAAAATTGAGGCGTTTTTTTATAGGCAAAGAATAATAAACTGAATTGTATTCTCAGATAACTAATGCGAAGCCATTGATGAAATTGGCAGAAGGGGGTAGCAGAGGAAGAGTGATTGGAGAGGATCAATAGATTGTAGAAGTGAGGATCATTTTAGTGGATTACTAGATAAAAGAATACTGCTTAATTAAGGTGAGATATTATGAGGCATTAGGATTCCTATGGGTTTAGTGATTAATTGGGATGTATTTTTGAGATATTGTACAAATAGAAGAGACTGGACTTCAAGATGTTCTGGATGGCAGGGATAAAGGAAAGGGCTGAGTTAAGTACTTACTTTGTAAAGGGTACTGGAGAAAACTTGAAATTAACAATCCAAACAATGTGAGAGGAATCATGAAGGGGCATTGTTTTAAATGCGAAAGAAGTGGAGGATTTGTAGTACCGGAGAAGTAAACAGCTTCAAATGCAGAGAAGGGTTCAAGGAGTAGAGGAAAAGTTGACTATAAACTAGACTCTGAGAAAGCAGTTGCACACTTTAGAGAGGTTTAGCAGAGTGAGAGACAACAAACAAACTGAAGAAGATCAAGAAGAAAGTTAGATGTGGGGAAAAATGTCTGTTTTATGACAAATCGTTCAACCAGTTTAGAAGCATACAGGCAAAGAAAAATTGAGTGATAGCTAGAGAGTGCAAAAGGATAAAGAGGATCTTCAGTATAGACAGTATGATTTTGGGCTTTGAAGGCTAAAGGCAAGACGCCTGTGGTAACAAAGAAATTAGATGGTTCAGTTAGCACAGTTGTCATACTGGAGGAGTAGGCATGAAGTATATTGGTGGAGATTTGGTCAAGTGCACAGGTACTGGAAGAAGAGGAGGGCACAACAGTGGTTTCTTTGTACCGCCTATTTGTCTTTGTATTGCCTTTGTAACAATAGGCCTACCGGCCCATTTCCTTCACTTCTTTGTATTTCATAATCTCATTGGCATCTGTTTTTTTTTAAGCCATTGTCTTTTGATGTCTAATTATATCTTTGGAAATTTCATTACATTTTTTGTAAAAGAGGAAGAGGGAAGTAGAGAATAGACTTAACTTCCATAGATTTCAGTCCACAGATATAAGTGGGAAAAAGCATACTGTACATACTGTATTGGCGCTTTTCCACTGTGAGTACCTGCTCGGCTCCACTCGGCACTGCTTGGCCCTGCTCGGTTTGGTTTGCTTTTCCACTGCACCTTTCGGCACAGTATAGGCTCTACTTGGCTCGGTTTGCTTTTCCACTTTAGTAGTAAGTGGGTGGGATTACAATGTAGTTGCACTGCCTCTACTGCCGTGACATCATCTTAACACGACACAACTGGCGCTTTTCCACTGCGAGTACCAGCTCGGCTCCACTCGGCACTGCTTGGCCCTGCTCGGCTCGGTTTGCTTTTCCACTGCGTGGTACGAGTCGGCACCTTTCGGCACTGTATAGGCTCTACTCGGCTTGGTTTGCTTTTCCACTTTAGCAGTAAGTGGGCGGGATTACAACGTAGTTGCACCACCTCTACTGCCGTGACATCATCTTAACGCGACACAACGTGAGGAATGGAGCCTATGGAAGGAATGGCGTTCTTGATTCTTGGCTTGTGGATTCTTTTCACCACATGACGAAAACGTTTTTTGCAAAGGAGGCTGATGGCAGCAAAACTAAATACTGTAGAAAAAAACAAGAGAGTATGGGAACTCCTACAACAAAGCACAGACTACAGGCTTGCTCAATGGCGCACAAGGGTAAGCTTTAGCACTGTCATGTGTGTGTGCGTTGTGTGTGTGTTGTGTGTGTTGTGTGTGTGCATGTGTGTTGTGTGTGCTGTGTGTTGTGTGTGTTGTGTGTGCTGTGTGTTGTGTGTGTTGTGTGTGCTATAATCCTCCAGTGCTGTACAATATGCTGAGGAACAGGAGAGTTCACACACAGGCGCTGCTCTGAGCTGTAGGGATAATCCTCCAGTGCTGTACAGTATGCTGTGGAAGGAGAATTCACACACAGGCACTGCTTTGAGCTGTAGTGATAATCCTCCAGTGCTGTATAATATGCTGAAGAAGGAGAGTTCACACAACTGCATGGTATACCTCGGTGGTGTCACAAATCCGATGACGGTGACGATTCTCTGACCAATCAGTGGCTAGTAGTGAGGACCAATCAGGCTGAATGCAAAGAATGCTTGGGGGATTTGATATAGGTACGGCACGCTTGGAACCCCAACCGAGGTGGTACTAAATAATAGAGCCGTACCGAGCCATACCATGCAGTGGAAAAGCGTCATAAGAGAGCCGTACCGAGCCGTACCATGTAGTGGAAAAGTGCTGCCGTACCGAACCGTTCAAACACGTACCATGCGGTACCATGCAGTGAAAAAGCGCCAAAGCGAGCCTTGCCGAGCCATACCGAGCCATACCATGCAGTGGAAAAGCGCCATATGTGATGTCACAAGTACTCATCATAGTGTCAGACATAATACTGCTATAATGCTACCCATTTAGGAGCCACTGAATTGTTTGCGTCCCTCTGCCCTGCACCAGTGATGACCCATCCTCACCTGGACCTGAGTAACACAACACACCTAGAACTTTTTAGAATGGTCTTTATTAAAGAGAGAACAGCAAGTGGTTAGGCAAAGAAGTACAATGCAGTGTCAAACATTTCACAGTGTGACATCACAATTGGCACAACAATGTCCCAACTATTAGAAAAGATAGACATGCGCAGAACAGAAAAATGTGTTTACTTTCGGATAGATTTATTATGTTACTGATTTTGTTTCATTATGGAATTTGTTTTTAGTTTGGTTTCGGAATTAGTTTAGTTTTCGTAAAAAATTTTTTGTTTGTCGTCAAAATTTGCTTTGTTTATTAATTTTCTAACGAATTCCAACTTTTCAGAATGATTAGAATTCAGATCAGTTTGAAAATCCATCAACCGATTCTAATTCTGTGTAAAGAACAGCTGGTTGTTAAGCAGCGGGCTGGGAAGCTTCCCCACTGAAAGATGAATGTAAAGAAAATAATGCTGGCAATTGACCGGCAATAGAAAAATGTGAAAAGAAAACCAAGGTTGGCCCCCTACCCCCAGTCCATACCAGGCCTTTTGGGTCTGATACAGATTTTAAGGGGAACCCCATGGCAAAATTAAAAAAAAAAATGTCGTGTGGCCCCCCAAAATCCATACCCTTATCTGAGCATGCACCCCGGCAAGTCAGGTAAGGGGAGGGGGGAACCAGCGAGCGCCCCCCCCCCTTCTGAGCCATACCAGGCCACATGTCCTACACATGGGGGAGTTGGTGCTTTAGGGTGGGCATGCACCTGTCTGTGACGTCAAAAGAGGGGCGGTACCACCATGTGACTCATGGTTGTTAAGGACGCGGGCAGGCAGTTTGTTAAGCCCACTGCTTAACAACCAGCTATTCTTTACACATAATTCAAATCAGTCGAACGTTTTTCAACCGATCCGAATTCTAATCGTTCTAAAAAAATTGAAATTCATTAGAAAACAAATAAACTAACTAAGTTGTAACGGATTCAATGAAATTCATTACTGTCAGTTACTATTTAATTCGGAGATTCGGATTCATCCAAATCTCCGAATGACCAAAAATTTGTATTCGGACCAAAACGAATTGCACATGTCTAACAAAAGAGGCCCTGTCTATTCCCACTCTACTGGCCAGTGGGACAGTACAGTTCTGCTGGCATTGAGGAATTTATGCTATGGTGGAATGCAAAGAGGCCTCTTATCACTGATGGAGTTAGTCCCTCCTTTAGTAGCTGTGGATCTCCTGATGAAGCACTTCCTTAGTGAAGCAGAAAACCCACTGGCAGCAGCAGTAGCATGTGGTCATACAACACAGCAGCCCAGTCCATGTAATACAGAAACAGTCTCTCTTTGGGCAGCAGTACGAGCAGCCACGTGACTGGGGCTTTCAGAAGCAGCAGCACCAGGCCCACAGTCTCTCCTGATAACAACAGACAGTCTCTGCAGGCAGTAACAGTCAAGTCTGCAGCTGTAGGACAGGACAATTCCATGTGGTCTTGGGGATCTTTTGCACACTCATCACAGAAGTAGCCCAGCAATCATATGCTCTTACAACAAGGTCCTCTTTAGCTCTGGCTCGCAGCAGCACAATCTCTAGCAGCATCCCCAAGCCTTCTCCCCAGGCTGACAGCTAACAACAACAAAGTTCCTTCAGTCCTGGGTCCTCTCCCTGGGCTTGCAGCAATTCATGCAGCTCTGGGTCCAGATTCCTGTTCTCTTGCTGTGGGTCCTGGCAGCTCACCCTCGCTCACGAGGCTCTCCCTGTACTGTGCTTTGTTCTGTGAAATGGGCCACACTAAGTCAGTTGGCCAACCAGCTGCCAATTACAATCCCCTGGGTCCCTCTAGGCCAATCATGTTCCATCATTACCCTGTTTCAAGGGACAGGCATTCCTTTTCGGCTGCAATGACAGCCAATCAGTGTCCTTGGTCTAGTTTCCCTCTCACTGCTGTATCAATCTCAGGCACGGAGGAAGGATAGCTCTGTGTGTGGCTGAGAGCAACATTCTGCTGAGCTGCATAAAGGGGCCCGTGGCACCAATGTCACACTACAGAGGGCTTAGAGACATCTAGTTGTTGGATTTATTAAATACATAAAAAAATTATGTGTAAAACCAGCTGCAGTTTATGTAAACAATTAAGGCAGACTAGTGAGATGCAGGCTTGCCCAAAATTGCCATGAGATGGAGCTTCTAGCTGTGGGTATCTGGATCCATGTTGTGGCTCTGATTGTTATCGCTTAGTTTTGGCATGAGTCTTTAATGATCTTAAATATCCCCAATTAAGTTTACTCTAAAACAAACAGTTCTGAGCTGATGGTAGACAGCTAAATAAACCATTGACTTTAAACGTCTTTTATAAAATTCAGCTGTAAGAACTTCCTGCCAAAATCCTGGAATTGCCCTATCCCTGTGCTACATTTTCTCGCTCCTCCTGCTGTAGTGTGATCATCAGTATTGGTTGACCTAAACCTTTAAACTAGAGCTACAGTATATCTTTCTTCAGAATCCATTATATGCTCCATTTTGGGAATTTAATAAAACTTTAATAAAATGTCTGCTTTGGCTTATTAAAACTGTATCTGCTGCAGAGCTACCACAGACGTCTTGTACGGATCACCTGCCAAGGGGGAGGGGATCCTCCATATTGATTTCTGCAATATGTAGACATGCTTTCTAGTCAGTTTGAACAGTTTCCTTTTGATACATTAGCTGCCAGTTATCATCTTTACATCATTATATTGATTGACAGTAAGAGCATGAATTGATTAGTGGTTAGGGTAGTTAAAAAAAATGTCAATAGAATTCAGGACCTCTAGCAATTGTGTGGCCGTTCATGAAACTGAATAATGTAGACTGATTACTTTTTTATAACACAATGGAATGCATCAATTAAAGTTTACAAAGTACGTCCAGCCAAAATTCTTCTTTTTTTTTTTAGTTCTTCATAAAGTAGGGATGAATTAGAACCCCTGTTCAATTTTCACGGCTATCCAGGGTTCCTTTAGATAGATTTACCCTTGCTTAGTATCAGGGTGCCAACAGTTTTACAAGACAGGGAGTAAGGGAATATCTGGAACCGCAACACAGATGGAATTTTTAAGTAGGGGAAGGCTAAAACACTTTAATCAGACAATATATTTGCTGAAGATATACAGTATTATTTGTATAGTGTATTATTATGGGAGGAGACTGGAGTCTAAACTGGCCAAAGTGATGCTGAACATCGTCTTGATAGGGTACACAGGAGGCGGAATGGTAGCTGAATATGTACTTCAGAGAGCACATAGGAAGAAGAATGGTGTCTAACTATGGGCTTGGGTGGGGGTAGGGTGGCATTTAACATTATCAAGCGTGCTTAAATTATCAGCTTTTAGTTATTCATGTAAATTAATAAATGCAGTAACTCATTATAAAGTGAGAGCTGGAGTTTGGCTTCAATGTGTTAGTGTGTTTAAATCTGCTAATACATGTAGCATTACCCCCCCCCCCCTTAGACTGACAAAGCTGCTGTCTGCTGTGCCAGAATAGTGTCTCACTAATACTGGAGGCGTGTTGCTGGCCAGATCACCAAGTGAAAACAGAGGGAAAAAGCCAAAGAAAAGAAAACGGATGCAGCCATCTCATCCAATTATTGATAAACTGCAATGTAACACATTTTTTATTTTGGATTTAATACCATTTTACCATGGCACTGGGAGAGGGGTGTTATAAATGAAAATGGAAGGGGCAAGGAAAATAGAGTAGGAGCGCATTGGGAAGCAAAGAGTGAGGAGGCAGCATATGCAGTAATCAAGTAGTATGGGGAGAGAAAAATGATTTAGCCAAGAGGATGTGAGAGAGGAAGCAGAATAAGAACTGCTCATAAACTGGAGGGAAAAAAGAGTGGAGGTAGAGAGGACACTGATGAAGTATGTGGTCACGTATGAACTTTCATTTTGGGCTTTTATGGGCGAGGAAGGGAAGCTCATACCCTTTCTTCTGATGTCTGTAGTGGTGCCACTATCTGTAAGTGGGCATTGGACAATTTATGAAAGATCAAATGGCCTTTAATATCTATATGGAAGCTTCAATAAAAATATTTTTAGCGCAAAGAATAAAATTATTTAGACTTAAAATATGCAGCTGAAAACAACAAGGTTAATCACCAAAAATCCAAACAGCAATCCATAAAACAAATAAGTGCAACACAATATGTTACAACAATGGCATACAGATGTCTAAATTAGCAAGTAAGCCCAAAAGTCCCCTATATATAGGAAGCTGAGGTGACCAGTACAGAAAAGTTGAAACATAGATCCAGTTCAGGTGATAGGCCCCCACCCAAATGCAAGCTATTGCCCTCACCTCAAGCCTAGCCCTCTGTTTTACCAGCAGGTCAACTAGGTATATCTTTGCATTCAATATAGATAGAGAAACAGTGGTTCTCCAGCAACTTTCCTACTTCCAGGATAAGTAACACAGGACCAGGAGCGGCTTCAAACAACCAACTGAGGCTCCCATTAATGGAAGAAATACATATGGATGCAAATGGAGAAAGAAATCTAAGAGCGATCCGTTGCTTCAACAACAATACCATTTATTTGTAGTGCACTTACATTCATATAAGTATGATACAGCAGTAAAACACACCGGTGTCCAGTCGGCTTGTGAAGGAGATGGCAGCAGGTGATGTCAGGATGGGTAGCTCCTCCCCCCATACTCGTTACGTCGTACGGGACTTCGTCAGTAGGGTGGAGCTATTACGGACATTACCTCCTAAATACCCATTGTGGCCATGGTGATTGCTCTCAGCTGTTAAGCCCGTTTCTCGGCAACCATACCATGAAGACGCCCAAAGCGACATCTAGTGGCCACAGAGAGGAAGACCGAAAGACCATCATGCCAATTCTCCATAAAATTCTATAAAAAAAATTAACATACAGGATAAAAGTCCTCTGAACTGGGACAAAACCTTAAAAGATAAATATATATAGTATGATAGAAATCCCACTCCATACCCCATATCATAGAACAAATCCCTCCAAGGGCCCCCATGACATCTAAAACCTACTGCCATCTTCCTAAAAAATGTCAAAACTGAAACACTTACCCCAAATAACATAAAACAACGTATAAAAACACAAAGTAAATAAAACAACGTCCTTCATTATCAAACAATCTAAAACATCTATACAATACAAAGCCATGGTGATATAAATATATATTCCTCCCAGCATGAAAGTTAAAAAGGCCAATCCAAAACCCCTGTATCAGAGTCATCTGTCAGATATGAAACAATTGAGGTCAATATCCACTTTCAATCCTGAGGGGATAAGGACCCCAGTTTCATTAATCTACCTTGACTCTCTCTGACTCAAATGTCTAATATAATGCCCCCCTCGCCAATGTTTATCAACCTTCTCCATGACCTAGAATTTAAGGCACCTAGGATCCCTGTTGTGGTGATACCTAAAATAATTAGAGACATTATGGCTTTTGAGGCCTTTTTTGATATTATTTACATGTTCTCCAATGTGAACATGCAATTCCCTAGATGTTCTTCCTACATATTGGAGGCCACAATTGCACTCCAACATATACACTACACTTTTGGTATTACAAGTAATGAGATTTTTTATTTGATAGTTCTTTCCGGAAATAGCAGCAACAAACACCTTACGTTTTTTTAAATTTCCTTTAGCCTGTCTGCAGCCTGGGCATCGTCCACATGCGTAAAAACCTGATAGAAAGGAGAAAAGTTGATTCTGTTTCTTCCTAGGGGGATCAATTAGACCTGGGGCAATTTTATTACGATGAGTCGGGGCTCTCCTATGTATAAATTTGGCGCGAACAGGTAAAACCTCCCCAAGAACCCTATCTCTTCTCAGGATCCCCCAATGTATAGAAATTATCTTCTTGACCTGTTTATGTTAAATATTGTAATCAAGAATGATCTTAAACTCATGCTCCATTTCCCTAATCTTTTTTGGGGCCCAAAACCAGGGCTGTCCTATCAATCCATCTCACTGCTTCAATATCTTCCTGTAAAGCTAAATGTTGATATTCTTTCTGTTTAAATCTCTGGGCCAAAATTTTTGAATGTTACAGATAATCTGCTTCCGAGGAGCAATTCCTTTTTAAACGGACAAGATGACCTCTAGGGATATTGCACAACCACGTCTTGTGGTGGCAACTATCTAAAGGTATATAGCCATTTCGGTCCATAGGCTTAAAATAACTTTTGGTTCTGAAGGACTTACACTCTTTATGAACCTCCAAGTCCAGGATCCACATTCCACGTGAGGACTATGTTCCTATCATTGGAGTTGAATCTATCCATGAAGGATTGCCATCTGATTATGTCACCTCCCCACACCATGAATAGATCATCTATGTACCTCCGGTAGCAGAGGAACTGTTCAGGGTACTGTTGGAAAACAATATCCTCCTCCTAGTGGGCCATAAACATGTTGGCCACACTGGGGGCAATATGGGCGCCCATGGCATCTCCTCTCACCTGAAGATAATATTGATTTTGATACCAAAAATAATTCTGATTCAAGCAGAAATCCAAACATTGAAGAAGGAAATTCCTATGATCCCCTGAAAGGAACGAATTATCCAAAGCCCACTCAACAGAGTGAAGGGCATCTTGGTGACCAATAATGGTGTATAGAGAGACAATGTCAGCAGTAACCAAAAAACTCCCAGGGGGACAGGATAGCTGCTGCAGAATTTGGATAATGTGCTTAGTGTCCCTTAGGTAGGAATTAGCATCCGTGACCAAAGGTTTGAGAAAGAAGTCAATATACTGTCCTAACCTCAACGAGACAGCACCTATGCCATTAACAATAGGTCTGCCAGGGGGACGGAGAGCATCTTTATGAACCTTGGGCAGGAAATATATAATGGGTGTTCGGCAAGAGAGGGGCCCCAAAAACAACGCCTCTTTTTTATTAAGAATATTATTATCTTTCCCTGTTTTAATTACCTGATGTAATTCCTTCTGGTAATCAAATACCGGGTCTTTTTTAAGGGTACCATAGGGGTCAGTATCCCCTAACAACCTCTCCATTTCCTCCTTATAATACCCTTTGTTCATGATTACCAGACCTCTTTCCTTGTCCGCAGTGTGGATAACCAGATCCTTATTTTCTTCCAATGAGGTAATACCCTTCTGTATATGCATAGAGCTCTGTACTTTTTTAATGTTAAGCTCCCCAATGTCCCTAACAACCATGTTCCTAAATACATCCAGGAACTTGTTGTCCTTATTCAGAGGATTAAATACCGATTTTGTTAGATAAATTGGAATGTACACCTGATAGGGGCTGATGAACCCTTTCTTGAGGTTTAGACAAAAAATACTTTTTCATATTAAGGCCTCTGATGTATTTATTAATATTAACATATGTTTGGAACTTATTAAGGTTATTTACAGGGGCATATTTTAAGCCCCTGTCAAGAACCCTAAGTTCATCAGAGGAAAGATTTTTCCCACTGATGTTAAAGTGAAGTTCCACCCTATTTTTATACTTACCTCCATCTTCTCGCTCCGGGTCACCTGAAAAAGAAATGGATAATCGCATATTTTTTTTTTTTTTACTTACCTCGTAGCGAAGAAAATATACTTACCTTACTTCCTTCTTCCTCCTTCCTCGGCCGCGGCCCGTCGTCACTTCCTGGCTCTGCAATGATTCCTGGGAGCTGGACGTCATAGCTCCCAGGAATCATTGCGCCTGCACCGGCCCGACGTCAGTTCCGGGTCGCGCGCGTCATCCCCTTCTAAACAGCTTCTGGGCATGCCCAGAAGCTGTGGAGGGGTGACGCGCGCGACCCGGAAGTGACGTCGGGGCCGGCGCAGAGCATCGTGGGACCACAGAAGGCGGAAGAAGACGCCGAAGAGGACGCGCTGGCTTCAAGCTGCCCACATCTGAGATGGCAGCGCTGGACAAGACGTTTGCAAGGTAAGTATTTCGTCTTGCAGGTAAGTGCAACCCGGGACAGATCAGAGGCTAGCCATTGTGGAATGCACTAGCCCTGACTGTCCCGGGGGTATTAAAAAAAAAAAAAAAAAAAAAATCCAGGGTGGAACTCCGCTTTAAAGATCCCTGTCCCTATCGGGAAGAGCTGGAAAAAGAATACAAAAGAAAAAGGGATCTTTAACATCAGTGGGAAAAATCTTTCCACTGATGAACTTAGGGTTCTTGATAGGGGTTAAAATATGCCTCTGTAAATAACCTTAATAAGTTCCAAACATATCTAGGCTTGAGATGAGGGCAATAGCTTGCTTTTGGGTGGAGGTCTATCACCTGAACTGGATCTATGATTCAACTTTTATGCACTGGTCACCTCAGCTCCCTATATATATGGGACTTTTGGGCTTACTTGCTAATTTAGACATCTGTATGCCATTGCTGTAACATATTGCATTGCACTTATTTGTTTTATAGATTGCTTGCTATATAGAAGCGTGTCTCTGGTATGGCAACCAGGGAATAGTGGAAAGAGAATGTTGTAGTGGAAAGAGAATCACCTGAACTGGATCTATGATTCAACTTTTATGCACTGGTCAACTCAGCTCCCTATATATATATATATATGGGGCTTTTGGGCTTACTTGCTAATTTAGACATCTGTATGCCATTGCTGTAACATATTGCACTGCACTTATTTGTTTTATAGATTGCTTGCTATATGGAAGCTTGTCTCTGGTTTGGCAACCAGGGAATAGTGGAAAGAGAATGTTGTTCCGGTGCCAAACTCTTATGTTTCATAGAAAATACTTGTAACGAAAGGTTCCTTTAGGTTGCATACAAATCTGATGAGGTGGGCAGCTCTCCGAACAAAGCAAATAAGTGTGAAAAATGAATGTTTATCCTCAAAAAGCTAAGCCTGAAGAATGGGTTACTTGTAAGGAAAAAACATTGAGTGTTGTATCAAAAGAAGGCTTATTTGGACATATACAGTATCTTGTAAAATCAAATGTGTTTCAATATTTTACATTGTTTATATCTCTGTTATATACTGAATGAAATTATACACGCAACACTTGTTTTTGCCCCCATTTTTCATCCGTGAAGAGAACAACTGTTCAAAGTGTCAGAAGCCATCGAATGTGAGCATTTGCCCACTCAAGCCGGTTACAACGACAAACTGCAGTCAGGTCGAGACCCCGATGAGGACAACAAGCATGCAGATGAGCTTCCCTGAGACGGTTTCTGACAGTTTGTGCAGAAATTCTTTGGTTATGCAAACCGATTGTTGCAGCAGCTGTCCGGGTTCCGGGTGGCTGGTCTTAGACGATCTTGGAGGTGAAGATGCTGGATGTGAAGGTCCTGGGCTGGTGTGGTTACACGTGGTCTGCGGTTGTGAGGCTGGTTGGATGTACTGCCAAATCTTCTGAAACGCCTTTGGAGATGGCTTATGTTAGAGAAATGAACATTCAATTCACGGGCAACAGCTCTGGTGGACATTCCTGCAGTCAGCATACCTATTGCACACTCCCTCAAAACTTGCGACATTTGTGGCACAGGGCCGTACTAGCCTACCGGGATAGCAGGAAAATTCCCGATAGGCCGCTTGCCCTGGGGCTGCTGTGAGCTGTGGCTGTAACCGCTTGATGATTTGGATACACTGGCGATCCGCCTCTAGAGGTCTAACCGCGGCCTGCAGTGTTTGGGTATCACCGCCATTTTGTTGTAGCCAGATCACTGTAGGGAAGAAACTCTCTGCGGTGGCAGCGGCGGCACGGCATGGCGAGGATCTTCAGAGACCTGAAGTCCTTGTGGGATGTGGTGCAGGAGTGTGGGCGACTCTGGTTAAGGGCTCATCATTTCCCGGCAGGTATGCGGAGCACTCGGCTTATGAAGCCATCTTCGTAAGCCTTTGACATCTCCTGTACCATATCCGCACAGCCTCTGACATCTCCTGTACCATGTCCGCACAGCCTCTGACATCTCCTGTACCATATCCGCACAGCCTCTGGCATCTCCTGTCCCATGTCCGCACAGCCTCTGACATCTTATGTCCCATGTCTGCACAGCCTCTGACATCTCCTGTACCCTATCCGCACAGCCTCTGACATCTCCTGTCCCATGTCCGCACAGCCTCTGACATCTCCTGTACCATGTCCATACAGCCTATGACATCTCCTGTCCCTTGTCCGCACAGCCTCTGACATCTCCAGTGCTTTGTCCGCACAGCCTCTGACATCTCCTGTAACATGTCCGCACAGCCTCTGACATCTCCTATCCCATGTCCGCACAGCCTCTGACATCTCCTGTACCTTGTCCGCACAGCCTCTGACATCTCCTGTCCCATGTCCGCACAGCCTCTGACATCTCCTGTCCCATGTCCGCACAGCCTCTGACCATCTCCTGTACTATGTCCACACAGCTTCTGACATCTCCTGTACCATGTCCACACAGCCTTTGACCACCTCCTGTACCATGTCCTCACAGCCTATGACCATCTCCTGTACCATGTCCGCACAGCCTATGACCATCTCCTGTACCATGTCCGCACAGCCTCTGACCATCTCCTGTACCATGTCCGCACAGCCTATGACCACCTCCTCTACCATGGCTGCACAGCCTCTGACATCTCCTGTGCCATGTTCACAGCCTCTGACTACCTGCTGTACCATGCCTGCACTTTTACCACTTTTAACCAGAATTTGCTCTTATATATATATATATATAAAGCCCTATGCGTTTTCGTATCTGTCTTATCTATATATAAACTGTCTTCAAATGTGCTTTAAATGCATGGTTTTCCCTTTTCCCTTAAAATTTTGAATCATATATCCATATTGTACCAGAATCTACTCTACTCTACCAAAACCTCTTACAGGACACAAAGGATCTCCAATTTAGAAGAGATCCACTGCCCTTAAGGAAAAGGCAACACCTCAGCCGTCATGCAGCATGGATCATCCATCCCAAAACTCTGTATGTCAGCACTTACCCCAGATCCTGTAAGCACACAAGACTCACTGCTTGACCACACTAAGATGCGTTTTGTCGTAAGATGACCTTCTCAAGGGGATGCAATCCCTTGAGAAAGTCGTCTTTCATTGAAACGTGTCAGAATGCTAACAGAGCTGCAGGCGTATACTTTTTTTATATTCTTTTCCTAAGCTTGCACATTGGTGGATGTTGTATGATCTGTATGAAGAAATTTCCTTGTACATGCAATTACTTTTAATAAAGTGCATGGTTTCAGCAATATTATTCTATGTAGCCTTTCTTTCCCTTTATGCCTCTGGGATTACATTCTTGCTGAGAGAAATGAGGAGTTGAGTGGAGTTCTTGGTGAGGAGGCAGCTCTGGATCCAAATAGGAGAACTTTGAGCTATATATGGCGCTCTTTGGAAAAAGAAAGGCATGTAGCATTGGTGAACGGCTGTATGATTTGCGTTGATGGGTATCGCTGAGATGCAGTGAACTTGGACTTTTTTTATGAGAAGAAACACAGTGGACTACATTTATTTTTTATAATAACATGGGTGTTTTATATTTCATTTTAAAGTAGTGAAGAAACTATCTGTCATATGTATGTGTTTAATATCACACTATAAAAAAGTTTTTCTTGTTGCCATTTTTGGTTTTAAAGGCATATGCACTATGTTTTCACATTGAGGCTTTTGAAATGTATGGTAATGAGTTAGTTAAAATAAAGTATACAGTATAAAGAGATAGTGCTGTATTTGGAGTGGTTTACACTCGATGATGCTTATGCAGTATACAGTATAAAGAAGTAGTTCTGTATATGGAGTGGTTTACACTCCATGATGCTTGTTATTATATCCCTGCTTAGCTGTACTATGTAGTTGGGACCATTAGGTTGTTAAAATTCTACATATCTATCATTGTGTTTAAAAGCCCTTTCATAAGTTATGGCTTTAAACAAGAATTTCCTGCATTACACATAGATGCTCTTTAAATTCTAACATTTTTATATTAACAGACAGTACAAATATAATCAGTGGCCTTTTGAAACATAAGAGCACTTGCTTAAAATGAAGCCTTATTTTAGGAATACAGTTCCATATTCCTGTGGTAAAATCATGAGTCAGTTTTGAGTCATTAGTCAGGAAATGTCATTATATAGTTAGAGCAGAATATTTTCCCAGTCCACCAGCATCAGGACCACATTTATCAGTAGACACATTAGGCCTTTGGCTATGGTAGGTGGCAGAGGCAAAAGAGGTTGCGTAACCCTATATAATAATCAACCACACATTTCTTCTTTACCATTACCAGAATACACGTATCTAACATAAGCTTGTTCCTGTTTAGGGTGGACAGACAAGTGATACAGCAACAGTAGGGATGGGCCGAACACCCCCCTGTTTGGTTTGCACCAGAACATCTTGAACAGGGAAAAAGTTCTAGCGAACATACCAACTCTATTAAAATCTATGGGACCTAAACATGAAAAATCAAACGTCCTCATTTTAAAGGCTTATATGCAAGTTATTGCCATAAAAAGTGTTTGTGGACCCGGGTACCAACCTGGAGGGACATGTGTCAATGCAAAAAAATGTTTTTTAAACGATCATTTTTAAAGGAGCAGTGATTTTAATGATGCTTAAAGTTAAACAATAAAAATAAAAAATCCCTCTAAATATCGTACCCGGGGGGTCCCCTTAGTCTTCCTATAAAGTGGCGCATCTGTACGATGTATGGAGCCTGCTGCAGCAATACTGACATTTCTAAAGGAAAAAATGTCATTTAAACTTGTTTGCAGTTGTAATGTATTGTTGGCTCCTGGCAGTACATATAAAAAAAAAAAATGAAAACGCCAAAATAAAAAAAATAAAAAAAACGCGCGGTGTCCCCCCAAAATCCATACCAGACCCTTATCCAACCATGCATCTTGGCAGGTCAGGAAAGGGGGGGGAACGAGGGAGCGCCCTACCCCCTCCTGAACTATACCAGGCCACATGTCCCCAACATGGGGGGGGGGTGCCTTGGGGCAGCATGAGGGAGAGGAGTTGCACTCGCTCATCCATGTCTTAATTAACCTTGCTTTGTGCACTGGTCCAAATCCTTTGGTGGAGGGGGGGGGGGGGGGTTATGGTGTGGCATTGTTTTTCTGGGGTTGGGCTTGATCTCTTAGTTCCAGTGAAGGTAAAGCGTCAGCATACCAAGACATTTTGGACAATTTCATGCTCTCAACCTTGTGGGAACACTTTGAAGATGGCACCTAACTGTTCCAACATGACTGTGAACCAGTGCTCATAAATGACATGGTTGAGCGAATTTGGGGTGGAGGAACCTGACTGGCCTACACTGAGTCCTGACCTCAACCTGATAGAACACCTTTGGGATGAATTAGAGCAGAGACTACAAGCCAGGCCTACTCGTCCAGCATCAGTGCCTGACCTCACAAATGTGCTTCTGGAAGCATGGTCAAAAATCCCCATAGACACACTCCTAAACCTTGTGGACAGCCTTTCCGAGAAGAGTTGAAGCTGTAATAGCTGCAAACTGTGGACCAACTCAATATTGAACCCTACGGACTAAGACTTGGATGCCATTAAAGTTCACGTGCGTGTGAAGGCAGGCATCTCAATACTTTTGGTAATATAGTATATATATCTAGGCACCGCTAGCTTCCTTTTTTAAAGTGGCAGAGCCACTTTAATAAATTAGTGACTGGCTTCAGAGAATAAGAATGCTTCTGGTGCAGATATCTATCATTCAAATTTTCCTATCAAGTCTTTCCCAGATCTAAATGATGATTTTGATTCTCCACCCCTAATTTTTGGGTATATGAAAAAATTTGTATTAAATGAGGGATGGTTGTGATGAAGGTTAACTGGCTTCTTGCTCCTATCATTCTTGTATATTTAGAGAGAGATAGAGAATACATTCAGCACCCAAAATGTATTACAGTTTTGATCTGCTGCCAATTTAAGGCAGATTTGGTCTGATGATTTCTCTGAGGCACAATAGTGCATGTTTCTTCACATTTCCTCAACAAATAGAATTAGCAATGCCTCATTTCCTCAGCATTTTAACATTTACACAAAACTGCCTACATGTGTATTTCTCAAACCTTGGTAACCATGAATGATAGGCCTGAATAGCATTAACAATATAATAAAAGAACAACATTTAAATGGATGTTTATCTAAATTTATTCCAGGTACTTTATTTTGACCTATGTCAGAAATTAACGTTGATCATTGCAAGCCTGGTATTGCTAAAATAATGATTACTAAAAAATTGAATTAAGAACAACAAGATTGAATCTAGTCATTGTAGGCGATTATATTTAAGATTTTCACATAGTTTCATTGCAGATTTAGCCCAGATAATCAAAATATAAGCATACACAAACAAGTTAACACAGTACAAATGGAGAAAAACAAGGTATCTCCAGCATACTATATTCTATTAATCTAAATTTATTTCCTGTAATGTTTATGTCTGTTTCTGAGAATCTATTTATAGGTAAACTTGTGTTCCATAAAGTACTGAGGTTCTGATTAGTTTTTCTGATTTTTGGCAATCTCTGACATCATGGTGACATCAGTAATATATAAATCTTTTTCCTCTTATTATTTGGGGGGGGGGGGGATTCATGTATATGACTGTTACAGGGCATGTAACACCGGGGTTGATTTACTGAAACTGGAGAGTGAAAAATATGGATTTTGTTTTTCTACAGCTTACCTGTAAAATCCATTTCTTGGAGTACATTATGGGACACAGAGCAATATTCATTACATATAGGTTATAGGCCACCTTCAGGTGAATGGACACTGGCGACCCCTCCTATACAGGAAATACCTCAGATTTGGAGAAATAAATACCCCATACAAGAGGGGAAGGACCTCTGTGTCCTCTGATGTACTCCAAGAAATGTATTTTACAGATAAGCTGTAGAAAAAATCCATATTTCTTTATTGTACATCATGGGACACAGAGCCATATTCATTACATATGGGATGTCCTATAATAATGCACCTGAGGGGAGGGGGACACCATCAATACCACCATCTGACCACAAGGGTCTACATAGCTGCCTGCAGAACACTGCAGCCAAATGCAGACTCCTCCTGGGTACTAACATCCACTTGATAGAATCCAGTGAACGTATGCACCGATGACCAAGTAGCGGCTTTGCAAATCTGAGCCAAAGAAGCTTCATGGCGAACTGCCTATGCACCGAGCCTGCCTTTACTGGAAAAGGTGGAACCTTCCCTTTTAAACCACACGCCTGGATAAAAACCTGACGAATCCAAGGAGAAATCGTAGACTAAGATGCTGCCTGACCTTTCCTGCACCCTTCTGGCAGTATGAACAAAAGATCTGTCTTATGAATCTGAGCCAACATTTTCAAGTAAGCCTTAAGAGCACATACTACATCAAGAGAATGTAGTAACCTTTCCTCCTCTGTTTGAGGATCTGAAAGAAAGGAAGGCAGTACAATGTCCTAAATTCAAATGAAACACAGACACTACCATGTGCAAAAAACCTGAGCGTGGACATAGAATCACCCTATCTTGATGTAAAATCAAGAATGGCTCTTAACAAGAAAGAGCTGCTAGTTCTGATACTCTTCTGGCTGAAGTTATCGCAATCAAAAAGACCAATTTTCTGGTCAAAATAACCAGGTGGATATGAAAATGCTCAAAATGCTGTTTCTGTGAAACTGCACCAAATTTAGGTCCCAAGGACACAATGGTGGATTCACTGGTGGAATCATACATAATATCCTTTGAAAAAAGGTTTAAACCAAGGAATGCAAGCGATCGGTCTCTGGAAAAACTGACAAGGCTGAAATTTGACACTTTGTGCTTAAGGCTAGTTTCATATCTACCCCTACTTGCAAGAAAGCTAAAATTCTCCAGATGATATACTTGCAGGGATGCCATTTCCTGGCTTCACACCAGTTAATGTAAGATTTCCAGACTCTGTAATAAATGCTTCTAGAGACTGGTTTTCTAGCATTTATCAGGGTAGAAACAGCAGGGCCAGATATACCCTGCTCTTTCAAAATCAAGGCTTCAATAGCCAAGCCGTCAAATTTAGAGACTGCAAAGCAGGGTGAAATATCGGGCCTTGAGAGAGCAGCTCCGGATGCAGTGCAAGAACAAAAGGCCTTGCCGCAGCCATTTTTTTAATTTGTGCATACCAAAACCTCTTTGGCCATGCAGGAGCTACCAGGATTACTGGTTTCCTCTCTAGCTGGATTCTGCATAACTGACACAGCAGCAGCTGAACCGGAGGAAAGGCATAGATCAGGGAAAACTCCTCCCAAGGAGTGACCAAAGTATCCACTCCAACTGCGAGTGGATCCCTTGTCCTGGACACAAATCTCTTCAACTTGTTGTTGAACCTGGATGCCAACAGATCTACATCTGGGCCCCCCCAGCATTTGCAAATCAATGCAAAGATCTTGAGGTGTAAGGACCATTCCCCTGGAAACATCTGTTGATGACTCAGAAAGCCTGCCTGCCAGTTTTCTATTCCTGGAATGAAAACCGCCGATAGGCATGGTACAAATTTTTTTGCCCAGGATAGGATGATATCTACCTCTTTCTGGGCTGACAACTTTTGGTGCCTCCTTGATGGTTGATATAAGCCACAGCTGTGGCATTGTCAGACTGTACCCTGACAGGGTAACCCAGAAGTCTGAGCGTCCAGAATTTTAAAGCCTGACAAACTGCTTAGATTTCCGAGACATTGATGGGCAGACCTTTCTCTACCCATGACCACTTTCCTTGGACCATGGTCTCCAGACTACTGGAAGAAAGGATTTCCCTTTTTCAAATTTTTTGGTTAACAACCACCAATTTAGACTCTGACATACTCTTGGTACCAGAGACATGCACCAGTCTAGGGACTGGACCTTTCTGGACCATGCTGACAGAATGTTGTTCTGCAAGGGTCTGGCATGGAATTGAGCATTAGGAATTGCTCCAAATGAGGACACCATCTTCCCTAATAACCTCATGCAAAGACATACAGGAGGATACTTTTGCCTTCTTATGGATTGAACCAGATCCTTCAGGTCTGTGACCTTTCTTGATAGCAAGAATACCTTTGCCTGTATTGTGTCCACAAGGAAACCCAGATATTCCAGACACTGGACCGGCTGTAATGCTGACTTTGCCAAGTTCAGAATCCAACCCAGATGTTCTAAGAACTGAACTGTCTGGAAAACATTCCGGCTTAGAGTCGAAACCGATAGATAGGGCAGCCAATGCTGGAACTAGGAGCTTTGTGAACACTCTTGGAGCCATGGTCAACCCAAAGGGCAGAGCCACAAACTGAAAATGACGGTTTTCTACTGTAAAGCGTAAAAAACGTTATTGGGCCTGAAATATAGGCACATGAAGGTATGTCTATGGATGCTAGAAATTCCTCTCCCTGCAGGGAGGCCAGGACTGAACGAATTGACTCCATATGGAAAGTATGAATTTTCATAAACTGGTTTAGAGCTTTGAGATCCAGAATAGGTCTCACATCTTTGGCTTGGGGACTACGAAAAGGTTTGAGTAAAAATCCCTGAATCTTTCGTCCTCCAGCACTTCTGTAATCACTCTTTGGGACCTTAAATGGTCCAGAGCCAGAAAGAGATATCTTCTTTTTAGAGGATCTGCAGGTATGTTTGACTTTACAAACTGAGAATGCAGGAACACCTGAAATTCCAGTTTGTATCCCTGAGAGATGGTGGAAATAACCCAGTTGTCCTGAATTATTTCTACTTAGTAAATACAAAAATATGTGCAGCGCTAGAAGAAAAAAATTCCCAACAAAATAAATTGTCCAATCGCAGGAAACATTCCACAAGTAACGTAAACAATTGATGGTGAGAAAAAGTCCAATATATAATGGTGCAGATCATATATAAGTGCAGCAAATCCCGTCACCAGTGAAGGTAGAAATATATTGCGCTCACCAGATGGATGGGACCCCAAAACACCTTATAGTGTAGGAGTCAAACAGGCTTAAAAATGATGGAGTGTCCCCACAGATTTTTCACCGATTCCAACGGCAACCATGCAAATCTCCGGTAGATGGAATAGTTCAGAGATTCCCCTTCCACATGGTGGGTGGTAAAACCGAAAAAAATGGAGGGACATATAGCGTAATATTGCTAAAATCAATTTAATATCAATAAAGCTGATACACTTACAGACATCCGTGAAAGACAGGCATATAAGATGTAAAACAGCTGGGCTGACCAAGTCCTCTTTACATGTTTCGGCATAAATGGCTTTTTCAAAAGATAAAGTCAGCAGGTAGCCAGTGTTCATATATATATAGAGGTAGAATTAATTGGGTACACCTGTAGGAAGTAGGCGGTGGACTGCATGGAAACCGGAAGTAAAACCAGCGTGCGTTCCAAGCCTCACTATGGTATAGCGCCAAAAATGAAGTCTATTAAATCATAAGGGGAAACAGGAAGTGATGAAATGCCTGGAGGGGATGGCATTAGCCATCGTACATCCCAAGCCTCTTTCTGAATTGTAAGACAGGAAGTGCTGACATCACATCCGGGAATAGGCGGAAGTGATGTCAGCGTCAAAACATCGAGGGGGGACGGCATTTAACCATCATCAACCCCAAGCCTCCATCTGAAGTGTAAGACCGAATATGCCGACATCACATCCGGGATTGGGCGGAAGTGATGTCAGCACGGCAAGGCGGACCGCTTTACCGGAAGTTGGAGCATATCAATGCACCAGGTCAACAAAACAGAAATGGAGACAGCTCAGATTGGCCGATTCAGCGAGTAGTGAATATCGCCAATAAGAGAACAAAAAAAGGGGGAGAATAAAAAGATGACGTTATAGTTAAACAGCGCCAACAAAAAGGGGAGAGGAAAAAATCGGTTTAGTTATCTAAACCATAATATATCAACATAGTGGGCTCATTTATTGAGAAACCAGTATATTGAAAGAAACAAAAATGTCAATTGTCCACAGTTGAAGGGACATAATAACAAATTTTGTCTATATACAGTCCATAGTCTATCTCCATATTAGGTGACCCTTAATACAGGATATCTATAACAAAAAATATTTTTATTACATAACTACATGATGTATACAGCCAAAAGACAAATATAATAAAAATATTTTAAAAAATATCGTGAATAAAAATAATAAAATCACATAAAAGAACGAATGAGGATAAAGGGAACATATAAGGCTAAAGATAGCCAGAAAGGCAGATGGGAGTGGGATATTTAGTACGCTAAGCTGTGTTTATAAAGGCGTTTATATCCCACTCTATATTCAACCCAAAAGGATGGTAGGACTTCAAAGTATAGATCCAGTATGTCTCTCTCCTAGAGACACCACGAATTTTTGAGCCACCCCTCCAGGGAGGTACATACTGGTCTATGACCTGAAATAAAGTGCCAGTGGGATCTTTATGGTGATAAAGAAGGTAATGTTTACCTACAGTATGCTTATCCTTGCCTGTGAGAATGCTCGTAATATGTTCATTAACACGCACATTAAAGGACCTTATAGTGCGTCCCACGTACTGCTTTTTACAGGGGCACGTTAACAAATAAACAATATGAGTAGTTATGCAAGTGGCGAAAAATTTGATATGGTGAAGACTCCCTGTGACAGAAGATTGAAAGGATGTAAATTTCCTTCTTTTATCACAATTATATTCGCACACTCTGCACTTCCGGCAGGGATAAAAACCAATAAGATCAGCAAAAAATTTTTTTGGTTTAATTGGTTCATCCGGTACATTGGGAGCTAATTGTCCTCTTAATGCAGGTGCACCTCTGAAAGTGACCGAGGGTCGTACAGGTAAAACGGTACCCAAAATGGGGTCATTTCTAAGTACATCCCAATGTTTGGATATAATTCTCTTGATGGAATTATGCTGAATAGAAAAATTGGTAAAAAAGGACCATTTAGCAAAATCAGACTGGTTTTTTGTTTTATTTCTATTTTTAGACCCAGAAAGTAATTGTGCTCTATCAATCTGGGTTACTTCCCTTATAGTGGACTCAAGAGCATCAGAATTATAACCCTTAACTAAGAACCTATCCTTTAGCAGCTGGGCTTGTTGGAGGAATTCATGTTCATGAGTACAATTCCTCCTAAGTCTGATGAATTGACTCTTAGGTATTGCACCCAACCAAGCCTTGTGATGACAGCTGTCAACAGGCAGGTACGAGTTACGGTCTGTGTCCTTGAAAAAAGTACTGGTGACAAACTGATTGTCCACTATGGAAATATTGAGGTCTAGGAAATGGATATTGGTGGAACTATATTCAAAAGACAAATGAATACCTCTCGTGTTATCATTCAAGAATGACATGAATGTCTTGAGAGATGAGGTGTCCCCTTTCCACAGGAGGAGGATGTCGTCTATATAACGCACCCAGAGAACCAGCTCGGGTGCGTCATAAGGAAAGACGACATCCTCCTCCCATTTGGCCATAAAGAGGTTGGCCAAACTGGGGGCGAACTTCGCCCCCATGGCCACACCCCTTTGTTGTAAAAAGTATTGGTGATTGAACCAAAAGTAATTCCTCCCGGTGGCAAATATCAACAGATCTAGAATGAAATCTCGATGTGAAGGAGAGATAGATTTATCTGTCTTTAAGAAATGGTCAACAGCATTTAAACCCTGATCATGAGGGATACAAGTATAGAGAGAGGTGACATCTGCTGTCACCATCAGATGTTCACCTTCTAACTTGATATTTTTCAGCCTGTTGATAACATCACAGGTATCCTTAATGAAGGAAGGAGTTTCAATAACCAGCGGTTGTAGATAGAAATCAATGTATTTGCCAATACGTGATGTAATAGAATTGATGCCGCTAATAATAGGGCGACCAGGAGGATTTACCGGGTTTTTATGTACTTTCGGTAAATAGTACATGACTGGGATGCGAGGGGCTGTGGGAACCAAAAAAGACCTTTCTTTCTTGTTTATTAAGTTCCTTTCATAGCCTTTCTCCACCAGTCTCACCAATTCCTTCTTAAAAGAAGTAGTAGGGTTATTTTGTATTTTAATATAGGTGTCCTGATCGCCTAGGATTCTACCCATTTCATCATAGTAGTCCTGTTTATCAAGGACGACGATGCCGCCGCCCTTGTCTGCAGGGCGCACTATGAGGTCTTTCTGTTCACACAGAGATTTTAGACCCTTTTTCAGTTGAGGCTGTATATAGGGTTTCTTAACAGCTAACTCAGCCAGATCTTTAAACACCAAATCTTTAAACACCGCCACTGATGGAGCAACCGGACCAGGGGGGTTAAATAAAGATGGATTTGATAATCCGGAATGTTTAATAGAAGAGGTATATTCATGTGGTACTTCTGTTCTGGGTTTTGACAGAATGTACCTTTGTACATTTATTTTGCGTACATATTTGTGGACATCGATAAATGTACTAAATTTGTTAATGGGTTTGGGTGGAGCGAACTTCAAACCTCTATCCAAGGTGTATAACTCATGAGGACTGAGTTCCACCTTGCTAAGGTTGAAGATACCGGATCCAATCAAGTTTTTATTCTTTTTTCTTTGGATCCGCCACCCCCCTCTGGTACCTCGCTTGGATCCGCACCCCTTTTTCCCTTGTTGTGTTGCCGGGGAAAATCCCATTCATGACTGGGTCCTGGGCGTGGCTGGTTATAATTAAAGGGTGAACTATTTTGATGGTCATACTCCTCATCGTATGAACGAGACTGATCATCATGTCTAGGTTGTTGCCTCAAAGGAGAAAACCTATTATGTGTGTTCACATTATATGGTTTAGCATATGTTTGTTGAGGGTAAGGTCTAAATGGAGGGGGAGAGAAATGTCTTTGATAATTCTCATTATGAGACCACTGTCCCCTAGGGGAATTCACTGGATGAGGAGGATACCAGTTATTCTTAACTTGATTTTAGCAATATTACGCTATATGTCCCTCCATTTTTTTCGGTTTTACCACCCACCATGTGGAAGGGGAATCTCTGAACTATTCCATCTACCGGAGATTTGCATGGTTGCCGTTGGAATCGGTGAAAAATCTGTGGGGACACTCCATCATTTTTAAGCCTGTTTGACTCCTACACTATAAGGTGTTTTGGGGTCCCATCCATCTGGTGAGCGCAATATATTTCTACCTTCACTGGTGACGGGATTTGCTGCACTTATATATGATCTGCACCATTATATATTGGACTTTTTCTCACCATCAATTGTTTACGTTACTTGTGGAATGTTTCCTGCGATTGGACAATTTATTTTGTTGGGAATTTTTTTCTTCTAGCGCTGCACATATTTTTGTATTTATTGATTTATCACCCTCCTTAGTTCAGTGATTGATGTCAGCTGCTTACATTTTTTAAGTTAGCGCAATAATCTCTATTTTATTTTATTTCTACTTAGGCCTTCGAGAACTGTAGCAGCCTTCACCCCATCCGATTGAGGGGGGGGGGCGCTCCTTCACAGCAAAGGCTTAGAGGTAGACTTGGTAGATCTCTGGGTCCAGGGTTTCTTCTGCCCTTGCCCTGAAGGCTTGGTCCTAGATCCAGACGGCCGTCGCAAATGCCGGGGATTAGAAGCACTGGGATCCTGAGTGCTGGGAATCTTAAAAGAAGGATGTTTGCTTTTCCTCTTAGCGGGTAGCAACGCACTCTTCCCCCCCCAAAATCTTTTGAATATATTTATCCAGATCATCACCAAATAGGCGTTCTTCGTGAAAGGGAAAGCCAGCCAGCAACTTTTTACACGATAATTCCGCAGAACAGCTTTTTAGCCACAGGATTCTGCGTATATGCACTATCAAAAGAGCAAACCGTGACATTTGCTGTATGGAGTCTTTAAAAGCATCCACTGCAAAACATAAAGCATGAGGTAGATCTGTCAAATCTTCCACAGAACTGTCCTGGACACTGGCTTAATACGGTCTTTTAAAGACTGACAAACTCCTATAGCTGCTACTGCTGGTTTTATCACAGACCCTGCAACAGCAAAGGAGGCTTTTAGTAAAGATTCCAACTTCTTATCAGCTGGATCTTTAAAAACCTGGGCTTTATCCAAAGGACAAGTTAAACTTTTGTTAACTAAAGACATGGCAGCATCCACAGTAAGTATACTCCATTTTGATGTGAATTTTTCCTCCATAGGATACAAAAATGAAAACCTTTTGGGAGGAACAAAAATCCTATCAGGATGATCCCAATCAGCATACATTACCTGCTCCAAGAGCTTATGTAAGGGAAAAGCCTGAGGACTATGAGGAGGGCGCAATGAGTCTAGGGAGAAAAAAGAGACTTCAGCCATCTCTAAGGGAGTTAATTTGTATCCAAATTGGACTATTTCAGCCAGAGATTGAATTAACAATCTCTGGATTGAGAGGCCGAGTAGGGCAACTCAGATCCTGACCCCCTAGAAGTGGAAACCTCAGCTTGACCTTCTATAGGGTAATTTACAGCTACTTCTTCCACATCCTCTGCCCAATCCTGAACTGATTTAGGGCGTGGCTCAGGTGAGGGGGATCTATCTTATTTCCTCCTTCCTTGCGATGCTGCAATTATGCCAGCAATCTTACCCTCAAGGTCGGCTAACGCCGATGCCAAATAGTCCTCAGTGATGTAGGTTGCGACAGAAGCACTAGGAGTAGCTACTATGCCTGACATCCGTAATGGCTTAGTAAAGCCGGAGTTTCTCCTTCAGGGGTGAGAACAAGTGTTATTGTGACTTGACGCAGATGAGAAGTGAGGAACTTCCTCAATTGTCTAAGGAGGACGTGAGGAAAGCGCAGAGAGAAGATCCATTGGGAGCAGTAATACAGAAAGCTCTGAAGGCCAATGACCCTAAAATTTTAGCAGAGAGTCCTGTGGTAGGAGCCAAGGTAGTCCATCGAGATTGGGACCGGATGAAGTTAAGAGATGGAGTGGTGTACTGGGTAAATGCTGTGGAAGAGCCAGATGGATTGTGTCAGCTATTCTTGCCAGAGAAGTATAGGTCAGGAGCTGATTCTAGTGGCCCTTCACGAGGAAGGCGGTAGAAGCCTATTGTCATTCATGCATACGCTGCATCCAGAGGAAGACCTTACCACATCGAGCAGCAGCCATGGGTCAT
Organism: Pelophylax lessonae; assembly: GCF_965119305.1. NCBI lineage: Eukaryota > Metazoa > Chordata > Amphibia > Anura > Ranidae > Pelophylax > Pelophylax lessonae. The sequence goes on from NC_138768.1 coordinate 736,235,560, forward strand.
CTACGGAGTCATGGTCCCATGGAGTTGGTGTGTATCGACTTCCTGTGTCTCAAACCTGACTTGGGTGGGCATGGAAACATTTTGGTAGTGACCGATCATTTCACCCGATACGCTCAGGCTTTCCGACCCGTGATCAGAAGGCCAGTACAGTGGCCAAGATATTAGTTGAGAAGTTCTTTGTTCACTACGGTTTGCCACAGAGAATACATTCTGATCAAGGAAGAGTCTTCAAAAGTAAATTAATAAAATTACAGAAGTCCAGAACGACTCCCTATCACCCTCAGGGGGATCCTCAACTGGAGAGAACCTTGTTGAATATGTTGGGGACACTACCTCTTGAGAAGAAGCAGAAATGGAACGAATATGTCCAAGTACTAGTTCATGCCTACAATAGCACTGTCAATGACTACAGGGTTTTCCCCATATTTACTGATGTTTGGGAGAGAAGCTTGATTGCCTGTGGATCTAGCTTTTGGTACCTCGGTGGATCATACCTCACAGGCCTCCTACAAGAAATATGTTGACAGACTCTGACAGAATCTGAAATGGGCTCATGAGGAAGCGATGGAAGCTTCTGCTGGTAGGGAACAACAGAATAAGAAAAACTTTGACTTAAAAGTGAGAGTTTAAGACCTGCGGCCTGGTGAAAAAGTGCTTTTGAGGAACCTGGGAGTGCCAGGGAATCATAAGTTGGCTGATTGTTGGCACTCTCAGCCCTTTGTCATTCATAAGAAGCTTCCTGGATTGCCCGTATATCAGATTGACACGGAGGGTAAGGCGGGACCACTTAGGACTTGGCATAGGAACCACATATTGCCTATTTCCGAAGCAGTCAGAATCTTGTCTGGAGGGGATGAAGAAGAGAATACCCCTAGGACCCCTAGGCTACGATCCCAGCCTTCCTGAAGTTCTGGCTCAAAGTCTGCAGAGCTAATGAATGAAGAAGGAGATAGTGATGATGAAAGTGTCATTTTTGACTGGTGGTGGCCATCTTGCAAGGGATCTTCTACTGACTCATCTTCACCCACTGCTGAGTGGACCTCTGCCCCTCTCCCAAAAAGAGAGTCCAGTCAGGGACGTGGTTCCCCCATGAGAAGTGTGGAGCAAAGACAGACAGGAAAGGAGCTTGTATTGGCCACTCAGGAGCTATCGCCTACTGACAACATTTCGGTGGATCACCCTGCATTCAGATTAGATAAGTCTGTTATTGAACCTTCCAGTTCCCCTCCTTTGGAGCCATTTGAAGATCCCTATGGAAGTCAAGGCCCCAAAATAGTTTCATCTTCAGAGGAAGTGGACTCTTTTGAAGATAGACAAGCAGTGTCAGTGGATCCCGAGTCTTCAACAGGGGAAAGTGTTATTGAAAATGATAGTGGCATATCCACTAGACTACGAAGAGGGATTCATCCTCCTAAAAGACTGACCTATAGTACCTTGGGGGAAAGTTCTGAAGAACAAATCTCTACAGCACAACAGTCTTTATCATCGACTGTTCCCTCTATTGATGACTCTCAAGGAGAAGATCCTGTTCCACCCACTGACACTATTAAAGTGGTTGCTGACTTTTTGCTAGCCTTCTGTGAGAGTGACCCAGATTTATTTAATAGTGAGTATAGTAAGCTACTAGATAGTGATTTTTTTAATCAGTTTCAGTTACAATGAATGCTATTTCAGATGGTTGATTAAGACTCTATTATGGGTCGGCCTTTACCTTTTTCGAAGGAAAACCTCCTTATTTTTGGAGGACCAAAGATGTTCAAGTGGGGGGAGGATGTAGCCAGGTCGCATGGCTGGTATTGTTATTGTCACTGTTATTAAAGTTGTGCAAGATAGTGACTTGGGCATAATGGGAGATGTAGTCTGGGAGGAGCCAGGATCATAGACTGCTGAGACAGAAAGACCTTTCTCCCAGGGAGCAACAGGACACGTGGAGCTTGCTGGGAGTGGTTATATAAAGGAAGGCGGGACTTTGCTACGCTCTCTTGCCTCGAGGACAGTGCACTGAACAGAAGGGGAGGAGCTGCTGCGGATCGCAGGAACTTAGGCTGAGTTCTAGTGTCTCCGTCCGCCTATCAGCCACCTTCCGCTCGGTCACGCCACTGAGACTCCTTCGCACACTCACACCGCCGGCTTAACTCCGGTGTCTGCCACTAGGCCTCAGCCTAAGTTCCTGCGATCCGCAGTAGATCTTCCCCTTCTATTCAGTGCGCTGTCCTCGAGGCAAGAGAGCGAAGCAAAGTCCCGCCTCCCTTTATATAACCAATTGCAGAAAGCTCCGTGCGTCCTGTTGCTCCCTGGGAGAAAGGTCATTCTGTCTCAGCAGTCTATGATCCTGGCTCCTCCCGGACTACATCTCCCATAATGCCCAAGTCACTATCTTGCAGAACCCTGCTGCAGCTGTGACATGTACCCCTCTGGCCATTGCAGCTAAAAGGGATGCGATTGGGGCAAGGGTGGTAAAAATATGTCCTAACTATGGGGTTTTACCACCCACCAAACTGCAAATGTAAATTAACCCTTACTGTACAGAGCCCCCTATAAGGCTGCTTTCACACTGATCTGTGATTTTCCTGGGCTAGCTGCGCTTTGCCATAGACTGCAGGTGTCACTGCAGGTAGACTGCATTTAGGAGCTTTGGTGCACTTTCAGAAAGCACATCAACCTCACAGGATATAATTTAAGTCTATGGATAAGCACAGCAAACCCACAGGAAAGCTGCAGGTACACTGCACTGCACCCACGGTACAGGTAAATCATCAGTGTGAAAGCAGCCCTATACTATTATGTCTTGCATTGCTTCCCACTTACCTGAAGATCTCTTCTTTCCTGATGCTGGCACCACTCTGGAGACTGCTAGCCGGGATAAGAGGTGAAGTGCAGTTGCTATCACTCTGCATAGGACAGGAGCCAACACTACGGAGGAGGCATGGGCTTATGTAGCTCTTGTTCTCTATTACAGCTCCAACTTTACAAGTAGTCCCTCTGCATTGCACTCTGTTTGATGCTCTGGGATGACGGCTCAGCAAGCTCGGACTGTGATCTACCAGACCGCAATCTACAGGTTGCTGACCCCCGCTATAAGCAAATGTAATAAATGGTAATTGATGATTAATTAAAGTAGAACTATAGGCAAACCTTTTTTTTCGTCTTGGATAGAGTAAGAGAAGATTATAACCCCTGTCCAATTTTTTGCCATCTGTGTACCATAAGGGATATTTCCCTTCACTTCCTGTCCCATAAACAAAAGTGAGAGGAAGTCCCTCCAAAGTAGAAAGCAGGAATCCTAGGGTGTCACTAAGGTCACTAGAACTAGTGTCCCCATTGGAAGATTTTCCCTCTATTACAGCTCTGATGTCAATCCAAAATTTGTGATTTATTTTTTCACTTTCACTTTCATTTTCGACGATAATGGTAAATATGACATATAGAGAGGGCGAATCTCCTTGACAGGGGGCACAGGCCGCAAAAAAAAAAAAGATTATTGTAATCTCTCTTCACACAAAAATGTTTTGCCTTTAGTATTTCACTTTAATATTGGTTAATAAACTTTGTCCCTTTCACTTTATTTTATCTTGTCATATTTTCATTGTACAATAAGTACATTAAATAAATTAGACATCAAATTCTACATTGCATCATGCAATAGTAACAAGTTCACTACACCCTGTTTTACTAAGTCTTTGTCTGTATTTTCTTTCTTTCTGCAGAGCCGGAACAACTGTTGTTTTAGATAGCACCAAATCATCATTTTTGGTGTTGATTAAATCTGTAAGTACTTACTCTATTTCGCTAGAAAATCCCTAATTAAATTGTCTGAAACAAAACATAACATTTTACATAAAATAACAGCACATTAAATGAAGAGTCTACTCCATTTATAAGGCTCCTTTCACACTTGTGCAACTTTGGTGCAACTTTGAGGCAACTTTGGAATTGTACAACTTGGATACGACTTTGGCTTTGGTCAGTTTTAATGGATAACTGTTGCACACAAGTTGCATTGTTTAACATTCAGGTTTGACTTTCATGCAATTTCTGAGCGTTAATATTGAAATCTATGGCCCTCAAGTTGCATGAAAGTCAAACCAAAGTAGTTCATGAACTTCTTTGAATTTGCTGCAACTTTAAGGCCTCTTTCACACTTTTACAACTCCAAAGTTGTGCCGACTTTGGAGTGCAACTTTGGTGCAACTTTGGATGGGTGCAACTTGGATACGACTTTAGCAGTTTTATTGGAAAACTGTTGCACACAAGTTGCATTGTATAACATTCAGGTATGACTTTCATGCAACTTCTGAGGGTTAACATTGAGACTATGGCCCTGCATGAAAGTCAGACCAAAGTAGTGCATGAACTACTTTGAAGTTGCGCATATATGAATGGGTATCATTGGAAAACATGGGGAACGACATGTCGTGCAACTCTGATGTTCACAGCATGACAAGTTGCACAAGTGTAAAAGGGCCTAAAAGTTATTCAAGGTTTTATGTCCTTGGCATGAAAGTCATAAATGGCTAGTACAAATTATCCGTTTTTTTTTTTTTTTTTGTTCAACGCAGCAAGTTAAACGAAAAAAAAAAAAATATAGAGCTTGGAAGGGGCTCGCTGTACTAACTTTCCGATGTAAGCTCAGCAACCTCCACAGCTAAGCTATTGTGTTCTGACAGGGGGACTGCCCCCGCCCAATTCCCCCCCCCCCCGCCAGAACACACTGGTCAGTGGTCACAGCCATTGGCTGCTAGCGCTGATCGGATAGCGATCGAATGCAGGTTTCACAGGATGCCCGTCCGACAGAAGTCGGCTTCTGTTGAACAGGTTGGTGTATACACAGGCCGATTGTGGGATGGTTTCTGTTGAACCGGCCGATACTGACTGACATTCTACCTATGTGTACTTTAGGCTTTAGGAAAATGCTGAAAGTTAGCGCATAAGTAAAGAACAATTGTATGTCATATGAAACATAAATGAACTAACAGAAGGACATTCTCATTTCTGTACTCTATCACCTACAGAAATCACCCTGTGTAAAGTGCTTGTAGGTCATAAACTATGGTCTCCTCTTAGAGATTAACCTCCTTAGCGGTATTTCCGAGTGTGGCTCGGGGTTAACTTTCAGTACCAAAAGCGGTAACCCCGAGCCACACTCGGGATTACCCCGCAATGTTATTCACCTTCCCTGCGCTCCCCCGGCGTCCTCCTCACCGTCCTCCCCGGCGTCCTCACAGTCTCTCCCCGCTCTGTGCACGGCCGATTGCTGGCACTTGCCTTCCGGTTCCCTTCCCTGCGAGTGTTGTGACGCAGGGGGGTGGAACCGGCGGCAAATTCAAAAGTGTAAATACACAAATGACATTATACAAAGCTGTGATCCTAACGGATTACACTGTATAATGCCATTTCACCACAGGATTGCACCTGGTGACTTTTCCAGTGCCCTGCCTGTGCTTTTCCAGTTCTTTGTGCCTGGAAAATTTTGAACAACCATGGCGTCCAAAAAGCGTTCTTTTTGCGCAAAAGCGTTTTTAGACGAACTGGAAAACCATCAGGTATGGAAAGTGACGACAGTGACAATTCTGCTGTCTCTTTCTGGCACATAGCTTGTGGAATTTGGGAAGTATATCAAATGATTCTTCAGAATTTCCAATGGAGCTATGTGCCAGAAAGAGACATCAGAATCGTCGCTTGTGTCACTTTCCATACCTGATGACGATTCTTCCCACGAATCACCATCGCTCAGTTCTTCAAGTAACTCCGTTTTGCTGTTCCTGTTTTCCAGTTCGTCTAAAAGCGCATTTGTGCAAAAAAAAAAAAAACACTTTTTGGACGCCATGGTCGTTCTCGATTTCTCCAGGCACAAACAACTGGAAAAGCAGAGGCAGGGCACTGGAAAAGTCACCAGGTGAAATCCTGTGGTGAAATGGCATGATACAGTGTAATCCATAAGGATCACAACTTGGTATCATGTCATTTAGTATATTTACAATTTTTAAATTGCCGCCGGTTCCACCCTCCTGCGTCGCAATGCTCACAGGGAAGGGAACCGGAAGACAGGTGCCAGCATCGGCCGAGCACACAGCAGGAGGACAGCGGGAGGACGGTGGGGGAGGACGGTGGGGGATTGCAGGGGAGGGTGAGTTTTAAAATGTAAAACAACAGATTTCCATGCAAAAGAATGTACCGCTTTTAGCACAGAAATCCTGACATAATCAGACCGCCAGGGAGGTTAAAGTGGTTGCAAACCTAAGACATTAAGTATGAAAAGGCACGTCCTTCTATACTGTGAACTTGTCCCTCTCCAAAGCACATTTCTCTCAGCCTTATTCTTCTGTTATTAGCATGAATCACTCTTGGCAGCTTTTCCCAACACCTAGAGTTAAAGCGGAGTTCCGGCCACGAAAATATTTTTTCAATAAAAATTCCCCCGGGACAGTCAGGGCTAGTACATTCCACAATGGATAGCCTCTGTACTGTCCCGGGTCGCACTTACCTTTTAGAAGAAATACTTACCTTGAAAATTTCTTCTCCAGCGCTGCCATCTCGGATGTGGGCAGCTGAAGCCAGCGCGTCCTCTTCTGCGTCCCCTTCCGTGTCCTCTTCTCCCAGAATGCGCCTGCACAGGCCCCGCTCGTCACTTCTGGTGCGGCGCGTCATCCCTCCACAGTTTCTGGGCATGCCCAGAATCTGTTTAGAAGGGAATGACGCGCCCGCACCGGAACTGACGAGCGGGGCCGGTGCAGGCGCATTGATTCCTCGGAGCGATGACGTTCAGCTCCCAGGAATCAATGCAAAGAGAGGGTGACGGCGTGGGCTGCGGCCGCAGAGGGAGGAAGTGGAAGAAAGGTGAGTATATTTTTCTTCAATAACAAGGTAAGTAAACAAAAAAAAAATCGTAACTATCCATTTATTTTTCAGGTGACCACGAGCAAGCGGATGGCCCAAAATCGACTATGTCGATTTTGTGTCCGGAACTCCGCTTTAAAAAGCCTGTGACTCAGATTCTCAGCTGTGATTGTTCTCTATGCACTGTGAAGGGGGTGTATCCCTTTCCTCCAATCAGGGTTTAGAGCTGTTGGCTCTGTGAGGACTTCAGATCCGCTCCCCCTAGATCGAAGAAGAAATCCTTTCCTCTGTGTGTTTTCAGAACAATCTACAGAAGAAAAGGCTGCAGATACACAGCTACAACTTATGTAGTAGAATTTGTTTCTGTGTATCACTTAATGCTAGTCAATTCATTGGGTGTATGTAAGGGTTTGTAAACATTTCACTGATCCTTTCTTATACTGCATAATTTATTTAATATAGGTATTTATACAGTGCCGAGAATTTACACAGCGCTTTACATATACAGTATATTTAACATTTATATCAGTATCTGCTCTCAAGGAGCTTACAATATAAGGTCCCTAACTCACATTCAAACATACACTATATTGTCAAAAGGGACACCTGACTTTACACACACATGAACTTTAATGGCATCCCAGTCTTAGGCTGGGTTTCCCCACATTCCATTTGCATGACATGCGAGTGTGACTGGTTCTCAATGGAGCCGGTTCACACAAGTTCGTGCGGCTGTGGTCCGAATTCCAAAAGGGTCCTGTGCGTGTTTTGGGTCTGGTGCAAATTCAGAAAAGGTTGGACCTGATTCGCACCTGAACCGGTGAACAGGAAAGCACTGGACCCCGCGGCCCCACATATGGGAACCTGGCCTCATAGTTTTAGTCTGTAGGGTTCAATATTGAGCTGGCCCACCCTGCAGCTATAACAACTTCAACTTTTCTGGGAAGGCTATCCACAAGGTTTAGGAGTGTGTCTATGGGAATGTTTGACCATTCTTCCAGAAGCGCATTTGTGAGGTCAGGCACTGATGTGGAAAAGAAGGCCGGGCTCACAGTTTCCACTCTAATTCACCCCAAAGCTGTTCTATGTACATAAAGACATGGATGAGCGAGTCTGAGGTGAAGGAACTTGACTGGCCTGGTCCTGACCTCAACCTGATAGAACACTTTTGGGAGGAAGTAGAGCGGAGACTGTGAGTCAGGCCTTCTCATCCAACATCCGTGTCTGACCTCACAAATGTACTTCTAGAAGAATGGTCAACTCAATATTGAACCCTACGCACTAAGCCTGGAATGACATTAAAGATGAATGTGCGTGTAAAGGCAGGAGTCCCAATACTTTTGACAATATAGTGTATAAATACTAGGGCCAATTTGGATGGGAGCCAGTTAATTTATCAGCATGTCTTTAGAGTGTGGGAGGAATTTAGAGCAACTGGGGGAAACCCATGCAGTCATAGGGAAAACCTGCAATTTCCATGCAGGTAGTGCTGTGGTTGGGATTTTAGGGGGAACTTAGCAATATCTTGCCTCGTCTCTAAAACTGGCTGATGGACTAGGAGACTGACTATGTGTTAATTTTGTTCTTTCCAGATTGGTGGAGCTGAAAAGAATCGGCTTCACTGCATGGAGGTCTCCACCTCCAAATAATAACCGTGCACTCCTGTTACAAGTCATTGAGTTGCTTCTAAGCACTGTAATCATATGACTATATATCTGTTGTGTAGTGGTTTAACACTTTCCATGAATTGTGATGCCTTTTTTTTCCTATGTTCCCTGAAATCTAAAAAATAAATACAATAAGATTGAACTAAAAAGAGTGCCCACATTTGCAAAACAGCTGTATTTGCATGTGACATTTTAAGTGCTTTTAGAGCTTCCAGAATAAGCTTATTTTTTCTTATCCATATACACAGCACATTAGGTGCATTTTTGCATTGTACTGTACTTGATAAAATGTAGTTGTAAAACATAAAAACCCTGCTAAGTAGGATATAGCTGAAACCCCAATATTTAAGATTTCATGTTCTTATTCTAGGGAAAGTGTCAAATAGCTGTTCACCTCACTCCGGACAGACCGAATACTGCAGCTGGGACTTCCAGAAATTACTACTCAATTGTAAGCCGGCTTCCCACAGTGCCATTCTTGCTTGAGAAATCAGACAGCTCTTCATATCTACTGGAAAGTAAGATTTACTTACTTACATAGCATAGAATTAATGGAAATCTGAAAGCTCAAAAAGAGAGTCCACATAATAAGGGGATACTGAGCTAGCATTGGGTCCATCCAGGGCAATTATCTTACTGGTTTCCTATATTACTCCCCTGGAGATCTGGCTTTTTTTCCCTTGCCTACATATTTCATTTTACTGACTCAGTTTTTTTTCCAAGCACCAACATTTTTAGACTTAGGGGTCTATTTATAAATAATGTCAGAAGCATTTCAGTGAGATGAACGAAACCTTACCATCATTTTTTTTAAAAGATGGAGCTGACAATGCAGGCAGTAATTTCTGACGGTGACATTTTGTTTGCTTTCACAACTGGTTCTGACATTTGAGCAACAAATGTAATGCTGGCCGTACATGTAAAGATTTCCGTTCGGAAATTTTCATTTTAAGAAAATTTGTTTGATTTTATAATCGTTAGTGGGGTCAAATCGATTTCTGTTTTCTACTGCAGTGACAGGAAAATTGGAAGGGGCAGGTACTAAACCTCTACTTTTCAATGTTGGGGTAACCAGCTGTAGTCACGAATGACATTGCTATCCAGTGTAGGGAATAGGTCATCTGGTCTGTTGCAGGGAAAGTTATCAAACTTTTCTGGAGGTGAAGATCTTGTAGCAAGCAAATGATGTCCAGAAGAGACCAAGAGAGGAAACCGCTAAGCAAAAGGATCCCCAGATGACTCAGGACCTGTCTGTCCTAGAGAACCAGGTTCAAGAGATAGGCAATAGGATACTTCTGTTAGTGAAAGGGAAATAAACCATCCCCTACCTGGTCAGGGTTAGACGAATAGCATCTGGGACCTCTTTGTCTGTAGAGACCTGCTTAGTGCCTTGCCCAGTATCCAGACTCTGTAACACAGAGCAAGAGAGGTGGAAAGTAACTTAGAGACCCCATAAGAAAAGATGACAGTGCAAAATAAGAATTCCCGAAGAATCAGACAAACTCTGAAAGAGGTAAACAGGTAAACGCCTGTTACACATAAGAATGCTTGAGCTACTTCCAGCTGCACTAGCAGGGTGTCAGGGTGCCAGGAAACTAGACCACAGGAAGATGCAAGTAAAATAAAGCGATTTATTTATGCAACAATAATAATCACACAGCAAGAGGGAGGAGCAAAATCAAGAACAGCCGGGGTCAAGTTCGGAAGCGGGTAGTCATCCAAGCTCGGATCGAGTCCAGGAACGGGTAATCATCCAAGCCCAGATAGAGTCCAGAAGCGAGTAGTCTGCTGAAGCTGGGTTGTCGTCTGATTCGGGGTCGTCTGCCGATGCGGAATCCAGAGCCAGGAAGTTCGTCAGCCAAGCCAAGTCATGCACAAGGAAACCACAGAGACCAGAGAGCACAAACGCAAGGGCAAGGTCTGAAAGCCATCAGGTGATATATAGTATATAGTCAGGTGTACAACATCATCACTGAGCGACGCCCAGGCAGCAGACAAGTGATGATGCAAACAGAGTTTATAAGAGACAGAAGTCTGCACATGTCCAAGATGGCTGCCAACAGGAAGGCAAGGTTATACCTTGACACAGGGGACCTAATATCACTGCTAGAAAGCTTACAAGTAATAGAACAATCAGCTTTGTTTGGGCTTCTAGAATCCAGGAAATTGACTCCTTTGAGGAGAGGTTCCCTGAATGTTCTACAATGGGGATTCCAGGAAGAAAAACCCCTCCTTAGTATTACGAATAGGGGCCAGAACTGTTGAAGAACACAAAAGAATCATGTCCTTACTAGGAAAGGAAGACATAGGGACTGATGTTGACCCTGGGGACCTTGTAGGTTAGTAAATCTGTCAGGAAAGGAATGGGGAGTCAAGCAAGTGGTATAACTGTCCTCTGTGCATCTTTAAAACATGTTTCACCACATAGTGGAAGCAACTTTGTCAAAACTGAGACAAGCCCTTGTGTACTGACAAACCCAAGCAGCTGGAGCTGATAAGGGTCACAGGTGTTTGGAGGTAACCAAATCACTGTATTTAGGCAATGGGATGAGACAAATGATCCATGAGGTGCTTCAGAAGCAGGAGCACACCAGAGACCATGCCAAAGCTTTAGACCCAGAATTAATACAGTACATACAGGTCTAGAAAGCTCCACAATGCAGAGCCCAGTGTCCAAAGGTCGCATTCCAGGCTAGCACTGCAATCTTCAATCCATTTGGGTCCAGGTATGGCCTCCAAAGCTGTTGCTGAGCATAGGCTGATTTGGATAGCTGTTGTTTAGAGTCTAACTCAAGCAGCTTTTTTGAAGTCTTGATTAAAGTCACTAAACAAAAATACATATACGTACAAAGTGTGGAATATCTTAAATTGTTAAAAAATAATAAAGTAAAAAAATCAAAAAGAAAAAAAAAGATAGTGAAATATAATCCTAAATTAATTGTAAAGTGCCAAACCTCTGTATTGTAAATTTGTGTTGTGCCTCAAAAAATCTCATCTTTTACCAGTAAAATGTAGTTAGATGTTTTTTCAGCAGAGCTAAAAAAAAAAAGAAAGGAGTCTAACTTCCTATGACTGTTAGAGACATGGTTATATAGAGACTGACTTAAAGAATATGTTATCCCAACATTTCATATTCCTGATATTTGTCTGTTGTACCAAGTACTTGTGCTAAAAAGTATTCTGTTCTCTTTGTATTGCTTCCTTTCCTTCCTGGTGTTCCTGCCAGTCTACCTGCTTCCAGTGGCGGCTGGTGCTCAAAATTTTTGGGGGGGGTCGCAAACAGAAAAATGTAATAGGCATTGCTTTGCGGCAAAAAACGCTGTAAAAATTGCGTGACTTTGAGGTCACAAAAGTGTGAAAGGGGCCTTCAGTAATCAAGGTATAGTGTACCCCCTTCAATGCAAAGTGACCAGCGTGCCCCCATTAAATGCAGAATGACCAGCATGCCCCCATTCAATGCAGAATAACCAGCATGCCCCCATTCAATGCAGAATGACCAGCGTGCCCCCTTTCAATGCAGAGTGACCAGCGTGCCCCTATTCAATGCAGACGGACCAGCGTGCCCCTATTCAATGCAGAAGGACCAGCGTGCCCCCATTCGATGCAGACAGACCAGCGTGCCCCCATTCAATGCAGACAGACCAGCGTGCCCCCATTCAATGCAGAATGACCAGCGTGCCCCCATTCAATGCAGAATGACCAGCGTGCCCCCATTCAATGCAGAATGACCAGCGTGCCCCCATTCAATGCAGAATGACCAGTGTGCCCCCATTCAATGCAGAATGACCAGTGTGCCCCCTTTCAAAGTAGAGTGAGCAACGTGCCCCTATTCAATGCAGACAGACCAACGTGCCCCCATTCAATGCAGAATGACCAGCGTGCCCCCATTCAATGCAGAATGGCCAGCGTGCCCCCATTCAATGCAGAATGACCAGCGTTCCCCCTTTCAATACAGACAGACCAACTTGCCCCCTTTCAATGCAGAATGACCAGCGAGCCCCCTTTCAATGCGGAGAGATCATCGTGCCCCCATTCAATGCAGAGAGATCAGTGTGCCCCTTTCAATGCAGAGAGATCAGTGTGCCTCTTTCAATGCAGAGAGATTAGTGTGCCCCCTTCAATGCAGAGAGAGATCAGTGTGCCCTCTTCAATGCAGAGAGACATCAGTGTGCCCCCTTCAATGCAGAGAGAGATCAGTGTGCCCCCTTCAATGCAGAGATAGATCAGTGTGCCCACTTCAATGCAGAGAGAGATCAGTGTGCCCCCTTCAATGCAGAGAGTGATCAGTGTGCCCCCTTCAATGCAGAGAGAGATCAGTGTGCCCCCTTCAATGCAGAGAGAGATCAGTGTGCCCCCTTTAATTCAGAAAGAGATCAGTGTGCCCCCTTTAATGCAGAGAGAGATCAGTGTGCCCCCTTCAAACAGAGAGAGATCAGCATGCCCCCTTCAATGCAGAGAGAGATCAGTGTGCCCCTTTCAATGCAGAGAAAGAGCAGTGTGCCCCCTTTAATGAAGAGAGAGATCAGTGTGCCCCCTTCAATGCAGAGAGAGATCAGTGTGTCCCTTCAATGCAGAGAGAGATCAGTGTGCCCCCTTCAATGCAGAGAGAGATCAGTGTGTCCCCTTTAATTCAGAGAGAGATCAGTGTGCCCCCTTTAATGCAGAGAGAGATCAGTGTGCCCCCTTCAAACAGAGAGAGATCAGTGTGCCCCCTTCAATGCAGATGGAGATCAGTGTGCCCTCTTTAATTCAGAGAGAGATCAGTGTGCCCCCTTTAAAGCAGAGAGAGATCAGTGTGCCCCTTTCAATGCAGAGAGAGATCAGTGTGCCCCCTTCAATGCAGAGAGAGGTCAGTGTGCCCCCTTTAATGCATAGAGAGATCAGTGTGCCCCCTTTAATGCAGAGAGAGATCACTGTGCCCCCTTCAATGCAGAGAGAGATCAGTGTGCCCCTTTCAATGCAGAGAGAGATCAGTGTGTCCCCTTTAATGCAGAGAGAGATCAGTGTTCCCCCTTCAATGCAGAGAGAGATCAGTGTGCCTCCTTCAATGCAGAGAGAGATCAGTGTGCCCCTTTCAATGCAGAGAGAGATCAGTGTGCCCCCTTCAATGCAGAGAGAGATCAGTGTGCCCCCTTTAATGCAGAGAGAGATCAGTGTGCCCCCTTTAATGCAGAGAGAGATCAGTGTGCCCCCTTCAATGCAGAGAGAGATCAGTGTGCCCCTTTCAATGCAGAGAGAGATCAGTGTGCCCCCTTTAATGCAGAGAGAGATCAGTGTGCCCCCTTCAATGCAGAAAGAGAGATCAGTGTGCCCCCTTTAATGCAGAAAGAGATCAGTGTACCCCCTTCAATGCAGAGTGACCAGCGCCCCCCCCCCCGAGACCAGTGCACTTACCTGCAGCGATGGCTGCTTCTCCTCAGTCCCACGGCGTCTCCTCGAGTCCTCCCACCTCCTCCTTGGCCAATGGCATGGGGTTTGCCTTTCGGCCAATCAGGAAGCGGGTCTAGGACCCGCTTCCTGATTGACCAGGAGGAGGATCCGTGTGACAATAGCGAATTTTCATTCGCTATTGTCACAAAATAGGTGGGCTCGGGGCGCACTACTCTGCGCCCCATGTCCACCCTTTGCTGAAGCCTATTAGAGCCTATTAAACCCATTGAGCTCCATGCGTCTGGCGCCCCGCATGCAGATTAGGGGGCCGGACGCATGGAGGGGGGGCGGCACCCCTGCGCCCCAACGCACCTGCCGCCACTGCCTGCTTCTATATTTCAGGCTGACCATGCTAGGTATGAAAGCACAACCATTCGAATGTGGTCAGTTTACTAGCTGTGCTGGGAGAACAGCCTGTCTGTCCTCCAGTGTTAGGACAGACAGGCTGTAATATAGCTTTATAACTGGAAAGGGTGGGCCAACTCAGTATTGAACCCCACGGACTAAGACTGGAATGCCATTAAAGTTCATGTGTGTGTAAAGGCAGGTGTCCCAATACTTTTGACAATATAGTGTATATGCATACACATACACACACACACAAAGGTTTTGGCTTTCTTTGCTATTTTAAATTGAATGGATTGTTTTACAAGGTAGGGGTTCACATACATTTTAATATTTTTGTTTGCCAGTATCCCAACCTCCTGTAGTTTAAGAATGTTTAAGAATTGCTAAACTCCTGTGTTCCTAACGGACAATAAAAATGAGTTTTAATACTTTATCAAGTTTTTGTAAAACTAACTTTTTTCTGTACATGCTGAAAATCAAGACTGCATACCATATGTATAGTTATTTATTGGTACACAGTATATATGATTTTGTGCATAGCATGATACATTTAATGAATTGATTTTCTTCTTAAAACTGACTGTTTCACTGTGTTGTGGTATATTGGTAGAGACACTTATGACTTATGATTGTGTTATAACCTCTGGTTACATGTGTCTTATGTACAGGGCCTGTTTTGCCCAGAACATCATACTCAGCCTCCTACCGAGCAGTGGCTAATCCAATGCATATGAGACCTAGACCCCAGGTAATAAAGTGCTTTTTAAGGTACAGAAATGTGTCTGTCTTTTAAGGGGACCCTATCACCTTGACACTATTCAGGACAAAGTGGCAGGCTCTCTTTAAAGCCTACCTCCAAACCCAGTTATACTCACCTGCACAGTGCTTTCCCACCAACCCTTTCTCCACAACAGTCATCATAAAATATATCGTGGTGTCAGAGCCTACAGGAAGTGATGATGTCACCCGCTTTTGTCATGTGACAGCGTTTGGGTGTAGAAATTTCCTGCTAGGTCTGAGCATTGCACCATAGGTGGAGGTAACATACTGCTCTGTGCCTGAAGCACCAGGTTTTTTATGGTGTCTGTGGCAGAAGAATAGGCAGCTGCGGAATGCTGCTAAAGTGAGTATAGCTAGGTTGTAGGCTGTCACTTTGCTCTCTGTGACTTGCTTATACTTGTAGTGCCACTCTAGGCAAAAAAAGGAATATTTATATTGTCCTGCTAGTGCTCAGGAATAGGGTGCCAACATAAAAAAATCACCATCCAGTAGCCTGCAGTATGTTTAGAAAAATCGCCGCTCTCCCAGTCTAGTCTATGTTGTTAACATGTGTGAGCTGGCCTCAGCCTTATACCACTCCACAAGACACTCCCTCTGATATGTTTCACCCCACCATATTTTGCTTGCGTTTCTAGCAAGGGTTACTTTGCGGTACAACCAAGGAAACTTAGACCTTTGTGGTGTATAAATGTGCTTTTACTATGCAAAAACAATCTGTACATACAAAACTATTACAATATTTAGGAGCATAATACAAGACTAGCAGATACAGATAAAGATAAAGCAAATATACTTAACTAAAAGAAGTTTGCAGCCATGGATTCTCATTCCAAGCACATGGCACAGAGAAAAGTCAGCAGTCATCGCTTCATGGATATTTCGTTTGAGACTGACTTTTCTTGCAGCTTTGGCCAGAAGTATTTAGAATATACCATCCCCCCAAACCAACACCCTTTGTCCTGAGGACAAAAGGGCTTTTTATCCATTGTTTGGACAGTGACTTTGAAGGGGGGGGGTTAGGCTTGGCCAAACTTCCTTCCAAATCTTTACAAAAGAAAGGTATCATTAGTGAGCCACTGTTAAATATGCAATTTCCACAACACTCCACCCCTTGGCTCACAAATGACATAATGCCTCCAACTTTACATAAAGACATCTAATAATTCTCCCACCCCCTGGTTTATCTTAAATAAAACACAATGGGGGAACTAACTAAAATACAACCCCCTCCTATAACTATGAAGGTATTTCAGTCTTTGGCTAAAAGTTCATTAGAAAAGTCAAATCTAACGTTCTTTAGAAAACAAGTCCAGGCTTGTAATCAAAAAGCCTTGCTCTCCATAGCTCTTGCGGTCTTCCATCATTCTGTCCATCATGTAACCACTTTCTCTGGTCTTTCTATGGATCAAATCGGAGACAGCCTGTGGAGTGGAAAACAAAGCGGATTATCTGTTCCTTCTAATAATACATATACAGTAGATCCCGGCCCTTCAGCTACAATCTCTCCTCTAACTGACTTCTTGCCTGGATCTCTGACCAACACTTTTCCACCTGCCTGTATCCACTTCTGATCCTCCCAAAGAACATCAATAGGGAGGAGAGGAAATATACTGATATTTCCTAGAAGATCACTGCTGTTTATTTTGGAAGGTTTGATATTATAGAGCCTCAGTTTCCACTCTTGCTGGGAAGTATCCACTAACCAATCAGAGTCCCAGCCACTGTCCTGAAGCTCATCTGCCAATGCAAATATAACTTCAAACCTTCCTGCCAGATTCCCTCTCATTCCTAGATAGGCTTCAGCTTCAGATATGTCACTCTTGGTTTCTATGTCATGGGAAGCAGTAACTTGGTACCTGTTAAACCCTGTTCTTTCAGGAACCTTGTGTAAATACTGAACTCTGCACTCTAGCTGTGGAATCTGCATCCCAGCCCCAACCATCCTTTCATATGGTGTGCTTTTGGCTAGTGGCCTAGAATTTAACAACATGACTGCCTGTGTGAGGACCCGATCCCACCCCCTTAGTGTACGTGTGGGTGTAACTTGGCGTATCTGGTCCTTCAATAGCCCATTGTATCTTTCAATCAAACCAGCTGCCTGTGGATGGTATGGGATGTGGCACAACCAGTAAACTCCAGAATCTTTGGCCCATTGCTGTACTGTTGATCCGGTGAAGTGTGAGCCATTATCACTTTGGACTTGTTTGGGACAGCCATACGCAACAACAATTTTCTGTAGCAGTTGAAGTGTTGCGGCTTGATCTGCACGTTTGCAAGGATGAATAAACAAAAGTCCTGAATAGGTGTCCACTGCAGTGCAACAATACCTCAGTCCATTGTTTCCCCGGGGCAGGGGACCGATGAAGTCAATCTGCCAAATCTCTGCAGGCCTCTCTCCCCTCTTAATCGACCCGGTGGAGTACTTTTGCAATGGCCATTGTCGCACTTCTCCACACACTGTACAATTGCCTATTACAGTCCTTATCATGTCCATTGATATGGGCAATCCTCTTTGCTGTGCCCATTCATATGTGGCTTTCTGCCCCAAATGTCCAGATTGCTTGTGGGCCCAGTTGGCCAAGTTCATCAAGACAGGATCAATTGGCACAACTGCATTCACCTTGGCAATTTCGTCTGCCACTCTGTTATAGTTCTCAAAGTCTGGGACCAGGGGCACATGTGCATCAACATGCCCCGCTTTTATGGTGCGGGAGAGAGCTTCCTTCCAGATGAAGTCCCAGACTTCCTTGCCTCCCCACACCACCTTTCCATGAATCAACCATTCATTGGACTTCCACGTGGACATCCAAGTTGTCAGTCCTTTAAAGACTGCCCAGCTGTCAGTGCAGATGGTGACATGGGAAGAAAGATCCTCCTGAAGAGTCATCACTACAGCTTTCAACTCTGTATACTGACTGGACCCTCCAATTCCGGTCTCCTGCAGGACTGTGTCTGTACTCGGGTTGTAGGCTGCTGCTGTCCATTTACGCCCAGACGAGGTGACTATGGCTGAACCATCAGTGAACCATGCTGACTCCTTCATCTTATCTGACAGAGACTCAAAGGGTGGAGCCTCGTGAATGGGGGATGACTGCAGCACAGGAATTTCTTCTTCTGTATGGGTGCTGGTAAAAGTGACAAGCCCAGCCAACTGTTTTTAAATGTCTCTGACATCCCCGGCTGCAATACCCCCTCTTTCTTGAAGGTACCATTTCCATTTCATTAGTGTTTGGTTCTGGGCTACAGCTGCCCTAGTGGTCAGTCCATCATCTCTCACCCATCCTGCTATTGGCAATGCAGTATGGATGGTGACTGTGTCCTTTCCTGTAATGGTCTCTATGTGTTGAAGTGCTGTGTAGGCCCCAAACAGGTACTTCTCTAGGGGCGTGTATCTCTTCTGTGCCCCTGTAAGTTGTTTGGACCAAAATCCAATGGGTATTGCTCTCAGTCCCTTCTTTTCATTTGGCTGCCACAGACTCCAAGATATTGTACCATCCTGCTCAACTACATCCAGCTGAAATGGTACTCCTTGTCTCACAGGTCCCAATCCTTGATGCTGCAAAATGGCTTCTTTAGCAGCCAGGAATGCGGTCCGCTGCTCTGAACCCCATGTGAACTCAGTCTTTTTTCTTGTGACATTGTATATAGGCCTCAGAATCAGTCCAAGATGTGGGATGAATGATCTCCAGAATCCCACAACTCCAATGAACTTCTGCGCCTCCTTTTTGCTAGTAGGTGGCAACAATGCCTGGATAGTTTGCACAACTGTCTCTGGAATTTTCCTCTGTGGCCCAGTCCACATCATTCCCAGGAATTTCACCTCTGTGGCAGGTCCTTGGACTTTGTCTCTGTTGATAGCCCACCCTCTGCTCTCCATGTGCTGTATCAGCAGGTGCAGTGCTTCAGTTACATCTTCCTTTGTTCCAGAGATCATGATGTCATCAATGTAGTGAAACACAGCGACTTTCAGATTTAGGGTGCTTAAATCTCGGGCAATCAGTCCATGACAAATCGTTGGAGAATGAAGGTATCCTTGAGGAAGGACAGTGAAAGTGTACTGGCGGCCATTCCACACAAAGGAAAACTGGTTCTGACACTCTGGGTCTATTGAAATCGAAAAGAAAGCATTAGCCAGGTCTATCACAGCATGATATTCTCCTGCCTCTTTAGCAATTTTCTCAATGATTGAGATCATATCCGGTACAGCTAACTTTAATGGAGGTGCCACTTTGTTTAGACCTCTGTAATCCACAGTCATTCTATATGTCCCATCAGGTTTCTTTAGTGGGAACACCGGAGATGAGAATGGACTTACAGCAGGTCTAAGGATCCCTACTCTTAACAGTTCATGAATAGTTTCCCCAATTTCTTTGTGGCCTCCAGGAAGTCTGTATTGCTTGAGACAGACTGGCTTCTCTGGTGGAGGAATAAAGACAGGGGTCCATTTTGCATGACCTCTGACCACAGCCTTCACCGCCCTGACCAGATATGTTTTATCAGGATACCCGAATGTGAATTTACCTTGTTCAGTCTGAATAGACTGACCTTGAAGTACATCCATCCCAAGAATATTTTCAGGTAACTCTGATACCAAAACATTTGTCCAAAATCCTGGTCCCTTGCCAATAGCCAATTTCACCCGTGTCCTAACTGCTGGTGTGGTTTGCCCTCCCAAACCTTCTACATAAATCACTTTTCCTTTGTGATGGGAAGGATCTCCTTGCAAAAGTGTAACTTCAGCTCCAGTATCCACTAAAGCCATGACATGTGTAGGAGGAGACGACTTCCCCCACCATACAGTGACAGGTGCATATGGGCGTCGGTCTCCTGCTGTCACTGTTCTTATTGCTATTACAGGAGACCCACCTTCCCTTCATAAAGAATAAGGAACCTCCCAATCCCCTTTTCTGATTCTCTCTAACTCCTCCCCAGGATAAAGGGATTTGGGTTTGGGTTCATGTTCAGTTTTGGGAATGGGTTTGAGACTAACAGGAGGGGTCTGTTCTGTTGTCTCTAAATCTAGGCTGATGTTATCTTCACTAGGAGTAGTGTTTCTAACCCTGACAGTTTCCCCCACTAAATGTTTCCACCGCTTCAAAATTTCTGCAGTAGAGATGCCATCTATCTCACTTTTAGGTACTCCTGCCTTTAATAGGTATACCCACATTTGTTTCCTAGAGATAACTAGTCTGGTTTTCTCTTCACCTCCTGTCTTCTCTCCCACATTCCCTTTCTTCTCTTTAAAAGTCCTTTTCAGCCTGTTCTCTGCCTGTCTGACCTTATCTACTGCCCTGACAGGTTTTGTTTTAGTCTCCTCTAGCTCCCCCAACTGGCTTAAAAGGGTTGTTGCTTCATGAATTTTGCTGTTTAAACCCAGGCCTCCCAGCAAAGACAATAAAGGAGCCCTGACATTAAATGGTGCAGACTTCATTAGCTTAGAGCGCAGAGCAGAAGTGAAGGGTTCCATATCTGGACCCATCCATTCTGGAAATGTATTTAATCCGGTTATACAACCCATCTCACGTAACCTGGAAATACCTTCTCCTAATGTTCTCCACGAGTAGGTATTTTCCAGGTCACTAGGATTAGCGTATACTAGGACTATACCATCTCTCACGAGGTCTAAGAGTGAAAAATTCACACTAAACTCTCGGGCTTTTGGCATGGCCTGACGCAATTGTGGATCATGGGTTAACACTCCCAAAGCCACTGCTTCCTTGCCTGACAAAACAACACTGTCCGCCCCTTCATCCCACAAGCGTAAGAGCCAACTCAATAGGGGTTCCCCGGACCTTTGTTTGTATTGTTTTGCAAGCTCATGGAGTTCAGTTTGTGTAAACTCCCTGACTTCTTCAAATTCAACATCTCTGGGGTTGCGATAATGCACCTCCCCATCTGCCATATCCTCTCTATCATGTTGCCTTTTCCTATGCTTAGTAATGAGAGGTCTGGCACACTTTTTCTTTCCCATTGGATGATCATCATCAGAAACATCAAACACTATCTCCTCATCCTCACTATCATTGGAGGAGACATCCTCACAATCCCAGTTTTGGGATGTGACAATGGCAAGTACCCTGGCTTTACTAACAGGTTTACATCCCTTTCTTTTCCTTAAGGCATTAATTGATTTGGTCATGAGGGCTGCACACCGCTCTTGCAAATCATCAGCCCTACTAGCAGTTGAACGCACACACTCTGAAGCAACTGCTAGCTGGTCTTTCAATAACTTAACTTCTGCCTCTGCCTTCTCCCTTCTCTGTGATTCTGTATAGAGAGCATGAAGAAAATACCAGCCCACTGTGGAAACTGTCCTCTTCTCTGCTTTACTTAAATCCAACCCCTTAAGGCTAAAATCTACAAAATGATCTGAGATTTTATCACCCCAAGTCTTATTCAAAGGAGAAGCATACTTTGCAAATTCTTTAGCAAGAGACTCCCACTCATTGTCTCTGGCCCAGATAGGTAAACTGCACATTTCCTTCAGGACACCAGAAACCTCTGCAGCCTTGCTTTTCCTAAACAGCTTACGCAGCATTTTTTACCTAGCACAAGCTACACAACACACCACAGAAAACAAACAGGTCTGTTTCAGTTGAATTTATAGCGCAATCACGGCGGAGCCCCCAAATATTTTGCTTGCGTTTCTAGCAAGGGTTACTTTGCGGTACAACCAAGGAAACTTAGACCTTTGTGGTGTATAAATGTGCTTTTACTATGCAAATACAATCTGTACATACAAAACTATTACAATATTTAGGAGCATAATACAAGACTAGCAGATACAGATAAAGATAAAGCAAATATACTTAACTAAAAGAAGTTTGCAGCCATGGAGTCTCATTCCAAGCACATAGCACAGAGAAAAGTCAGCAGTCATTGCTTCATGGATGTTTCGTTTGAGACTGACTTTTCTTGCAGCTTTGGCCAGAAGTATTTCGAATATACCATCCCCCCAAACCAACACCCTTTGTCCTGAGGACAAAAGGGCTTTTTATCCATTGTTTGGACAGTGACTTTGAAGGGGGGGGGGGGGTTAGGCTTGGCCAAACTTCCTTCCAAATCTTTACAAAAGAAAGGTATCATTAGTGAGCCACTGTTAAATATGCAATTTCCACAACACACCACCCATCGGGGGTTTAGTCATATTGTCAGGGCTTACCTTGGTTGGAGTCTGTAGCGCAGAGATGTACGCTCACTCTTGCAGATATCCACAGTCCAAGGTGACCAGGTAAGGAAGCCACCTGGGCTGTGAATCTGTGCATGGGGGCTTGGCAGGAAAAGTGCTCCAATTAGCAGGAATACAGAAATACAAAGGGAAGGATAGTCCAGGAATAACTGTAGTCAATGGATGCCAAAAATCAGGATAAACACGAAGCGGAGGCAAGGTCAGAAGCTGGAGTCAGTCTGGAAAACAAGCTCAGGAGACAAGAACACAGGAAATAAATCTGTCAACCAGGAACAATGAACTGACACTGCTCTCAGGGAGAGGCAGTGTTTTATACCTTGCTTAAATGAGATATTAGCTTCAGTTGGACAGTGAGAGACAAGAGCATTCTCAGGTAAGGTCCAGCCCCCTAGTGCTGCAGGCAATACCAGATAAACAAGACTGAATCCATATGAACTGAAGTGTGGCTCAGAGGCAGGATAACAGGGACAGAACATCAAAGTATCCA
Source organism: Pelophylax lessonae (assembly GCF_965119305.1). NCBI lineage: Eukaryota > Metazoa > Chordata > Amphibia > Anura > Ranidae > Pelophylax > Pelophylax lessonae. Next base: position 736,258,298 of record NC_138768.1, read on the forward strand.
GGTTGAAATCCCCTGTTAGGTACTTAACGGCGGCCACACCTGGCCGTCTGTATGGCATGGTGAGAGCCGTGACACATATGACTTTCTATCTATAACTAAGCCCTGGTGGGTGGGAAGAAACATGCCAGAGGGCATGGCTTGCATACTGCACACTACCTGGATGGTGATTTTCGTTCACTGTTCGAATGCCACAAAAAAGCCTGGTTACAATATGCCCGACAACACCTTGACCCGCCTCACTAGGGTTTTTGTAGCATTGGTACAGTAAAGGCTTCTTTCTGGCAACTCGACCATATAGTTCATTTTTGTTCAAGTATCATCATATTGTGCTTCATGAAACAACCACACTGTCTTTTTCCAGAGCAGCCTGTATTTCTCCTGAAGTTATCTGTGGGTTTTGCTTTGTATCACAAACAATTCTTCTGGCAGTTGTGGCTGCAATTTTCTTGGTCTACCTAACCTTGGCTTGGTATCAAGAGATCCCTGAATTTTCCACTTCCTGATAAGTGATTAAACAGTACTGACTGGCATATTACTGTATGCATTTTTTGCTTACAGCTAACATTAAATGAAATCATATTGTTGTCACTATGCAAGAGGTCGGAACCAATGCGCTATCAACGGAATAAACTGTATTTGACTGGACTAATAGATATCAGAAGTAGAGCTCATCAAAATAAGGAAAAAAGGTGAAAAGAATGATAGAAGACCACAAAAGGTGCTGCCAATTTTATAGTGTCACCACTATCAGTAAAGTATGAAGAAAAATAAAATAAATTGGCGCTCTTTTATATGAACAAGATTAATAAGCTCTGCATGGTTTGAGATTACCAGGTCCAACAGAGCATCATTTCTAGTCGGGGCCTCAATAAACTGTACCATAAAATTGTCTATAAATTTTTGCCCTTTAACTGTTCCAGCAGTGCCATTACTCCAGTCAATGTCTGGGTAGTTAAAATCCCCCCATTATTATCACTGTCCCAGCCCTTGCAGCCCTTTCTATCTGTGCCAGGAGCCAAGTCCCCACCTCCTCAATAATACTGGGGGGGGGGTCTATAACAAACTCCAATGATAATCTTTGTATTACACTCACCCATGTACATTTCCACCCATACTGCTTCAGACTCATCACACTCTCCATCAACTAGATCCTCTTTCACACTCACTTTGAAATCACTTCTCACATAGAGACAGACACCACCTCCCCTCCATTTTACCCTGTCTTTCTGATAGAGAGCATAGCCAGGAATATTAATAGCCCAGTCATCTGAAGAATAAAGCCAAGATTCAGCAAAACCAATTAAATCATAGTTCTCCTCGTGCACCATAGATTCCCACTCACTTATTTTGCTTGGCAGACTTCTGGCATTGGTGAACAAACTCTTTAATTCATTGTCACATTTTGCACACTTATTTTGCATATTTTTTATTTTGGTACAAATAGTACTTTTTCCAATCCATGTCCTTAGTCTGCTTGTCTTAAAAAAACTGTTTGGGGACTTTCTTGTGCATCATCTTTTGAAGAGGCTTCCTTCTGGGACGACAGCCATGCAGACCAGTTTGATGCAGTGTGTGACGTATGGTCTGAGCACTGATAGGCTGACCTCCCCACCCCTTCAACCTCTGCAGCAATGCTGGCAGCACACATACATCTATTTCCCAAAGACAACCTCTGGATAGGACGCTGAGCACGTGCACTCAACTACTTTGGTCGACCATGGCGAGGCCTGTTCTGAGTGGAACCTATCCTGTTAAACCACTGTATGGTCTTGGCCACAGTGCTGAAGCTCAGTTTCAGGGTCTTGGCAATCTTCTTATAGCCTAAGCCAGCTTTATGTAAAGCAACAATTCTTTTTTTCAGATCCTCAGAGAGTTCTTTGTCATGAGGTGCCATGTTGAACTTCCAGGGACCAGTATGAGAGAGTGAGAGCGATAACAACAAATTTAACACACCTGCTCTCATTCACACCTGAGACCTTGTAACACTAACGAGCCACATGACACTGGGGAGGGAAAATGTGCCCAATTGTGCCCAATTTGGACATTTTCACTTAGGGGTGTACTCACTTTTGTTGCCATCGGTTTAGCCATTAATGGCTGTGTGTTGAGTTGTTTTGAGGGGGCAGCAAATGTACACTGGTATACAAGCTGTACACTCACTACTTCACATTGTAGTAAAGTGTCATTTCTTCAGTGCTGTCAGATGAAAAGAAATAATAAAATATTTTCAAAAATGTGAGGGGTGTACTCACTTTTGTGAGATACTGTAAGTGTTTAGGGGCAGGGGTTAGAAAACGGAGCTAAATGTTTTTTTTATCTTTATGCAGGGAATGCAATAAGGTAAAAAACATTTAGACTTTAAAACCTCTTTAAGTTCAGGAGGACATATTTTCCAGCTATGTCCATAGAACAACATTAAAAACTCACCTGTATGTTATATATGATTTCCCAAGTATTATTTTAAGACTGCATGCTTTTGGTAATGCATATAACAAACATAGTTACATTTCATTTGTTGAGAACAATTTTTACATGAAAGCAATTACAAAAATAAAGCATGTTGAGGCTGTTTTACTAAAGGATTTGAGAATTTTTATAATAAATTGTGTGAATACTCACTTTAATTATCCAACCACATGCAGATAAAATAGGTGGAAAGGGAGTTTCTGTTCACATGATTGGATATTTGAAGCAAATCTTTTCCAATGCTTTAGTAAACCAGTCTGACAATTAATAAGATTTCATGTAAAGTACTTTAAAAAGCATTATTTTTGTGCATAGTTTGTAAATATACTTATGCATACATGAGAGCAGGCATATTTTCTCATTACATATACAGCGTTTGCTTCCTGTGATGTCTGTATAAATGCACACAGTATAGTGCTTTATTTATTAAGGCCTCCAGCTCAGGTCTTTTTTTTTTTTTTTTGCAAGAGTGGATCATAGGAAAAAAAAAATATTATTTCACTTACATTGTAGGTTTATAAAGCTGAGTTGAATTTTTGTGCTATGTCACTTTTTACCCTGGACTTTTATGGCAATCAAGTATTAGCAAATAGGAATAGATAAAAATAATAGGACATTGTTATACTTTTGCATAAAAATGATCAGTTCCTTGTGTGTAACCCCAGCCTGGTGGAGAAATAAATAAAGCTCGGCTGCTAGGTAGCTACACTAGTAATAATAGCACTGCTTAGTGATAAATTACAAGTCATAATGAAGTTAAACTGACAGTACATCTTAGCCTGCGTATAACTGCCAGTATTCTAATAACTGCCTCAAGAAGTCTCATTTTGCTGTGACAAATGTCCATAATTTTCTCCTGTTTAATGTTTTGCAGACTGCAGGACCATCAACCTTTTCATTAGGATACAGGAGCAATCTCTGTGATTTAGACTATACAGGTAATAAATCTGTAAGGGAAACCAAGTTAATAAGATAGAAAAATGTTACAATAGTGTTTTTTTTTTTTTTTTTTTTATGCTTGATATTTACAGGCTGTTGACATGTTGTGTGACGGCAGTAACGTCATAGAATTGAGTCATGAGGAAGTCACCCATGTAATTTCACATTACATTATTAGGGATGTAGAATTAGGAACACAAACACTATTGCGACAATGTTTCATTGTGTGCCATTGGCAATGGTTAGTATGATCAGTTTAGTTGAAGCCGGATGGAAATACAATGGATACTAAAAGAAATGAACCAGGCATGCCATTGTCAATGTAAAAACAGCATTAATATAATAAAACGGAGGATTCACAACATATAGTCTCACCTGTTCACCTCCCGCTCCAATGCATTTCACTCCACTAAGGGCCTAATCATGGAGATCAGCATTTATTTATTATAGTAAAACTGGTTTTACATTGGGGACATCAGTGTGTAGCCACTTCAATTCTACTTGACAAGTGCCACAGCTGAGCAGGGATGCGCTCCTGGGCATGCACCTGATGGGAATTGGTGGTACAGGGAAAGAGGCCAATTTGGAGTGGCATAGCTACTATTGATTCCATAATGGACGTTGAGTCACAGAAGAGGAGTAGGACTCAATGAGATTTACCCAGCTAATGGCAGGACAAATCTGGCAGGCTTTGTCTTATGTATTATATGACATTCAATATGTAACTGTTAGGTTAAAACATGCCTAGATGAATCTTCATAGTACCGTAGCAGCTATTTTTCACCTTTGAACTTACTTTGAGTGAATTCTGTTAAATAACAGGAATCTGTTAATTCATTCACTGACATTTGCTATCCGTGGTGCTGAAATTGTGAATACGAACAATTTCAGCAATAATGGCAGGCGGGCATGCAGGCCTGGTATTTTCATAGCAAGGGAGAGGTCTGCATGCAAAGCCCTAATAAGGAAAGGCACCAGCCTGTTTTGCACCCCCAGTACCCAGAAGGGGGTGCTTGGAAGTGAGGGCTAATGTTACACCTACCATGGACCTAGGCAGTTGTCCCCTCCTCAAAGTGATTTGGTTTTAGGGGCCCTTTAACCCACACTACACAAAAATGACTATTATTCTTTAACAAATGTTTACCTTTCAAGGTTCCAGTGATCTCTAAAGGTATCCCAATGTGTCCAGTCCAGAGTTAGCAATTTGAAAGAATGGAGAGCCCATCCTCTCCCACCAAAAATCCTCTCTGCACAGACCCCAATCCCATGAAGAATTTCCTGCACTGGGCATGCTTTTAAATGCTCAGGGAATTTTGAGGAAGGGTTTCCCCAGGGCATCACTGAATTCTGTGTTCCCAATTCATATGTCCTTGAACACATACAGCCCTAAAACGTGAGTACCACTCCACAGACCCCCCAAACTTTCTGACTGGTTTAAACATACTCAGAAAGTTAGAAATGGCAGAACTCAACTCTTCCGTATTTACCCACTCTTGGGTCTTCTGGCTGCATTACCAAGAATCAGCAGACTTTACCTGACACATGCAAAACCCAATATATTAATCGTATCCAAGAGAGGCGCAGGATGCTGAGCTCAACCTATCCCCACCTAATCCATCTCTCCCTCCCTCTTTATCCTATGGCTTTCCCTCTCTCCCCCCCCCCCTTTTCTTGTGTTCTTTTTTTTTTTTTTTTTTTCGTCCTCTTTCCTTCTCTATCCTCTCATTCATTTCCATGGCCTTTTTGCCCTGATAACAATAAATATTAGATTATATCCTTATTGACCATGGGACCCTTCCCCCCCCCCCATTTTTTTCCCATCTCCTGCAGCTCGAGCTCTTGGGGGCTTGCACTTAGGGGGACCCTGCACCACACTTGTGGTATTCCCATACAGCTGAAGCCGTAGGTGTCCCTCTATAGGCGAGCAACACCTGGTAACCGGCTGGTTGGAATTGATGTTATTACTGTCATTTTCGTTTGTCTTGTCTTCTGTTTTATGTTTTGCTGCTGCAGCTTTTGTCACTTATGTTTTGTAACCAGCTTGTCATATATTCATGTGGGAACATTTTCCCCTTATATCATTAAACTAAATTTGATTACATTAAATCATACTGTTCATTGAAATAAATTTTCCCTCTGCCTTATCCTGAGCTGACTTTATAGCTTCTTTTTCCCGTGGTCGATATGGGACTTTTTTTGCATATATGTTTAGGCTATGTTGGCTTACCCAGATGAGTGGTGGCATTGCAGGATAAATGCTTAATTAGTTAACCCCACCCATTCCATTTTTTATATAGATTAGATCCATACCCGCCAACTACTTTTAAGAACCCTCAAAGTAGGAACATGCACTGCTGTATTTTGGCCTAGGCCGACTAGGCCTAGGGCAGCACTTTGCAGGGGGTGGCAAAAATGCCGCTCCTCCGCATAAAAAAAAAAACGGATCCGAGACCGAGACATGTCTATAGTGCTCTGGTCATCTTGTTTGCGAGTTCCGCCGCCTCCGTCACTTACCTGGTCCCATAGGCGTGCACAAGGGTTGTGCCAGGTGTGCCTGGGTACACCCCAATAACTATGTGCAATGTGCAGTGCCGATTTCCTCTACTGCCCAGGCTCCTTCCCCCTCCCCTGTTGACCTCCCTCAGCCCGCAGTGCTGCTGGCTTCCCTCCTCTCCCCCTGGCTGCTGTGGGGTAAGTTTCAGGATGGAGAGCAGGGGAAGCGGCTAGGAAATATGTAATTTACCAGCCCCTTCCTTTTCTAAATGAACACAGTGAACACACTCACTCATTGTGTTCATTCATAACTGAAGCATAGTAAACTTTACTAGCCACTCAGCATGGAGCACTTCCCATTCATTCACTGCTCTCTGTAGTTCAGGCTGCAGACAAAGGCATGGGTGTTTGCGCTTTGGGGTGCACACCCTAATGCAATGGGCTGCGCACAACTATGCCTGGTCCTTACCTGCCTCCCGCCGCCTCCCACACTCCACACACACAGTCTGGCTTTCAGTAGGGGCGTACGTGCCACAGGGAGGGAGGATCTCGCGCCCCCATAGAGCCGCAGTGAGTGGCCAAACCGGCTGCTCTTCAATCAGTGGGTGGGGCGGAGCCTAGTGCTCCACCTACCCTCCTCCGTGCGGCCTGTGGAATACTAGCTGCTCCCCGCGGCGGGGCGGGGTCTAAGTGAAGGAGGAGGAGGAGGAGAGAGAAGGACCAGGGAACCCCCAGCCAGGCCAGGACGATCTGACTGCAGGAGCAGGTAGGAACGATTTTAGGTTACCACGGTGCCAGTAGTACCACCACTGCTATATTGGCAATTACAATTACTAATTCCATTTAAGTTTTGCAGCAAATATATGTTCAACAAATATGGAGCAGTTTGCAGTACAGTAAATTAACTTTTACTGCATGTGAACTGTTAAATGAGTTTGCATTGATTTTAGCATGTGCAAAGTACTCCATACATGCTAAAATCAATGTAAAGTCATTTAGCAGTTCACATGCAGCGAAAGTTAATTTACTGTACTGCAAACTGCTCCAAGCTTTAACCACTTCTGGACTGGAAGATTTCCCCCTTAATGACCAGGCCATATTTTGCAATTCGGCACTGCTTTACTTTAACCTCCCTGGCGGTTTGATTATGTCAGGAATTATGTACCAAAAGCGGTACAATTTTTTGATATTTATAATTTATAATATATATATATATATATATATATTATAAAATATAAATATATTATAAAATATAAATATTATATTAATAATAAATATATTATAAAATATATTATAATATATATATAATATATATTAATAACACAATTTATAATTTACAATTTATAATATTTGATATTTTACTGATACTAAGGTGATACAGTGTAATCCTCTCAGATTACATTGTATCACCTCCTTTTTATGTGTTTGTGTTTGTGCAACATTTGAATTTCCCTCCCAGTTCCGCTCCCATGCACCATTGCTGCTGCAGGGAACGGAACCAGGAAGTCATCAGAGCGACGGACGGCGCGGTGGGGATCTCGGGGGCGATCACAGCAATGGGAGATCATCGCTGGATCGCCAGGAGAAAGTAAGGAACCCCGCTGCAGGCTCTGCACATCTACCCCGAGCGTGACTCAGGGATACCGATCCTAGCATGAAAAAAACACCTCCAGTCACGCTCGGGGTTACCGCTAAGGGAGTTAACGGACAATTGCGCGGTCATATGACGCTGTACCCAAATAAAATTGATGTCCTTTTTTTCCCACAAATAGCTTTCTTTTGGTGGTATTTGATCACCTCTGCGATATATGTTTATTGCGCTATAAACAAAAAAAAGAGCAACAATTTTTTTTCACATTATGCTCTATATATTCCCAAAAAAAAAAAATTCAAATCAAAATTTTTCATCATTTTAGGCCAATTTGTATTCTGCTATATATTTTTGGTAAAAAAAATCCCAACAAGCGTATTTGGATTGGTTTGCGCAAAAATTATCAAGTCTACAAACTATGGTAAAGATTTGTCATTTTTATTTATTTGTTTACTAGTAATGGCGGCGATTTGCGATTTTTAGCGGGACTGCGAAATTGCGGTGGACAGATCGGACCCCTAACTGACATTTTTGGGGGTACCAGTGACATTACTACAGTAATCAGTGCTATAAATATGCACTGTTACTGTACTAATGACACTGGCAGGGAAGGGGTAACCCAGGGGTGATCAAAGGGTTAAGTGTGAGCCTAGGGGAGTGTTTTCTAACTATATGGGGGAGGGACTTGTGAAATTAACATAGAGACCTGTGATCCTGTATAGGAGGAACACAGGAGCTCTGTGATCATTTCAGAGAGAATAATGGTCTGCCGTTTACAACAGCAGACCATCGTTCTCTCCCTGTGGGGAGTGATCGCGGGTGCCCAGCGGCAATTGTGGCCGCCATCCCCGCTGCCTAGTGAGGGCCCCCAGGAGAGCTCCCACGAACCGACGTACCCATACAAAACATCAAAATATACAAGTAAGCACTTTGTACCTACAGTACTTTTAAAGTACAAAGAGGAAGAGTTGAGCCTAAAGAGGAAGGGGTGTGGTTTACAGATGACAGGGCGGGTGGTCTGAAACAGGAAGGGGTGTGTCCTTAACAGGAAGGGGTGGGCCGTATTTAAATTAGGGGGCGCACGAGTTTAGTCTGGCCTAGGGCAGCACAAAACCTAAATACACCACTGGGAACATGGTTCTTAAGTACTCTTTTCAGCTTGGACTCATTTTACCCCCTATAAGAGCGGCTCAGATCATTCTGATCACATTACACACATTACCTTGGCTGTTCAATTGTACCCCCTCTCACTTCTTATATGCACTAATGGTACTGAATGATACATTGTACACAAGGGGTTACCCCATTTTATTTGTAATACTCTTGATTTACCCTAGTTTGTTCTCATAAGGATTTGTTTACATTTCTTGTTTTGTTACTTACTTTAAGCCCCCGTTCACACTGGGGCGACCTGTCAGGCGACCTGGTCGCCTGACAGGTCGCCGTAGGTCGCCTGCCATAGAGAAGCTGTGGACCCGTTTTAATAGGAGTGACACAAGTCGTTCCAACTTAGAAAAAGGGTCCGGAGCTTCTTTGGGGCGACCCGGAGCGACCTGCATAGACTTCAATGTTATGAAGTCCGTGCCGGCCGCTCCGTGGTCGCGGTGCGAGCAGCGCGCCGCGACTTATGAGGTCGCCCCGGCAAGTCGGATCGCCCCAGTGTGAACGGGGCCTAAAAAACACTAATAAAATGTTGTGAAACTAAAACGTGAATAACATTCTGTACAGTGTTCAGCTGGGATATATTTCAGCCTGTTATTGATTATGCACCTGTGCCTCCTCGGCATAATAAAATGCTGGGGTATGACACATGTGGGCCGAATGATGGCTACAGAGGGGGTCGCACTTTGCCAGGAGGCCATCATATGACGTCCTTCTATGCTTGCACTGCCTACGCACCCCCTTGGGCGCGCATCGGCAGTGATCTGTGATTGCTACGTCCTTCAGATACAGCTGATCACAGCTTGTGGTAGAGAGCCAATCATGGCGGCTCTTTACCACGTGATCAGCTGTGTTCAATCACAGCTGATCACATTGCAAACAGGATTTGCCCGTTATCAGCAATCCTCTCCTCACGCTGACAGTGTGGGAGGAGAGGAGAGCCAATAACCGGCAAATCCACATGGGACATCTACACTAATAATAAGGGCACTGAGCATCAGTGTGATGATGATCAATTCAGCCCCAACAGTGCCCACCAGTGCTGCCAATCAGTGCCCAACAGTGCTGCCAATCAGTGCCCACCAGTGCCACCTATCTGTGCTGCCTATCGGTGCCCATCAATGCCGTGCACAAGCTGGACTATCTGGATCTGACTCTGGACTCAGCCTTAGCCAGAGTGCTCCTTCCTCTGGACAACCTCATAGATTACAGGCAGCAATTCATCTCCTGCTGTTCAGCAGATGGCAATCCCTCAGGACTTGCATGCAGGTGCTGGCCCTGATTGTGTCTACCTTCGAGGCGGCTCTGTTTGCACAGTTTCATATGAGGGCTCTGCAAGGGAGATTTTGGCCAAATGGGACAAGGATCCACAGTCTCTGGTTCCTCCCCTTGTATTGGACAATGGTCACCATGAATGCCAGCCTATCCAGTTGGGGAGGCGTCCTCGGCAAATATTCTGCTCAGGGGATCTGGACACTGGAAGAGTCTAGACTACTGATCAATGTCTTGGAACTCCGAGAGATCAGACTGTGCCTGGAACATTGGATGTATCATCTTCAGGGATGTCCAGTGCGTATTTAATCAGACAATGCCACGGCCGTGGCTTATGTCAGTCACCAGGGGGGCACAAGAAGTGTCCTGGAGGCCCTGGAGGTAACCATCACTCTAAGGTGGGCAGAACGGTTTGTTCCAGCACTCTCCACCATATACATTCTTGGGGTGGAAAACTTGCAGGTGAATTACCTCAGTCAGCAGGCGTTGGACCAAGGGGAGTGGTCCCTTTATCCAGGGGGGGGGGGGTTTCATCAGTTGTGTCTCTGGTGGGGCATCCCCAAGGTGGATCTGTTGGCTTCCCAGCTCAATAGAAAGGTGCAGAGGTTTGTGGCTTTGTCACAGGATCCTCTGGCGGATGCCACAGATGCGCTGGTGGCCCAGTAGAGTCAGTGTCATCTGTTTTTCGCCTTCCCTTCTTTTAAGCTTCTGCCAAGACATCTATGCAGGATTGAGGCAGAAGGGATTCCAGTCATCTTAGTGACTCTGGACTAGTCTCACCAGGCTTGGTACGCTGATCTGGTGCGGAGGTCACCGACGTTCTATGCAAGCTTCCTCTCAAGGAGGATCTGCTGTCCCAAGGACAACTCTCCCGTCCTGCTTTACAGTCACGAGTCAGTGTTTCCAACGCTGTTAAAAGCTAAGAAACCTACTTCCAGGAAGATCTACCATAGTAAGTGGAAGACGTACATTGCGTGGTGTGAATCTCTTGGGGTTCATCCTCGCTCTTGTTCAGTGGCACAGATCTTGACCTTCCTTCAATGGGGAGGGGGGGGGGGGTTGAGCAGAAACTGGCCTTGAGTACTATCAAGGGTCAGGTGTCGACATTAGCGATCCTATTTCTACGGTCTTTGGCCACATACTCCCTGGTGCGTATTTTTCTTCAGGGAGTTAGGCACTTGCCACCTCCGGTGCGGCCTCTGTTACCACCTTGGGACCTCAATTTGGTGCTCTCAGTCCTCCAGAAGCCCCTTTTTGAGAATCTTTGGTAGATTCCCCTGCTTACACTGTCACAGAAGGTGGCACGCAGGGTGTCAGAATTGGTGGCGTTAACCTGTCATTCACCTTACTTAGCGGTTCACAGATAAGGTAGTTCTTTGCCCCTGTACATCGTTCATTCCAAAGGTTGTCTCTGATTTTCATTTGAATGAAGACATTGTGTTGCCTTCCCTATGTCCCAGGCCAAAACATCCAAAGGAAATTGCCTTGCATGCCTTGGATGTGGTCCGGGCAATTAGGGTGTACCTGGCAGTTATGGGGTCTTTTAGGAAGTAAGACTCACTATTTGTGCTCATAAATGGGCCTCGGTAAGGGTTGTCCACTTCCTCTGCGACCATTTCCAGATGGATCAGACAGACGGTGATTCAAGCCTATTCCATCAGGGGTCGGGTTCCTCCTTCCCCTGTCAAGGCACACTCTACTCGGGCACTTAGTGCCTCTTGGGCCTTCTGTCTTCAGGTGTTAGTGATGCAGGTTTGAAATGCAGCCACCTGGTCGTTGGTGCAGAGAAAAGTATACCCCCTGGGACTGCCCATAGGTGTAGACAGACTTTTTTTTCTGCCTAGTGTCCTACTCATGTAGGGGGCAATATAACCCAATGGTTATGAAGATCAGGAGCTGTGTGAAATGGATTTTACGGTAAGTCAAAAATCCCATTATTTACAAAATTTTATAACAGAAACGTTTTCTTTTTCAAAATTTTCGGTCTGTTTTTGTTTATTTAGCAAAAAATAAAAACCCCAGTGGTGAATAAATACCACCAAAAGAAAGCCCTATCTGTCTCAAAAATGATAAAAATTTTGTTTGGATACAGCATTGCATGACTGCGTAATTGTCATTCAAAGTGCGACAACACTGAAAGCTGAAAATCGGCCTGGGCAGGAAGGGGGGTGAAAGTGCCCAGTTGGCAAGTGGTTAAAATTGTAAAAAGAGGTTGTTTTTGTTTATTTAGCAAAAAATAAAAACCCCAGTGGTGAATAAATACCACCAAAAGAAAGCCCTATCAGTCTCAAAATTGATAAAAATTTTGTTTGGATACAGCATTGCATGACTGCGTAATTGTCATTCAAAGTGCGACAACACTGAAAGCTGAAAATCGGCCTGGGCAGGAAGGGGGGTGAAAGTGCCCAGTTGGCAAGTGGTTAAAATTGTAAAAAGAGGTTGGAAGTGAAAAAAAGATATGGGAGGTGTGACGGTACTAACCGTCACTATGAGTGAAAGACAGATAAGTAATGGTTTGGATTACTTCAATATTTGTCAGCAAAATCTTCATATAGAAATATGAAGATTTAATACCACCTTACACAGTGTATTCCATGCTTGGCTGTGAGAGAGACACAAAGACTGTCATTCGCAGACTTCCCTATTGTTTGTGTATTGGGAGGGAATGTGTATTGTGTTAAAGTTTACCTGTCTGTTCCATTGTTAATGACCTCACATTGTTCTATCCAGATGGCTAGATAATTAGTTTAGTTCCTGTATACACTTTTATCTGCATATGCTACTGTAATCAACCAGAGGGGAGGGATTGTGTACACTGTATGAGATTGTAAAACTCTGTTCCTATTGGATTGTGAATGTCACGTCCAGTTTTCAACAAGGTCCACCTGGGTGGTAACCTTGTGGGTGAAAACTGTATATAAATCTGTTTCTTGATCAATAAAGTTGTTCTAAAGTTACTTCACCCTCAATCTAGAGTCCTGTCTTTTATTGAGGGAATATGCTACAAGGGATTGCTATGGTCTTCCATACTCCCTTAAATAATCACTAAGCTCTTGTAAGAGCTTGTGTAAGAGCTTATTCTGCTGCACTCTCTGGGGAAAGAGGTTCACCCATGGGAACCTGGAGCCTTATCGAGGGTCCAGGGTTGGTAGGAGACGGTGAGACCCTAACCAAGCTGCAGCGTTTTGTGGGGTCTGAAGTGGTTACGGTGTCTGGTGGAGTGCTTGGAGCCCTCGGGAAGCACTAGGTGCATCTGTCAATGGAGGTACCCGGTCAGGGTGCTGGCTGATCCGTTACAGGAGGTAGGGAGGGGAGAGTAGTATGGAGAAGAGAAGGGGAGTATATTAGCGAAAGAAGGAAACTATTACCAGATATGTGAAGATAATGTACAGTATAGAAGAGGAGAAAATAATTTTGGAAGCAAAGTAGGAAGAAAGGAACATCGTTGGCTTTTTGATTCAAAGTCTAGTCTTCAAATACAGTAAAGGCCCTCAAATATATTATAGCTTGTTATAAAACAGCAAGGTTATACAGTAGATGTAAAATGATAACCTTTTGTTAAAAACATGGGTTAAATAAAATGATCTGGTTGCTATGAACAGTATCACCAGTCTGTTGTAGAGGACACATTTTCTGGACACAATTGCCTTCCCTTGACACATTCTGATAGCTGACAAGGCTCCAGAAATACTATATTAATTGCAGAGCTAAGAGCTTTTAAAACACTCTTAACAGAGATCCATATTTTAGTGCAGTGTGCTTTCTGAGAGATGGATACGACAGGCAAAGGCAAGGTTAATAATGCGAAACAATGATCTCAGAGCTTCTGTTTATCTCAGCTCCTCCAGCTGCCTCATATGGTAGTCACAGAGGGCAAGACCCTTTCCTTTTTATAATTCGTTAACTGGAGTGCTGACTAGATGTGCATCTAGAGATAAAAACATTCCCACACATGTCTTCATAATATTCACAATTAAATTTGAAGGTTAGTTTAGCATTATTCTAGGTTTGTATATTCATTTTGCAGGAAATTAATCCTAACATAACTTCAGCAGAACCTTTTTATGTTAGTTTTGAAAAGAGTGAGACCGTTATTATAATCATTATTATTATTATTATTATTTGTTTTGCTGTGTCTCTGTTTAAGAGATTTATCCTTACCTCCTAGTCCTGGTGGCCAATTATCATAGGGGAAGCGAGAAAAAATATTACCAATGGGGAAGCAGACAGCAGTACAAATCTTAAAGAGGTTCAATGCCTTCACCTATCTTAAAAAAAGAAAAATGGTTTGTCCAGAGATCCACTTTTAAAGAATACATGCTATTGGTAATAATGCTTTTGGCCTGGGCTTCAATCTGTCAGTTTATTTCCACAGTCACCAGTTCTATTTATATTAGAGTCTCTGGGGATGTTTGTCTAAAGGCAAATAGGCTGTTTTAAGGGAAGCTGCACTTGGTAAAGGAATTTGCCCCAGAGCATAGTGAAGGCGGTGGTTTTACATTGAAAGGAATATTCAATCATATGCAAGGAAAATGAAAAAAAAAAAAAAACTGAATTTTTGCTTGCTCATGGTCGAATGATGGAAATCAGCAGAGCTTTGCTTCATTCACTAAGCTCTGGGGAAAATGCAACTTCCTTTGCAAAGTGAAAAGCCTATTTTCCTTTAGTAAATCAACCCCCTCTGCATCCAGATTCTGGGCTTTTTTGTCACTCTGTAGTGCCCGCCTGCTACAGATTCCCTCTGTGTAGATCATCGTAAATAAAGAGACCTCCAGCTTCCAGCAAAGCCTATACACTGAAGGCAATACATCTGCCAATGCCCTGAATAGCAAGGTAAAGGGCTGAGATACATACCAGGAAACTACAGGCCAGCCAGCCTTTCATCAATGTAAACTATTGGGAGGGATGGTGAGAGTCCATATCCAAAAATCTGCTTATGAAAATAGTATTATTAGTAGTAACCAGCATGGGTTTATAAATCATTCTTGCCAGACCAACCTGGTAGAACTATAAGCAAAACTTTTTTTTTCATTTTGGATAGAGCAAGGGAGGGTTATAACTCCTGTCAGATGTTTTTTCCCCCATCTGTGTCCCATTAGGGAGATGTATCTTCACTTAATGTTCCATAGGCAAACAGTAAGTGAAAAGAAAACCCTGCAAAGCATTGGAATCCCTTGGGTCCCAATTTGAATATTTCCCCACTATTACTTTTCTGATAACAACCCGAAATGTGTGATTTTCTTTTACTTTTAATTAGCATAATAAAAGAGGAAAAAAATAGAGAGGCTGACTCTCCTTAACAGGGACACAAAGCAATAAAAACTGAAAGGTGTTCTAATACATCTCCACTCTATCCAAATCTGAAAAAAAAGTATTTCCTTTAGTTATATTTTAACATTTTGTGAGGAAGTGAGCTGTAATCTGGATAGAGGAAGGCCTGTGCATGTAGTGTATTTAGAGTTCGCCAAAGCATTTGACAGGGTACATCATAAATGCTTGATTTATAAATTGAGGTCTGTTGACATCAATGATATTTTTACCTGATTCATCAAATCCTTAGGCTATTGGCTAGTCTTTTTTTTTTATTTTTTTTTTTAGACCCTTCCTCTAGCCTCATATAATACTGACTAGCAGTTTATTATTTTGATAAAATAGTGGCAGCATGCCCTATAATGTTGTTTCTATGCTTACATATTATCATCATTGTATTTTCAATAAACAAAGCAAAAAAGAACAAAAAAGTATTGGTGACTGGCAGAGTGCAGTGACCCATCTTAATTTTCTTATTGTTCTTAACTGTTTAAGCGCTCTTAATGATGATCTTTTAAATGTAGTAATAAACCCAGACTGTCTGACAGATGAAGACAGTTGCCAGCTGATTTTGGTAATCATGCAGATGATAATGCAAATAGCTACATCATTAATTTATACTCCAGAAGATAAGTTAATTGTAAAAATATTTATTTCCACCCACTTGATATTTTCATGGAAATTGAGTCATGTTTGTTTCTTAACCTTAAAGTATATTTCCACTTCTGCACCAAAAATTAGGATGACACCTATTGTATATTTGTTCTATATTTTTTATACATTTTTAAAAAAAAATGCTGCTTTATTTTTACTTGCTGTTTACTTGCTTCTATTTATTGTTAAGGAAGGGGCTGTAGAGTTGTGTTTATCATAGTTAAAGTAGAACTATAGGCAAAACTTTTTTTCCATTTTGGATAGAGTAAGGGAGGGTTATAACTTGGTATAGACCGATTATCAGCAAGGCAGATATATCGGGGCTGATATGCACTTACCCCGATATATCGGTATCGGCCCCGGAACTGGCCGATATTGCCGCCTCCCTAGCCTTGGACAGCCTCGCCTAGAGTCAGAACTAGTCTCGCGGGAGTGTATCACAGCCATACACCCACCCACAGCAGCCCGATGCCAGCCAGCCACCCACATCCACAGGCCCTGTACCAGCCAGCCACAGGCAATGTACCAGCGAGCCACTCACAGGCCCTGTACCAGCCAGCCAGCCACCCACAGGCCCTCTACCAGTCAGCCACGCACAGCCCCTGTGCCAGCCACCCACCCACCACAGGGTGCCAGCCAGCCACCCACCACAGGGTGCCAGACAGCCAGCCACCCACAGACAAGGTGCCAGACAGCCAGCAAACTAACAGACAGGGTGCCAGACAGCCAGCCACCCACAGGCCCTGTACCAGCCAGCCACAGGTACTGTACCAGCCAGCCGACCACAGTTCCTGTACCAGCCAGCCACCAACAGCCCCTGTGCCAGCCACCCACCTACCACAGGGTGCCAGCCAGCCAGCCAGCCACCCCCCACAGGGTGCCAGCCAGCCAGCCACCCGCCACAGGGTGCCAGCCAGCCATCCACCACAGGGGGCCATCCAGCCAGCCACCCACCCACAACAGGGTGCCAGCAAGCCAGCCACCCACCCACCACGGGGTGCCAGGCAGCCAGCCACCCACCAAAGGGTGCCAGCAAGCCAGCCATTAAGCAAAAATTAACATGTTCAGTACCAGATTTGTGTAAAAAATTGTCTTATTTTTCAAAACTTTAAATGTACAAAATATCGGCCCATATTGGCCGATACCGATACGTTGTGACTAGGGTTGAGCGAACACGGACTGTATTATTCATGTTCGTACCGAATAATTGGATTTTTGTTACCCGAACAGGGACCCGAAAACTTTACTGTATATTCGGGTAAAAATCCGTGTTCGGTCGTTTTATTTCCGGGTTTTGTATGCATTGGCGCTCTTTTCATGGCGGGCTTTCAACAGCCAATCAACAAGCGTTTAACTGGTGTGCCTTAAGCCATCCCAGACATGCCTACAAATGTATTAGTAGCTGTGATTGGCCATCTGAAGCATGTGACCAAGTCTTTAAGTTCGAGACCGAGCACCGCTGCGTCATTCTGCTGTGTAGTTCAGGGACAGAGCACACATCATACGTGCTGGCTGCTGATTAGGGACAGACAGGCAAAACTCATTTGTGTCCGCATAGAATTGAGGGACAGGTCGGAGTGTGTTAGGCAGGGCGAGTTGTAGGGCATTTTAGGGAGAGGCTTCTAATTTTTAGGGTCAGTTTTCTACAATTGATTTTGCAGTGACCGATCTTATCAATCCTTTTAGGGAGAGGCTGCTGATTTTTAGGGTCAGACAGTGTGTTCTACAATCGATATTGCTGTGTGGGGTGGGGTTTGCAGTGACCGATCTTATCAATCCTTTTAGGGAGAGGCTGCTGATTTTTAGGGTCAGACAGTGTGTTCTACAATCGATATTGCTGTGTGGGGGGGGGTTTGCAGTGACCGATCTTATCAATCCTTTTAGGGAGAGGCTGCTGATTTTTAGGGTCAGACAGTGTGTTCTACAATCAATATTGCTGTGTGGGGGGGGGGGTTTGCAGTGACCGATCTTATCAATCCTTTTAGGGAGAGGCTGCTGATTTTTAGGGTCAGACAGTGTGTTCTACAATCGATATTGCTGTGTGGGGGGGGGGGGTTTGCAGTGACCGATCTTATCAATCCATTTAGGGAGAGGCTGGAGATAGGCAGGTGTCAGTGGTCCACATCGATTTTGCTGTGTGTGGGGTGCAGTGAACACAATCTTTTTTGCCCACTGAGGAGGAGGGAGAAAAGTCTTTTTCTATCAGTCACTGTGTGCAGCGTTTTTCCTTCAGCTGTGCTGTGCTGTGCTGACTCTGATCATACACTGCTGTGTTCAGTGTTCACATGTGCTATTATTGAGTGGTTTCAAAAATCATACACTTTTTTCTATTCCACTATTCAATATACAGCCTTGGGTTAAAAAAATTAAATTGTGGCCTGCAGCAGAGCTGAATGATATAAGACACTGCTGTTCACATGTGCTATTGATAAATCACACCAATGTTATATCATATTTTCTATTCCGCTATTCAATAAAAAACTTTGGGTATAAACAATTAAATTGCAGGATAGTCTGTGTTGGTACGTGTGAGATACACCTTTCCAATTTTTGGGGTTCATCTCATACTTCTGAAGATTTGAGGGTGCTCCCTGTTCCAAACTCCTCCTACTCCTCATCCTGCCTTTTAGGGGTACAAAAAATAGTAATTGGGGCCTAGTGTGGTTCTGTACGTGTGAGATACATACACTTTTTTTGATAATATTTTCTATTCCGCTATTCAATAAAAACCTTTGGGTATAAACAATTAAATTGCAGGATAGTCTGTGTTGGTACGTGTGAGATACACCTTTCCAATTTTTGGGGTTCATCTCATACTTCTGAAGATTTGAGGGTGCTGCCTGTTCCAAACTCCTCCTACTCCTCATCCTGCCTTTTAGGGGTACAAAAAATAGTAATTGGGGCCTAGTGTGGTTCTGTACGTGTGAGATACATACACTTTTTTTGATCATATTTTCTATTCCGCTATTCAATAAAAACCTTTGGGTATAAACAATTAAATTGCGGGATAGTCTGTGTTGGTACGTGTGAGATACACCTTTCCAATTTTTGGGGTTCATCTCATACTTTTGAAGATTTGAAGGTGCTGCCTGTTCCAAACTCCTCCTACTCCTCATCCTGCCTTTTAGGGGTACAAAAAATAGTAATTGGGGCCTAGTGTGGTTCTGTACGTGTGAGATACATACACTTTTTTTGATAATATTTTCTATTCCGCTATTCAATAAAAACCTTTGGGTATAAACAATTAAATTGCGGGATAGTCTTTGTTGGTACGTGTGAGATACACCTTTCCAATTTATGGGGTTCATCTCATACTTCTGAAGATTTGAGGGTGCTGCCTGTTCCGTACTCCTCCTACTCCTCATCCTGCCTTTAGGGGTACAAAAAATAGTAATTGTGGCCTAGTCAGGTTTTGTACGTGTGAGATACATACACCTTTTTTTGATAATATTTTCTATTCCGCTATTTAATCTACACCTTTGGGTAAAAACAATTAAATTGCTGGATAGTCTGTGTCGGTACGTGTGAGATACATACACCTTTTGATATCATATTTTCTATTCCGCTATTTAATCAAAACCTTTGGGTATAAACAATTAAATTGCGGGATAGTCTGTGTCGGTACGTGTGAGATACACCTTTCCAATTTTTGGGGCGCATCTCATACTGCCGAGGATTTGAGGGTGCTTCAGTCTGCCTCCTGCCTGTTCCGAACTCCTCCTACTCCTCATCCTGCCTTTAGGGGTACAAAAAATAGTAATTGGGGCCTAGTGTGGTTCTGTACGTGTGAGATACATACACTTATTTTGATAATATTTTCTATTCCGCTATTCAATAAAAACCTTTGGGTATAAACAATTAAATTGCGGGATAGTCTGTGTCGGTACGTGTGAGATACACCTTTCCAATTTATGGGGTTCATCTCATACTTCTGAAGATTTGAGGGTGCTGCCTGTTCCGTACTCCTCCTACTCCTCATCCTGCCTTTAGGGGTACAAAAAATAGTAATTGTGGCCTAGTCAGGTTCTGTACGTGTGAGATACATACACCTTTTTTGATAATATTTTCTATTCCGCTATTTAATCTACACCTTTGGGTAAAAACAATTAAATTGCGGGATAGTCTGTGTCGGTACGTGTGAGATACATACACCTTTTGATATCATATTTTCTATTCCGCTATTTAATCAAAACCTTTGGGTATAAACAATTAAATTGCGGGATAGTCTGTGTTGGTACGTGTGAGATACACCTTTCCAATTTTTGGGGCGCATCTCATACTGCCGAGGATTTGAGGGTGCTTCAGTCTGCCTCCTGCCTGTTCCGAACTCCTCCTACTCCTCATCCTGCCTTTAGGGGTACAAAAAATAGTAATTGGGGCCTAGTTTGTGTTTGTACGTGTGAGATACACCGTTTTGTAAAATTTGTCCTATTCCGCTATTCAATATACACCCTTTTGGAGTGTAAAAAATTAAATTACGGCATAGTCTGTATCGGTACGTGTGAGATACACCTTTTAAATTGGTTTGGCGCATCTCCTTCCACCGCCAAGGATTGCAGGGCGCTTCAGTTTGCCTCCTGTTCCCAACTCCTCCTACTCCTCTTCCTCATCCTGCCTTTAGGGTACAAAAAATTGTAATCGGGGCCTAGTCTGTGTTTGTACGCGCAAGATACACCGTATTATGAAATTTTTCCTATTCCGCTATTCAATATACACCCTTTTGGAGTGTAAAAAATTAAATTACGGCATAGTCTGTATCGATACGTGTGAGATACACCTTTTAAATTTGTTTGGCGCATCTCCTTCCACCGCCAAGGATTGCAGGGCGCTTCAGTTTGCCTCCTGTTCCCAAATCCTCCTACTCCTCTTCCTCATCCTCCCTTTAGGGTACAAAAAATTTTAATCGGGGCCTAGTCTGTGTTTGTACGTGTGAGATACACTGTTTTTTATCCTATTCCGCTATTCAATATACACCCTTTTGGGGTAAAAAACATTAAATTGCGGCATAGTTTGCATATTTGACTGTGAGATACACCCGTGCGATACTGTTGTTGTTTTGTTCCGCTATTCAATAAACACCTTTCTAGGGCAAGATCTTAAATTACAGAAATATGAGGAGACCGTCAAATAGGGGCCGTGGCCTGGGTCGTGGTGCTGCTGGTAGAGCTCCTGTTGCAAGGAGAGGACGTGGTCGATCTGTGCCAGCTACACGCACAAGTGAAACACCTTCCTCAAGTGTTAGTAGGCGACAGAACCTGCATCAGTATTTGGTAGGGCATCATACGCCTCTAGAAGTGATGATGCCAGAACACGTAGAGGCGATAGTAGATTGGTTTGCTGCTGACCGTGCCTCCAGTTCCTTCACATTGTCTCCCACCCACTCTACTGCAGAAAGGTCAGAGTTGACACCTGCAGCCGATGTCCAACCGTCTTTCACCTCACCCCCTTGCAAATCAGGCAAGCAGTCTGAGCCCCAAGCCATACAGCAGTCTCTTCTTCTTTTTGAGGACTCTGTCAGCAGGGTTTCCCAGGGCCATCCACCTAGCCCTGCCCCAAAAGTGGAAGAGATTGAGTGCAGCGATTCCCAACCACTTATTTCTCAAGATGAGTACATGCAAGGACCATCGCAGCACGTCTCCGATGATGACGAAACGCAGGTGCCAACTGCTGCGGCACTCAGAATTGTGGAGACCGACAAGGAGGGCAGGGGTGAAGACTGGGTGGAAGATGATGTGGAGGACGATGAGGTCCTCGACCCCACATGGAATGAAGGTCATGCAGGTGACCTGAGGAAGAGGCGGTGGTCGCACAGAGCCACCAGCACAGCAGAAGAGGGAGCAGGGTGCAGAAGCGGAGCGGCCGTGCCCTAGACACTGCGCCTGCTACTGCCCAACGCAGCAAGGGAACGAGCGCACCAAAGCCAGCTCAAAGGAGTTCTCTAGCGTGGAAGTTCTTTAGAAAATGTGCTGATGACAGGACACGAGTGGTTTGCACCCTGTGCAATCAGAGCCTGAAGCGAGGCATAAACCTTCTCAACCTGAGCACAACCTGCATGATCAGGCATCTAAGTGTAAAGCACGAGCTGCAGTGGAGTAGACACCTTCAAAACCAAGAAACGTCTCTGGCTCATCCTGCTTCCTCTTCTGCTGCAGTCTCGGCCGCTCCAGCCACATCTGTCTGGTGGAGACGCACAGTTTTAAAAACCTTATGTCGGTGGCTGTCCCACAGTACGTCGTGCCCAGCCGCCACTACTTTTCCAGGCAAGCCATCCCTTCCCTGCACAACCAAGTGGGGGAAAAAATCAGGTGTGCACTGCGCAACGCCATCTGTGCCAAGGTCCACCTAACTACCGATACGTGGACCAGTAAGCACGGTCAGGGGCGTTATATCTCCCTAACGGCACACTGGGTAAATGCAGTGGCGGATGGGCCTGAGGCGGATAGCAATTCGGCGCATGTCCTTCCACCACCGAGGATTGCAGGGCGCTTCAGTTTGCCTCCTGTTCCTAACTCCTCCTACTCCGCTTCCTCATCCTCTACCGCCTCCTCATCCGGACAGCGTAACACCTTCACCACCAACTTCAGCACGGCCAGGGGTAAACGACAGCAGGCAGTTTTAAAACTTGCCTGTTTGGGGGAAAAACCACACACCGCGCAGGAGTTGTGGAGGAGCATGGAACAGCAGATAAATGAGTGGTTGCTGCCAGCGAGCCTCAAGCCCGGCCTGGTGGTGTGCGATAACGGGCAAAATCTCATAGCAGCTCTGGGCCTAGCCGGTTTGACGCACATCCCTTGCCTGGCGCATGTGCTGAATTTTACGGTGCAGAGGTTCCTTAAAAACTACCCCGATATGTCAGATCTGCTGCAGAAAGTGCGGGCCGTCTGTGCGCACTTTCGGCGTTCTCACCCTGCTGCTGCTCGCCTGTCAGCGCTGCAGCGTAACTTCGGCCTTCCCGCTCACTGCCTCATATGTGACGTGCCCACAAGGTGGAACTCCCCCTTGCACATGCTGGAAAGACTGTGCGAGCAGCAGCAGGCCATAGTTGAGTCTCAGCTGCAGCACGCATGCGTGAGTCGCTCTGTGGAACAGCACCACTTCACCACCAATAACTGGGCCTCCATGCGAGACCTGTGTGCCTTGTTGCACTGTTTTGAGTACTCCACCAACATGGCCAGTGCCGATGACGCCGTTCTCAGCTTAACTATCCCACTTCTATGCCTCCTTCAAAAAACAATTCGGGCGATGATGGAAGAGGATGTGGCACAGGATGAGGAGGAGGAGGATGAAGAGGTAACATTTCCAAGGCTTTCAGGGCAGTCATTAACAAAGGGCTCCGAGGGTGGGTTCCTGCACACACAAACGCCAGGGACACAATTGTCCAGCAGGGGCACAGTTCTGGAGGATGAGGAGGAGGAGCTGGAGGAGGAGATGAAACCATGTTCACAGCAGGGTGGCACCCAGGCCAGCTCATGGCCATCACTGGTGCGTGGCTGGGGGGATACAGAGGACACGGACGATACACCTCCCACAGAGGACAGCCTTTCGTTGCCTCTGGGCAGCCTGGCACACATGAGCGATTACATGCTGCAGTGTCTCCACAACAACCGCCGAGTTGCCCACATTCTAACTTGTGCTGATTACTGGGTGGCCACGCTGCTGGATCCCCGTTACAAGGACAACGTACCGTCCTTAATTCACTCACTGGAGCGCGATCGCAAGGTGCGCGAGTACAAGCGCACGCTGGTAGACGCGATGCTTCTGGCATTCCCACCTGACAGCGGGGCCACAGTGGAAGCATAAGGCAGAGGAGGAGGAGGAGGAGGAGTAGGAGGAGGAGGAAGAGGTCGCCAACGCAACCAGGGCACCGCCAGCACCTCAGAAGGCAGGGTTAGCATGGCCGAAATGTGGAAAAGCTTTGTCAGCACGCCACAACAAACAGCAGCACCAGCAGCTCATATGGAACGTCTTAGCAGGAGGCAGCATTTTACCAACATGGTGGAGCAGTATGTGTGCACACGCCTACATGTAGTGAATGACGGGTCTGCCCCCTTCAACTTCTGGGTCTCCAAATTGGGCACATGGCCTGAGCTTGCCCTTTACACCTTGGAGGTGCTGGCGTGCCCTGCAGCCAGTGTATTATCTGAACGGGTATTTAGCACGGCTGGGGGCTTTATCAAAGACAAGCGCAGCCACCTGTCCAGAGACAATGTGGACAAGCTCACGTTCATTAAAATTAACCAGGCATGGATCCCACGGGACTTTTCCGTACCTTGTGCAGAATAGCGATGGATACCGACCTTACCCAGCCATTGTTTCATTTTTGCTCTTTCTCACTCTTTTGGGGTGTACCCTCATTTAAAATTTCTGAAAAGAAGCAGTGTTGGCTACCTCGTCCTCCTCCTCCACCGCCGCTTCCACCTACACCGCCCATAGGTGTGCGCAGCCTATTGCATTAGGGTGTGCACCCCAAAGTTTAAATACACATGCATGTGTTTGCCTACATGTACATGGCCCCGATACATTACTCTCCCTGCTGGCAAAGAGAAATAGAGCAGAGCAGGTCCGAGGGAGATCTTTCCCATCTCCTCACTGGCAAACAGAGCGATAATGCTATGTGCCCTAGGTGATTAGGGTGTGCCCAGGTACACCCGGCACACCCTATGCGCACGCCTATGACACCGCCACATCCACCACCACCTCAACCTCCCTCCTACTCCATATGGGCCTCGTCCTTCAGAGATGAAGAACATTGTTTTATTTTTCTGTTTTTTTTTTTTTTGTTGTTTTAAGTTATTTCCCTATCCACATTTGTTTGCAGAGCACTCGCCATGGTCTTAACTACGTTTTGCTGCCATTTGCAGCACTCTAGCCCTTTCCATTGGTGTTTTAGAGCCATTTTAGTGCCTGAAAGTTCAGGTCCCCATTGACTTCAATGGGGTTCGGTGTCCGGGAAAAGTTCGGCAAAAGTCCGGGACACGGACCCGGACTTTTTTTTAAAGTTCGGCCGAACCCGCCGAACACGGACATCCAGGTGTCCGCTCAACTCTAGTTGTGACCAAAATATCGGTATCGGTATCGGCCCTGAAAAAACCATATCGGTCTATCCCAAGTTATAACCCCCTGTCAGATTTTTTTTTGGGCCATCTGTGTGTCATTGGGGAGATTTACCTTCACTTCCTGTCTCTTAGCCAAACAGAAAGTGAGAGGAAATCTCTGCAAATTAAGGGAATTCCTTGGGGACCCAAGTGTTGAGTGTCCTCATTAGAAGATTTCCTCTCTTTCAGGACATATAGATAGCAATAAAAACTGATACGTGTTCTAATACCTCTCCACTCTAGCCAAAACTAAAAAAAAAAAAGGTTTGCCTTTAGTTATACTTTAGCCATGTCTGTACTGTGCTGGCAGATCTCATTATCAGTAGTAAATGAAATGAGCACACAGATCTCAAGGCTTGAGTGGTCCACTGTATGTTAATACACTTAAAAAACTATCCCTTAGTTCGTCCTATAATCGCACATAGGAACATTATTCTAAACACTAGAAGCTGCCTATAGAGTCCTATGTATATATACCTGTTAATAGAAAGATAAATATTTTTGAAAAAAATATTTATATGTATGCTGTGTGAATAGGAACACAGAACAAACATACAATAGAGGATTCTCAAATTTGATTGCAACAGTGGAAATAGACTATAAGGTAAACTACACTTTTGTAGAAAAAAATATAGTAAATTTTAAAAAAATAATGTATTATATACACGCTAAACAAACCATGTTGTCATTTATTGTTATTAAAAAATTACCTTTCCTTTTCACTCTGCAGCTCTGTAATTTTCTGTAAAGTTCAATGCAATATGGCAACCTAAATGTGTTTTGTAATTGCATGCTTTGTATGACTGGCTCATTAAGACTTGAAATCAAATTTTAGGCATTTTAGGCATCTTCTGCATTAGGAATTTCAGTTTCAATAAGATACTCCCTAAGGGTAAATCATTTCTAAAGGTATGCAGACACTGCAACTTTCCTCAGTAGAACACAGAAATAATAATGAATAACTTCCATACTTCCAGTATGGTAAAGCAAATATTTCTTCACAGCAGCAAAAGGTAGGAATCTAGTACACATTGTTAAAAGTCTTGCAATGTATATTGATCACCCAGAGGGGATTTTCTTTCCTCAAGTAGAGGTACTCTTTAAAGTGTATGGAAATGCATTTTTCTTTCATTTTGAATAAAATGGGGACATTTGCCACCAAGACAGTAAGAGAGGAAAAGTCCTTGCTGTCACCAGAGCAAAAGATGAGAAAAAAATCTTCCAGTGGGTAAATCTGTTCAAGTGCAACTACCTAAAAAGGAACATTTCCCAATTTTTTCTCCCACCTCTTCTTCAGGAGAGGAAGCATAGAAAAATCTCCCGAAGGGAACACAGACATCAATATATAAACTAACAAGGATTTTAAAGTTCACCTTTTGAAAAACAAATGTCATTTTCTTTGCAGTTAAAAAAATGTGCATTTATTATTTTTTTCTAAGAACCCTACAGAGGATTGCCCCCACGATCACCAGACCACAGGCCCAGTGTCTGGTTCCTGCAGACTCTCAGGACAGCTGTCTGGCCGTACCTCTAATACAGGACACCGAAAGATGCTCACCAGCTACCTCATAGTTCATTGCAGCTGATGGAAACTGTGAATTAGTGACGTGGCCATGTGAGCAGAGCCCCGCACATCTGCTCTGTTTTCAAATGATGATAGCGGGGAGAAGATCCCCCGCCCCCTGTCACATGGAGGGGGAGATCAGGGGGAGAAGGTGCAGATGCTGGAACATGTTACATGTTCCAAAGGTGAACCTAAGGCTCCTTTCAGACGTAAGTATATGGCACTGCGGATGTCAGCAGATGACACCGCTGACATCCGATTTTCCTTCCTTTACGTTTTTTACACGGATGGAAAAATGGGGTTCTGTTCCATTCGTAAAAACGGAACAGAACTGAAAGGAGGAAAATCGTATGTCAGCGGATGGTATTCCGCTGACATCCGCAGTGCCATTCACTTACATTGATGTCCGCAAATCATCCGCAAAAAAATAGGATGATTTGCGGACACACGGAGCGGCCGTGTGAAAGGACCCTATCTTTTAATACTTCCCAACTCTACTCAAAACTATATAAACAAAAGTTTTAGCATTACATACATTATACTGAGGACCTTTACTCCCCCTAAAGCACCCTGGATATATATATATATATATATATATATATATATATAGATTTATTATACACTGCTTAAAAATATTAAAGGAACACTTTTTAATCAGAGTATAGCACCCAGTATATACCACTGAGACCACTTACAAAACAGGAATGGTTTTACAGATGAAGGCCACTGACATTTATTTTCCTACTCATCTTTTCTGACTGTTTTTCACTAGTTTTGCATTTGGCTAGGGTCAGTGTCACTACTGATAGCATAAGGCGGTAAAAACAGAATGGTGTAGCGCTAAATTATGAATGACAAACACTTATACTGAATCAAAGTATGATGTTAACATATACAGTCCAAAAAATGAACACTGAAGTCCACAAAGGAAGGTGTTGGCTGAAACAGATTCCCAGGAAAGGAAAAGCTCCAAACAAATGAAGAAAGGTGAAGATCAGGTGTGCCCAGGAGTAGAAATGAATCCACCAAACAATATAGTGAGAGATGGCTCCTTACCAAATAGCTCTTGCCACTAGATTATAGGTGGCTGAACGCTCATATGAAAGAGAGATCCTCCAATGTAGTGGAATGGCCAGGCAGGAGCATAGGTCACTCTCTCCGGGGACAACCAATCATAGGTCACAGGGATATCCAGTGTATAGCCATGGAAATAAAAAGGGGAAACACTCCCATAGTGCATTACCAATGTATAACTTTAATAAATAAAAAGGGATGCACTCACATGTAAAAACTTTGTATGTCAGCGGAACAAACAATGACATGCAGCCGCAGCGTTCCTGCAGAACATTCCTCCTCGGATCATGGGTCACCCGGCAGTATGGTGGAGAGCTAACGCTGATGATCTATCCAAACACCAGGGACCAATACGAACTCTCGCGCCATCAGGATAAACCACTACATGTTTTGTGATAACTCACATCCTCTGGGGGTTGGTGCTAGGCGGCACTGTGCGAGGTCAGGGGTTTAAATAGGCTAAACCGCCATATTGGATACTGGCAGTTTGCCCATAAACCACCCGAAATGAGGAAAAACAGGAACAGAAATACTCGGGGACAATAAAAATATAAATATATAAATGCACTTCCATAAGATCACTACCTGCTGCTTAATACATCCATATGGTCACGCAAACGGGACCAGGGAGAATTAAGTAGTCATGACAACATACCAATAGATAAGCAGCAAAGATGATAGTGAAGAAGCCACAAATATTAAAAAATTGTTAAAAAGGTGAACAGATCCAAAAGAATTGATACCCTCTAAAATTAATGTGAAAACGGACCTACCTGAAGGTAAGACCCTGGAGGAATGTATAGGCAATCGGACGCTGCGACATCACAAATAATGGGACAAACATAAAAAATACATACAATAAACGACAAAAGGTATATAAATAATGAGAAAAAAAAAACGCAGAAAAAATAATAAAAACGCATAAAAAATAAAAAAAAAACGCAGAAAAAATAAATAAAAAATAATAAATCAAAATAAAAAACTACAGAAATAAATCAAGCATTATTAATAAAACAATTGATGTCCCAGTCGATGTTTAAACCAAAATGGAGCAAAAGAACGCATGTCAAAGATCCAACGGGTCTCAAGGCGAGAAATCGCCCTAACTAAATTGGTGCCGCTCCAATTAGCTGTAATCCTGTCAATGGCCAGGAAAGAGGTACCCCATGGGTCTTTGTTATGACATTTGTCAAAATGTCTCAATAGACTATGACCTTTGAACCCTCGTCTGATATTGCCAACATGTTCTGAAAGGCGAATGTGCAGTTCTCTTTTTGTCCTTCCAATGTATTGTTTAGAACACGGACACTGGATCAAATATACAACATACTTAGATCTGCACGTGATGAAAGTGTGTGTGTGTGGACTGGAACTGCATACACCTCCTAGATCTGAAGCTGTTGATCTGACAGATACTACAGCTTCTACAAGGAAAATAACCTGGAAGAGGCTGGAAGAATGAAAGATACCTGAACCCTATAGAGGTTGCACAGGCAGTCCAACTCCTCCTTGCCAGAAGGTTTGCTGTGTCTCCCAGCACAGTCTCAAGAGCATAGAGGAGATTCCAGTATACAGGCAGTTACTCTAGGAAAGCTGGACAGGACCAAAGAAGGTCCTTTTTTTTTTTTAAAACGATTTATTGAATATTTAGAAGAGTACAAAACAAACCAGTATAAACGAAGGCAAGCCAAAAAAGGGCGTATACATGTGGTGCAACATGAAAATATGGCTATACAGAGTTCCACTAAAAAGGAGATAATAATAAGGCATCTTGGAAACAGAAATTGAAGAAAAACAGCATATATAAGGTCATGCAACAAGAGACATCCCAGCTGTAACCAGAGTCTGGGGTTTTCAAGGGGGTTGGGTATTGTGGTGAGTCATTCTGGGCTCTGACACCCCCTACGGGGAACTTGCTGTGTCGGAGATCGGGGAAGGAACACCAGCTAGTGTAGGAATTCCCAGGTACGAGGGGGCCTTATTGGGAGTACTAGCAGGTATTTCAAAAGGTGGAGTTGGGACTTTTGTGAATGTTCCCAGGATGGATGTCTCAGGGCGGGGGGGGGGGGGGAGAGGGGTGGAAGCAAGAAACTACATCTCCCAGGCTGCTTTGCAAGATCCAGGAACTAGGCTCCCTCTAGTGGTAGCTGCATGGAATTTCCCAGGCTGTGACTTCCTTTTCACAAGATGAAGAAACTACATCTCCCAGGCTGCTTTGCAAGATCCAGGGTGCACGGCTGCACCGCACGGCACTATGGGGGAGGTTATTTAAAGGGGAGAGAAGCGCGCGAAGGGGGGGGCCTTTCTGCGCTGGACTCTGAGGAACCAGCGAGCGAGAGTGAAGGACTGACACTGGATATTGGGCCAGAGCCTTTTAGCCTGGAGGGACGACGTGGAACCGTCCCATCTCAAGCACGAGGCACATTCCTGGAGGTCATACTGCTGTTTGCCGAGACCGGAAGTCATCCGCCAGAAGGACCCCGCGCGGCTGGCATATAGCCAAAGGACTGAGACCGCAGTGGAAGCGCGCGAAGGAGAAACTTCTGTTGGTGAGAGGGCACATGCCCAATAACTGACTTTATCTGCTGAAGAGACAGTTTTATCTACAGATAGCGGTAGCGCAGTAGGAGGTGATAAAACCCCGGGGTTTATCACCATACTCTCTCAGGAGACTCATAGACAAACAATAAGGTCTGTAAAGGAGTCGCCAGAGGCTTATCTCTCTCGCAGAAGTTATTGCTCAGTTACGCAGACACCCTGCGGTGACAACTAACAGCTCGTTGTTTTTTTCTTTCTTGATCTTTATTCCTAATCTGGATTACAAATGAGCTCTATTCAATAACCTTGCTAGCGAAGATCAACAAGAAAGAAGAGAACTCTGGGGGAGGGACTCAGATAGGCCCACCTACCTGGTACTGTGTCTAGCCTTAATGCAGGAGGAGTGTGGGGGTATTCTTTTACCTTTTTAAAGCTGTTTTAAATAACCTTTTATGGACTTGTATTGTATTGTATTGTATCTCCCCTATTCAATTTGATACATAGTAAACTAAGTTTGGTTAATTACAATCTTGTGCGTTGTTCCATTGTGTCACCCAGAAGGACTACTATTCAAGAAGGTAACAAGGTATTGTTGCATAGTGAAGTATTGTATTCCAACCTGTGTATCTATTTGATAGTCCAGTCCTATTCTGGGTCAGTTGTGCCTGAGGAGGGATCGAGCCAATTTGATTGGGTTGTTAGGCAGGGTGTAGACCCAATAATATAATCAGCAGCTCCTGCGGGGGTGGTGCTACACGTGGGGGCTCGTCCGGGATCTCTACAGTCCTGCAATACAACCCTCTCAGCCATAGAATTCCCTCCCACGCAGAAATGGATCCTGTCGCTGCTGCTGAGTGGTGCAAGGAAGAGAATGTCATAGTGGAAAATGGCCTGGTGGTTGAAATCAAGGGAGAAGCCTGGACTGAAGAAAAGCTCCTCCCTGTTTTGAGGGCACTATCCACAGACAGGAAATTTTGGGTGATTGACATGAAAACTGACACCACTGTCCCACACACGTATGCACTGTGTGAGTGGAGGAAGGGGGTCCCTGATTATTTCAACGGAAACAGTGTAAAAACTACTGACCAAACAGAACTTTTCCTGATACATCCAGGAGTTCCTATTGCGGGTCCCTCATCCACCACCCCTGGGGTATCCAGCCAAGAAAAAGGTGTCCAAGAAGGGCATCCTGAGTCATCACCTTTGTCGACTTTTAGCTCAGAACTGTGTGCTGTTCTTGGGGAGATTGTGGCAAAATGTAGTAGGGACTCCTCGAGCTATTTGATGACTGGATATAGGAAGCTCCGGACATTCTCTGGGAAACAGCCTGTGCCTTCAGCAGAAGATGGGTTCGAAGAGTGGTTAGATACCGCCACTCAGGCTTTGGAGGAATGGGAGGTACCAGAACAGCACAAGAAGCAGAGAATCACAGAGAGTTTAAGGGGACCTGCATTAGAGGCTGTACGTAATCTAAAGCTTAGCAAGAAGAACTGCACTGCACAGGATTATTTGGACATTCTGCAAGATGTGTTTGGTCGGACGGAGAACGCGGCTGAACTTCTCTACCAGTTGGACCACTGTTATCAAGATGAGGGAGAGGGAAGTTCTCCATCTGAAGATTTGGAAGATGAAGAGGAGGTACCCGACTGGTTGTGGTCATCTCAGTTGCCAGAACCCACACCTGCCTCCCTGTCTTCATCTGACTTGGCTGATAGAGGAGCCCTTCGGGCAGAAGCCCCTGAATTCATACCCTTTCATATGCTTCCAGAAGAAGCAGCTGAGGATGAAGATTCTGAGGAGGAGGTTGCACCCTTCTCTGAAGAAGAACTGACCTCTCTTGAACCATCAGGTTCCTCTGTGTTGGAACATGAGGAGGGGGACATTGAAGAATCCTCAGAAGTGCCTGATCCTAGCACCTCTGAGAGCATGCCTCCACGGGAACAGAGGGAAAGGAGAGTCATTCACCCACCTAAGAGACTGACCTATGATCAATTGGGTGAATGTTCGGAAGAAGCTGTTTTTACCTCCAAAAGATCTCCTGACCAGCCTAGTTCCTCCACTGTAGATTTGGTGGGGGACAACCCTAGCTCACCCCCAGGCACAACTGTACAAGCCACCCAAGTTTTGGGGGGTCTGTGAGAGATCATGAGAACAAAGTATTGAAGTAGAAAACGTTTGCATTTAAGTTTGTACATAAGGATATTGGGTTTGGCCATTATAATAAGCACAGTTTTTGATGTTCACAATTTGGTTTACTTTGTAAGTTAATGTTTGCGCACATTTTGTTGCTCTGACCTCACTATATGTTTTTTTTTTCTTTCTCACCTTTTGATGTTTTTTTTTTCAACACAAACTTTAAGATGTAAGTGTTTAAGAAATTTCAAAGGCACAAGTGCTTTTTAAAGGAGCACTATATAAAAGCACTAGAAATCAGCACTATATTAACACTGTAGAAATCACTTATTTGGTTATTAATTGCACTTTATCGTTTTACTGTTGCACTGCTATTAGAATACAAAATTGGATATATTCAGATTGACTTATTTCAGCAAAATGTTAATGTTTTTGTTGTATAATGCCAACTTATGCACTAGGGTACATACTGTTGACCTCTTTGGGGACCAAAGTTTCTCAAGTGGGGGGAGTGTGTAGCGGGGTTAAACATGCCTAAAGACACTGTTTGATATGTGGGAAGGAACTAGGCTCCCTCTAGTGGTAGCTGCATGGAATTTCCTGGGCTGTGACTTCCTTTTCACAAGATGAAGAAACTACATCTCCCAGGCTGCTTTGCAAGATCCAGGAACTAGGCTCCCTCTAGTGGTAGCTGCATGGAATTTCCCAGGCTGTGACTTCCTTTTCACAAGATGAAGAAACTACATCTCCCAGGCTGCTTTGCAAGATCCAGGAACTAGGCTCCCTCTAGTGGTAGCTGCATGGAATTTCCCGGGCTGTGACTTCCTTTTCACAAGATGAAGAAACTACATCTCCCAGGCTGCTTTGCAAGATCCAGGGTGCACGGCTGCACCGCACGGCACTATGGGGGAGGTTATTTAAAGGGGAGAGAAGCGCGCGAAGGGGGGGGCCTTTCTGCGCTGGACTCTGAGGAACCAGCGAGCGAGAGTGAAGGACTGACACTGGATATTGGGCCAGAGCCTTTTAGCCTGGAGGGACGACGTGGAACCGTCCCATCTCAAGCACGAGGCACATTCCTGGAGGTCATACTGCTGTTTGCCGAGACCGGAAGTCATCCGCCAGAAGGACCCCGCGCGGCTGGCATATAGCCAAAGGACTGAGACCGCAGTGGAAGCGCGCGAAGGAGAAACTTCTGTTGGTGAGAGGGCACATGCCCAATAACTGACTTTATCTGCTGAAGAGACAGTTTTATCTACAGATAGCGGTAGCGCAGTAGGAGGTGATAAAACCCCGGGGTTTATCACCATACTCTCTCAGGAGACTCATAGACAAACAATAAGGTCTGTAAAGGAGTCGCCAGAGGCTTATCTCTCTCGCAGAAGTTATTGCTCAGTTACGCAGACACCCTGCGGTGACAACTAACAGCTCGTTGTTTTTTTCTTTCTTGATCTTTATTCCTAATCTGGATTACAAATGAGCTCTATTCAATAACCTTGCTAGCGAAGATCAACAAGAAAGAAGAGAACTCTGGGGGAGGGACTCAGATAGGCCCACCTACCTGGTACTGTGTCTAGCCTTAATGCAGGAGGAGTGTGGGGGTATTCTTTTACCTTTTTAAAGCTGTTTTAAATAACCTTTTATGGACTTGTATTGTATTGTATTGTATCTCCCCTATTCAATTTGATACATAGTAAACTAAGTTTGGTTAATTACAATCTTGTGCGTTGTTCCATTGTGTCACCCAGAAGGACTACTATTCAAGAAGGTAACAAGGTATTGTTGCATAGTGAAGTATTGTATTCCAACCTGTGTATCTATTTGATAGTCCAGTCCTATTCTGGGTCAGTTGTGCCTGAGGAGGGATCGAGCCAATTTGATTGGGTTGTTAGGCAGGGTGTAGACCCAATAATATAATCAGCAGCTCCTGCGGGGGTGGTGCTACAAATGTTATGGGGCATTTGAGGCTTATAGCAGGATAATGTTGTACGTAAAGTCATGGCAATTAAGCGATTATCGTGCGGTAGCTGGGCAAGGTAGTGAAGTGAATCCAAGGAGCCCAAGTCATATAGTATTTGCGGGTGGAGTCCTTAGCTTGGGAAATGAGATCTTCCATATCAGCGACCCGTTGAACCCTCCGAATCCATTCCGTAATACTAGGAGGAGTGGTGGATATTGAATGGCCCCCACACTCACCTGACCTAAATCCAATAGAACACCTCTGGGACATTATGTTTCGATGCATCCGATGCCGCCAGGTTGCACCTCAGTCTGTTCAGGAGCTCAGTGATGCCCTGGTCCAGATATGGGAGGAAATACCCTAGGACACCATCCGTTGTCTCATTAGGAGCATGAACCAACATTGTCAGGCATGCATTCAAGCACTTGGGAGCCATAAAAACTACTGAGGGCCCTTTTGAGTTGCTGTAAAGAACTTTCAGTAAAATGGACTAGCCTACTGCATCATTTTTTCACATTAATTTTCGGGGTGTCTTTGAATTCAGCCCTTTGTAGGCTTTTAAGTTTCATTTCCATCAAACGATGTGGCATCCTTTCATTCCTAACACATTAGCCAGTCCATATCAATATAGATATTCAGCATGATATTTCTCCCCATTTAGATCTGGTGTGTTTTCAAAGTGTTCCTTTAAGTTTTTTGAACAGTGTATATATAATTTTTTTTTACCTTTTACATTTTTTTTTAATATATTGGTCCAGTCTGCACCCTTCCCCTCAATTTTCTCCTAGGCGAGAATGATGTGTACCCAACTCCAGCAGCCTCCTTGCATATCTCATGTGGTATCAGCATACAGAAGTATAACAAAGAGCAAAACATTTTTTTTTTTAGTTTTGGATAGAGGGGAGAGGGATTAAAATATTGGTCAGTTTTTATTGCTGTCTGTGTCCCCGTTAGGGAGATCCTCTCTATTTGACCTGTTTACCATTATTATTGAAAGTAAAGCCCCGTACACACGTACCGATCGTCGTCATACAAACGTTCGTCTTTTCTCCCCGGGATGTCGATGTCTGTTGAAAAGTGCAAAGACAGCACAAGAATTTTGTCCGCCGACTTCAGCTGACTGCAGAAGTGATGTCATGTAATGGTTAACTTTCCCTGTGTTTTTTCTTTTCTGAGCATGCCCAGTCTTGCAAATCTGTGGTCTGTCGGCTGATTTCTGTACTGACAGGCGAACAATCGTCCGTTCTGGTGTCGGCATACAAAAATTTTTATGTTTGCAAGAAAGACTCTTGTCCGCAGAATGTGCGCAGACAGCTGTCGGAGGCACCATACTAACAAGCGTACAATCGGCAGATCTTTCGTCCGCCGACGTTTGTATGACGACGATCGGTACGTGTGTACGGGCCTTAAATGTTGGGTTGTCCCCATAAAAATAATAGAGGGGGAATCTTCCAATGGGTACACTAGTTCTTGTGACCTGGGGGTCCCCAAGGAATTCGCTTAATTTGCAGGGATTTCCCCTCACTTCTTTTTTGGCTATGGGACAGGAAGTGAATGGAAACACAGGGACACAGGTGGCGAAAACAAATCTGACAGGGGTTATAACCTTCCCTTACTCTATCCAAAATGAAGAAAAGAAAAAAAAAGTTTTTCCTATAGTTCTACTTTAAGTTTACCTTGATTCGATATCTGTGCAACCTAGATATAATAAAACAGCTACTACCATAGACAGGACTGAAAGAACAAACTATTGTCAATAGAACTGGATTTATTAAAACTGTGAAATTAAAATTATGTTCTGTTCCTGCACAGACAAAAGACAGGATGACAAAGGAAGATACAGCCAGCAAGATGTAAGTCATATTTTACAGTTCTGTACTGGTCTGATGTTTTCACTACTTATTGTTATCTCATCCTCATTTGCCTTCATTGTGTTCGAAACTAAATATTAACATTTTACCTAAAACTGCATGTAAGCTTTAACATTTTTGGCTCAATCTCAAAATTAATATTACATTTTTTTTTAAATTTACAGCTTTTGTTAAATTCCTAAACATTTCATGTTCAGGCCCTTGCTCGTATAGGGTGACAGCACTTGGTCCTTATCTTACAATTCTTTTCCTCCACTGACACCTTGCCATAGGGGATCCTGATTCCTGATAGCGTTTGGGGTGTTATTGCAAATCACGGGCAACGCACAGGCGTCCCGCGATTTGCAATGATCTCCGGATCGCGGGCGGAATCGTGGCGATTCTGCCCGCGATCCATACGCTGACATGTGAATGCAGCCTTATTGTAGACAGGAAGTAACAAAAAAGAGGCTGCATAAGATTATCGGTACTGAGATGCATAAAGGATTTAAAAAAGCTGAAAACAAGTGGAAAAAAATAAATAGTTTATAATACACTGTGCTTTATTACACTAATGCCAATTTTTTAGTGTTTGCATCAACCACCAGTCAGAGAAGTGACTCCCTCACTTGTGCAGGCCAAAAATTAGACAGAGTAAAAAGTACAAATGGCTACCACTGTGCTCCCTGGGAAACTAGTGTCATGGGTGTACCCACTATTAAATATTTATATGTAAAATACAAATTATTGTAGCACTGTTCCCATATGACTTGCTGTGTGTTGACTTGTTAGGCCTCCCTCTGATTACCTGCAGACAGTTGCTGGGGGTATTCACATATTCCTCCTTACTCCTGTTTGGCTCGTTACTCAATAAACAGTCCAGGGTTTTTGTTTATAGTGATACTCCAACTGAACTAGTTTTTGGAATAATGGGATACTCCAACTGAACTCTTTACAGTACAGTAAACCCCCCTCCATTGCGGGGGTTACGTTCCGGACCCAGCCGCGAAAAGTGAAAATCCGCGAAATAGAAAAACCCTATTAAAATGCATTGTAGGCATGTTTTCTTTACTGTCACTGTACGTGTAAAAGCATTTTAAGGTCTTTAAACACACTTTTAAAACAATAGAAACTCATTTAAACACATAAAAGATACTAAGAGACATAGCAAGAGCTATGGAAAACACAAAAATATTTCATTTTAATGGTTTATATAGTAAAATAACATTATAAAAAAAAACGCAATATACCGGGACCGCAAAAACTGAACCGCGATGGAGCGGGGGTTTACTGTAGATAAGGAAAACTCTCACTTGGCCTCACCGGATTACTTGTAGAAGCAGACACAATGCTTTAACCCAGGGATCCTCAAACTATGGCCCTCCAGCTGTTGCGGAACTACACATCCCATGAGGCATTGTAAAACGCTGACATCCACAGACATGACTAGGCATGATGGGAATTGTAGTTCCTCAACAACTGGAAGGTCATAGTTTGAAGACCCCTGCTTTAACCAAACTGCCACTTGTATGGAAGAATTAAGTCTTCTTGCTCTCTCTAGCAGCAGACTTGATGCAAACTACTTTATCTTCAGGACACTCTCTAGCATCCCCTTGACTGACACCTGTCCACTGACTCTTCTCTAGCTGAAGGCACTTTCCTCTGCCAATCACCAAGGCTGTAACAATGCCTGTGCCCTCATTTGTCAGGTTTCCTTCCACTGTCCAATATGCCTCCCTATTGGACCAGTGTGAAACATTCAGACAAGCTGAGCTGTACCTGAGCACCATGAGCAGACCCTACCAATGGATTCTGCTCACTGGTAGGCAGAGAGCAATCTAAATTTACCTGGCAATCTCTCTGGTAAGCAGAAACCCAAAAACTATCATAGAAGGGTGCTACATCTATTTAAATATTAAGATAAAAATATGAAACATAAACAAATTGCATTGCGCTGCCACTGCCCTAAAGTGAAGTATAATCCCCTTATTTTGTGGATATATAATGGAATGAGATATGGGAATAATTTCAGCTTCACTGTGCTGCACATTAATTAACTTTTTGTACCTTCTTACCATAACCTGTATGGTTATATTGTCTCATTGGGTACCGAACCCTATTTAATAGAAGTCATGTTTTCTCTATACTGCACTGATGATAGCCAACAAGCCAGAAATGGCAGTGTGTAGTTTGGAATAAATGACTGTAATAGGCTACATTTACACTTTATACCGTACCAGCAATTCTGAATGTGCATCTGGCTAATGGGGCACAAAGGTATTATTTACATAGCTCTGCCCACTGTCCAGAAATCAGAAGTGTTCCTCCTATTTTACTGTATGTAACTCAAAGAGACATGTGATTGTCTTTTGTTATAAGAAAGTTTTACTGTGCTAC
Source organism: Pelophylax lessonae (assembly GCF_965119305.1). Classification (NCBI taxonomy): domain Eukaryota; kingdom Metazoa; phylum Chordata; class Amphibia; order Anura; family Ranidae; genus Pelophylax; species Pelophylax lessonae. The sequence goes on from NC_138768.1 coordinate 736,296,792, forward strand.
ACAAAAATGTTTATGTATTTTTTTTTTTTCATTTCCACCCACTCTTGAATTAAAACAAAAGTATAGCCAAGTTCTACCTACTCTCTTCCCTCTTCAGCATTTTCTCCAGCTTTTTCCTCACTCCAGTGCCTCCAGCCATCATGAGGCAGAACAACACTCACATTACTCTGCACACTTCCTGTGAGCCCAGGTTGTCATTTACACACCCTGTGGGTGGTATATCATCACACAGGCTGGAATCATAGTACTTCAGAACTGAGCGGCGCCCACATAATGACTTCATTACATATTTGTATCCTGCAGCTGATTTTATTGGTAGAGTCATTGAGAAGCATTGCACTGTCTGAAGTACAGACAGATACCAGAGACAGAATCTTCAAAAAGAAAGGTATCTCTGGCCAAACCCTGTGTTTTTCTAACTGTGTTTAATTTAGTCTCACGTTTTCATTACTGTCTGCATCCCTACTGAAGAGATTTGCCCTCTCTACCTGCCTTGTTACTGAGGTAAAAACGAATAGGGAATTCACGAGTTTATGGTTATAACCAAAACCTTAGCTGGGGATGTCCCCTTGTGCTCCTGTTGTGTCTTCGGAACAGGAAGTATAGAAAAGCGAGTTAAAAAACAAAAAAACAAAAAAAAAAAGGATTAACAGGGGATTTTAGCTTTCCCTTCTCTATCCAAAAATATGGTTTAGTCGGAAATGCACATTAATATAGAATACATTAATAATAATAATTTTATAATATCACCAGGCTCAGAATACTTTTTATTGAGAAAATGTAGGGCTTAAAAATTTGCCAAACACCATCAAACTAGTATGTAGAGAGACGAGGCCAGCAAAAGAGAGTGTGTGTGTGTGGCCCCTCTTCAAACATAGGGCTAAGAGAGAAATGATTGTGGACTTTTTTGGTGAAGGGAAAAGAAAATTATTTTTTGTATACAAGATATTTATGTTTTTTTAATCACTTGCCGACCGCCGCAAGTACATATACTGCGGCAGTCTGGCGCTCCTGGGCAAAGAAACGTACCGGTACATCGCTCGCCCACGAGCCTCTAGCCCCTGCTCGTTCCCTGACATCCCCGCGCGAGTGACCGGCTGCTCCGATGTCTGCCGGTCACTCGCGATCTCCCGCTGGAGAGGGAGAAAGGCAGGCGGCTAATGTAAACACAGCCGCCTGTCATTCTCCCTGGTGTAACTGCAGAGACTATACGATCCTGCTATGTAGGATCGTATGTCTCTGTGGTTACATCACAAGCAACACCCCTTGACAGTTAGAATCACGCCCCTAGGGACACACTTAACCCCTTGATCACTAATAAAGTTAACCCCTTCCCTGCCAGTGCCATTTTTTACAGTAACAGTGCATATTTATAGCACTGATTACTGTAGTAATGTCACTGGTACCCCCAAAAGTGTCAAAAATGTCAGTCAGGGGTCCGATCTGTCCGCCGCAATGTCACAGCCCCGCAAAAAAAAAAAACAATAAAAATGACATAAATCTTTCCCGTAGTTAGTAAACACAATAACTTTTGCGCAAACCAATCAAAATCCGCTTATTGCGATTTTTTTTTTACCAAAAATATGTAGCAGAAAACAAATTGGCCTAAAATGTTAAAAAATTTAGATTTTTACATTTTTTTGGGGGGGGAATTTCATATAAAAAAATTTGAAAAATATTGTTATTTTTGCATAATTGACGCTCTTTTTATGTTTATAGCGCAAAAAGTAAAAATCGCACAGGTGATCAAATACCACCAAAAGAAAGCTCTGTTTGTGGGAAAAAAAAGACGTCAAATTTGTTTAAAAACAGCGTCGCACGACCGCGCAATTGCAAAAAAAGCCCTGGTCAGGAAGGGGGTAAAATCTTCCGGGGCTTAAGTGGTTAATTAAAACATCAAGTATCTCCAGAAACACATTAGTCATCTTATCCCGCATCTAAACACAAGACCTTTCCGGGGACTTTTCCTCTATTAGGGGCATGGAGGGGCTCATTTACTGATATTTGAGAGGTTGAAACATTTAACCACTTTACCACCGGAGGATTTTGCTGTCTTACGTCCAGGCCACTTTTTGCGATTCGGTGCTGTGCGAATTTAACTGACAATTGCGCGGTCGTGCGATGCCGTACCCAAACAAAATTTATGCCTTTTTTTCCCCACAAACAGAGCTTTCTTTTGGTGGTATTTGATCACCTGTGCGATTTTTACTTTTTGTGCTATAAACAAAAAAAGAGCGTTTATTTTGAAAAAATAACAATATTTTTAACATTTTTTTATATGAAATTCCCCCCCAAAAAAATGTAAAAATCAAGTTTTTTTTAGTTTTTGGCCAATTTGTTTTCTGCTACCTATGTTTGGTAAAAAAAATCACGATAAGCGTATTTTGATTGGTTTGCGCAAAAGTTATTGCGTTTACTAACTACGGGAAAGATTTCTGTAATTTTTGGTGTTTTTTTTTAACGCGTAATGGCGGCGATCTGCGATTTTTTTTGCGGGACTGCGACATTGCGGTGGACAGATCGGACCCTTGACGGACATTTTTGACACTTTTGGGGGTACCAGTGACATTACTGCAGTAATCAGTGCTATAAATATGCACTGTTACTGTAAAAATTACACTGGCAGTGAAGGGGTTAATTTTATTGGAGAGGGAGGGGTTAATGTATGCCTGGTGCTTACTGACGTGTGTGGGGGGAGGTGACTGTGTGACAGAAGGACAGATCGGATGTTCAGCTATGCTGAACACTCCGATCTGTCACTCCCTGTCACTTAGGAGATCCGCCCGCTCTGTTTACACAGGCGGGCGGATCTCCTCACTCGATTCCCCGACGATCGGGGAAGAGCGGCGGCGATCGCCGCTGCTCCTCCCCTGGCCCGACTCCCGCTGTGACTGAAAACAGCGGGAGCGCGCCTCCGGCGGCGCGCGAGCGCCGCCTACAGGGGGAGGAGTCCAGCGACGTAGGTCTACGTCGCTGGACGGGAACGAGCCACATTGCTGCAGTAGCAGCAATGTGAGCAGAGGTAAAGTGATTAAAGACACCTCCATGTTATGGGAGATAACCGTCATCTCAACCTGTTGCTCCCCCAGAGTGGTGTCAGATGCATGTCTCATGCTTATCCCCTCTACTTCAGCATCAGTGAGCCACTGCAAGTCATGACCAGTTAAGTAGGCTATAGATAAGTCATTTTTTTTTCATTCAGGGGGTGGGTTGAATGAAAAAAAAAAAAAAGACTTAATGCCTCAGCGGGAAGGATTCCCTCATCTGCCTCGAGTGTGTGGATAGGCGAATCCTTCCCATTGAGGTATTGCATTCTGAGTGGGGAGACTCCACGCCATCCAAAAAACACTGATCAGTGCTGCCGGCTATAGTCTACGATTCTGATCAAGCTAGGAAAGTCCAACAGGCTGGTTGTACAGAAGTTTATCAGCAGCTTGACTTCTGTACAAATGAGCAGGGCTCACACTGTCACAATACCTAGTAAAACATCCCTTTCACCTTTGATCATTAAAATCGGACTGTCTCTGCCTTAATAATACTTCTATAAAACAATTCTGAAAGTGTCTGTGTTAGCTAGATAATGTTCATGAATTTATCTGAAAATGGTGCCAGATGTAATTCTCTTTTTTTCACTTGCTAAATGCAAAGTAGTAATAACCAACTTTTTATGTGATTATAGTAGTGATTAAAAAAATTGTCATATGACTAATAATACAAATTTATTCTAAAGGTAAAAATGATTAAAATATACTCTGAATCTCAATCTGGGGCTTGCACACTAATAAGTTGAAATGAAAATACTGTACTTTAAAAAGTATCTTTCTGTATCCTAGAACTTGATCCCAAGTAATGTCTACACTAATGTTTACATGGTATTTAAACAATCTTGTTAAGTAAAAGTAAAAAATTGCTTGATTTACCTCCTTGTTGGTCAAGCAGTAGAGCATTGGTTCTGGGTTAATCCCCCAAGCATTTCCTGAAGCTCCTCTCCCCCAGTGATCAGAGTAGATTGTAACTTTATAGTGAGTCACAAGGGTTGAGGCTGAAGTAGTGGCTGATCTTTGTCATACATTTATAAACCCAGCCAAGGACTGCACACACACCAGGATTTACATGTTTGTGTTATCTCTGAGCCAGCATCTCAGTCCAGGAAGTACATGCTGATCCTGAAAAAGATGACACTGCCAGTTTTGGGACAAAAGTGCTGATATCTTTGTGGGACATAAGCATTAAGTAATAAATGCCCAGAAGTGCTATTTTTACACATTACTTGCATGCATGCACTTACATAAAAAATTGGGCCTGCTTCAAGTTTCATAACTGTTATGTTGTGTAATTGAATTTGTTTATTGCTGTCTTCTAGATGTGTACTACATCTTCAGCTCGTTTTATCACTGTTGGGACTCTGGAACAGGGAGGGATTTTCGTGAGTAATGTTGCTTTATGAATGTTGATATCTTTGTAATATGGTTTAAATACACCTATAGAGGTGTACAGAGCCGCGCTCATCTAAAGTGCACTAAGTGTGGTGTTTCAATATAGTGAACCATTAAAAGGTAATAGTGCATATAAATATTAAAATTATTAGAATAAATCACTGATGTCACTTAAAATATATAAATATAAATATAAAGTGCATTGACAATGGTGAATTTAAAGTGCAACAATGTTAAGTGAAATAAATCACATATAAAGTCCCATGCACAATGAAATAAATATAAAGTGCAGCAGCAGTAAGTGAAAAAATCACATATAGAGTCCCATGCACCAACAAACTTGCAGTCTCCAGAAGATTCTTCCACACACAAACAGATCTTCAATCCCTTCACCACATGGACACCCAATGTGTGAAAAGGCTTACCAGAAATCACCGACCCCTTAGTTATAGGGGGTCAGTGTGAGCAGAATGATATTCATAAAAAGCCAATATTCCAGAGTAGATTAGAGCCCTCCTGGAGGATCCAACTTGCAATCGCCAATATACTATTCAACTTCAGAATCCTTAGCCAGCCCCACGTTTCTCAGCAGTATAAAGTAAAGGAATGGCCAATATAGTAAAGTACGTATAAGCAATATTTATTTAAATAAGGTAGATACTCTTACATTTAGCAGGAAAAAAACAGGCGTTGGATCAAACAAATACTGGGGATATCGGGTGGCGCTTCCACATCTTAATGCGCCTCATCCGGTCCCAGAAATATCATGGCAGTGTGATTGCACTCCTAGGTACCGACCGGTTTAGACAGTACACAGGCCGTCTTTGTCAAGGGTCATAGGACCCTAGCAAGGGTCATAGGATCCTAGCATTTACTTCCCGCCCTTAGCTCAAGTATGCATACAGGAGAGTGTGCTTAGCTGAGAAAACCCCTCCTCCTCTCCTCCCCTCCTGAAGACTCCTTGGATGTATGGCATAATTTGCCTAGGCAGGAAACTAGAAAGTAACTGAAGAAATGTAAAAAGAAAAGTATACAACAAGTAAATATAATATACTTTTCTATCTATTTACTAATGCTAGCAGCATGAGGATTAAAATAATCAATGTTTATTCGGAGTGTGAAGTTCCACTTTAAATTAATATATTCTAAACATAGGTGCACACTTTGGGTAATATGACTGTTTGTTCCGCCCTCCCCTTCTTGGAAAGAGAGTTTATCAGCCCATATTATTGTCACTAAGGTGTGGGCACACATCTATGAAGCCAATAACAGATAAATAAACATAAGTCAGAAAAATCGTTAATTTGCTATGAAATGTTACTAAAACTGATGCTGTACAAAAGGTAAAAAGAAAACAAGAAAGGCAAACAGCTTCAGTTATTCAGTTCTCTCACTATCGGTGTGCCTGTACTAATGCTGAATATATGTATATATATATATATATATATATATATATATATATATATTCACAGTGGGGATCGAAAGTTTGGGCACCCCAGGTAAAAATTTGTATTAATGTGCATAAAGAAGCCAAGGAAAGATAGAAAAATGTCCAAAAGGCATCAAATTACAGATTAGACATTCTTATAATATGTCAACAAAAGTTAGATTTTATTTCCATCATTGACACTTTCAAAATTACAGAAAACAAAAAAATGGTGTCTGCAAAAGTTAGGGCTCCCTGCAGAATTTATAGCATGCACTGCCCCCTTTGCAAGGCTGAGACCTGCCAGTGTCATGGATTGTTCTCAATCATTGTCTGGGAAGACTAGGTGATGTCAATCTCAAAGGTTTTAAATGCCCAGACTCAGCTGACCTTGCCCCAACAATCAGCACCATGGGACCTTCTAAGCAGTTGTCTAGAAAACTGAAACTGAAAATAGTTGACGCTCACAAAGCTGGAAAAGGCTATAAGAAGATAGCAAAGCGTTTTCAGATGTCAATATCCTCTGTTCGGAATGTAATTAAGAAATGGCAGTCATCAGGAACAGTGGAAGTTGAAGCAAGATCTGGAAGACCAAGAAAAATATCGGACAGAACAGCTCGCAAGATTGTGAGAAAAACAATTCAAAACCCACGTTTGACTGCACGATCCCTCCAGAAAGATCTGGCAGACACTGGAGTTGTGGTACACTATCCCACTATAATGAGATACTTGTATAAATATGGTCTTCATGGAAGAGTTATCAGAAGAAAACCTCTTCTACGTCCTCACCACAAAGCTCTTTACCTGTATAGAAGACACCTGGGAACCAGAAATTTTGCTGATTAATAGGGAATCAAATACTTATTTAACTCATTAAAATGCAACTCAATTTATAACTTTTTTGAAATGCGTTTTTCTGGTTTTTTATGTTGGTATTCTGTCTCTCACTGTTAAAATAAACCTACCATTAAAATTATTTCTTTGTCAGTGGGCAAACGTACAAAATCAGCAGGGGATCAAATACTTTTTTCCCTCACTGTATGCATTTGTCGGGTTTCATGTGGGCCCTTATTGATATTTAAGTTCGCACCTCAAATATAATTAATTCAAATTTTTTGGCACATACCAAAAACTGATGGCAGCTGCACGCTAAGTCAATTAGTTATTTTTATTGGGGCGCTATTTTTATTTCTATTTTTCAATAAAGCACAAGCCCTTACTGACCTCTGTAGCTGATTGTACTATGGAGAAATAATGTCTAAGTTTGCAATATCAAACTGTTCCCCACATTTTATTATATTTATAAGCACAGATTTAATGTTTACTTTGGAAATATAACTGTAAAAGAAAAACAGGCAACATTATAAAACAATTATATAAATATATTTTATCATTGTGCTAGTTTAGCTTGTTTAGCTTGTCTCAGGTATTCAGAATTCAGAGATTTTTGGGTAATCTGGCTTCTTTCCTGAAACATTTAGAGCATATTTTCATCTTTCAAAATGTTTAAACCCCAGCTTGAGCCAAAACTTTACTTTGATTTGTATACATTTGGGAAGAGCCAGTGCCACTGTCTTGTTTTACCTGCTTGCTGTCACCTTGTTTGGAAGATTTTACCTCACTGCCTGGCCCTGTGACACCAGAACAGGAAATGAGGAGACCAGCCATCTTTGAAAGAGGCACAAGACACAAACAACAATATAACAAAGCTAAAGTGTGTTTTGGGAAGTCTCCCCATAGGTAATAGAGTTAGGGTCCTCTCACACGAGCGATCTGATCAGATCCGCCTGTCAGTTTTTCAGGTGGATCTGATCGGATCCCCCATGCATCCCTATGGGGCAGCGGATGTCAGCGGAGAAATGTCTGCTGACACCCACTGCCATCTGCATCCGATCCTGTCCGCGAAATCCGGACGGATGGAAACCCTATTTTCCATCCATCCAGGAGATCGGATGGGATCGGATGAGAGCGGACAGGTGGTCCGCTCTCATCCGATTCCCCCATAGAGATGCATGGGGCTCTGACACCTCCCTCTCTGCACACAGAGCGGAGAGGGAGCTGTCCCCTGCCTGCTCAGCAGGGGATCTGTGTATCGATCCCCCGCTGAGCAGCACGGATCCACCTACGGAGGCGGACCGTGTGAAAGAAGCCTTAAAAAGAAAAAAACATGCACAGGTTCTGTCTATTTCTAAAAATGTTTTGGCTGGAGTTTGGCAACTGTATGTATACCAATACACATAAACATTATCCAAAGTAAATCTTTGTAATTGTTTCCAAACTATAATATAGAGGACAAATATAAAGTTTATTTTATGCCATGAATGGTCATCAAATATACATTTATTAATAAATACAATATATTTGTCTTCCATGTCACAGGGACTAGCAGAAACAGTAAACAAGACCTCAAATCTAAGCTTTAGCCTGGTAAGTCCCCTCCTTGCAGGAACAGATTTTTTTTATTAATTTCATTAAAACCTGTGTCTATAGATGGCAAAGACAAAGGCAACATTTAGCCAAATGTTTTTTTGCCATCATCAGTAGGTATACAGTCTAGGGATAGACCGATATGTTTTTTTCAGGGCCGATACCAATACCGATATTTTGCTCGCAACGTATCAGTATTGGCCGATATGGGCCGATATTTTGTACATTTAAAGTTTTGAACAATAAAGACAAACACAAATCTGGTACTGAACATGTTACTTTTTGTTTAATGCTTGATGGCTGGCTTGCTGGTACCCTGTGGTGGGTGGCTGGCTGTCTGGCACCCTGTGGTGGGTGGCTGGCAGGTGCCCTGTGGTGGGCAGGTGCCCCTATGGCTGGCTGGCTGGCACCCTGTGGTGGGTGGCTGGCAGGCACCCTGTGGTGGATGGCTGGCTGTCTGGCACCCTGTGGTGGGTCGCTGGCTGGCACCCTGTGGTAGGTGGGTGGCTGGCACAGGGGCTGTTTGTGGCTGGCTGGTACAGGGCCTGTGGGTGGCTGGCTGGTACAGTGCCTGTGGCTGGCTGGTACAGGGCCTGTGGCTGGCTGTCTAGCACCCTGTCTCTGGGTGGCTGTCTGTCTGGCACCCTGTGGTGAGTGGCTTGCTGTCTGGCACCCTGTGGTGGGTGGCTGGCTGGCACCCTGGCTGGCACAGGGGCTGTGGGTGGCTGGCTGTTACAGTGTCTGTGGCTGGCAGGTACAGAGCCTGTGGGTGGCTGGCTGGCTGGTACAGGGCCTGTGGGTGGCTGGCTGGCTCGCTGGTACAGTGCCTGTGGCTGGCTGACTGGTACAGGGCCTGTGGATGTGCTTGGCTGGCTGGCACCAGGCTGCTGTGGGTGGGTGTATGGCTGTGATACACTCCCGCGAGACTAATCCCGACTCCAGACGAGGCTGTCCAAGGTGAGGGAGGCGGCCTAAGAAGGCAGAATGACGTCACAAAAATATCGGCAATATCGGCCAGTTGCGGGGCCGATACCGATATATCGGGGAAAGTGCATATGGGCCGCCAATATATCAGCCTTGCCGATAATCGGTCTATCCCTAATACAGTCATCTCATATAAGCTAATTGATAGGCTGTCACAGTTTCTGAATTAGTTCCAGTTCAACAAGAAAAAGTTTTATGAATTCTAGTAAAGGGATGTTTCCCAGTTATTGGAATGTATCCTTGCTATTTTGAAGTGTATTATTAAAAATATTCATTAGAATACTAAACAGTACCTTAGAGGGGGGAAGAGTTTCCATTGTCTTTGATGCCCGTTTAAGTGCCTCTATTGTGCTACTGAGAATTGAGAGCAGTATAAACCATCTTTAATGACAGTCGTTATACTTTCATTGGGGAAGAATAAGTGATAACATAAATGCTTCTTATCAATCACATCGTCAATATACTGTATTTATTGTACCTTAAAAATCCTTAAATGTAGTGCCTGTATTAGCTGGCCTTTTCAAGTGTTTTTATTTTTATCTTTACCTTGTGATCCTCTGAATAACAACTTCCGCTCCTATGGTTACTCCTACGCTTACTACACTGTATCTGTGGAGGAAACCAGGCTTGCAACCCAGGCTGGACCTAAAACATGTTTTCCTCCCTTTCCTCTCGATTACATCTGGGTAGGAGTTTTAGTAGTTTAGTTCTTTTATAGTCAACCAGTGCCCATTAAGATATTTGCGAGAGACTATGAAGCAATAACATGCATAGCATTGTCTCCCATGAATATTTGGGTCTGGCTCAGAGAAAGTCTCCAACTTGCAAAATGCTCATGTGTAATAAAATATTATCAAACCTCCAATTGGGTGCTTGCTATGGCCACCTTGAAGAGCAGAAAAAAATATTAGACAGATTATCCAGTGCCCTAATTTCTTTGACTTGAATAAAATTTGGAAAATGTGCTAAAATATTTGTGAAGAATATATTATTGTTTTGGATAATTTTTTTATACATTCATATACAAGTATACTTTCCTGACAGACTCCATAGCAGCATACATATGGGTTAAGCCCACCTTCACTCCTCCCCTATAGGACCCCACTCCCATAAATCTTTGCTCTGAGGCAGAGGCCACGTTCCTTTTTGTTGTCCTCCTCCTAAGGACCAGAATGGTTGAAGTCTTACCTTGGATGAAGTGTCCACGATCGAGGCCTGGTTGTTCGGCAAGCTGTACTCTGGAAGACATGTGGAGTGTCTCCAGCAGTCCCCAGCTATTAGCGGGGTAGAGAAGGGTGATGGATTCGGTGCCATGTGGAGTCTCCACCAATCCCCAGCTATTAGCGGGGTGGAGAAGGGCGAGGGATTTGGTGGCATGTTGAGTCTCCAGCAATCCCCAGCTATTAGCGGGGTGGAGAAGGGAGATGGAAGCGGTGCCATGAAGAGCTTAAGCTTGGCCATTGGCAGACAAAGCAGCAGTACGGCCTAAGAGCCTCGCTATTAGCAAGTAGCTATAAAGCCCTGGGCCAGTAAAGCAGCGTCTTTTGGATCCAGGCATGGTCGTGGGGGATGCCATGTGTGGTGATGTATACTTTTATTTTGCATATTCCATGGCAGCAGTTGTGTGTGTTTGTCTGTTTTTCTTCCCTGGCTCTAGTGTCTTCCAGTCTATGGCGGCTGGAGCGCATTTGCGTTCCACACTGCTGCTCTCTCTTCTGGCCTGGGTTACTCCTGCCTAGGGACTCAGCAAATACGCGCTTTGGGCAGCGGTGGTGTCATTACAGTGGACAAATTCAATTGACGGTCAGTACTGTTGATATTGGTATTTCTCTGTGGGCAGCTTGCAGCAGTTTCCCCAAATGCTGTGTGCAATCATCACAGGTATTTGCTCTGCAATATCACCCTTGTGTGCTGCCTGTGTGTGTGATCCTAATGGTTCTATCACCTGTGCAGGTTGGCTGTTTGTGCAGTTTCCACACTGCGGATGTATCACTGCCCCCCCTTGTGGCCAGTCCGTGTGTAGCAGGGATTAGAGGGTGTGTTTAACCCTTTCCTTTCCTCACTTGCCTGGCCACTCCTTTTGAATTTTTAACCCTTTCCTTTCTACCCTATTTTGTTTAATTTTTAGGTTTTTAATTCCTTCTAGCTCAGATTGATGATACACGGCACAAGATGATAAAGACCTCATTAAGTCACTACATCAACATTCCTCTTCCAGACTTAATCGTCATTGCTCACCGTCAAGGTCCAGCCTTCATAGCAGAAGCTCTGAATCCTCCTTAAGGCACCACATTCACCGCCATGTCAGCCGCTCCGATGTCCAATGAAGTCCGATGCAGGACTTCAGTCCCAGAGGGCAAGTCTCTGTGTGTGCCATACTAAGCCCAGACGGTTCAAATGGAATCTCTGGTGAGGCGCGTAGTGCAGAAAACCCTTAAAGAGTTGGGTACAAGCCACACGCAAAGTCCAAAAACGGTTATGGCGTGTTCTCCCACTAGGCATGGCCAGGAAGAACTTGAACCATCCTAACCAAGCCATCCATCTACGAAGACCTCAGAAAATGAGGCAGAGCGAGATGAGTCCCTTTGCCTTTGTGACGCTCTTGGTCAAGACAATGAACTGGGCATTTACACAAGTAAGAACCTGTAGAGTCTCCTGCAAAGCAAAAGAAAGTTCTTTAAGCACCTCTAGAGAGAGTGTTCTAATTTCCTATTCTAATGGAAATAAGGGACATCATTTTGGATGGGTGGAGCAAGGTTGCAAGATATAATTCCCTTCTGAGCAAGATGGCCAAGCTCTATCCATTTAAAGGTAAGGATGTGAAGCATCTAAAGGCTGCCTCTCTAGTTGTTGAGGCCTTAATGAGGCAAGGAAGCATGTCACCCTTCCTTGGAAGATGCAGTAAATTGCCTGAAAGTCAGCAAGGGCCCTTGTGGCTATGTTTGAAGTGATGGAAATGTGAAAGGAGAATGCAGACGCAGAATTCAAGAGCATTTTTAGAAACTCTGTAGTTTAGGAGCCGGAGCGGGTGTCAGTTTCCATGGTGAGGCTCCAATTGACATCATCCACATAGTGACGTGAGTTTTGCTCCCATCAATTACAGCAAAGTGAGTGCTATAGCTGGGGCATGGGCTTGCTGATCCAGCCTCTAACAGGCCTAGTGTAAGATCCCTTTGAGGGAGCTTCATTTTTTGGCAAGCTAGCCAGTGCCATAACCCCGGGCCACAGTTGACAAATTTGGTATTGCCTCAGGACTGGCGCCTGCTAGGCCGGAAGACGACACAGTTCAGAGAGTGCGAGGGTAGCACGTTTTTATTTTTAGGCCAGGAAGAGCTGGTGAATAGGCCAGATAACCCCTCAGAAGTATGCTAGAAGCTTGCCCTTGGGTATCCAAGAAGCTACCGAGTTGAACCTCAGACTACTGGAACGTCAAAGTGATCTTTTTAGGACATGCATGGTCCATCAGAAGTCCTCCTCATCTCGGATTTGTTTCCACAGATTTTGCCTCACTCTGAGGTAAAATTAAGCATATACTCTTGTATTAGGTAAAGTCACTGGTATTGCAAAGTGCTGCTGTGCCAGTCTCAGGAAGCGAGAGATTTAAGGGCATGTACTCGCCTCTCTTTATGGTCATAAAGAGGAGCGGCTTGTGGTGGCCGATTTTAGACCTCGCACACCTAAACCAATTTTTATTAAAAGGAAAAGTTCAAGATGGAAACATGGTCTCTGATTCATAGGGGATCCAGCCAGGTGACTGGCTCATTTCCAATAGACCTAAAGATGCTTACCTTCATGTGCCCATTGTAGAAGACTTCAAGACTGCAAATTCCTTCAGTTTGCCATAGGTCAAGACCATCTCCAGCTTGCTTGTCTACCATTCGGGCTTTCAACATCACCCTGTGTGTTTTAAGGATCTTATTGGTTGTTAAGGTCTTTATCAAAGCAAGGGGCATACGCCTGCATATTTTCTTGGATATTCTTCTCCTACTGTCCCAAGACAGAGGGCAGCTGCTCCTCCAAATTTGGCTGGCGGCTGATCCTGGTAAAGATAAACTTGGAGCCCATTCTGTCCTTTGTGTGCCTCAGGGCTCAATTTGAAATAATCAAGTGGACCATTGCTTTGTCTCTGTATCCCAATGTTCTGAAACAGAATACTCCTGGCCTTGTCTTCCTCCTACCTGCCTTTCAGTGTCTAAAATGATCGACACTATGGTGTCTACGGATCCGATGGTCAAGTGGACGCTCCAGAGAATGCTGCCCTTCCAGAAGGTGTTTCTCCAGCATTGGGAGCCAGGCAGCAGAATTCAGGTCATTTACATAACCTCTGTCATGAGAGTAAGTCCCTTGTTGGCTGCAATGGAGAAACGGGATCATTTGCCATTCCATTGCCCCATTTCCTGGTTAACAATCATGTCCGATACCACCAATATGGGGGGGTTTAAGGCAGGCAGGGCTGTAAATTTCACAAGATTGTATTGAACATTCTGAAACATTCTGAAACTGCGGGAAGCCTTCTGCACCCTACAGGCCTTTCACCATATAATGAAGAGAGCGTCAGTGCTCTTAGGCTAGTCAACACTACGGCGGTCTCATACGTTAAAAGACAAGGGGGGAACCACAGCCTGTTCTCTATTACAGAAAGCAGAGCCAATTATGTCTTGGGCTCAGAAGAATCGAGCCTACATCTTAGAGGCTTATTTCCCCCGGAATCCAGAATATTCTAACAGACTTTCTTTCCAGAGTTACGTTGGACAACAAGGAATGGTCTCTACATGTGGAGGTTTTTCAGGCGGTATCAGGACAATATCCCCCCGGACAATATCCCCCCAGACAATATCCACCAGACAATATCCCCCCGGAAAACATCCCCCTGGACATAATCTCCCCGGGACATAGGGTTAGGGTTAGATATTGTCTAGGGGGATATTGTCCAGGGAGGATATTGTCCGGGGGGGATGTTGTCCCGGGGGGATATTGTCCGGGGGGGATGTTGTCCGGGGGGGATGTTGTCCGGGGGGATATTGTCCTAGAATCTTTCATGCGCAGATGGCCTGACGGATCATTGAAAATGCAGCGGGTCCTGTGCATTTCTTCAAGTCTTGGTTATCCTCGGGTTTCTACGAAAACCCTGAACAGAAGTTGTGGAGGTAGTGGCAGTGATGCTTTATTGGCCAATTAGGCCATGGTTCCCCTTGCTAGCACTGTTCAGCTACCAGAACCCAGTGCCCCTTCTCATCAGGCCAGACCTGCTGTCACTGGGTGCATTTCTATATCCATGTCCAGCACGATTCCATCTGACGGTCTAGTTCTTAAAATTGGAGGTCCTTGGCTGCTCCCCCAGAGTCATCTCTCTCTCTCGAATGCTGAGAGAGTGAACACAAACAAAGTTATACCGTAGGCAGAGAGAGAGGGGATGCATCCCCTTCCTCCCCCCCCATCTTCTCCCCCCCAGGTTTTTTTTTCTCTCTTTTTCTTTTCTTTTCTTTTCTTTCTGCTTTCCTCCCCCTAACACTTTCTCTCTCTTTTCTGTTGATTGCCTACTCTTATCTTCCTTTTCCACTATACTACAAATCGAAGACCAATACCAACTCTAACAATTAGTTCTGACCAGACATTCCTAACCCTCAGTTTTTACTGTTTTATAATAACATACTGCTCATATTAGTTTTGGTTCTTCCGCTCTCCATAAGAGAAACTTGTACTATAATACTTCTCATTTTGCTGAAACTGCTATCTTCAATATGCTTTCCTACATTCCGGATGGACACCATAAGCGTTCTGGTTCTCTTTTGGTTTTTGAATTTCTGTAACTTCATCCCTTTTATGCTTATATATTTTGTAATTTTTTTTTTTACTGTACAACACATTTTTCTGAATAAATCTTATAGAAAAAAAAAAAAAAAAAAAACAAAGTTTACAGGAGAATCTGGTCAAAGTCTGTGTGTGCAAAACATGTCTGCTGCTGACAGATCATGTACTGATCTATAGGTTCTAAATATTCTGGGCTTCCTCCAGTCAAATTTGGATCTGGCTCTATTGATCAGCTCCTTCAGAGTGCAAGTGTCAGCTTTATTGGCCTTCACAGGCGTTTCAAGGTCTAGGCATCTTTTCCTGTCCAACATTTTTTCAAGAGAGCAACTAGGTTCAGACCTCAGAGTAAGCTGAAGTTTTCCAGATGGAATCTCCCTCTTGTTCTCAACTCCCTCTCAGGAATTGGAGCGGAGTATTCTAGGGCTTTCCTTGTTAAAGGCCTCTCTGTCATGTTCGCCTTTCTCCTGGCTATCATGCATAAAAAGCCGCACTGGTCATGGAAAACATTTCCTAATGTTCTTCCAGTTCGAGCAATGCTTTTACCTATGCTTGACTCAATTCCCAAGGGTACATCAGTCTTTCATGGGAATTAAGAAATTGTTTTGCCAACCTTTGGAGTACTAACTTGTGTCCTTTAGATGTGGGAGAGGTCACACTGTGGCTTAGTTGGTGGCTTAGTGCATGTCTAGTAAACAGGAAATCCTGAGTTTGACTCTCAGCAGTACCTTCTGTTGGTTCTAGGAATCTCTCAGATATTGTGAAGTTATATCTACAAGCTACTGCTTCCAACACCTGTTCATTCTTTTTGCTGCAAAGGACAAAGGGAAACATGCCTCATCTAGGACAATTGTGGCGTGGATTGTCTTGGCCATCCGACAGGCTCACAGAGAGACGAGGGCTTGGCTCCCTGGCGTGGGTGACCACCTACTCGACCAGGAGTGTGTCCACATCCTGGGCGGCTTTGCAGCGTATGGTTCCCAATGTAATTGGTAGGGTGGCCTTGTGGTCCCTGATCAATACATTTATGGCTCATTATTGTGTAGAGCCGGCCTCTTTATCTTCTGTTAATTTTTGGTTTACAGATCCTGTCGGTTGCAAGTGTCAATTAAACCATTGTCTTTTTTCTGCAATTGCCCACCTGGGTGTGTATGGCTAGTTAATTCCCATACGTATGCTGCCATGGAGTCTTTCAGGAAAAAGGAGCATTTTCTATCAAATACTTACCGTAATTTTCCTTTCCTGATGGACTCCATGGCAGCAGGAGTTCCCTTTCAGAATCATGAGTAGGCTAGTTATGGAACGTGGCCTCTTGCTCAGAGCAAAGATTTATGGGAGTGGGGTCCTATAGGGGAGGAGTGGAGGTGGGGTTAACCCATACGTTTGCTGCCATGGAGTCCATCAGGAAAAGAAAATTACTGTAAGTATTTGATAGGAAATTTTCAGTTTTTATGTAGTTTGAATTTAAAATATCTTGATTTGAATTGGATAGCAGAAAAATATGTTGCACTATTATATTACACTATTCCACCATTATATGGCAGCTTACCAATACTTAGATGGGATGTCTGCATTTGGCCTTTTTTATTATTTTTTACATATTTTCTGCAAGTAAACAATATAACCCTCTGATCCTGCCAGAAACCCAGTGTCCTTGTCACTTTCTGTGTATTGAGCTAAATCTCAAACATTATCAGCTTTCCAAGTTGTCTTCTGTAAACTACCAAACCCTCTCTACTTTTTATAATGGAGATGTGGGGAAGGGGTAATGTTGTTATTTCAATTTAGAAGAGCAATCAGAGTGATAACACTGCTCCTCCATAGATACAATATGGCGAGTGAGAGTTGTCATCCAAGTCTGGCAGGATCACACAGTGAAAATAAAGGAAAAAGCTTATCCATTTTGGTGGCCCTGCCCTAAGGTCCAGCAGCTGTAGATATGGATATACCACTTACTTAGAACTGTATTACTCCAGAACTTACATAAAGACTCAAAGGAATCCCTACTGCATAAGTCTGTTATTATTCTAACCAAATATGAGCAGAACTTGTCACAACTCTTTTACAGCTACCAAACAGGCAATTATGAAGGCCTGGAGGCTGTTTGCCCTAAACTACCAGGAGGTTTTGCAGAGACCGACGGCTCCTATGGTCAATAAAAAAAAATTACCTCTATCTATTAAGACTAACATGAAAAATTCTGACAATTGGTCCCCTTGGATAGCTTATATACACGTATTAATCAAAGCTGCATTTTTTTTCTCTTTTAAATTTTCTTTTATTTTTTCTTGTAGCAAAGGGTTTGATATAAGTGCAAATGCTGGTTTCCCTTGCATCTTGCCTGTATTTATGTGAATACATTTGCTATTCATATTTCACCAATACTTCAGTCCTTCCTTTTGTAGGAAATGGGTGTTCAGAGTCATATATTGGGATTATTTGAACCCTATGAATATTTTCCTTAGTGATTCAGTACTGATATTGTATAAGTGACCATGGCATGTACATCTGCTTATTGTATGCATGTTTACAGTTTGTGTTACTTTTTCTGTTTGACTTTGTTCTATTGTAATTTTTTCACAAAATTAATAATATTCTTTTGAAAGAACTTTAACAGAAAAGAAATAAATGTAGCCAACACATGTTATAAATGAAACGCTGCAGTAAATTACATTTTTGTTTTGGAGCTTACAATTCATTTTAAATATCTTCAGGTAATTTACTGTAACATTTACATAGTGGCAACCCTAAAAGTCCCATCTTCTTCTTTGTTTTCCTTTGTCAATATTTACAGAATAAAGTAAACTCTGATTGTCCTAGGACAGGGGTCTTCAAACTATGGCCCTCCAGTTGTTCAGGAACTACAATTCCCATCATGCCTAGCCATGTCTGTGAATGTCAGAGTTTTGCAATGCCTCATGGGATGTGTAGTTCTGCAACAGCTGGAGGGCCGTAGTTTGAGGATCCCTGTCCTAGGAGATCAGGAAGGATTTGTTTTACTGGACCATGCAGAGGAAGGCTTTTTTTTTTGCCTTCCTCTGTATCAGCTGTGAGTTTAGAGGATGGTTTTAATATTTTCTCTTCATGTGTTGAACTTTGTGAGTATAGTGTTTTTCTTTTTTCAATCTGACTATGACCATGTAACTATGCAACTAATCCCCCCCCCCTTTCCTTAAAATTATTTAGGAAATCTGTAACAATTATCTTTCCATGCTGCCATTCTCATGTAACTACATACCTAAGCTTTGGCCACATGAGCTCAGCTTAAAGACTATAAGAACTGTCATCCAGCCAATTAGCATCTCTTGAACTCTGATCCCCATTGTTTGAGAGCATTTTCTGTAGGATAAGTATTACCGTATTTTCTAAGGTCTAATTTAGAAAATTACGTATAAATGCCTCGAAAAATGCCATTATCAAAAATGATGTAAAGGATGCATAGTGGCCCTAAGTACCATCGAGATGGTGTGAATTAGAAACTGGTTCAGTAAGCCCCGGTTCACATTTGTGCGGCTGCGGAGATCGCATGTAATTCGGAGCACACTGCTCCTTCATTACATGCGATCTCCTGTGCGGATGCGAATTCAGCCATACACTTTGTATGGCTGAAATTCGCAAGGCACCCGCACCAAAGACGCACAGGAGGGAATTTTTCAGCCGCATCAGGATCGGATCGTACAGTGGTTCACACTTGTGGGATCCGATCCTGTGCGAACTGTCAGATCGAACTGCGATACTGGGGGTGTCGTTAACATTTAATTGACACCCCCTGCGTATCGCATATGGCAGTGTGAACTGCCTCTTGTGCGGATGCGATGCGGGAACAGGCTGCGAATTCGCAGCCTTCCCGCATCGAACAAGTGTGAACCAGCCCTCAGACAAGGTAACATTACTCCTTTATTATGCTTGTATAATGATCTTCACACATTGCTGAGAATCCATCTTGCTCTTGAGGATTTTATTCACTTTGGATATTCAGTAATGACATAAGTAAAATGTACTAAACTCTGCTGAACTTTTCTCTAAAAACCAAACTGAGGTGATTCAGCAAAAATACTTTTTAACAAGCTCATTTATTATTATTGCTATGACCGGAAAGCTACAATGTATTCAGACTAAGTCTACATATTTTAATTGTCATATTTATAAATAATGAGGTCCCTTGGGGCTTATTTCTAGTAACAATTAGCGCCGCAGTGAACAACCAATTCTCCCGCACGCCCTGCCTGCCATTTCAGCTCTTACATTTAAAGGTTATCTAAGAGGAACTTTCTGATTTCAGTTGATAGAAGAATTACTGTGTGGTAAAGACCTATGTTTTAATTATTTCATTTGTATAATTCACAGCATTTCACTCATGTGCTGTAAACAAATCTGTATATGTCCTAACCTTCTTAGTAGCTTATAATTAGAAAACCAAACAGCATGAAATAAACATATAGTGTAATTAAGAGCCGGTTCACACTGAGGCAATCCGGGGGGCGACCTGTGAAGTCGCGTGCACCGCAACTTCGGCGCGACTTGCAGGGACTTCACATAATGGAAGTCTATGCAAGTCGCTCCCAGGTCACCCCAAAGTAGTACAGGACCCTTTTTCTAAGTCGGAGCGACTTGTGTCGCTCCTATTAGAACGGGTCCTGTACTACTCAATGGACCGCGACTTGTCAGGCTGACAAGTCGCCTGACAAGTCGCGCTAGTCTGAATGGGCTCTTAGAGTTACATTGAGAATTTGAGGGCAAACTTTAGGTCTTGCGCAAAAATAACAAAAAGTTAAAGAACTCTTTAGGATTGATTTATTAAGGCAAATAGATTGTTCACTTAGCCAGAAGTTTTTCCCTAAATTCACTTTGAAAAAAATAGCCAATCGCATGCCAAGAAAAAAAAAAAACTGTATTTTTACACACACATGGTTGATTGATGGAAGTCAGCAGATCTTAACCACATTCACTAAGTTAAGAGAAAATTCTTTTACAAAGCCTGCCTTTAGTAAATAACCCAATTGTGTATATAATAATAATAACAATAATAATATAACTAAGCAGGTTGGGTTCAAAATCACAAAAGGGCTCTTCTGTGACATGCGATCAGGAGCTTTACTGCCTGCGCTCTCCTGGGAAAGCACCCAGGCAAGCCCCCAGTTGTCTTATAGCAGGGCGGATATAGATGACTAGTCTATGGTTTAGGAAGCCAACTAATTTACATCATTTTTTATTATGTTATGTTTAAAATGAGGCTGCTACAGATTTACTCTGCTAATTAAAAGGGTGTAATTAACCACTTTAAGACCGGAAGGATTTCCCCCCTTCCTGACCAGGCCCTATTTTGCGATTTGGCACTGCACTACTTTAATGGACAATTGCGTGGTCGCGACAGTGTACCCAAATAAAGTTGATGTCCTTTTTTGCCCACAAATAGAGCTTTCTTTTGGTGGTATTTATTTTGCGATTTTTATTTTTTGCGCTAAAAAAAAAAAAGAGCGACAATTTAAAAAAAAAACAATGTTTTTCACATTCTGCTTTATGACATTCTCAAAAAAATTTTTTAAAATCAAATTTTTTTAACATCTTAGGCCAATTTGTTTTCTGCTACATATTTTTGGTAAGCGTATTTTGATTGGTTTGCGCAAAAGTAATTGCGTCTACTAACTACGGGAAAGATTTATGTCATTTTGTTTTTTTTTTTTTACTAGTAATGGAGGCGATCTGCAATTTTTTGCGGAACTGCGACATTGCGGCTGACAGATTGGACCCCTAACTGACATTTTTGACACTTTTAGGGGTACCGGTGACATTACTACAGTAGTCAGTGCTAAAAATATGCACTGTTACTGTAATAATGCCATTGGCAGGGAAGGGGTTAACCCTGTGGGTGATCAAGAGGTTAAATGTGAGCCTAGGGGAGTGTTTCTAACTGTGGGGGGGCGTGGTTTGTGAAATGACCATGTGATCCTATATAGAAGGATCACATAGGCTCTATCATCATTTTCAGGAGAAGAACGGTCAGCTGTGTTTACAATAGCTGCCCGTCCTTCTCTCTCAGTGGGGAGCGATCACGGGTGTCAGGTGGCAATCGGAGCCGCCTGACCCGTGCATCGGCTTCCCCGCTGTCGAGTGGGGGCGGGAGCGTACTGCCGGCGGTGCACATTAGCATCCTAGCTTCCCAAGCGCGACCGATGTAGATCTATATCTTTTTGCACAGGAGAGCCACCCTGCCGCAGTAAAAAGGCGGCGGGTGGTCGGGAAGTGGTTAAAACCGGAAGGATTTGCCCCTTCCTGACCAGGCCCTATTTTGCGATTCGGCACTGCGTTATTTTAATGGACAATTGCGCGGTCATGCTGTACCCAAATAAAATTGATGTCCTTTTTTCCCACAAATAGAGCTTTTGGTGGTATTTGATCACCTGTACGATTTTTATTTTTGCGCTATAAACAAAAAAGGGACAATTTTGAAAAAAAAACAATATTTTTCACATTCTGCTATATGACATTCTCAAAAAAAAAATTAAAAAGCAAAAATTGTTAACATTTTAGGCCAATTTGTTTTCTGCTACATATTTTTGGGCGAGGAAGGGGGGGGCCCAGGGACAGAAGGAGGGGTAAGGGAGGAGGGACAAACAGATTGGATCACATCACTGTCTCTCCAGCAGGCAAACTCTCTACAACCCTAAAGGTTTAGCCTTCATCCAAGCTCCCAAATCTTCACAAACTTATGAGGGCATCTTCTACTCATATAGGTAAGTTTATAGAGAGGCAAGACCGAGTCCATCAGTGACGTCTACACTGGGAAATTGTGGGGGGGTCAGCCTGTCTCCAGTGGGACAAGATGGACTTCCTGGCATAAAGAGCTGTATAGAACAAACATTCTTAAATGCGTGCTGGGGTTTACATCATCACATATGCCTCATAGGAGTATCTTCGGATCCATAGGGACAGATAGTTTTCCCACAGAGTTGATCACATCTATTACCCCTCTCCAAAACTGTTGGATTAGCAGGCAAGACCATACCATATCATATGAATAAATGTGCCAGTCTCAGTCTGGCATTAAGGGCATTGTTCAGATCTGGTGGGGTCGATTCTTGAAAGCCTTAGTGGGGTGTAATACGCCCTGTGAATAAATTTAAGTTGGATGTATCTATTCCTAGCCGAGATGACTAGGAATAAAATGCTGGAGTCCCCCATGCCAGTCCTCAGAAGTAAGGGAGGATATATCCCCCGGCCACTTATAAAACAAACTGGCATCACTCTCTACATTGTGACACGAAATTCTAAGATATAGGGATAATAGAATTCTGTTGGCATGACTGGAAATGAGAAAACTCTCCATCACTGGAGTGGAGAATTGTGTCTGGACCGCGTGACGTAGCTGTAGGTATTGAAAAAACATCCACGAGGGAAGAGCAAAGGTAAGTTTAAGGGTGTCAAACGATAACAGTCACCCTTCCGGCATGATCTGTTGTAACTTCTTTATACCAAAACCGGTCCACACATTAGGGTCAGTATGGAACGGAGGTGTGGCTGGTGAGGATTACCCCATAATGGAGTATGAGGAGAAACCACGCCCTTGTCAGAGACAGCAGCAGACATCTGTCCCCACACAGTGACCATTGTACGCATTGAGATCGTCATATTTGGAAATGCCTTAGGGCCCCTGAACACCAAGTTACTCAATGCCGAGTAAGAGCCCAAAATGGCCGCTTCGAGGTTGACCGACGGGTTGGTACAGGCCTGTTTGAACCACCAACGCACTGTCACCAGGACCGCTGCCCAGTAATATTGGCGAAAGCAGGGTAGAGCCAGTCTCCCCTGGGACTAGGGCAGCTGCAAGGTAGACCTAGCTATTCTAGTGGTAGAGCCCGCCCAGATGAAGTTACTGATAACTTGGTCCACCTTATTAAAGAAGGAAGCAGGAATAAGGACCGGTGTATTGCGAAATACATAAAAATTTGGGGAGGAAGGTCATTTTTATAAGATTAATTCTACCCACTAGAGAGTTGTGGCTGCTGTAAAACTGGGTATACATTATCCATCAGGTATAAAGAGGGCTCCGCCTGGATATCTATTTCAAGATACTTGAATTTTGAAACCCAGACTAATGGGGTTAGGGCAGAAGAGATTGGATGCTTCCTCGACAAGAAGAGAAGAAGTAGCGATTTATTCCAGTTGATTCTGATACTGGAGAATCTGCCGAATCGGTCAATGAGTCCAAGGGCCACTTGCAAAGAGTCAGAGGCATAAGGGAGATACAGTAGAGCATCATCTGCATATAGGGAGATCTTCTACATCAGGGGACCCACTGGCAGTCCTGCAATCCCAGGCAGAGAACGAATTAGTATCGCAAGAGGCTCCATGGCAAGGGCAAATAAACCGGGGGGAAAGGGAGCATCCCTGTCTAGTGCCTCTTGTGAGTTGGAAGGGTGAGGATAGAAGACCATTGGTTCTAACTCTGGCAGTGGGGGATTGGTAGAGTAGTTGGATCCAGGACACAAATTAGGCCCAAAGCCAAATTTCCGGAGCACCTGCCAGAGGTAGACTCATTCCACAGAATCAAAGGCCTTTTCTGCATCCAGAGAGGCCACCACCCCAGGGGAATCACCGCTGCAAACATAGGCCAAATTAGTGTAAAAGAAGCAAAGGTTAATGTCAGTGCCTTTACCTGGCATAAAGCCAGTTTGATCACCATGAACTAAAGACAAGATTGCCTAGTTGAGGCGGTTAGCAAGAATCTTAGCAAAGATCTTAGCATCGACATTGAGCAAAGAAATAGGCCTTTATGAAGCGCACAATTCTGGGTCCTTCCCAGGTTTGGGCACTACTACTATAATTGCCTCCCACATCGACAGCTGGAGAGGGTCATCTGCAGATGCAGCGTGTAGCAAGATATGGAAGTGGGGGGCAATCGCGTCAGCATGTGTCTTAAAAAATTTCCGCAGGCAAGCTGTCATACCGTTTGAAGTGAGGTCACCGCCGCCTGTATCTCCTTAAGTGTAAAAAAGGGGAGTCTAAACCCAGCCTGAGTGTAGTCCACCTCATCCAAAAGGACACTAGGCTGTCAGGAGTGTAGTCCACCCTAGAAGAGTAAAGCCTCTTATAGAATAAAGCAAACTGGGTGTTGATCTGGAGTGAGTTAGGGCATAAGGTGCCTCTGTCATCTCTAATTGGCTATGTGAGAAGTTGTGGAGCATTCCCTAGCCAGCCAGGCCAAGAGCCTACCAGATCTCTCACCCTGTTCAAAGATTCTTTAGGACTGGGACA
Source organism: Pelophylax lessonae (assembly GCF_965119305.1). Lineage (NCBI taxonomy): Eukaryota > Metazoa > Chordata > Amphibia > Anura > Ranidae > Pelophylax > Pelophylax lessonae. The sequence continues at coordinate 736,321,128 of NC_138768.1, forward strand.
GAAGGAGTTTCCTGCAGGAAGTAGTACGAAGTAGGCCTATTTCTCTATATAGGACCCGGAGGTCACAATAAACTTCTCTGTCTCCTGTGCCTACATAAGTGGTTTCCAGAACCTGGGCCTTAGTCTCAGCTTCCTTCAATTTTAGAGAGGACTCCATCCGCACCTTGCCTATAATCCTCTGATACTGCCCCCTAATGTACGCCTTGAAGGCATCCCAAGTTACAGCCTGGGCAGCTGTACCTCGATTGTGTATCCAGAAGTCGGAGATCTCCGCCTTCACCTCCTGAATCACTGGTTCATCCATGACCCAGAACCGGGACAGTCTCCAGAGACAAGGGCCAGAGGCTGAATCGGTCCTAAGCGTTAGGAGTACTGGGGCATGATTCGAAATGCCACGTGGTAAAATAGAGACCTCCTGAGTACGAGAAAGTAAAGGGTTACTTACGTAAATTAAATCTATGCGAGAGTAAGTGGCATACGGGACAGAATATTAAGTGAATTGCCTCTCCTGAGGATGTTTCCACTGCCACACATCACTCAAACCAAACATTTCAGCCCACCTAAGTATAGGGGAGTCTGTAGCGGAGTCGGGATTGAGCTTGTCTAGGCTCGGGTCAAGGGGCATATTGAAATCCCCCGCCAGGAGAACATGTGCCATAGGATATCTAGCCAACAGTGGTGCAAGTTTAAGAAACAATGACATGGTAGCTGGGGGAGGATTGTATATACCAGCAATCACCAATTCTAGCCCATCACACATAACATGGAGGATGACATATTTCCCATCCGAGTTAAAGTAGAGATCCAGGAGAGTAAACTGGAGGGATTTGTCCCCCAGTTTGGCAGATGAAGAATTGGTGGGCTTGCGAGGAATGTCTACGTCAGGTCATACCAGTCCCGGGGAGTATGTCCAGTGTTGGCAGGGGGGAATAGGCAAGGTTCTGCAGGGAAACTGATGAAATAGCCAGCAAGTTGTACAGAGCTCTCTCACAGTGCTGCTACTCCAGTGGTCATCTTGGACACGCCCCCCCCCCCCATATAATCTTTATTATTATTTTTTTTTTTACAATGTAACTAAAACCATGATCAGGTGACAGGCTTCCTCCAAAGTATTCTTTCTTTTGGTATGTAGTGGGGGATTGTACTTTTTGTAGTGCTTAACTCACTTTCTGGTGACATGGACAATGCACATTGGCCCCAAAGGAGTCCATCAATTGATCTTCCAAGAGCCCTGCAGTCTTAAGCTTACCACAGTCTGATTGCACAATCTTCTTTAGATTTACCAACAAGTAAGCAATACAAGGGTCTGCCTGATTGGATACAGATTGATTGGATGGATGAGGTAGGCCCCTATATTAAATAATTTTTGTAGATCTAAGGTTCATTGTACAGAGAATGTATGCTCAGATTGTAACTTACAGTATATGGTGACCCTTACAGTGGCAGCTTTGTGAAGTCAGAATATAAGAAGTGGCAACAAGCATAGTCCTTATTGGTGATCACAAGTCTTCATAAGGAAATAAGGGGCCTTGGATGGTCACTTTATAGGGTCTTTAGGTGAGTTGGTCAGGATCTTTTTTTTTTTCATTCATAAAAACTGCAAACAAATTAGTAGTTTAGCTTTGTGTGAAGCTATTATAAAAAAAAAAAAAATATATGTGATTTGGAAATGACTATAGTGCTTGGACCCTCTGACCTAGGGATTTCTGTCTCCTGCATCCTCTATAGTTGGGTCCTATGTTCTAGTCACTTGTGGAATTTGCAGCAGAAGCAATTACCATTATCACCACTTTAGTTCTAGTGTCCTTTTTTTTTTTTAATTTCTTTTATGTTTCATTGGCAGATAAGTGAAGGAGCTGAATGCATTTTTATACCTGCCAAGCTGTTTCTATCAGAAGCCCCCGGCAAGTCTTGGCAGGTGGCAAAAGAGCTGGTGAACAACTACCCCTCTGAGAAGAAGATCAGGGAAAGCTATACCACTCTTCAAAACTGGATTGTCTACAAGAAGAAGATGACAGGGAAGCAACAACATGGCTTCAAACGTGATAAATCTGGGAGATAAATGAAGTGCTTGTCTTTTTTTTTTTTTTTTTTTTTTTTTTTTTTTTACTATATTGCATAAATGAACAACAAACTTATATAGAACTGTAAAAAAAAAACTAACAGTCTTTTAACTTTTATTTCTTTGTATTCGTGTATACTTGCAATTATATTTCTATGACAGTAATAAGTATCAAGCTATTACAATTTAATGTTGAAAGGTCTCATTTTCTGGTAGCCACTATGGATCGGATGTTGTGCAGAGATGAAAAGAAAGAAAGAAAACATATGTAAATGTCTTTATATAAAGGGCTTTGCTTCAGCTGTAGTAAAGTGATAGATCTAATCTTATCCAACCAAATACATAAACAGGAAGGCGGTGACATTCTTGTTTTTCAGCAAATCAAATTTGGTTCAATATATGCCTTAAACTGGTAAAGACAAGCTGGATTCTCTTCACTAAGTAGTAATGTGGGGATGAACATTACAAAACTCGAGTCTGCAACTTTACATAGTCAGCACTGGCAAAGTCCATATTCCTTTTTTAAAATACCCTATTTAAAGATTAAGTAAGACATTCAGACTTACCCAGATGTTTGAATATTGTTTCAAAAATTAACAACCACAAAAAAACAAAGCTATGTGACAAAAAAATAAAAGTTTATCTAAACTAAAAAAATGTATTATGTTACAACTTACCAGTCCTTAAAGTATAACTAAAAGGTAAATCTTTCTTTTTTTAGTTTTGAATAGAGTGGAGCGGGATTAGAACACCTGCCAGTTTTTATAGCTGTCTGTGCCCCAGTTAAGATTTACTCTCTATTTGTCCTGTTTACCATTATCATTGAATGTATAAGTAAAAGAAAATGACAAATTCTGGGTTATCCCCAGAAAAGTAATAGTGTTCTTCCACCCTCAAGATTCAGCAAGTAAACGCAGCTGGCCCACCCAGCAACAACAAAGAAAAGTGCCCAAATCTTACAAAAGCATACATAGCATTAGAAGCAGAGATTTAATCCTGAACATCAGTCGTCAGAGATGACTCCACCCACCGTTGCCACACTTTATCAAATTTGCGAGGACACCCTCTGGATGTATAAGCATCTTTGTAAAGGGGGACCACGGCATTAATCAAACCTTTCCAGAAACCCAATGTAGGGGGATCGGAGATTTCCATTTCAGTACAATTGCTTTTGGGGCGTAGGAGAGGAGGATTCCCACCAAGGTGCGTAGTGCCTTGGGGGCTTGCAAGGTATCCACCAGACCCAGGAGGCAAATGTTAACAGTTAGCGGAATCGCCTCATTAGTAAGAGCAGACACAAAGCTTGTCACCTCCCGCCAGAAGCCCCCAACCATAGGACACTCCCAATAGATGTGGGAAAATCCTGCCGGACTACAGGGGCACCTCCAGCAAGAGGCCGAAGCATTAGGAAACATTTGGTGCAAGCGTTGGGGGATGAAATAAATCCTGTGAAGCTATTTGAATTGAATTAGCTTATCTCTGGTCGCTACTAGGCATTGGAAAGGGCTGTCCCACATCTCCACCCAATCTTCCTCATCAAACCCCTGACCCCCGTCATGCCATGCTGCATGTAAAGCATCCAGACCACTACAAATGGAGGGATGAAGCATCTTGTATGCCAAGGACAGGGGCTTTCTGAGGGAATCATCTCAATCTGTGCAATACTTGCTGTGAAATGAAACAGTGCAGAAGATACAATGTAACAATGATAAGGCTTAATAAATCACCCAGTGTAATAAAATCAACAGAAATAAGTTCACCTAAAGTGTTACTAAACTCAGTAAAATCAGTGTGTATATGCAGTAAAGCATGCTTGATATACTCACTGTGGATCCTAAGGGGTTAATCCTTTGCATTGTGTAAAAATGCTGTTTCATCCTGTTTTCTCTGATTCTCCCCTTCTTCTACTGTCTCCAATCTATCTGCCGTTAGAACAGAGGCTTGGGGGCAAGCTGCACATGCTCAGTTTATGTGTATTCTTGGGAGAGTGCATACGATCAGCACAGGGCCAATCATCACTGTCCAGACAGAGGGTCAGGGGTCATGCAGCCTTATAGAACACTCAGAGGAGAATGAAAACTTCTCCTACAAGCTTTAACCAGACACTGATAAAAGTCACAAAACTGCTATATACTGCTAAAGAGAAAAGCTGAGTTATACTTACTGGTAACTCCTTTTCTAGTAGTCTTCCAGGACAGCCCATGAGACCTTAGGGCTCCTCCTATCAGGACAGGAAACACATTCAAAATTTAAATAAAAGGCGGTCCCCGGGTCCTCACCTTCAGTATTTCTTGAGAACCGTAGGACATCCTGTAAAACATATACATACATTATATATATATATATATATATATATATATATATATATATATATATATGTATACACACACATACACCTCATATATTCTACATAATACAAGACAAACCGGGTGGGAATCCGGCTGTCCTGGAAGACTACTAGAAAAGGAGTTACCAGTAAGTATAACTCAGCTTTTCTCAGAGTCGTCTTCCAGGACAGCCCATGAGACGATGAGCGAGAAACTTACCAGTCTAGGGAGGGACTACTGCCTGGAGCACCTTTCGACCAAATGCCTGTTCCTGGGAAGATAGGAGGTCCAGGCGATAATGTCTAACAGAGGTCGAAAAGTTAGACCAGGTAGCTGCCTTACAGATTTGGTCTGGTGAGGCACCGGCCCTTTCGGCCCAGGACGTGGACAAGGCCCTTGTGGAGTGTGTGTTGATAAATGGTGGAGCCACCTTCTTGACTGTGTAGTCTTCCGTAATAGTCTGCTTTATCCACCTAGCTAAGGTGGCTTTAGAAGCTTTTTCACCTCTATGTGATCCAGAAAAAAGCACAAATAAAATATCACACTTTCTGAAGGTTTTAGTCACCTCCAGGTATGCCAGAAGAGCTCTTGTGACATCCAAAAAACTAAACGTCTTCTCCTTTTCATTAGAAGGGGAACTACAAAAGGTAGGTAGTACAATATCCTGTGTCCTGGGGAAGGACGTAGCTACCTTGGGTAAAAACCCTGGGTCGGTTTTTAACACTACTCTATCTTCAAAAATTATAAGAAAAGGTTCCCTAATTGAGAGGGCCTGTAATTCATGAACTCTTCTAGCTGACGTTACTGCAACTAGAAATAAAGTTTTTAGAATGAGTAATTTTTCAGATAAATCCCTCAGGGGTTCAAAAAGGAAACCTACTAGGGCTTGAAGGACTAAGGATAAATTCCAAGCTGGACATGTTTTTATCACTGTCGGCTTTGATCGGGCAATAGCTTTGAAGAATCTATTTATAATTGGATTTTTCCGAAGGGATTGTTGAAGAAAAGTGCTAATGGCAGCAGCCTGCACCTTCAAGGTACTAAGGGAGAGCCCCTTGTCTATACCCTCTTGGAAAAATTCTAAAATAGATGGACCATCTGGGGAAGGCCTGTGGTTTTCAGCCATCCAAAAGTGAAATCTTTTCCATATTTTGGAGTATATCTTCCTCGTGACAGATTTACGACAATTGATTAATGTATTGATTACTTTGTCTGAGAATCCTTGGGAGCTTAGTATCTGCTCTTCAGATACCAAGCTGTTAGGTTCAGTGATCTGACGTATGGATGTGTCACTGGACCCTGTGTCAACAGGTCCTGTCTCCAAGGCAAGTTTATGGGAGGTTTGGAGGTTAGGGCCTGTAGGCATGCAAACCATGGCCTTTTGGGGCAGAAGGGAGCTATCAGAATTAGATCTGTGTCTTACTGGCAGAACTTTCGGAGGACTTCCGGGATTAACCTGACTGGAGGGAAGGTATAGCAGAGACTGAAAGTCCAGGGGTTTGCAAAGGCATCGACCCCTGAGGACTGATCCCACTGGTCTAGGGAAAAGAACCTCTCTGTTTTGCTGTTTGTCTGTTGCAAATAGGTCCACTTCTGGAAGGCCCCACCTGGCTACAATGTTTGCAAAGTCCTTTGGGTTGAGGGACCAATTGTCCTGGCACACCTGGTGGCGGCTGAGGTGGTCTGCTAGACCATTCTGAGTCCCCTTCAGATGAATAGCTGAGATGGAGGCTAGATTTAGCTCGGCCCAGGAAAATATTATCTGGGCTATGTGCTGTAATCCCCGACTCTGTGTACCTCCCTGTTTGTTGAGGTACGCCACCGTTGTTATGTTGTCGGATCGAATCTGAAGATGACATCCTTTTATGTCTATCTGAAAAAAACTCTAAGGCCTTTTGTACTGCCATGAGTTCTCTTTGGTTCGAGGAAGTCTTCATCTGAACTGGGGACCATTTCCCCTGAGCCCACTGGTTCTGGAGATGTGCCCCCCATCCGAAAGAGCTTGCGTCTGTGGTTATTCTCTGTGACACCTGAATGACCCAATCTAAACCTCTTGTTAGGTGAAGAGGAGATCTCCACCACCATAGTGCTCTCTTTACTTTTATGGGCACCTTTACCCTCTGTTCCAAGGAATTTTGCAGGCCGTCCCAGTTCTCTAGTAAGAACTTTTGGAGGGGAAGTTGCTAATATCTTGCCCAAGGAACTGCTGGAAAGCAGGAGGTCATCAAGCCTACGACCCTTGTTATGTCCCTTAAAGAGACCCATTGGTTGGTTTGTAAGGAAGCTACCATCTGATGCATCTTCACTATCTTGGACTGTGGGAGAAAAATCCTTTGATGCAGAGAAGAAATCTCATATCCGAGATAAGTCACCCTCTGGGAGGGTGTTAGGCAGGATTTCTGTCTGTTGATAATCCAGCCTAGGGACCCAAGGAACTCCTGAATTACTAGGAGATCGGACTCCAATTTCTGATATGAATCTGCTACCACCAGGATGTCGTCCAGGTAGGGGGTGATCATAATAGACCTTAGTCTTAACGGAGCTAACGCTTCCCCCAGTACCTTGGTGAAGATACGGGGGGCTGAGGATAACCCGAAGGGAAGTGCTTGGAATTGGTAATGTTTGATCTTTGGTCCTAGTTCTATTGCTAGTCTTAGGAACTTTTGGCAAGCCTGGTGAATGGGGATGTGAAAGTAAGCATCCTTTAAGTCCAGAGTTGTCATGAAGCATCTTGGATATAGCAGGTTCCCTATGGAATGTATTCATTCCATGCGAAAATGTTTGTACTTTACTGAGAGATTTAGCTTGCGTAAATTTAGGATCAATCGATAACTCCCCGAGGGTTTCTTGATCACAAAAATGTGGGAGTAAAATCCTCTGCCCTGTTCTTCTTTTGGAACAGGTATTAATACCCTCTGATCTAGTAAGTCTCCTATTTGGAGACTTATAGCGGCAGCTTTGGCTGGATCTCTGGGCAACCTGGTAATCATTGTCCTTTCTGGAGGCTGGCGACTGAACTCCAGCCTGTGTCCAGTGGACACCAAGTCTAGAATAAACCGGCTTGAAGTAATTTTCTTCCACTGGGGGAGGAAGGCCCTTAATCTTCCCCCCCACTTTGTGAAACAAGATGTTTCCCCTACCCCTACCTTTGTGGCCAGTCCAGTGTTTTTTGAACGTAGGCTGGACTTCCCGTTTCCTCTGCTGTCTACCCCTGCCCCGAAAAATCTTTTGGGTATATGGGTATTTTTTCTTTTCTGGAAATTATTTGTTTTTGTCCGCAGTGCGTTCTAGGGCTTCTGTTAGGCCAGGGCCGAAGAGATAGTCACCTGTAAAGGGGAGACCGCAGAGGCGTAACTTAGAAGTACAGTCACCTGACCATGATTTTAGCCAGAGACTTCTTCTGGCTGAATTTGTCAAGGCTGAGGTTTTGGCTGCCATCCTTACTGATTCCGCTAAAGAATCAGCCAAAAAAACCTACTGCCTGAAACAGAAGGGGAAAAGATTTTACAATCTGCTCCCTAGGTGTTCCAGCTGTTAGATGGGATTGAATTTGTGAGAGCCATAATTCTAGATGTCTGGCTATACAAGTAGAGGCTAGAGCTGGTTTTAGACTCATGGCTGAGGCTTCCCAAGCTCTGCATAACATAATGTCCATTCTTTTATCCATTGGGTCCTTGAGTGAACCCATGTCTTCAAATGCTAAATCTGTACCCCTGGATATTTTAGCAAGAGGGGCATCTAACTTTGGGATTTTGTTCCAAGGTTGTTCCTTGCTATAATCAAATCGAAACCTCCTTTTTAAACTTTTGGGAAAAAAAGATCTTCTTTCTGGATTTTCCCATTCTTGTTTGATTATATTTAACAAAGAGCTGTGTACTGGAAAATTTCTAGCATGCTTCTTATGGGTAGCATACATAAGGTCATGCTTAGAAAGTTGCACCTTCTCTTCTTCTATGTCCAGTGTAACATATACTACTTTAAGTAAATCGTCTACAGCTTCCAGGGAAAATTTAAAATTAGAGTCTCCATAATAAACCTTTTCCCTAGGTTCATCCCCTGATCCGGACTCCTCCCAAGAGGAATGGGGAGATTCTGATTCCTCTCTTCTATTACCCTCATACACCTGTGGTGTGGTAACAGATGTAGGTACTTGGGATTGTACAGGTCCTTGTATTGGGGTCTGCATTTTTTCAATGAGGGTCCTAAATGAGCTAAAGGTGGTGGTTAGTTCATCTCTAACTGATGTTAGCATTCTTTGGGAGGATACAGCAGGGTAATCCTTAATTAAATTATCTATGCATGAGCGGCACACTGTTTTAGTCCATGTGGAACTTAGCTTGGCTCAGCAAACTTCACATTTATTTTTGGGGGGCTGCAACTGGACCTTGTCCTGAGCCTTGGTCTATAATAGAAAACAACATGATTAACATTCCCCCTTGTCCACCCACCTTGTGCAAGGTGAAAAAAGAATTTGTGCTCCCTTTAAGCCGGCCTTTCTAAACTATAAGGGAAGGGAAAAGGCATAAAGAACCCCCGACAGGTATGAGCAAAATAGGGCCAAGAGCAATCCCCCTTGCTTACCTGGGAGGTGCCGGTGCCAGAGCTGGTCTCTACCGATTGAGTGGTAGCTGCCGAGGAATCCATTGTGCTCCGTTCGGTGGTCCACAGCGTGTGCTGGGGCTTCACCTTTACACCCAACGCCTCGCTGTTCGCGCCTTTGGAAACTGGAACTAGGGTTTCCGGCGCCCGTGGATTGCGTCACTGGCCGGAAGCTACGTATGCAACTTCCTGTGACCAGAGTGGAGACGCCGACGTTCCGCCCTCTCCGTTCTTGGCGCCAAATTCAACGTTTTGCAAGTGGCGGTCTGCTTGGATCGGCGGTGTCACGGGTACACAGCGTGTGCTGCTCCAAGGACGCTGCCAGGAATGGAAGAGGACTCCCCCTGCGCTCCACTTGACCCCATCCACGGTCTCTGCCCGTATGGACGAGAACAGGAGACAGCGGTCAGCCCTTATTGCGATACTAAGGGGTACCGCACCTGGGCAAAAGAAGATGCATATTTCTTCCAAATCTTTCCATGGACAGTCCAGGAGACCAGGAGCTTCAGTTCCAGGAACATGTTACTCCCTGTCCGGAGGAAACACTAAATACTGAAGGTGAGGACCAGCGGACCGCCTTTTATTTAAATTTTGAATGTGTTTCCTGTCCTGATAGGAGGAGCCCTAAGGTCTCATGGGCTGTCCTGGAAGACGACTCTGAGAAAAGGTATTTAGCAGTTTATATTTACTAAAATAATCACAGTTCCATGTTCTGTCTACTGTGGCAGACCAGATATACTGAACGCAGGGTCCTGGGTTTAGTAACACTTTCAATAGCTTCTTTTTGCAAAACAACCATCTTCCTACCAGTGCCTCAGTGTTTCTAACCACCACCGACAAGTGGAAAGCCACTCACCCCCCTGCCTGGCCTTCCCAAGTGGAAAGCCACTCACCCCCCCAGCAAAGTCAATCAGATTCTCAAAATCCATACACGAAAAGAAAAGCGTAAAATCATCCAAACATGTTTATTGTGCATATAGACATCCAATTACAAGCATAAAAAGGCAATTGGAGTGTAACAAGCGTCTGCCGCTGAGCGGAGACCCTGTGCACACAGGCAAATCCCCTGCTTAGTACACGGAGTCACTGCTAGCTACGCCCATGACCTCTTTCGTCACTACAGACTTTTTTATATCGGTAGAAGCAAACAAGTTTTATCTTCCAGAGTGCTGATAAAATAACCTGCTTCTCACAGAACAAGCCAATACTCACTTCTTACCCACTGTTAGAAAGCTGGTATGGCGACACAATAAACATAATGGATTCACTTGGAATCGGTCTGACATGAAGCCATTTAACCATACACAATCAAATTGGTCAAAATTGATGATAAAAAAAATTTAAAATAAAATATCTCAACACCCTAAAAAAAACACTAATCAACTATTATCACTGCAAGATGTAAATCACCTGATCTTTTAAAAAATTAAATAATCCATAGAAGAATAAAAATTCATGCACAATAAATCGCTTAGTATATAATGCAAATAAAAGTAAATATCAAATTTATATTCAAAATAAATATTTTAAAACCACTGTCTATATAAAAATATCACCAAAACCACCCCAGTCTATAGATCGCTTCACTAATAAAGCAATTAATGTCAATTTCAATTATCAGGCCATCAGGGGTGAGGGTGTCTGAAATAGACAGCCCCCTCCTGTGGTTTCCTGCAGGCAGCCTGTAGCAAGATGATCTGCTAGGCTCCTCCACTAGTTCTGGTAGCACATTGATAATGTCCCCACAACTTTACAAGGTAATATCTGGATTTGTAAAGGCACTTTGTGCACGCAAAGTCGATTTATATAATTTGTGGCTATTGAGGAATATATTTAGAAGCAGTTTTTTTTGAGCCCTGAGTTCAGTTTTAAAAGTGTCCGGTTCTAGATTGCCTATTGCTAATTGCAGTAAAGTAGGAAGCAGTCAGAATAGAAGTCTGGGGCACTAAGAAAAAAAAAAAATACATAATCACCTAGGTGGATGCAGCATCGGATCAATGCTGCATCTATCCTCCACTGACTCCTTTCCAAGAACTGTGTGATCAAAGACCGCTGATTGCTCAGTTCTTGGTCTTCAGTGAGCAGAAAGCTGTGACTGTCAGTTGCCGACTCTCTCCTCTGCCCCTCTAGCCCTTACTGGAGCTTCGGGCTGTGCAGGGGGAGCAGGGCTGGCTCAGGGCTCTCAGCCGTGTGAACTTTAGCCCGCTGTCAGCTGAATATGGTTCACAGGAGTGCAGAATGAAAACCGCTTTGGCCCTACTTCTCCTTTAATAGTATTTAGTAAATTTACCAGTCATTCCTGTCCATGTCAGGCATGGATGTCCCAGTCTTCCATGTGTGCCCAGCAAACGAATTTAATATGGCATCAGTGGGGACTGCCCCACCCACCACGCTGGGCCCCAAGAATCCTGTAAGCTCCAGGCACAGCGGGGATGTGTCATTGGGCATGTGCCACTTCCCCAACCAAGATATTGATGGCCGTAGGAGAAGAGAGAACCCATGTTTACTTTTATTTTCTTTGTTTATACATGTGATTGCCGTGACTGGACATAGAGATAACATAATACAAGACCAATTTTATTGGTCCTGACCCAGTCATGTACCTATACCCGACAGACACATCCCTGGGCTTACAGGTGCATGTTCTAGGAGCTGCACATGAGCCTGCCGATATCCACCCCTGCTGGCAAAGCTTCTATCTGGTTAATGTACATATACAGCCAGATGGGAAGCAGTTAAAGTGATTCTGACCTTTATTTAAAGTGGTTGTAAACCTATAGAATGAAAAATAAACAGAGCATATCCCTCTATAGTGTGTACTAGTCTCGATCCAAAGCACAGAGTGTGATTTCTGTCTCCCTCTGCTATCTGCATTAGTCACTTCTTACAGATTGATGAAAAGTCAAAAAAAAGGTGCGCAAATCAGTAAGTAGAAGCAGCACTAGAGAAATATATAAATAAAGTGAAAGTGGATAGTAATGCGCTTCAATGGTAAACCAACAATATTAATGTATAAAACAATCAAATCTTGTAGGTGCAAAAATAGTGCACAAAATTGGAGGACTTCAGAATAATGTGTAAACAAAATACAGTTCATCAATTAAAGTCCATAATCAACCATGTGCAAATAATATGTTCAGTGGTGAGTCCACATTTAAATGGTGACTGTGTTCAAATTCCAACGTAGTGAATGGCCTCTTACCATGTGTTAGACAAAACAGAGCCTCCAAATAAACTTGGCAATATGATAATAACATAACGCCCAGTGATAAAGATGGACTCTTACCAGAGATGATGGAGGTAAAAACTTCAAGCAAAGTAGGTAGATGATCCCGTGTCAGCAGGACTGAAGAGGTGGAGCACTCTCCTTGAGGATCCTCCAGATCACATCCACCCACAGCATCCAGAAAAAAACTTGGTGCGGCTCAAGATTAAATGGCCCAAAGATGCATTCCCAAAAGAAAGGGATTAATAGTGCATTATCCTTTAAAACCAAATTTAATTAAGGCAAATACACTTACAGCAATCCAAGTTAAAAAGATGCAACACGCTGAAGAACGTCACGGCCGCCTGCAGAACGGTAACGTGACAAAATGACAGCGCGACCAGCTCCTTCCGACCCGTTTCCACACAAGGGGTCGTCTACTGGGACTGGAGCAAATTTGGTTTTAAAGGATAATGCACTATTAGTCCCTTTCTTTCTTTTGGGAATGCATCTTTGGGCCATTTCATCTTGAGCCGCACCAAGTTTTTTTCTGGATGCTGTGGGTGGATGTGATCTGGAGGATCCTCAAGGAGAGTGCTTCACCTCAGTCCTGCTGACACGGGATCATCTACCTACTTTGCTTGAAGTTTTTACCTCCATCATCTCTGGTTAGAGCCCATCTTTATCACTGGGCGTTATTTTATTATCACATTGTCAAGTTTATTTGGAGGCTCTGTTTTGTCTAACACATGGTAAGAGGCCACTCATTGCGTTGGAATTTGAACACAGTCACCATTTAAATGTGGACTCACCACTGAACATATTATTTGCACATGTTTGATTATGGACTTTAATTGATGAACTGTATTTTGTTTACACATGATTTTGAAGTCCTCCAATTTTGTGCACTATTTTTGCACCTACAAGATTTGATTGTTTTATACATTAATATTGTTGGTTTACCATTGAAGCGCATTATTATCCACTTTCACTTCTTACAGATTGTCCGAAAAACCACAGGATTTCAGAAGAGGACACAGACCCCCCCCCCCCTTCCCAGAACACAGTAGGCAATTGACAACCCTAGCTGTGAGTGTTTCCCTATGAGACTCTATAGACTCCCTCCACTCAGGTCCCAGATTACACTCAGCTTTCCACTATGTGCAGTGTGTGACATCAGATTACCGTCTCCTGCCTGCTCGGTCTAGGCGATAGCTTTGAAAATAGGAATATTTATTCCGCGTTATGGACCAATGTATGGGGTGAGCAAAAACACTTAGCTGCTGCCCCCACTGAGACTATTGCAAGCAGAGTCAGGAATGTAAAATGGATTAAGTGAAAGTGGGTGTGGCGCTGCCTATTTTTAATGTATGTCCCTTTAACCACTTCCATACCGGGCCAATTCTGGCACTCTGCTCCTACATGTAAAAATCATCATTTTTTTGCTAGAAAATTACTCAGAACCCCAAACATTATATATGTTTTTTTTTTTTTAGCAGAGACCCTTGAGAATAAAATGGTGGTCATTCCAACTTTTTATGTCATATGGTATTTGCGAAGCAAATTTTCGAACACTTTTTTTTTTTTGAGGAAAAAAACAGTTTCATGAATTTAAAAAAAACAAAACACTAAAGTTAGTTTATAGTTACAGAAGAGGTCTTGGGCTAGAATTGTTGCTCTCGCTCTAACGTTTGCGGCGATATCTCACATGTGTGGATTGAATGCAATTTACATATGTGGGCGTTCACTTCTGTGTGCAGGGACGGGGGCACTTTAAATTTCGTTGGCAGTGGGGATTCTGATGCACGGGGCAGGCGGCTCCGATTATCGCCGGACACCCGTGATTGTTCCCCGCTTAGAGAGAAGGACGGGCAGCTGTTGTAAACACAGCTGACTGTTCTTCTCTCTGGAATGATCACAGAGTGCCTGTGATCCTTCTATGTAAGATCACAGGTCTTTGTGATCATTTCACAAGCCCCGCCTCCATACAGTTAGAATCACTCCCCTAGGCTCACATTCAACCCCTTGATCACCCACAGTATTAACCCCTTTCCTGCCAGTGTAATTATTACAGTAACAGTGCATATTTTTAGCACTGATTAGTGTAGTAATGTCACTGCTCCCCCCAAAAGTGTAAAAAATGTCAGTTAGGGATCCGATCTGTCCGGCGCAATGTCGCAGTCCCACTAAAAATTGCAGATCGCCGCCATTACTAGTAAAAAAAAAAAAAAACTACTACAACTTTTGCGCAAATCAAGATTTTTTTTGCCAAAAATATGTAGCAGAAAACAAATTGGCCTAGAATGTTAAAAAAATTAGATTTTTACATTTTTTTTTTGGGGGAATGTTATATGCCAGAATGTGAAATATATTGTTTTTTTTTTACAGAATTGTCTCTCTTTTTTTTGTTTATAGCGCAAAAAATAAAAATCGCACAGGTGATCAAATACCGCCAAAAGAAAGCTCTATTTGTGGGAAAAAAAGCACATCAATTTTATTTGGGTACAGCGTCGCACGACCTCGCAATTGTCCGAATCGCAAAAAGTGGCCTGGTCATTAAGGGGGCAAATCCTTACTTTCCAGAAGTGGTTAAACGAGAGCAGCTTCTTTTTTTTTTCTTTTTTTTTAATTCACTACGTTGTCGTGGTTCATGCCCTATAAAGTCATTAAAAACAATTTTTGTTAGAAGTGACTGTCACTGATAAATGATCCATCAGAATGAAAACCTAAACACAAGACCAAATGAATCTATTGATCTTCAGGGGGGTCCATGTGTCTGTCTTGTTTGCTCACCTAAATAACTTACATGGACAGTACGTGAATGAGGATTTCTCAGCGGTGAGGCAGCATCAAGGGATGTTATGTACCTCCATGGAGACCTACATGCCTGCTGTGCAGTCATCATCTGAATGGTGAATCACTGACATGTTCATTTCACAAGATTTCATTTCTCCTAATTAGCCAAATATTGTACTATAAAGTCATGAGGCTCATTTCCCATGTTTATAGACTCATTTGTAATCTCATCAGACTTCCAGCCAATTTAGTTGTCAATTTATATTGTGCTGCACAGCTAATATTAATGTAGAAGATTAACTACAAAAAAGGACGTCTGCATAAAAATTTGAAAATTTTACGTTTACATGTGCTAATTACAATCAACATTAAAGTATATGTAAACCTAGCCACAAAAATCTCAATATCTTAATGCAATTTCAAAGTCAATTTCAATATTTTCAAATCTGCAGCTTTTATTAAAGGAGAAACAAGCTTTGGCTGTACTTCTGTGAATAACAGGCGTGCAGTTCATACTGCACTCCTTTGACCTGTTTTCAGCTGACAGCAGGCTGAAGCCCAATTACACATGCGTTTGCAAATGTGTGCTAACTAAACCCCTGTTTTGACGCAGACTGTTAGACAGGATAATTTGGTTGGTAAGCAAACTGGTTAGCAAATTGGAAAAAACTAGGAATTTTTATTTTTGTTTGTCTCATGTGCGTTGCCCTTCCATGTGTTCTTTGCTATAAAGGCCAGTTATAGGTGGGGGCAGAGGCCATTTTCTTTGTTGTTAAAGTATACTGGTGAGTGGACATACTGGATGCCTTTGCTGTAATACCACTGGCTGGGCTTCCATTATGCCCCCAAGTACCTTCAGGAGGGATGGGCCACCTCCAGGCTCACCTGCCCCCTATCTATCCATTAGCTTGCATGTGCTTCCACTGTGAAGACTCTCATAAATTTACTAGAGATAGGACTGCAGGTAATACAGGGTTCCGTGGAGTGGCCCTGAAGCTTACACATGCGTATGCAAATGTGTGCTAACTAAACCCCTGTTTTGACGCAAACTGTTAGACGGGTTAATTTTGTTGGTAAGCAAACTGGTTAGCAAATTGAACTGGGAATTTTTATTTTTGTTTGTCTCATGTGCGTTGCCCTTCCATGTGTTCTTTGCTATAAAGGCCAGTTATAGGTGGGGGCAGAGGCCATTTTCTTTGTTGAAGCCCAATGTAGGCTGACATCACAGAGCCAGTCCAGGCTCAGGCAAGATCGCAACAATGAGGTCGGGATCTGCCAACATGCCTGTGCCAACACTGAGCTTAAGCCGGCTGTTCCCGCTCCCTCCAAAGCCCAGCACTCCAGTGAGCGGGGGGGGGGGGGGGTTAAGAGCAGAGAGCTGGTGACTGACAGCAGCTCTCTGCTTAGTGAGCCCTGAAAACCAAAAAAAAAAACCCCATACTTCTCTTTTAAAATGCTACCTGCTGATTCTGCCATTCAGGCACTTCAGTTTTAGGACGACAATACTTTGCCCCAGGCTCAATTTGTTCTTCTTCATTGTCACCTAAGCTCTCATTGGAGAATACAAGTGGACATTTGCCAACACACAGTGTTGAGAAAAGCCATGCAGGTGTCGTTAGAGTGCATGCATTTAGAAAGGAAGTGCTGTGAAGAAACTGCAGGAGACCAGCAATGCTGAGATGGTACAAAGTTAGAAACAAAGGTGAAAACACAACAGTTGTTAATGATACATAGGGGAAGATTTGCTAAAACTGGCGCACCCAGAATCTGGGGCAGCTGTGCATAGTAACTGTTTGGCAGCCCAAATAAATGGGTTGACTTAATGTAATGCATGATAATGTGTTTTGTAAGTTATAATATATTGTGATATCTGGGGAGTCCAGATCACCAGCCAGTCATGTGGGTAAAAGCAAATAAAAAAAAAAAAAAGGCTAAAACAAAGTGGCTTTCTTTAGCATAAACAATACAAAACAGTCCATCAACTTCTAGTATAAATCAAACATCCAGCTCACCTCCAGCAAAACCTTGTCCCATACCAGGTTTAAAGTCCCCGTCTGCTCCAAGGGTCCAAAGAAAGGCCACTTTAGCTAAGCAGTGTCTCAGTAGTCCCAAAAGCACATAGCCCTCAAACAACTATGTCCTGTTCCACTCAACACATCACAGACACTTGCTGAATGTCTCCTGTCCTTTTCAGGCATCTCCTGCAAGCAGGTTAACCCTTTCAGGACCAAAATAGCTGGAATCAAGGATGGAGGCTCTTTCCCGTACAAACTCTCAGAGTCTCTGAATTCCCGGTCACATACCAGGACTCAATCCCGGGAAATTAGCATCAGAATCCCTGAGTACTTCACAGTGCTTCTCTTCATTCCCCTTAAAGGGAACAAGGGAACCAGAACTCAAATAATGAATACACATACCTCCCATCCAGGACCCATCTCTGGCACACATATATATATATATATATATATATATATATATATATATATAGAAACTATATTCTCAAAAGTATTGGGTCACCTGCCTTTACACACACATGAACTTTAATGGCATCCCAGTTCCCAGTCTTAGTCCATAGGGTTCAATATTGAGTTGGCCAACTCCTTGCAGCTATAACAGCTTAAACTCTGCTGGGAAGGATGTCCACAAGGTTTGGGAGTGTGCCTAAAGAAATGTTTTTTGACCATTCTTCCAGAAGTGCATTTGTGAGGTCAGACACTGATGTTGGACGAGAATGCTTGGCTTGCATTCTCTGCTCTAATTCATCCCAAAGGTATTCTATCAGGTTGAGGTCAGGACTCTGTGCAGGCCAGTCAAGTTCCTCCACCCAAAACTCCCTCTTCCATGTCTTTATGGACCTTGCTTTGTGCACTTGTCCAAATCATTGGAGGAGGGATTATGGTGTGGGATTGTTTTTCAGGGGTTGGGCTTGGCCACTTAGTTCCAGTGAAGGGAGCTCTTAAGGTGTCAGCATACCAAGATATTTTGGGCAATTTCATGATCTCAACCTTGTGGGACCAGTTTGGGGATGGCCCCTTCTTGTTCAAACGTGACTGCGCACCAGTGTACGTATCAAGACCGATCGATCTGCCCAACGATCGGCGGGTGCCGGTGGCCATCTAGTGTCGGCACCGAGGATCGACTTCTGCTGTGATCCTGCACTTCCAGCAGACGGTGCAGGATTACGTATATATACAGCTGCCATCCTGTAGCAGTAAAACAGCAAATGGTTAAATATCACAATTTTAAAATACTTTCAAACCTCCACCATTATCTCCACTTTTTCTGCTTCACTCTGTTATAACATTATGCTTACTTTTGTTTAATCACAAATGCACTTTAAAACTTTTTAATATGGTACATTAGTAAATTGTGTAATAAAAATGAATGAAAGTAGTTTGCACAAAATACAACTAATAAAAACTGCTTTCTCCAATGATATTTTTCCAATGAAGGTGAGGTTGTTTAAATTTTCACATGTAACCTCAAACTTTCAAAAGACTTATTTAAATATTTCACTTTTCAGTGATAAAAAACAGCATAGTTGCTACAAATAATAAAATGGTATGCAATTACTTACGGTGAAAATATGCTTTAGAGCATTTTAACTTGTGGATCACTGAATTCCTTACCTGTCAAAACTGTTGATGTGGAATTCTTTAACAATAGCTTTAGGATAAAAGAAAACTCCTCATCAAGCAACATGTGTAAATCAGAAAAAAGAAAAAAAAAAAATGCCAAGAATTATTTTTTCAAATCTGTAGCTTTCAATACAATCCCTCATTGATCCTTCCATAAGGGTCCTTTTTTGAACACTTCCTGTTTTAGAGTAACATCTGATTCTCATTTGTGCTTCTGTGTTATCACAATGAGCAATGATGTGCAGCCAACACTGGATTAAGTGCATATTGACAGGAAGTAACTGAAAGAAGCTAGAGGAGATCAGACGTAGAGATGAGGTTTGGGTTTTCCACTAACATGGGTTCAAGGCAAATCCTGCCTGTGATTTTTTTGATGCAGATTTGTTTGGGTGCATTCTTTAAAACCATAATGCAGTGGTTGGCCAAAAGGGCTAATACGAAGTCTTTGGGATGACCTGCCCCCTCATCTCTTGTAAATAGGGGTGGGCATAGAGCAGCCATAATGTTGGAGAATTAGAAGCTCCTTTAGGTAAAGCATAGCTAAAACTGATAAATTGCACAGGAAGAGATTATGGCCATTTAGAAAACTGTAGCATATATCTGATTGCTAATTGAGCAATCAACCCCTAACCTGCCTATTTTTGTTCTTATTATTGGGTTTTTTAGTATTTCGTTTTATTTTGTGGTTATTTGAAGTCAGTGGTCACTTTTAGCTCCTCTCTCTTTAGGCGCTTTTCCACTGCATGGAACCGAACGGTTCAGGCTCACTTTTGTGCTTTTCCACTGTGTGATACCGCATGGTACGGTGTAGGAACGGTTCGGTACGCTACGGTACGGCAGCGCTTTTCCACTACATGAAACCGAATGGTACGGCTCCATATCCCACAATCCTTTGCATGCAGCCTTGACTGTTTGTCACTACTAGCCACTGATTGGTCAGAGAATCGTTGATATCCCACCCACTTACTTTAGTACTACTTTAGTGGAAAAGCAAACCATACCAAACCGTACCTAACCGTTCCAACACCGTACCATGCGGTACCATGCAGTGGAAAACCAGACCGGGCCAGGCAGGGCCACGTAGAGCCGAGCCGGTGCTTGCAGTGGAAAAGTGCCATTTTATACAGTATCTCACAAAAGTGAGTACCTCACATTTTTGTAAATATTTTATTATATCTTTTCATGTGACAACACTGAAGAAATGACACTTTGCTATAATATTAATTAGTGAGTGTACAGCTTGTATAACAGTGTATATTTGCTGTCTCCTCAAAATAATTCAACACAAATTGGGCCCAAAGTGTCAGTATTTTGTGTGGTCACCATTATTTTCCAGCACTGCCTTAACCATCTTGGCCCTGGAGTTCACCAGAGATTCACAGGTTGCCACTGGAGTCCTCTTCCACTACTCCCTGATGACATCACAGAGCTGGTGGATGTTAGAGACCTTGCGCTCCTCCACCTTCCATTTGAGGATGCCCCACAGATGCTCAATAGGGTTTAGGTCTGGAGACATGCTTGGCCAGTCCATCCCCTTTACCCTCCGCTTCTTTAGCAAGGCAGTGGTCGTCTTGGAGATGTGTTTTGGGTCGTTATCATGTTGTAATACTGCCCTGCCACCCAGAGGGGTTAATGCTCTGCTTCAGTATGTAACAGTATATGTTGGCATTCATGGTTCCCTCAATGAACTGTAGCTCCCCAGTGACGGCAGCACTCATGCAGCCCCAGACCATGACACTCCCACCTCTATGCTTGACTGTAGGCAGGGGTCACTCATTTTTGTACTCCTCACCTGGTTGCCGCCACGCATGCTTGACACCATCTAAACCAAATACGTTTATCTTGGTCTCATCAGACCACAGGACATGGTTCTAGTAATCCATGTGCTTAGTCTGCTTGTCTTTAGCAAACTGTGTGTGGGCTTTCTTGTGCATCATCTTTAGAAGAGGCTTACTTCTGGGATGACAGCCATACAGACCAATTTGATGCAGTGTGTGGCGTATGGTCTGAGCACTGACAGGCTGACCCCCCACCCCTTCAACCTCTGCAGCAATGCTAGCAGCACTCGTACGTCTATTTCCCAAAGACAACCTCTGGATATGATACTGAGCACATGTACTCAACTTCTTTGGTCGACCATGGCGAGGCCTGTTTTGATTGGAACCTGTCCTGTTAAACCGCTGTATGGTCTTGGCCACCGTGCTGCACCTCAGTTTCAGGGTCTTGGCAATCTTCTTATAGCCTAGGCCATCTTTATGTAATACTGCCCCCTAGGGAGCCACTGAGAATTACACTTCTTGGGTTCCCCCGGGTTACCATTAGCAACTGGAAGCAAACACACGGCATTAAAAGTTCTTAGCTCAGACAATGAACAGTCCAGGGGATTTGGTTTTTGTGTTTTATTTTAAAACTTGGACGGGAGAAGGGAATGAGTGGGATACTCCAACTTGAACTATGCACAATTCCTGAGGACAACTGACTGCAGAATGCTGCAAGGCCACTGCTTCACCTTGCCACTGAAGTGAAGATAAAGAATATGTACTCTCACTTGAATTACTCTTCAGGGTCTAACTTGGCACCCCCTTTCTCACTAACTGTGTGCATTGACCTTCTGTCCACTGACACCCTCCTGGAGTGGTCCCTGTCCTGGGCAGACCCCTGGCAAGCTCCCTGGACTCACAGACACTGTTTTTCCTCAGATCGCTCTGCCACTTGCTCCACTGTCGGTCTCCACTGGACCTCTTCACCAACTCAGCACCACACTCATGGTCCACTAGGCCGACCGCCTGTTACCACCTTCCTCAGCAGCAGGAGGAGAGACAGCCGTCACCCTCCTCCTGGGATCTGGCTTTCCGCCCAAAGACACCCTGTCACATGTGCCCGTGGTTTTTATAACATATCCCAGGATGCACCACTGTTGTGCCAACCCACTGGGATAGTCACAAAAGCCTGTGTGTTACTGTCTGGGTTTCCTCCACTGTCCAACAGGCTCGCCTATTGGATACAGTGAGGATTCTCCCTCAGACCAGATAAATCACACATGGACACAGGCAAAACTAACAAGCTCCCCTGAAAAGTAGATGAAGCTGCTAAGCTTTTATCCACCTAGCACCTACCTAGGAGGGTGCTACATTTATGTAGAGCAAAAAAACTTTTTTTCAGATCCTTAGAGAATTCTTTGTCATGAGGTGCCATGTTAAACTTCCAGTGACCAGTATGAGAGTAAGAGCGATAACACCAAATTGAACACACCTGCTCTCCATTCACACCTGAGATCTTGTAACACTAACGAGTCACATGACACCGGGTAGGGAAAATGGCTAATTGGGCCCAATTTGGACATTTTCACTTAGGGGTGTACTCACTTTTGTTGCCAGCAGTTTAGACATTAATGGCTGTGTGTTGAGTTATTTTGAGGGGACATCAAATTTACACTGTAATACAAGCTGTACACTCACTACTTTACATTGTAGCAAAGTGTCATTTCTTCAGCTTTTTCACATAAAAAGATAGAATAAAATATTTACAAAAATATGAGGGGTGTACTCACTTTTGTGAGACACTGTATATATTTTTTTTCTTATTTATTTATTTTTGCAGTAAAAAAAAAAGTTTACTATAGAGTATAGGCTTTTGTTTTATGGGGTGGTATTTTGTAGTTTTCATTTATTGTGGGGGTTTGTTTGTTTTTTTATTAAATAGGGCCTTTTTTTCTGTCAAACATCCATTAGGCCTATTATCCCTGACTATAAAATCAGAAAAGCCCTAGCCTGTGCTCTTTGTCCCTAGGTAATGGTGACTTAAACCTGCAAATTACTAATCAGCAGCACTGTGTTATAATCAAGTAGTAAAAAAGTAAAAATAATGCTTTATACAAATAAGATCACTGCAGTTTTCTTCGTAAAACACAGAGCTTTAGCAAACTAAGCCCGCATTCACAACGACGTGATTTGTCATGCAATTTGACAGTTCCAAATTGCTTGACAAGTTGCAGCCCATTGTCAGCAATGGAACCATTCAAATTGCCGCGACTCATGTTGCAGCAAATTTAAAAAAGTTCCTGCAATACTTTTTGCCGATTTCATTCCAACCTGCATAAACTTCTGTTGTATGAAGTAGCAAGCCACAACGATATCGGCAGTGCAAATCGCACTGATGTGTGGCTTTGAAATCGCGTTGAACTAGCGCATTTTCAATTCCGCACTGGTGTGAATGGGGGCTACATGTCATTCATTAAAAATTTTGATCTACGTTGGATACATCCAAAAGGCACTGGATAAATGCAAGTCACCACTAGGGCACAAAGAAAACTATTTTTTTTCTATGTGCTCTGTTCAAGCCACAGTGCTGGTGTGATGTGCAGTGCATTGCAGAAAAATGGACACCACAATGCTTGGTAGGCACACATCTTCCCTCAGTCATTGTTATATATGAGGACCCCCCTGCTTAGTGCACTCTTCTGTTCTAAACTACCTCTGGTCATCAATAGCATTCATATTGGTACATAGATACACCCCCTCCCCCCTTACTCCCCATCCCCCACTGTAAAATAATGTGGCTGATTTTTGTTACTGTCACAATTTTTTACTTCACAGAATAAAAAAATATGTAAAAATGTCCTGTACTTCCTGACTGAACAGTAAGCATACCCTTTATGTTGTCACTAAAGTACTAACCTTTTCATTTAAAGGCCAGAACTGTGAAATAACAAAATTATGCATCTCATGAATATGTCACCTCCGTTAAAATAGCCCAGTTGTTTAAAGGGATTCTAGCATAAAGTTAAACACCTACAATATAAATTGTGGTTTGACAGGGCTCACTACATACTAGGAGAGAAGCATGATTACTCCCAGCGGACGCAATTTATAGAAACTGTTGAGAAACTTGAGTTGGCATCTGAAATTTACAAAAACAACCTTTTTTTTAAATTAATTCTGCAGCTTTGAGATCACAGGCAGATGTAACATTTGGAATATTTTACAGGTGTGCCTACACTTAGGCTTTGCAGGTATAAGCAGCATACAAATGCCATAATGTACTTCTGCCGAGTTTCTGTTTTCATTCGGGCTTTGCCATAGTACAAAATATTTAATCAAAGAGATCCCATTATCAGAGATCTATGGTGATCACCCTTGCTGAATATACTAGTACAGCCTTTCTCAAACTTTCCAACACTGAGAAACCCTTAAAATAACTTTCAGGTTTCAGGGAACCCCTGATAAAAATCACTTTATCTACAACTCATGATACATTAGTGTGATGGTCAGTGGGAAGAATGCTAATTACACTGGTGGTCATTGTGAAGTATTTGAAAGTGAAAGAAAATAGGGTGCGCTAACCATACAATTATGCGGCAGCACTGAAATGGTGAAAATGAATGTGAAAAAAGGTATAGTGCGCTCAGCACAATCATAAATATTAAACATATGACATCTGGGATGACCCAAATATTATGGTGATCTTCATACAGTGTGAAAAACCATATGTGAAAATTCTTTATGCAAAAACATATCATTTATAACAATCGTGAAAAAATATATATAAAATCCTCCAATTGATCCAGATAATCTCAAATAGCCAAAGATCAAGCTTCCATCAATAGTGGATCTTCAATCTTGCTAATCTTAGACCTATATGTGCGGGTGAAATAGAAGAAATAGCCTCTTACCAGATAACACTAAACAGTGAGCCTTATTGGGGAATAGGCACTTTCCACACGTGAACAAATTAAATCAAGTGAGGTGACATCTCGGTTGTAGTGCAAACTTCTTACCAGAAGTATGTAGAGGGTAGGCATAAACCACTGTTGTTTATACAGATGAACCAGATAGAGGGTATCCAATAGCGGCTTCAATGCGTAGGCTGAATGTTTCTCCACTCCACCATATCCAACTCACCGATGTGGCTGGCGATACTGTACTCTAATGTAGCTCCCCATAACAAAGGATATAAAGTGCCAATAGTGCATTATCCTTTTAAAAAAACTTTATCAAAAAAGAAACACACTAACATGGCAAATGGAAGGAACTGGACATAAACAATGGTTCCAAGTGTGCCGAATGTGACCGCCTGCAGTGCGGAACACGTGGTGTGGCATGACGGCGTGGCTACTGCTCCGACGCATTTCTCCTTATCAGGCTTCAGCTGGGACTGCTCCGAATTTTTTCCTACAAATGATTGGCTAAACCAGTATGCACTTTTTTCACAAAAACTTTTCTCATATTCTGGCCCTTCAAAATAATAGATATATTAATTTAATGATTAAATACAAGAATTAGTGCATTATAACACTTTGATTCAGTAACTAATATATTTATAAGGTCTACATATCAGGGAAAAGTGAAGGACAGTTGAGGAGGAATGAGGGACAGAAAGATTTGGTTTCACAGTCCTACCCAATGAGGGACAGTTGTTAGGTACCTGTTAGGTAAAGTCCGAAGTGGAGTTTGAGTGCTGAGGATTCAAGCGAAAACGTAGTCAGGGATCAAGCCGGCAACAGATCTGGCAAATCGGTATCCAAACGTAATCCAAAGAATGGTCAGGCAGGCAGAAGTCATACACAAGCTGGCGGTGAAGTACAGATTCGGCAGGCCGAAGAGGGGTCAAGAATACAGGCAAAAGTTCATACACCAAAGTCTATCAAAGAGCAAACAGCACACCCAGGAAGATATTCCAAACAAATGGGCATTGAGGAACAGGAAGTGCTGCTTTTTGAAGGCTGAGTAAATTGTACATTGTTCACAGCTGGTTAAATTGTACATTGTTTGCAGCTGGCAGAAGGTGGAGCTAGCGAGTCCAAAAGTGAAGCATCAGGCTGGAAAATCACTGCAAAAACTCCAGAGCTTCTTTGTGGCACAACAGATAAGGCTGCAAGCTATGGAACAGGGAACCTCCCGGTTCAAGGACACCCAGGTACATGACAGGACCCCCTCTCCAATGGACCCCTCCAGGGGCCTAGCGAGGCTTAGAAGGAAAAGAGGCATGAAAGTCTCGGATGAGAGCAGGGGCACGCAAATCTTTAGCTGGAACCCAGGAACGGTCTGTGATGGGGTATACTTTCCAATGAACCAGATATTGTAGGTCACGACCCCGCCTTCCAGAATCCAGAATCTTAGAGACTTCAAACTCATGTTGTCCATCAACAAGAACAGGAGGAGGTAGTTTTTGAGTTCTGGAGTAACGATTGAAGATTGCCCTTTTAAGGAGAGAAACATGGAACACAGGGTGTATCCGGAGTGAGGAGGGTAATTTCAACCGATAGGAGACTGGTCCGACTCTAGCAATTACCCTAAAAGGACCAATGAATCGAGGGCCCAATTTGGTAGAGGGTTGCTTCAGTCTTATGTATTTGGTAGACAGCCAAACTCTGTCCCTCACCGCATATGGAGGTATATGGCGTCGTCGTCTGTTGGAGAAATGTTCATATCTGCCTGCTGACTTCTGTAGCAATAAGCAAATCTTTTTTTCCAGTGTAGCAAGATATTCTTCATCCGTTGATCTGCTGCTGGTACACCAGATGAAGGCTGAAGTAGTGGAAAGGTCTGAGGGTGATAGCCCAATACTGCGTAAAATGGCGTGGTATGCAGGGCACTGTGCCAGCGAGAGTTAATGGCGAATTCAGCCAAGGGCAAATACTTAGACCAATTGGAGTGTAGTGAATTGATGTAATGCCGAAGATAGGTTTCAAGGGTCTGGTTCATGCGTTCGGTTTGACCATCTGTTTGCGGGTGATGTGAGTTAGAGAGTGAGAGCGTTACTCCCAGTTTCTTACAAAACGCTCTCCAGAATCGGGAAATGAACTGAGATCCGCGGTCTGAGACGATATTAGTAGGTACACCATGATGTTTCACAACATGAGAAAGGAAGAGGGTAGACAGAGCTTCCGCTGTAGGTAACCCAGAGAGTGGTACAAAATGAGACATCTTTGAAAAGCGATCCACTATAACCCATATAGCAGTCATGCCATCAGATTTGGGTAATTCTGTAATGAAGTCCATAGTTAAATGGGTCCAAGGCTGGCGAGGCGGTTGTAATAGCCCAGCAGGCAATGTGCGAGGTACTTTATTAGCAGCACAGGTTGGACAGGCAGCCACATAGTCTGTAACATCTCTTTTCATATGAGGCCACCAAACATGACGCTGCAAGGTCTTAAGAGTGATTGTGATACCTGGATGACCAGATAACAATCCATCATGTGCCCAGAGGAGTACAGGTCTCCTGAGGCTGGGGGCTACAAACAGGCTACCTGGTGGTACCTTCAGCCCTTGAGGAACACGATTCTGGGTTTCCTGTAACTGTTGGGAAAGATCTGCAGAGATCTGTGTAACAATCTTGTGAGGTGGAATAATATATTGTTCGGTAGGTTGATCTTCTTCAGAAGTAACAAACTGTCTGGAAAGAGCATCGGCCTTCCTGTTCTTATGACCAGGTACATAGGAAAGGACAAAATTAAAATGGGAAAAGAGCAGAGCCCATCGAGCTTGACGTGAATTCAAACGTTTAGCAGTCTGAAGATACAGCAGGTTTTTATGGTCGGTCAGGATAGAAAAAGGCTTTAGAGCCCCTTCCAGAAGATGTCGCCATTCGGTTAATGCAAGTTTTATAGCAAGTAGTTCTCGATTCCAAACATCATAATTCATCTCCGCTGGAGAAAACTTTTTTAAAAAAAACGCCACTGGATGAATCTTACTGGTCTTAGGTGGTCTCTGGGACAGCACGGCACCTGCTCCTACCTCAGAGGCATCCACCTCAACAATGTATTGGAGAATGGAGATCAGGGTTTGGATGCTGAAGAATTGGAGCCTTGCTGAACTTACCCATAAAAAGCTGGAAAGCTGATTCTGCTTCAGAGGGCCACAGTTTGCAATTGGTGCCTTTCCTAGTCATAGCAGTAAGGGGGGCAGCTATGGAGGCAAAACCCTTGATGAAACACCTGTAGTAATTTGCAAACCCCAGAAAGCTTTGGAGTCCCTTCAAAGTGGTCGGTTGGGGCCATTGCAAGACAGCAGAGAGTTTCTGTGGGTCCATTTGGAAACCGACACTATTTATGATGTATCCAAGAAAAGATATCTGGTTTTGATGGAAACTGCATTTCTCAATCTCTGCATAAAGGTGGTTTTCTCTCAGCCGCTGTAATACTTGCCTTACATGTGAGCGGTGCTCAAGGTGAGTCTTGGAAAAAATTAAGATATCATCCAGGTAGATTATCATAAAACGGTTACTGAAGTCATGAAAAATGTCATTCATGAAATGTTGGAAGACAGCAGGAACGTTACAGAGTCCAAATGGCATAACCAGATACTCTTAGTGTCCATTGCGGGTGTTGAAAGCTGTCTTCCACTCGTCTCCCTCTCTAATTCGAACCAGATTATAAGCCCCTCTGAGGTCAAGTTTGGTGAGGAGAACGGCTCCCTTAAGCACATCAAATATTTCTATAATAAGAGGCAACGGGTAGGAGTCCTTTACAGTGATCTGATTTAACCCTCAATAGTCTATGCATGGTCGGAGACCCCCATCCTTCTTTTCGACAAAGAAGAAACCTGCCCCCACTGGAGAAGAAGAGGGTCAAATAAAACCTCTTTCCAAGTTGTTCTTGACATATTCCTCCATGGACTTTTGTTCAGGCAGAGACAGGGGATAGGTCCTTCCTTTGGGAAGAGGTGCTCCAGGGATCAGATTAATCGCACAGTCAAAAGAACGATGTGGAGGTAAAACCTCCGCCTTTTTCTTGCAAAACACATCTGCAAATTCATGGTATTCATGAGGCAAGGTAGGAGGGATGGCCGCGGAAGCCAACATAGAAAGATAGAAACATAGAATGTGGCGGCAGATAAGAACCATTTGGCCCATCTAGTCTGCCCAATATATCTGAATCCTATGAATAGTCCCTGGCCCTATCTTATATGAAGGATAGCCTTATGCCTATCCCATGCATGCTTAAACTCCTTCACTGTATTTGCAGCTACCACTTCTGCAGGAAGGTTATTCCATGCATCCACTACTCTCTCAGTAAAGTAATACTTCCTCATATTACTTTTAAACCTTTGCCCCTCTAATTTAAAACTGTGTCCTCTTGTGGTAGTTTTCCTTCTTTTAAATATGCTCTCCTCCTTTACCGAGTTGATTCCCTTTATGTATTTAAAAGTTTCTATCATATCCCCTCTGTCTCTTCTTTCTTCCAAGCTATACATGTTAAGGTCCTTTAACCTTTCCTGGTAAGTTTTTTCCTGCAATCCATGTACTAGTTTAGTAGCTCTTCTCTGAACTCTCTCTAGAGTATCTATATCCTTCTGGACATATGGCCTCCAGTACTGCGCACAATACTCCAAGTGAGGTCTCACCAGTGTTCTGTACAGCGGCATAAGCACTTCTCTCTTTCTACTGCTTATACCTCTCCCTATACATCCAAGCATTCTGCTGGCATTTCGTGCTGCTCTATTAAATTGTCTTCCCACCTTTAAGTCTTCTGAAATAATTACTCCTAAATCCCTTTCCTCAGATACTGAGGTCAGGACTTTGTCAAATATTCTATATTCTGCCCTTGGGTTTTTACGCCCCAGGTGCATTATCTTGCACTTATCCACATTAAATTTCAGTTGCCAGAGTTCTGACCATTCTTCTAGTTTTCCTAAATCCTTTTCCATTTGGCGTTTCCCTCCAGGAACATCAACCCTGTTACATATCTTTGTGTCATCAGCAAAAAGACAAACCTTACCATCGAGGCCTTTTGCAATATCACTTATGAAGATATTAAACAAAATTGGTCCCAGTACAGATCCCTGAGGTACCCCACTGGTAACATGACCTTGTTCTGAATGTTCTCCATTGACTACAACCCTCTGTTGTCTGTCACTCAGCCACTGCCTAATCCACTCAACAATATGGGAGTCCATGCTCAATGACTGCAGTTTATTGATGTCTTCTATGTGGGACAGTGTCAAAAGCCTTGTTTGACATGATCCTGAAGTAAACCCATTTTGTTTTTCATCTTGCAATCCATGGGATTTAAGATGTTCCACAATCCTATCCTTTATAGGGTTTCCATTAATTTGCCTACTATTGATGTCAGACTCACTGGTCTATAGTTGCTCGATTCCTCCCTACTACCTTTCTTGTGAATGGGCACGACATTTGCCAATTTCCAATCTTCCGTAACGACTCCTGTTACTAATGATTGGTTAAATAAATCTGTTAATGGTTTTGCCAGCTCACCACTAAGCTCTTTTAATAATTTTGGGTGTATCTCATCAGGACCCTGTGACCTATTTGTCTTCACTTTAGACAGTAATCTTAGAACGTCTTCATCTGTAAAGACACATGCATCAAACGATTCATTAGTCATCCTTTCAAGTGGAGGTCCTTCTTCTTTTTCTTCTGTAAAAACTGAACAGAAGTATTCATTAAGGCAGTCGGCTAGCCCTTTATTCACTTCTACATACCTTCCGTCCTTTGTTTTTAATTTAGTTATTCCTTGTTTTAATTTCCTTTTTTCATTTATAAATCTGAAGAATGTCTTATCCCCCTTTTTCATAGACTGAGCTAGTTTTTCTTCTGCCTGCGCTTTAGAAGTTCTTATAACTTGCTTGGCCTCTTTCTGCCTAATCTTGTAGATTTCCTTATCTTCATTGCTCTGGGTTTTTTTATAATTACAAAATGCTAGCTTTTTTTTTTTCAACAGACAACCAGAAAGTCTTGTGGGTCGAGATAAACAGTTCAAATAACAGGAAGACCCCCAAGAGGGTAATTCTCCCTTTACCCAATCAAAGGAAGGGTTGTGTTGTTGTAACCAAGGGTAGCCAAGGATAACAGGCAGAAGTGGGGAATCAATAAGAGACAGAATGATTTCCCCTTTATGGAGTGCGCATACCTTAAGGGTGATAGTGGTGGTCTCAAACTTGACAAGGCCATCTCCCAACGGCTGTCCATTCAGGGTGGTAATACTCAGGGGTCTAGACTTTGGAACAAATGGGATGTTATTTTCTTTAGCAAAATTGTAATCCAAGAATATACCAGCGGCTACCAAAGCCTCACAGGAGACAAGTTTAGAGGCTAATTGGAAAGTTGCGGGTACA
Organism: Pelophylax lessonae; assembly: GCF_965119305.1. Lineage (NCBI taxonomy): Eukaryota > Metazoa > Chordata > Amphibia > Anura > Ranidae > Pelophylax > Pelophylax lessonae. The sequence continues at coordinate 736,351,829 of NC_138768.1, forward strand.
GTAGTCTTAGTTTTGGAGGAAGTACTTGTAAGGTCTAAGCCAGCTCCTCCGACACTGGTTAGACCCTGCCTTTTACTGGACGGGCTGGACAACCAGATAGCAAATGTCCTTAAAGTCCACAGTATAAGCATAAGCCCAATGCACGCCTCCTCTGTCTCTCCGATTCTGAGAGGTGGAGATGGCTGACTTCCATGGTTCCCACAGGAGACTTGGATTCAACAGAAATTTCAGGTTCAGGCCGAGGTGGTGCTTGGAAGTTAGGGGCCAAGCAATATACCGGCCTTGGAAGCTTACGAGTTCTGAGTCTCTCCTGGCACCTTTCATGATACCAGAGATCCAGACGGACACAAAACTCTATGAATTTTTCAAGATCTTCTGGGGAGTCCTTATAGACCAATTCATCCTTAATGCGATCTGTAAGACCTTTATGGAAAGCTGCACGTAATGCCCCTGAGTCCCATTTGGTCTCAGCCGCCAGGGTACGGAACTCAATAGCATACTGTGCCATAGTCCTGTTACATTGTTGTATGTCCAAAAGTGAGCACTCGGCTGCAGAAGCTCTATCCAACTTGTCAAATACAGTCTGAAGAGAAGCCAGAAATCTATCAGCATCTTGCAGCACAGGATCATTGCGTTCCAGGTAAGGAGAGACCCATGCCAGGGCTTTCCCTTTTAACAATGAAATTACAAATGTCACTTTGGCAGAAGAAGTACTGAAAGCCCCAGGGTTGTTGCGGAAGTGCAAGCGACAAACGTTTTAAAAACCTCTGCAGTCCTCGGTGTCACCACCAAACTTTTCAGTTAAAGGAAGTTTTAGGGGCACAGAAGAGGTGGGTTGGATTGGAGCAGGAGTCTGGACAGATACAGAGGAGCCAGGCAAACAGGATTTTAGCATAGCACAAAGTTCATCTAGCTTAGCGTCCAGAGAAGAAATATGCTGTTCATGAGCTCCACTCAATTGTCCCTGATGAGTAAGCGCCTTAACAATCTCAGCAGGGTCCACTGACATTATAGCCCGTTTGTTATGTTAGGTACCTGTTAGGTAAAGTCCGAAGTGGAGTTTGAGTGCTGAGGATTCAGGCGAAAATGTAGTCAGGGGTTTAGGCCCGCAACAGATCGGGCAAAGCGGTATCCAAACGTAATCCAAAGAATTGTCAGGCAGGCAGAAGTCATACACAAGCTGGCGGTGAAGTACAGATTCGGCAGGCTGAAGAGGGGTCAAGAATACAGGCAAAAGTTCATACACGAAAGTCTATCAAAGAGCAAGCAGCCCACCCAGGAAGATATTCCAAACAAACGGGCATTGAGGAACAGGAAATGCTGCTTTTTGAAGGCTGAGTAAATTGTACATTGTTCACAGCTGGTTAAATTGTACATTGTTTGCAGCTGGCAGCAGGTGGAGCTAGTGAGTCCAAAAGTAAGGCTGGAAAATCACTGCAAAATCTCCAGAGCTTCTTTGTGGCACAACAGATAAGGCTGCAAGCTATGGAACAGGGAACCTCCCGGATCAAGGACACCCAGGTACATGACAACAGTTGAGAGGCTTGCATATTTTCTATTTAATTAACTTATTGCTTTGCAGAGAAAAACTCTGAGCTACTGTAGTGTACAAGATGATACCAAATACTGTATGCCTATGTTTTATTGATAATCCCCGCACCCTCTTAAGGTAAAAAGAAGACTTTTTCTCACCAAAACTATTGCTATTTAATATATGATGGAGGCACTACAGACTACCCCAGGCAGATGCACCAGCACTGATTGGTGAGAATATAGCACCCCTAAATAGGTACAAACGCAGAACAAATTGGATACAGACAAATATAGGTAGCAAGATCAAAGTGTTCAAGTGCATAGGGTATGTGCAGGAACAGCTGTTCTGTCCTTATAGTCCATAATAAAAGGAAATTGGCGGCTTAGTCTATGCGCTCTGATCTCCCTGCTCCTTCCGAAAGAACAGGGAACAACGAGTGTGTAGCCTGATCCTCCCAGCCATCTCTTCTTCTCCTGGTGACGTCACGTCCACCATTGCATTCTACAGCGGTCGGCGGGGACTTCCTGGTTCCCGCCAGGGCATCCATTTCCTATTCCAAGATCTCCAGCGGTCCGTACCCTAGGTGGCTCCTGCAGAACAGAGGCGAGAGGTGGACACTTTCTCTATACGATAAGCGTACTTAAACTTTTATTCTTGTAATTTTTTTTAACCTTTGACAATAATTCCTATTGTTTAATTCTGCACTTAGGTGGTGCTTCCCCCTTTCTTCTTTCTTAGACAAAGATAGGTAGGTGAGTTTAATGGCTAGTTCTAACACTAACTGAAATTGTTGAAGCTTCGCTTTTCAGAAGGGTTTGGCATTCGGCCATGAAAGGAAAGTTTGATAGGCTGCTGCGAATACCCCTAGCTACTGGCCCTTTGTGTTCGCTGCAGTTTGCTCTTTATTTGCCCAGTGACACAGACTCTTTTGGGTAAATCGAATAGTTTTTGACTTTTAATGTTTCCTGGAGAGCATTAGCAATTCACTGACTGATCTTACTTGTTTTTTTTTAAATGTGTTCTTTAATAAACCACATGGAAATCCCATATGTTCATTAATTAAAGATAATTATAAAAGTAAAGCATCACACTTATTTTCACATTAGGGTATTTAAAAAAACAACAACTTATAAAGCACTTATTTCTAAACAGCGGAGCTCTAATTAGTGTAGGCGTACTATTCTATTTTCAATTAAGTAGATAATGAAGAGACAGATCATCTAGGTGGTATTGCCATGAGAATGTAAAATCTGTATAGTGTAGAACTAAAACACTTCCTGATTTCTTTCTTTCAAAGTTCATAATAAAAGTGAGTGTCGGTTGTGTTTTCTGATTTACAATATTTGAAGATCATCAATCAAAATAGATTATCACTGCAGTTCTCTACTGATTTTGCCCAAATTACATGTAGTTTGTCTTACTTGTCTTTTGTGTTCAACATTTTATCTTTGACATCCTCTCCTAAATTAAAACATGACAACCCTAAGACAGTATGGAAATCTAATATATATTCCACTATACATGACGAGTCGCAATGAATCATTTAAAAGTATCTTCTTGTATAATGGGACAAGACCATAAATGAAAATAACACTATATTGTCAAAAGTTTTGGCACGCCTGCCTTTACACGCACATAAATTTTAATGGCATCCCAGTCTTAGTCCATAGGGTTCAATATTAAGTTGGTCCTCCCTTTGCAGCTATAACAGCCCTAATTCTTCTGGGAAGGCTGTCCACAAGGTTTAGGAGTGTGTCTATGGGAATGTTTGACCATTCTTCCAGAAGCGTGTTTGTAAGGTCAAGCAGTGACATTGGATGAGAAGGCCTGGCTCACGGTCTCACTTTACATTTTTCTTACTTACTTATCATGAGGTAGTTTGTTCAAGTTAGCTGAGACCCCAGGCTTTCCGTTTACCAATTGCCACCTTGCAGAATTAGCACAGACATTACTACACTCATAACATTCACTTATATTGCCTCTCTCTTTCTCTCTCTCTCTCTCTCTCTCTCTCTCTGTCTCTCTCCTCTCTGTTTCTCTCTCTTCCAAGACCTTTTTCATCTTTTTTATACCATAGGTATACAGTATATGGTAGATTTGCTACATACTATGCCTTTTTTACCTCTTTTATACAGGTTCTTTTGTGGTATGCAGGAAAGAAACTTGAACTTTTTTTCTGTTCAAAAATGTTATTGGGTTTACAAAGAAATATGACAATCCCCGCCACATTCTGTGAATATAACTTGGTATGGTAGATACAAGCATTTTTATTAAGTGCACAACAAAGAGGTGTGTAAAGCATTATGTTAAGAGTTCTTGCTGTGATTGGGTTGTAATGATAAAGTTAAAAGTGAGGAAAGGAGGGGGGGGGGGGTAACTTCCCAGGAGTTGTGGGCGAAAACAGGGCTCGTCACAGTTTAGTCAAATTAGTGGCATGTATGGTCCAGGTGACTTTAATGTACAGGGTTCTAAGGGCATTGTGTCAAAGCCTGGTGGTAATTGTCAATTCATTGGTTGACAGAGTGGGATATATTTAGTTTTTTTATCTGTTGGTGTTGCCTCAAATTTGTCATGGATCATTGCTTGGGTGGTCCTATTCTTAGTTTTGGCTGAACATAAGTTTGGCTTCTTCCAGGCCCTTACTATGATTTGCTCAGCCACTGTATGCAGTCAGAGTAAAGTTTTAAACTTTATATTAGAGATATCAGGGGGCCACATGTTAGGGAGCTCTAGGCTGGGCTCAGTATGTAGAGGATGGTCAAATGAGGTCAGTTAGGAAGTCAATAATTTGATCAAGATGGCATTAGCTACTGGATAGGACACCCAGGTATAAATTTGGATAGGCAAAAGTATTTTTAAACCTTCAACAGCAGGTTGTTGCCTCTTACACATGGGCAACTTGGGGGTGTACACAAAATTCTGGTTTTCTTCAGTGCCTGAGAAGCCCAGGTGCTGTTTACAGCCACCTATAGACATGAAAGGCTGTGCACGGCTGTACATGGGTAATTTTTAAGGAATATTGCTAGAGATATAGAACAATAGGAGCACCACATCCCTATGATAAATGGTAACTACATTAAAGGGGGGCAAGTGGGACTTTATAGGTGCAAATGATGGAGAAAAATCTGAATTCTCAAAAATTGAACATTTTATTACAGAAAGAAAATAAGGACAAGACAATACATTTGATTAAAAAATGTTAAAAGCAAGAAAATGCACTCGATAATATCAACTCTACGTGTTTCGCCATCTTCATAATAGCTTCTTCAGGAGTTTTGCCAGATATTTCTCGAAAGTGAACATTTCTAAATTGCAAGAAAGAGAACATAAACGATAGGACAAAAATATACATTTCTAGGGCATATACCAATAGTCCTAAATTGAATGCCCTAATGAACTTCATAATTTTAGTACTAATATCTAAAAGGTACCTTATGGAGACCTGGACCCTTTGTTTTGCCGGAAGTGAAGATAATGTAGGCGCCGGAGCCGAGGTGAGTAGAGAGGAAGAAGGAACTGAGACATCCAGCCCCTTATAGTTGACCCATAGAGAGGATGATAGCCAAGCCAAAGAATACACGTATTGAAAATAAGAGACTGCAGTATGGGAATACATTGAAAAATATGAGTTGCATGACCTCAGAATAGGGGTCATATATCTGATTGCTGAACTCAAATATATTTACCTGTATCGATAAAAAATGCAATATACTTCAGGGAGTACCCCAATATCAAAAAACCGGGCTGGAGAAAATAAATTATCCCATAAAAATCCCAAAGAGGAGGTATCCCTTTAAGGAAAACAAGAAATTTAGATATAGTATGAGTAGGTCATGAATTTTAAAGGAAAGGAAACAAATACATTCATGATCTGTCTAATGGGGATATTTACCCTCATAATGCAAATGTTGAGCACATAAGTTTCCATCCACACTTATATGTGAGCGGACCGTCAAATCGCAAAAATTCTTCCAATGGTGCGCTCTAATGAGAAGCTGCGCAAAAGAAAGAAGCACGGAGCAGAAGGCTGTACATGGGTATACACCGGTACTGTCATACACCCACATATAACATATAGATGTATTCCTAGAAAGCAAAAATATGCAAATATACTTATACTATATACTGTACTTAGGAAGGGTCTGCTGCCTAAAGTCTGATAAATCCAGTGGCACCATAATTTGCCCAGACCAAAGCCATGGTAAAGAGACTTATTTTTATTTCTGAAAGAGCCAGTCATTTATTATATTTAAAAAAAAAAAAGACATTTGAGATTATTTAAATTAAACAATTTTTAGTGATTGGTTCTCTTTAACCCTCTGTAAACTTGTATCTGTAGCCAAAATTTGCTGAAAGATGTGAATTCATTCTATATTCTTCATATTCTTCAGATGCAACTTTCAAAGAAAGAACCCCAAGAATAGCAAATGGAATTTTCCATGGAAAATACAAGTAAAGTAGCTTGCCACATGTACATTCCGCATGTATATTCCACACACGCAGCTGAAAGACAACAGAAGCGCGGCAAAGAATCACATCTCCACCAGCTTCCAGGTTAATTATATCTCTAAACATGTGAAATGTCACATTCTTGATGCTGCTGGTTTTACCCAAACAACAATTAGCTGCTCTCCTTCCTGTGTATCTTGGGAGTTCATGGCAAAGTTTTACAGTTTCAACTTGGTACACAGCAATTCTCCTGGGTGTTGTAGAACCTTCTCATTATCTAGGATTCCAGAGCTATGCATCATCTGAGCAGTACAACACAGAACCACACTGAAGGGTGACTAACTCTCTGCCACAATTACTTTCCCAACAGGTACTGCCAGTCATAGAGCAATATTTCTCCATTTGCTTTGTCCCATGTGTGTTGTATATGCTTTATTTGTTTAGAAATATTATGTGTAACAGACCTTCCAGCTTTCGGACAATTAACTTTATCTACTTTTTTCAATATGATTAAATGTATTAACTTGTCCCTGGTCACTATGTCATAAATAAGTGCTACCGGAATTATAGTAAATAATATTTGAATTGTTTTTTGTTTAATATTGCAGAGATAGAGAAATGATAATTGTTTCAGCAGTTGCACTAACCAGATTACCTATACATTTTTCTTATGTATGGCATTCTTTCTTCACAGTATGGGAATAAAGTATTACTGAGACAAGAACACAGAGTTGAAGGCATACACATTAGTGTCTGAGTAGTTACGGTATCGGTTCCTGGCACAGGATGGATTGGAAATACTAATTAAATAGCATGTCTGGTGACTTAGAAGGGAAGATGTGAATCACCAACAAAGACTAGTCATGGAATTGACATGGAATTGAGGTCATGGTGGAAATAAAGCTTGCCATACATGATTTGATTGTACAATCTCATTTGGATCTACCAACAAGTATGTAATGCAAGGGCCTGCCTTAACCACTTTATGACCGCCCGCCGCAGTTATACTGTGGCAGGCAGCCGCTCCTGCGCAAATCGCCGTAGTTATACGTCGATCACACGCAGGGAGCTAGGGGGCGAGCGCGCACTGCCGTCGGCGTGCTTCCACCCCCACTCGTCAGTGGGGAAGCCAATGCACGGTGCAGGCAGTTCCGATTGCCGCCTGACACCCGCGATCGTTCCCCGCTGAGAGAAAGGGACAGGCAGCTGTTGTAAACACAGCTGACCGTTCTTCTCCCTGGAATGATCATAGAGCCCTTGTGATCCTTCTATATAGGATCGCAGGTCTCTATGGTCATTTCAAAAGCCACGCCCCCCAAAGTTAGAATCACTCCCCTAGGCTCACATTTAACCCTTTGATCACCTACAATATTAACCCCTTCCCTGCCAGTGTCATTATTACAGTAACAGTGTATATTTTTGGCACTGATTACTGTAGTAATGTCACTGGTCCCCCCAAAAGTGTCGAAAACGTCAGTCAGGGGTCCAGTCATGTCCGCCGCAATGTCACAGTCCTGCATTATTAGTAAAAAAAAAAAAAAAAAAACAATAAAAATGACATAAATTTTTCCCGTAGTTAGTAGACGCAATAACTTTTGCGCAAACCAATCAAAATACGCTTATTGTGATTTTTTTTACCAGAAATATGTAGCAGAAAACAAATTGGCCTAAAATGTTAAATAATGGTTATTTTGATTTGTTTTATTATTTTTTTTGGGGGGGAATTTTATATAGCAGAATATTTGCTCTTTTTTGTTTATAGTGCCAAAAATAAAAATCACACAGGTGACCAAATACCACCAAAAGAAAGCTCTATTTGTGAGAAAAAAATGACATCAATTTTTTTTAGGTAGAGCGTCGCATGACCACGCAATTTTCCGTTAAAATAACGCAGTGCAGAATCTCAAAATATGGTCTTGTCATTAAGGGGGCAAATCCTTCCGGTCCAGAGAAGTGGTTTAAGGAGAAGTACAGCCAAAGCTTGTGTGGCTGTACTTCTCCTGTGGATCACAGGAGTGCAGTTTGTTCTGCACTCCTGTGACCCATTTTCAGCAGTCAGCAAGCTGAAGCCCACTGACGGCTGAGGTCATAGAGCCGGTCCATACTCAGGAAGGATCATGGCCATTTGGTTGGGATTCGCACACATGCCATTGACAAGACCAGCGCTCGGCTCAGCCTCTCAGCCAGCTGCTGAAAGTCTGAGCTGCCTGCTCCCGCCTCCTTCATGGCCCAGTGCTCAAGTGAGCGCAGGGGTGGGGGGGCAGAGCAGATAGTGGTGAATGACAGTCATCAGCTCTCTGCTCCGGGAGGTCTGAGAACCAAGCAATCGGTGGTGTTTGATTGCTGGATACTCAGCCTTAGAACTGGCAGGGGACAGATGCAGTATCAGACCGATGCTGCATCCACCTAGGTAAGTATGATTCTAAAATGTAAAAACATCCCAAACTTCTCTTTTAACCACTCGCCGACCGCCCGCCGCAGTTTTATTGCGGCAAGCTGGCTCGGCTTCGAGAAACGACGTGCCAGTCATGTGCGTGGTGCTGGGGGGCGAGCGCTTGCTGCCAGCAGTGGGCTCCCACCCCCACTAGGCACCGGGGATGCCTAGGGCTGGCAGCCGTGATAGCTGCCGGCCACCCGCGCTCATTCCCTGCTGAGAGAAAAGGACGGGCAGCTGTTGTAAACACAGCTGACCGTTGTCTCTGAAATGATCACAGAGTGCCTGTGATCCTTTTATTTAGGATCACAGGTCTCTATGGTCATTTCAAAAGCCCCTCCCCCCACAGTTAGTAAACACTCCCCTAGGCTTAAATTTACTCCTTGATCTTCCTCTTCTGTAGCAGTGGTTGGTGGTCACAGGCAGTCGGCCTAGTGAACCAGGGAGCGTGACTGAACCCAGAGGTCCAAGAGAAGCTGACTGGAGGAGTTGGGGATGAAGTGAATCTGGAAAAGTACAGAGTACAGAGGAACTTGCCCAGGGGTCTGCCTAGAAAGGGGACCACTAAAGTATGTAGAGTCAGTGGATGGGTGTCAGCTCCACAGTGAGAGAGAAAGGGGGTGCCAAGTTAGAACCCTGAAGATAACTGAACACAGGAACACTTTTATTACCTTCATTCCAGTGGCAGAGTGAAGCAGCGGCCTTGCTGCATTCTCAAGTCAGATGTCTTCAATACTGTGAATAGTTGTTAGTTGGATTATCCCACTCATCCCATCTCCTATCCAAGTTCTAAATAAAACTTAAAGTGATACGTTTCTGCAAGCCATTGCTTCCCTGTCCCTGCTGAAGAAAGCAGGCCCAAACCATGATGCTGCCACCACCACCATGTTTGACAGTGGGGATGGTGTGTTCAGGGTGATGAGCTGTGTTGCTTTTACGCCAAACATAACGTTTTGCATTGTTGCCAAAAACTTCTTCCACATGTTTGGTGTGTCTCCCAGGTGGCTTGTGGCAAACTTTAAACAACACTTTTTATGGATATCTTTAAGAAATGGCTTTCTTCTTGCCACTCTTCCATAAAGGCCAGATTTGTGCAGTATACGACTGATTGTTGTCCTATGGACAGAGTCTCCCACCTCAGCTGTAGATCTCTGCAGTTCATCCAGAGTGATCATGGGCCTCTTGGCTGCATCTCTGATCAGTCTTCTTGTATGAGCTGAAAGTTTAGAGGGACGGTCAGGTCTTCGTAGATTTGCAGTGGTCTGATACTCCTTCCATTTCAATATTATCGCTTGCACAGTGCTCCTTGGGATGTTTAAAGCTTGGGAAATCTTTTTGTATCCAAATCTGGCTTTAAACTTCTCCACAACAGTATCTCGGACCAGCCTGGTGTGTTCCTTGTTCTTCATGATGCTCTCTGCGCTTTAAATGGACCTCTGAGACTATCACAGTGCAGGTGCATTTATATGGAGACTTGATTACACACAGGTGGATTCTATTTATCATCATTAGTCATTTAGGTCAACATTAGATCATTCAGAGATCCTCACTGAACTTCTGGAGAGAGTTTGCTGCACTGAAAGTAAAGGGGCTGAATCATTTTTCACACCCAATTTTTCAGTTTTTAATTTGTTAACAAAGTTTGAAATATCCAATAAATTTCATTCCACTTCATGATTGTGTCCCACTTGTTGTTGATTCTTCACAAAAAATTACAGTTTTATATCTTTATGTTTGAAGCCTGAAATGTGGCAAAAGGTCACAAAGTTCAAGGGGGCCGAATACTTTCGCAAGGCAATGTATATAAAACAGCTTCCTGTGTAAAATAAAACCTTATAAGTTCATAAAAGTGTATAGTGTCCTTTGTTTTCACTCTTCCCGTGATCTTGCTGCTCCTTGTAGTGCCGTCAGTGAAACAACAAAGCAGCGGTGCTGTTGTACTTAGGTTAAACCCACGACATGCAGTGAGCCCCAGTGTGTTTACTCGTGTCCCCCACCTGGAATCACACTCACCAGATATCTTTCCCCTTATGCAGGGGTATCCCACTTTATGTATGTGTCTGGCTTGTGACGGCCTTCACAATCTCCTAATTGCTCCACCACGTATCCAAGGTATATTGGTATGCTCCCACAGGTGGTTAATGGAACATGGAATACACAGTCCTCATAGTGTAAATCCGTAGTATACAATATTTATTAAAAGTCAATAGTGCACTTACATACAAACGTTCAATGGCTTGCATGAAAGACAATCTAGGAAGTCCGGGACGCCCATACCGATATAGTTAACCTTTAAAATAATGTTATTTTCTACAAGCCCTCCAGAGCAGCCTATTTCAACCAGGGTTCTGTAAAACTATAGGGTTCCTCCAAAGGTTGCTAGGGAATCCTTGGGAAATGAGCAATTTCTACATCTCAGATAAGTAACCACTGACACCAATGATCTTTTTAGCTATCTCTATAAAGGAATTCTTCCCACTCACCACAAATATAAGGAGCATTCTTACCACTGACCATCACAGTATTGTACTGTGAACTGTAGATATTGTAATTATTACTTGGAGTTCCCTGAAACCAGAAAATGATTTCAAGGATTCTAGTGCATTAAAAAGGTGGTAAAAAAAGCTTGCTCTAGAGGATAACAATTTTTTCAAATATGTCACAATTGGTAGCAGATAAATTCCACCTAGTCTGAGCATTGCATGACACGCTCAGCTGCACCTGCTCGCTGGTTACATGTCCCATGATATTATAAAGTGTGTCTACATTTTCCAAAACTCTTAATTACGTTTTATAGCCTGAAGTGTTTAATCTGCAAATTCAACATGAAATCATCTAATTATTCTTTTGGGATAGCTAAAGACTACATAAATGGCACTTAGTAAAAAATGAGAATTGTAATTGTATTAGGAAAAGCCCAATATTGTTTGCTTCATCCTAAGGTAATATTAAACCCTCAGTTTTTTTTTTAAAGCACTTTCAGTAGCTCATGTAATCACTTAGTGCTGGTTCAAACCAAATGCAGTCCCATGAATTTTAATTCTGCATCAAAAATGCATTGACAATGTTTAACATGAATTCCAATGTCCAGTGCATTTAACAACAGTAGAACATGCTGCATTGTTTTCTGTATGGAAGGCAGGAAAATGCTTTCAAAATGCACAGGAATGCACACGTCCTCAACTGAGATCAAGGAAAAAAGAGGGCAAAAAAACACACTGTGACACATCAAAAATGCACTCAAACACATCAAAAACACATCCAAAACCCACACACTGAAACGCATCCGTAACACACAATATCGTGATGTGAATCGGCTTTTTACTAAGTATGTAACTTCTTTATCTTTTTTTATCCTTGCCAATTTATTTGTTTAACCTCCCTGGCGGTCTGATTATGTCCTCCCGCTGTGTGCTCGGCCGGTACCGGCACCTGTCTTCCGGTTTCCTTCCCTGCGAGCGTTGCGACGCAGGGGGGTGGAACCATCGTCAAATTGTAAATGTAAATACACTAAAGGACATGATATAAAGTTGTGATCCTAACGGATTACACTGTATCACGCCATTTCACCATCTGTTGACTTTCCCAGTGCCCTGCCTGTGCTTTTCCAGTTCTTTGTGCCTGGAAAATAGAGAACGACCATGGTGTCCAAAAAGCATTATTTTTGCGCAAAAGCGCTTTTAGACGAACTGGAAAAAAGAGACAGCGAAACAGAGTTCTTTGAAGAACTGAGTGATAGCAATTTGTGGGAAAATTTGTCATCAGGTACGGAAAGTGAGGACAGCGACGATTCTGATGTCCTTTTTTTTTTACTAAAAATATGTAGCAGAATACATATTGGCCTAAATCGGTGAAGACATTTTATTTTTTTCAATTTTTTATTGGATATGTTTTATAGCAGAAAGTAAAAAATGTTGTTTTTTTTTCAAAATTGTCAGTCATTTTTGTTTATAGCACAAAAAAAAGAGGTGATCAAATACCACCAAAAGAAAGCTCTATTTGTGGGGAAAAGAACATTTATTTGGGTACAGTGTTGCACAACTGCGCAATTGTCAGTTAAAATAACACAGTGCCGCATCGCAAAAAATGGCCTATTGTAGGTGTCCCCACCAGTGTAATATTGTTTATCCTTACTATGTTTCTGCCCTTGGAATGCCCAACACTGGTTGAGAACCTGATGGCTGACCATGCTGAGGATGGAGAAAGTGAAGCACTTGGCCTAAACCCAGCATACAGTGGTGATCGAAAGTTTGGGCACCCCAGGTAAAAATTTGTATTAATGTGCATAAAGAAGCCAAGGAAAGATGGAAAAATCTACAAAACGCATCAAATTACAGATTAGATATTCTTATAATATGTCAACAAAAGTTAGATTTTATTTCCATCATTTACACTTTCAAAATCACAGAAAACAAAAAAATGGCATCTGCAAAAGTTTGGGCACCCTGCAGAATTTCTAGCATGCACTGCCCCCTTTGCAAGGCTGAGACCTGCCAGTGTCATGGATTGTTCTTAATCATAGTCTGGGAAGACCAGGTGATGTCAATCTCAAAGGTTTTAAATGCCCAGACTCATTTGACCTTGCCCCAACAATCAGCACCATGGGATCTTCTAAGCAGTCGTCTAGAAAACTGAAACTGAAAATAGTTGACGCTCACAAAGCTGGAGAAGGCTGTAAGAAGATAGCAAAGCGTTTTCAGATGTCAATATCCTCTGTTCAGAATGTAATTAAGAAATGGCAGTCATCAGGAACAGTGGAAGTTAAAGCAAGATCTGGAAGACCAAGAAAAATATCAGACAGAACAGCTCGCAGGATTGTGAGAAAAACAATTCAAAAACCCACGTTTGACTACACAATCCCTCCAGAAAGATCTGGCAGACACTGGAGTTGTGGTACACTATTCCACTATAAAGAGATACTTGTACAAATATGGTCTTCATGGAAGAGTCATCAGAAGAAAACCTCTTCTATGTCCTCACCACAAAAATCAGCGTTTGAACTTTGCAAATGAACATATAGACAAGCCTGATGCATTTTGGAAACAAGTTCTGTGGACCGATGAGGTTAAAATCGAACTTTTTGGCCTGAATGAGCAAAGGTACGTTTGGAGAAGAAGGGGCACAGAATTTAATGAAAAGAACCTCTGTCCAACTGTTAAGCATGGGGGTGGATCAATCATGCTTTGGGGTTGTATTGCAGCCAGTGGCACAGGGAACATCTCACGAGTAGAAGGAAAAATGGATTCAATAAAATTTCAGCAAATTTTTGATGGTAACTTGATGCCATCTGTGAAAAAGCTGAAGTTAAAGAGAGGATGGCTTCTACAAATGGATAATGATCCTAAACACACCTCAAAATCCACGGGAGATTACATCAAGAGGCGGAAACTGAAGGTTTTGCCATGGCTTCCACAATCTCCTGATCTCAACATAATTGAAAATCTATGGATAGACCTTAAAAGAGCAGTGCGTGACAGACAGCCCAGAAATCTCAAAAAACTGGAAGACTTTTGTAAGGAAGAATGGGCAAAGATACCTCAAACAAGAATTGAAAGACTCTTGGCTGGCTACAAAAAGCGTTTACAAGCTGTGATACTTGAAAAGGGGGCAGTACAAGATATTAACTCTGCAGGGTGCCCAAACTTTTGCAGACACCATTTTTTTGTTTTCTGTTATTTTGAAAGTGTCAATGATGGAAATAAAATCTAACTTTTGTTGATATATTATAAGAATGTCTAATCTGTAATTTGATGCCTTTTGGAGATTTTTCTATCTTTCCTTGGCTTCTTTATGCACATTAATACAAATTTTTACCTGGGATGCCCAAACTTTCGATCACTACTGTAGGTAGCTTCCTGAACTGAATAAAAAGAAGTAAATTATTCAGAGAAACTGTTTCTAAATCTCAGCCACAGAAACCAGTTTAAACCGCCTATCTGTAAAATAAATCTGCATTTGGGGTTTTTCATGAGGAAGATACATTTCTAACAACATCATACTGTGCACTTGATAAACTTTACCAAAAACCCGTATCTAACCAACATATTATCCATTTACAAAGAGTGAGTTAAAAGAGAACACATTTCACATAAAAATGTCTGATTGAGTTTTTTTTCCTCTCAGCAGGGTTTACAAAAATGATTAGTGGTAATTTAATTCCCAGCTTGATGCCAATGCATGATATATTGTGGACTTGTAATACTGGAACAAAAATAATTGTTGAAAAAGTGTTTTTTTTTCCTCAGGTATTTCTGACTGTGAGGTGGTAATGCTTGGTCATTTTTATGACTTTTAATTTTAGTTTTGCCATTATTTAAATGCTATACTCTACATAAGACATCGGGGGTCATTTATCAAAACTGTCTTATTGTTTGTAGCTGCTATTCTGTCTCTTTTGTTTTAAAGCAAGTTAGGGACATATTTGATTTCTGTAAGCAATATGCGTAATAAATTAGCCACTGCTGAAAACAAACATATTTGCAAGTGTTTAAACAAAGCTCCTTAGCACCTTAGCAAATTTTGCAACAGTTCAAACAGTTAAATATCATTGCAGCCAGCAATGGTGTACAACCACTATTTGGCCACACTATCATGCAAAAAAAAAAAAAAGGTCACTTTGGTGACCACCTAAAGATTAATGCTAAAATGTTTGCATACAAAATGCATGTGACATAATTGCATTAATAATTGCCCCCCCCCCCCCCCACTGTATTTTTATGGTAATTTTCCCTATCGACAATGAGCTTTTAAGGCTGAAGCTACACTGCACAAACAATATGAGATTTATTTGCATACATTTCCGAGGACCCATTTCTATTTCCAATAACAATAAAGTATGTTCTATTAGCAGCTTTACTGGCACCATGGCAGCATACATGTGGTAGTAGCTCTGTCTAGATCTGCCCACAAGACCACTGCAAACCCACAGGACTAAACACTAGCGTGAAGAGAAGAAACCCTCCTAACCTGCCACCTTTGGTGGTTGTTTGTGCAGGTTCAGCCTTTACTATAGCACAGTCCAATACTTTGGATGCTAAATGCTCCAGAAGACAAGGAACCCCTTTTGTGGCTATTTAGATCTGTAAAAGTGTGGGTAACAGTCCTACATAAAGCAGTGCAACCAGGGCCATCTTCCTTGGAAATGATCTCCTTGTTTATAATTCTCCTAGCTTGTCTCACATGAAAAAAGAGAATCCGCCGCATTTCTAAGACACGCATGCTTTCTTGTTTGGAATTTATCTGCTAGTGTCCTCAGAAGCTGTGTGCTACATCTCCTCTCTGATGGGTTGCAGCTACACTGTGTTCCAGTGTATATTCTAACAGCCAATGAGAAAAGAAGAAAGAAGTGCAGGGAACAATGCATCAATCTGAGAATGTGAAGTAGAAAGATCTACCCCGCATTTGGGCAGATGTCTTGGAAATGGGCACATGTGTAGATTACCCAGGAGGCAGGGGGCAGGCAGAAAAGGGTTTTACACTGTTGCTACCAACTGCACAGAATCTCCCACAGCAAGCTGTATGCAATCTTTCACTGATAAGGAAGAGCAGAAAGGAGAACCTGGTACAAAATATTCAGACTGTGGCTTCACCTTTTCTATGCCATTTAATCAGGGAAGTTAAACTTACCATGCATCAAGAAGAATCAATGGAGCCAGAGGTCTCTAGGTAAGAATATTGCTATGGCACTTTCCCAGATGGAAGAGGTAGACTGCATGGTCTTCTGGTATGGAACAGCCCAGAACAGCCCGAGTTGCCTAAAGTAAAGATTGGAAGGTCTTTTACTCTAATTGTTAGAAACTATCTTTTTCATTTCTCCAATCTGGACCTCCACATATTCGCTCAAGTTCCTGTGGTAGAACAGTTCACTGTTCCAAGGTCCATGGCATTAGCCTGATCTGCATCTTGAAGCTTTAAGGGTCTGGGTTCAAATGCATAGGAACATGCTAAATTTACCTTTACCGAGGAGACTTTTTGGCTTTTGTAGGCACATGTTCCCATCTTTTCAGCACATCAGCAATTCCCACGCCTTGCTATAGGGTCAATTTACCATCAGTGTGGGGTCCTGCCCCTTGACTGCTCATCAGCACCTTGAATATTCATCAGGATTCTGGACCCAGTATTAGCCTTATTGCATTCCAAAACACTTTCCTTTTGGGATCCTAAGAGGACTTACTGTTGATGGAGCCTGACAAGTCAGGTCAGGCTCCATCAAGCAAAATAACATCCACCTCCAGATATTTAGATAAATTGGATGGATCCAGAACCATCAGAGCACAAAGCTTAGACAAGCTCATCGTTCAGAATATCTGGGTGATCCTAAACACAACTAAGAAAAATTTGCTTTTTCCTTTAAAGCTTTACATACTCTGGTTTCAGATTTGAGGATCTCCAGACCAGGAGAAAACTAGGTCTGAGGGTAACCTCTTTTGAGGCAATTCCTTTGGCCTAGTTTAATCCCAGGCCTTTACAATAAGGCATTCTTTCTTAGTCAACTTGGTCCTTGGATAGATGATTCATTTATAGCTGAGGCTCGGGAATCGGGCTCCAGAGCCAGGGAAGACCTTCCCTTCTGTTGTTTAACTACTTCAATAATGCACCAAAGCCAAAAGACAGCTAGCCAGGAGGTGTGTGGGAGGCGTGTTTTGGGAGGACATCCACTAAGCACCTGTGATTGCTTTGTCCTTTGGACACAGCTGATCACAGATCAAGATAAAGGGCCAATCACAGCTGATCACATGTAAACAAACTTGCCGTTTATCGGCATTCCTTTCCTCATGCGATGTCACAGATTAAGGAAAGGAGAGCCAATAATTTGCAAGTCTGACAAGGCACATTTACACTGATAATCAGGGCACTGATCATCAGTGCCTTGATTATTAGTGCAGTCCCAATAGTGCCAATCAGTGCCCATCAGTGCAACTTATCAGTACCCATCAGTGCAACTTATCAGCGCTCATCAGTGCCACCTATCAGTGCTGCCTCAACAGTGCAGCCTTGTCAATACCCATTAGTGCAGCAGTGCAGCTTATCAGTGCCACCTCCTCAGTTCTCATCAGTGCTGCCTTATCAGTGCCCATCAGTGCCACCTCATGCCTCATCAGTGCATATCAGTGCAGCCTCATCATTGCACATCAGTGCAGCCTTACCAGTACACATCAGTGCAGCCTAACCAGTGCTCATTAGTGCAGCCTCACCAGTGCCCATCAGTGCAGCCTCTTCAGTGCACATTAGTGCAGCTTCCTCAGTGCAGCCTTATCAGTGCCCATCAGTGCAGCCTCATCAGCGTACATCAGTGAAGAAGACAAATTACTTATTTCCTAAATTTTATAACAGAAACAAAGAAGAACATTTATTTTTCAAAAATTTTGGTCTTTTTTCATTTGTTTAGCAAAAAATAAAAAACCCAGTGGTGACTAAATACCACCAAAAGAAAGCTCTATCTGTTTAAAAAAAGGCTAAAAATTTCATATGGGTTCAGTGTTGCATGACCGCACAATAGGCCTAGGAAGGAAGGGGGTAAAAGTGTCCAGTATTGAAGTGATTAAGAAATCCCCATGACAGGTGCCAATTAGTTGGTCTGGGCAGGGGACATGGACATCCTTGATTACAGTGGACTTGGTCCTTGTGATAATCTTATTTCCCAAGTAACATCCACAAGCTATGGAAGGTTTGTGACTGTCCCTGAAGCATTATACCTTTTTAGTGGAAGGTTCTACAATCCAGATTCAAGCAGACAGTACTATGAAGGTGAGGTACATCAATTGTCAGTGAGATCCAGTCAGGGGAGAGCTGGCAGCCTTAGGCCTGGGGGGCAAGTCCAGTCAAGTGGCCCATTGAACCACCAAATCAGCTCATAATCCAAGCCCACCTGGTTTTATAACAGATATTGATGTTATATAGCAAGACAAATAGGATGCAATGTGGTAACATAATTTAATTTTAATAGCAACAAAGGAACTTTAACACAAATAAAATCTACAGTTTTAACAAATTAAAGCAATGTATGTACACAATACACTTAAAGAATATGTGATATATTTATGGATATGGATAAACCTTCTCACTTAACCTTTGTCAAAAAATTGAAAACAAATATTTGTTCAAACAGTTAGCAAAGACCTCATCAAGGAAGAACTTTAACAAATAATTTCTAATACATCAAGCAGTTCTTGTCCCATTGTGGCTCGCAGTTGATTCCTGATGATTTTCAGCTTGCTGAAGGCTCTCTCGCATGACACTTGTGTAAAAGAAAAGGTCAGCAGGTACTCATAGGTGATTGAAAGATTTTCATAAGCTGTAGAATAAAGGGTGTATTTTAGCAACAACCTGTGACAGCAAAAAAAGCACTGCCAGCAAATACCGCACTTTGATTCCTTTTATACCTCAACTAGATTGTCGGTAGGGGAAATCCTGTCATTATCATCCTCCTCCTCATCATCATTACCAATAATTATTTCCACTTTCTGTGTCTCATCTTCAGAAAGACATCCTGTAAAACTTGGAAATAAGTTAGCAAAAGGTATTAATTCAGTTTTGAGAGAACATTCATTTACTCTGGCTAACTTAGAAATTCTCTCTAGTGCCCCTCCATCCAACACTTCGGGATCTGTCCTAATTTTCAGAAAAGTGCGAGGATCCAAGCAGTGGGAATCCATGACCAATTGCGTATTTTCTGAAAATCTCTCAGTTAAGCTTTGTATGATTTGGTCCAGAATTGATCTGAACACACTAGCTCGAAAGTATTGCATTTAATCTTCCAGTCGTTCATCATGTGAAGATTCTCCAGCCAAGTGTTTTTTTCGTGCAACTCTTCAAACTGGAAACGGGGTCTCAACTTCCAAGGAGCTCAATTGTTTTTATTGCAAAGCGTTCAGCCTTTTGTTTTGGATAGTTGAAATCTATTTTTTTCAGTTGCTCAGCTGCACTTTTGATCATTTGCCATGCTACCATGAAGTCAAGGCCACTGGTTTGTAGATCTTTTGACACTGGCCCTATAACATCAAAAACCTTCAAAAATATGTTTGCTGTTAAGATAGTCCTAAGCTGACAAAGATTGTGAAAAAGGAATGAGGCCTCAGAAGTGGCTTTTGATTCAAGCAAGTTTCTTTGGGAAATGACATATAAAACTTCAAGGGTGTCTAAATATAAAGAGAGTGTTTCTCACCAAAAATCCAGTTAAGGGCCTTTTCTTTTGCCCACCATCTTGTCCCTCCATTTTTTTGTCATTTTAAATGTTTTTTCTTGTCCATGTCTTTTATCCAGTTGATCTTTCCACATACAGTATTCATTTTCTTTTGGGAGTCTCCAAAAAAAGGTTGCCAAGCAAATTATGAGGCTCAAAATTTTATTTTGCGTCCAATTCTTGACAGCAATCTGAGGCACACAAGTTAAGGATATGACTATAGCACCTAATATAGACCGCATCTGGCACTACCTTCGAGATCTGTGCATGTAGTCCCACATACTTACTCCTAATATTTGCTGTATCATCAAATGATTCACCGGCAATTTTTTGGAAATCTAATCCAAATACATTAAAACAGGACATTAGAAGTTCGTGAAAACCTTTTCCTGTAGCATCTTTAACAGGGAGAATCGCCACAAGTCATTCTTTAATTACTTCATCTTTTACATATCTCACAACCACTGTTGCTTGATCTACAATTCCAACATCCTGCGTGAAGTCGACCTGTATACTGAAACGTTTCTCTCTGATTTCAGACACAATAACGGTTTTCATGCAATGAACTATTGCTGCAAATACTTCAAATACTTCCTTTACTGTCTTACTGGAAAAAATGTTACAAGAGATCCACGTCCAGTTGTCTGTTTTCCTGATGTTTTTCTGTCTTTCAATCGCTGTTTTCTTTTTTCACTGTCCTGAATACTTTTATTAAGGTTATTTTTAAGAGGAACATCATACTGTAATAGATATAGGACGATTTCCAGAAAGTTCCCATGGTTTATTTCACTGTTATTTAAATTGTACAGTGATTCATTAGTGGCATAGGCACGAAATAGCAAACCCTGTTTTCCAAGCAGTTTTATTATATCAAATATATGGTTTAATACCTTCAAATTTTGAAGTATCTCCTTCTGTCCTCTGGAGGCATGAGCCTGATTTATTAATGTGCCAATGCTTCTATTCCTTTTCACAGTGAAATAAGCAGTAACGGCATCACAATGGCTTTCAGAAGATTCATGCTTATTTGCTGCCTGATAGCAATGCCGAACATGAGTACAACCACTAATGAACGAGGAAGAGGAATCAGAAAAGACAATGCACATGCTGCAAAAAAGATCTTCTAAATTTAAATTCTTCAACACACAACTTAGCCATGAAAGCTGAATAGATCCACATTAGGCTTTTTGCGGTAAAATAAAGTCTGCTTCTTGAAAAGGAAGATCTTCACATTCAGTCCTGGTTGGCTGAAAAGGGTGTTTTTCAACAAAATTAATTTTTTTCTCATATGGAACATGCAGGAGGAAGGTATTTGGAATGGATCACTTATCACACTCTCTGATATGTCTTCTGGCGTCATACATTATAATTCAGGAAAGTCTTCAAAAACATCTGGGTCACTCATATGTGCAAACAAATGATATAATTGATACTTACCTTACATTTAACCACTTGCCGACCGCCGCACGACTATCTACGGCGGCGGTCAGCCCCTCACAGGCAAAGTGACGTAGGTCTACGTCGCTCGCCTGTGAGGGTTTAGGGAGCGAGCGCGCGCCGCCTGAGGCGCGCTCCCGCTCCTGCGTGGTCACGGACCCCCCCGCGCGTGTGACCGGCGGACCCGATCGCCGCCGGCCACTCTGCGATCGGCGGGGGAGAGGGAGAAAGTCAGGCAGCTTGTGTAAACAAGCTGCCTGTCATTCTCCTCTCTGTATGAGAGATGATCACATGGATCTACTATGTAGATCCATTGATCACTCTGCATACAGTTGAAGCCACAGCCAATCACAGTTAGAATCACGCCCCTAGGGACACACACAGCCCCTCCCTCTCAAATAAAGTTAACCCCTTCACTACCAGTGTATTTTTACAGTAACAGTGCATATATATAGCACTGATTACTGTAGAAATGTCACTGGTAACCCCAAAAGTGTCAAAAATGTCAGTCAAGGGTCCGATCTGTCCGCCGCAATGTCGCAGTACCGCAAAAAAAATCGCAGATCGCCGCCATTACGCGTTAAAAAAAAAACAACAAAAATGACAAAAATCTTTCCCTTTGTTAGTAAACGCAATAACTTTTGCGCAAACCAATCAAAATACGCTTTTTGCGATTTTTTTTACCAAACATATGTAGCATAAAACAAATTGGCCAAAAATATTAGAAAATTTTGATTTTTACATTTTTTTTTGGGGGAATTTCATATAAAAAAAAGGGAAAAATATTGCTATTTTTGCAAAATTTACGCTCTTTTTTTGTTTATAGCGCGTGATCAAAAAATCGCACAGGTGATCAAATACCGCCAAAAGAAAGCTCTGTTTGTGGGAAAAAAAGGACGCCAAATTCGTTTAGGTACAGCGTCGCACGACCGCGCAATTGTCCGTTAAAGTCACGCAGTGCCGAATCGCAAAATACCCTCTGGTCGTTTAGCAGCCAAATCCTCCGGGGCTTAAGTGGTTAAGGTTTTATGAGATTTCAAATAAGTAAAAATATATATTAAAAATGTGATCATCATGGAAAGTCAAGTGTGCACACTTCTTGATAATCCATCTTAAATCTTAATTGTAATACTTCATCATGCACATGCAAACAGACTAGGAAAACTCACTCTTGTTATCAAAGAGTGAATATACATTTCTGTAGCATAAAATCTAAGAACCAACCTTAACTTTTGAACTTTTCACATACCACAAAAAAAGATAGTTTCATTTCCTTAGAATCCCTTCCTGCTAACTCAAGTTCTTTGGACCGTTTTTATCGTGTTTTCTGAGCACCACCCAACCAGCAAACATTTACTAATTCTGCATCTCAGAAACAAGTATGTGCATCACAAGAAATAAACTAGTCCAACGGAAAAGAAAAAACATTGCTAATATTATAGGGGAAAAAAAACAAAAACAAAGCAAAACACATATCTAATGTAGGACACTGCTCACTTTAGGTTCACAAGTATGTGTACTAGTATATAACAGTAACATAGAAACATGGAATTTGTTGACAGATAAGAACCATTTGGCCCATCTAGACTGCCCAATTTCTGCCTTTAAAAAAAATGGAATACTTCCATTAGCCCCTGGCCCCATCTTATATCTAGAAAAGCCTTATGCCTATCCCATGCATGCTTAACCACTTGCCGACCACTCACATTGAGCCTACTGCGGCAGAGTGGCTCTCCTGGGTCCAGCGACGTAGACCTACGTCGCTGGATTCCGCCCCCTCCGCACGTGCCACAGGAGGCTCGTTCCCGCTGTATTCGGGAGCAAGAGTCGGGCCAGGGGAGGAGAGGCGGTGATCAAAGCGGGCAGATCTCCTCTGTGATAGGCAGGGACAGATTACAGGATTCAGCATAGCTGAACCTGCGATCTGTGTCTGTGTCACACAATCCCCTCCCCCCACACACATCAGTAAGCATGAGGCATACATTTATCCCTTGATCACCAACAGTGTTAACCCCTTCCCTGCCATTGTTATTACAGTAACAGTGCATATTTATCTGTCCGCCGCAATGTCACAGTCCCGCAAAAAAATCGCAGATCGCCGCCATTACTAGTAAAAAAAAATAAACAATAAAAATGACAAATCTTTCCCGTAGTTAGTAAACCCAATAACTTTTGCGCAAACCAATCAAAATACGCTTATTGTGATTTTTTTTACCAAAAATATGTAGCAGAAAACAAATTGGCCTAAAATGGTAAAAAAAAATTTTGGGGGATTTCATATAAAAAAATATGAAAAATATTGTTATTTTTTCAAAATTGTCACTCTTTTTTTGTTTATAGTTCAAAGAATTTTGATTTATAAATTTTTTTGGGGAATGTTATATATCAGAATGTGAAAAATATGTTTTTTTTTTTTTCAAAATTGTCGCTCTTTTTTTCAAAAATTAAAACTCACACAGGTGATCAAATACCACCATCTGGTAGGGGGTTGTGGTTTAGGACCTCATAGCTTTTGTTATCAGAGAGTAACCTAACCGCTTCCTTTAAATAGTCCTCCTTGTTTTGAATCACTATTCCTCCCCCTTCATCTGCTACACGGATAATTATGACATTATTCTTTTTGAGGCAGCTTAATGCCACTCTTTCCTCCTGGGATAGATTGTTGGTACTTAACTTCCCCTTGGGGCGGGCACAAATTCTGCTGAAATCCGCATATACCATGGAATAGTAGGTCTTTATTAATTCATTCTTTACATGGTGGGGATAAAAGCTTGATTTGGGCCTAAAATGACTGTGAATGATGTCATTATAGTAGGGGTTGGATATTATATCCCCTGATGAACTTCCCCCTCTATGAGTAATTCCTCCAAGATATTGAGCACTTCTATATCTAAATCCTCACTATCTCCTATGGGCGATAATCCTCCCTCTACTGCTCCTATCTCTCCTGGGTCTCCTGGCAACACCTTATCCTTATCTATTTTCAGGCTATAGAATCTCTGTACCGTTAGGTCCCGTATGTACTTGTGCAAATCCTTAAACAAATCAAAGAGGTTAGCATTACAACTTGGGGCAAAATTAAGCCCTTTTGCAATAAGCTAATCTCTCCTTCATTGAGTATATGCGAGGACAAATTGAATATTTTGAACGTGGAATTAAGTGGCTTATTTTTCCTCTTTTTACTTCGCCTCCCCTTTCTCCTCTGACTCCTCTGAGTCACCTATTTTTTTTTTTTCTGCGGGAGGGGGTCGCACCGTGGTCTGCTTGTATGGGTCTGGCGGGGGGGGGGGGGGGGGCAGGAGCAGGAAGCGCTTGGTGAGCAGGCTGGATCGGTGTATTGAGCCATGAGCTGCTAGAGGTTACACCGGAGGCCACCCCGGAGGGATATAGGGAGGTAGTAAGGAAGCAGGGCGGGACCTGAAGAAGGAGGCTCAGCCTCTGAAATGTGTTGTCCATAGCAACCATACCGTGGGGCTGCATCCCCTGATATCCCTCCATCCATCCGCCCACCACTGCCGAGGCTCAGGCAAGCCAATCCGGCTGTTATTTGTGGCGGTTACACCGGAGGCCACCCCGGAGGGAGAGGAGGAGCAGGCGGCTACCACTGATGTGTCTGTCATTATAGGACCAAAATGTGAGTGCATCCATATGTGTTGTATTGTTTGCTAATAAACGTTATTATCCGAGGTCGGCGTGCGCTCTCTTTCCTACATTGCAGTTTGGTTTTCATATTGTATCCGCCACCCAGTGGAGTACAGGAGGAGCTGAAGCGACCAGGATGGATCCAATACACGCACACCGCAGCAAGTAGGGACTGTATCTAGGATCAGCGCCTGTATTCTGGTGAAGTGCCCATATATATGTTACTTATATGTGCATTAGTTGTTGTCCCCTTTAACCCCTTCATGTCTAAGCCTTTTTCTGACAATTGTTGCTTACAAGTTAAAATCAGTATTTTTTTCTAGAAAATTACTTAGAACCCCCAGGCATTATACATATTTTTTAGCAGAGACCCTAGAGAATAAATATAGAATAAAATGGCAATCGTTGCAATATTTTATGTCACGCTGTATTTGCGCAGCAATTTTCAAATGCAATTTTTTTGGAAGAAATAAACTTTCATGAGTTAACAAAAAAAACAGAACAGTAATGGTAACTTGAATTTTTTTTGTATATTGTGAATGATGATGTTACGCTGAATAAATAGATACCTAACATGTCATGCTTTAACATTGCACACACTCATGGAATGATGACAAACTACGGTACTTAAAAATCTCCATACGTGACATTTTAAACATTTTTAACGGTTAATTCTTTAGAGGTACAGAGGAGGTCTAGTGTTAGATTTATTGCTCTCACTCTAACAATCGTGACGATACCTTACATGTGTGGTTTGAGAAAGGGGGAGGGTGAGAGAGAGGGAAAGAAAGAGAGAGGGAGAGAGACAGAGAGAGAGGGAGAGAGAGAGAGATGGAGAGAGGGAGAGAGAGGGAGAGAAAGAGAAAGAGAGAGGGGAGAGAGAGAGAAAGAGAAAGAGAGAGGGGGGTAAGAAGGAGAAAAAGAGAGAGAGGGGGAGAGGAAGAGAAAGAGAGAGAGAGAGATGGAAAAAGAGAGAGGGAGGGAGAGAAAGAGATGGAGAGAGAGAGAGAGAGACAGGGGGAGAGGGAGAGAGAGGGGGAGAAACGGAGAGAGAGAGAGGGGAGAAAGAGAGAGGAGAGGGGCAGAGAGAGAGGGAGAGAGAGGAGGAGAAAGTGAGAGAAAGGGAGGGGGTCAAAAAGAGGGAGGGGAGAGAGAGAGAGGGAGGTGGAGAGAGAGAGAGAGTGGGGAAGAAAGAGAGAGGGGGAGAAAGTGAGAGAAAGGGAGGGGGAGAGAGTACTGAGCACCCATGTGGTTTCCGTTATCCTTTCTTCCCCTCTACAGCTCCTGTTCAAAGTGGCGGGCCTGTCTCTTTTCCTTTCTGTATTCTGCTACATACCTTTGATAAAAAAAAAATTCCCAATAAGTGTATAATTTTTTTGGTTTGTATGAAAGTTATAGTGTTTACAAACAATGGTATAGTTACTGGAATCTTTTTTAAGCTAGTAATGGCAGCAATCAGCGACTATAGTGGGACTGTGATAGTATGACAGGCAATCTGACACTGGGTGGGGGGTACACTAACTGACACTGGCATCAACAGTGACACTAATACAGTGATCAGTGCTAATACTATACGCTGTCACTGTACTAATGACACTGGTTGGGAAGGGGTTGACATCTAGAGGCAATCAAGGGGTTAAATGTGAGGGTAACAATGTGTAATGTGTGTGTAATATGTGCCGCTTTTACTAAGTGATCTTGTTGTTTTCTCCTTGCTTTGCAGGGAATAAAAAAGGCAAGATCACTTGTCAGTCTACTGAGCTCTGGGTTGTTTACCAAGGTGGTGGTGGCTGGTGGGGGGGGGGGGGGGGGATTCAGTAGAGCCGGTGGTGGCAAAGTGATGGAGAAAACAGTCTAAGGTTTTCCATGATCACAAAGGAGGGGGAGGACAATGTGGCCCTCCAGCACCCCTGGGATTTGTACCACTATGGCCTCTTAACCATTTTAAGACCAGCCACTGCAGATGTACTGCAGCAGACGGGCTCGTACAGGCAAAGCCCCGTACATGTACGGCGCTTGCTCCCGGGGCCCCGCCGATGGTCTGATTCGGTTCAGGACCAATCAGTCATCAGGTCCAGGCCAACAATTTTTTGCCTGGACCTGCTGATCGGTCCTGACCAATCACAGACGCACAGGAGCTGTACCTGTGTAATGTAAACACAGGCACAGAAAAGATCCTCTCTCCCCTCCCAAAATCCTTTTTGGATTCCAGCATGAGAGGAGAGAAGATCAATTGTAAGTACTGCACCAAGCACACACACACACACACACACACACACATAGATAGGCACATTTAACCCCCGATCCCCCACCTAGTTAACCCCTACACCCCCTGTCACATTGCACACTATACACAGTATATAGCAGTTTTCTATATTTCTGTATTAGTGTGCCTTGTGACTTGGTTTAGCGCTAGCGACCGTTACTTTTAGGCTTAGGATACCCGCCACCCCCCGAATAAAGATTTAACCCCCTAACCCCCTTGATCACCCCCAGTTAACCCCTTCACCCCCTGTCACATTGCACACTAGATACAGGTATATAGTGTTTTTTTGTATTCTTGTAATAGTGTGATTGTGACTTGAGTTAGCGTTAGCGAGTTAGTTTCTGTCCCAAGTAGTCTTAGGATACCCGCTACCCCCCCAAATAAAGATTTAACCCCCTAATCACCCCCTGATCACCCCCAGTTAACCCCTTCATTACCCTGTCACAGTGTCACTTTTATAGTGTAAAGTTTATTTCTGATCACTATATTAGTGTCACAGGGGACATGAGTTAGTGTTAACGCTAGTTAGTGTCAGTCTAGGACAGCGCAGATCCCTGCCACATAGTTAGAAATATTAGTTAACCCCTTGATTACCAGTAACACACACATACACACATACACCTCCATTACTAGTATAGTATCTGAACGGATCAATATCTTTGATCTGATCAGAACTATACTAGCATCCCCAATAGTTTAGGGTTCCCAAAACGCAGCGTTAGCAGGATCGGTCACAACACCTGCCAGCACCTGTGTTTAGCCCCCTCCGCCCAGCCTACCCCACCTCACCAAGGCAAGTGCAGTAATCAATAGATTACTGTCACTTCCAAAAAACACAACACACAAAACTGCTGCATTAGCAGAGTCAGGCCTGATCCCTGTTAGCACTAGCAGTTTTTTTGTAGGGTTTGAAATAGTCCTTGACAACCAGGTGCTTTTTTACCTGTGAGTCACACAACTGTACCTGTAAATTTAGTGGCTAAAATGTCCAAACGGTGGTACAGTAGTGAAGAGGCCTACAGCATACTGACCATGTCAGATGAGAGCGATGGGGAAGCCTCACTGGCAGAATCAGGGTCAGTATACAAGCCTGTAGAGAGCAGTGGCTCCCTGACAGATAGCTCTGACGACGGATGGGTCCCTGCTAAGGTCAGGCGTACCCGACCCTGTTCTGGAGTTGCTAAGGGTGCAGAGATCGCAGGGTGCTCATATGGAGCAGAGAGCCAGTACTAGTGCCGCTCACACTTCTGGTGAACTGGCAAGCACCAGTGGCCTAGTACACCCTGGACCTAGACATACGAGCACTGCAGTATCACTTGGTGACGTGGCGAGTCGCATAAGTGCAGTTGAAGCTGGTGCGGTGGCTAGCACGAGTAGTGGCCCGCAGCCACCTAGAATTCGAAGACAGGCCCATAGAGCCCATAGTGTCCTCCCTGAAGCGCTGGCATATCCTAATTGGCAGCCCACAGATTCGACAGAGCCAATTAGGATATGCCAGCCCCCATTCACTGCCCAACCCGCAATTCACGTGAAAACAGCCAATTTTACTCCCCTTAATTTTTTTGAGCTGTTTTTCACGGAATATCTTTACAGATATATTGTGGACCAAAGCAATTTATATGCTGGTCAATATATTGCCGCACATACAAATTTGTCCCTTGCCAGAGAATTCGGCTGGAAACCTATAACAGTTTCTGAGTTTAAAACGTTTTTGGGCCTTTCCTTCAACATGGGTATAACTAAAAGGAGTGAGATATTGGTCCACTAACCCAATTCACCATATACCCGTGTTCTCTGCTTCCGTGTCCAGGGCGATATACGAGCAAATTATGCGGTTAATGCACTTCAGTGACAATGAACTCTGAAATCCTCGGGGAGACCCTGGATATGACCGGCTCCACAAAATTCGGCCCCTTGTAAACCACTTCAATCAGCAGTTTGCAGCAGCTGCATGAAAGGCATTTTCCACATGTCATCCCAAGTACCCCTGCAAAAAGAAACCCCCAAAGAAGATGTCCTGTCTGTAGTTGTAGCGGATTTAGGTGTGACTTATTGTCCCTTCTGTCCTGACTAGGATAGGTAGTGAGGAGTGAAATCAACAATTTACGCCCTAGGAAAGCCTGAAGGTGGTGATTGATTTTCGGGGTCCTGTACGTGGCTAGACTGCCAAAAAGTCTCACACATGGGGTATCCCCATACTCAGGAGAAGCAGAAGAATGTATTTTGGGGTGTCATTTCACATATACCCATGGCATGTGTGAGCAATAAATCATTTAGTGACAACTTTGTGTAAAAAAACAAAAAAAAAAAAAAAAATGTTCCCGAAACTCGTGGCAAAATTTAAAATATTCCATGGACTCACCATGCCTCTCAGCAAATAGCTTGGGGTGTCTACTTTGCAAAATTGGGTCATTTGGGGGGGGGGGGGCGTTTGTGCTATCTTGAAATTTCAGGGCCTCCGAAACTGTGATAGGCGGTGAGGAAGTAAAATGTGCAATTTACGCCCTTAGAAAGCTTGAAGACGAAGATTGGTTTTGGGGTCCCGTACACAGCTAGGCTCCCAAAAATTCTCACACATGTGGTATCCCTGTAGTCAGGAGAAGCAGCAAAATGTATTTTTGTGTGTCATTCCACATATACCCATGGCATGTGGGAGCAATGTATCTTTTAGTGACAACTTTGTGTTAAAAAGAAAATTAAAAACAAAAAATTTAATTTTCCCAAAACTTGTGGCAAAATATAAAATATTCCATGGACTCAATATGCCTCTCAGCAAATAGCTTGGGGTGTCTACTTTCCAAAATGGGGTCATTTGGGAGGGTTTTGTGCTATCTTGAAATTTCAGAGCCTCCGAAACTGTGACAGGTAGTGAGGAAGTAAAAAAAGCAATTTATGCCATTAGAAAACCTGAAGGTGGTGATTGGTTTTCGGGGTCCCGTACACAGATAGGCTCCCAAAAAGTCTCACACATGTGGTATCCCTGTACTTAGGAGAAGCAGCAGAATGTATTTTGGGGTTTAATTCCACATATACCCATGTCATGTGTGAGCAATTTATATTTTAGTGACAACTTTGTGTAAAAAAGAAAAAAAAAATGTAATTTTCCCAAAACTTGTGGCAAAATATTAATTATTCCATGGACTCACCATGCCTCTCAGCAAATAGCTTGGGGTGTCTACTTTCCAAAATGGTTTCATTTGGGTAGGTTTTGTGCTATCTTGACATTTCAGGGCCTCCAAAACCGTAATAGGTAGTGAGAAAGTGCAATGAGAAATTTACGCCCTTAGAAAGCTTGAAGACGAGGATTGGATTTGGAGTCCTGTACACAGCTAGGCTCCCAAAAATTCTCACACATGTGGTATCCCTGTAGTCAGGAGAAGCAGCAAAATTTATTTTTGTGTGTCATTCCACATATACCCATGGCATGTGGGAGCAATTTATCTTTTAGTGACAACTTTGTGTTAAAAAGAAAATTAAAAACAAAAAATGTAGTTTTCCCAAAACTTGTGGCAAAATATAAAATATTTCATGGACTCAATATGCCTCTCAGCAAATAGCTTGGGGTGTCTACTTTCCAAAATGGTTTCATTTGGGTAGGTTTTGTGCTATCTTGACATTTCAGGGCCTCCAAAAACCGTAATAGGTAGTGAGAAAGTGCAATGAGAAATTTACGCCCTTTGAAATTCTGAAGGTGGTGATTGGATTTTGGGGTCCCGTACACAGCTAGGCTTCCACAAAGTCTCACACATGTGGTAAGGTATCCCTTTACTCAGAAGCAGCAGAATATATTTTGGGGTGTAATTACACATATACCCATGGCATGCGTGAGCAATATATCATTTCAATAACAACTTTTTTTTTTTTTTTAGTCATTTCCAAACACCTGTGAAAAAAAAATTAAATATTCAATGAGCTCAACATGTCTCTCAGGACATTCCTTAGAATGTCTACTTTAACAAAAGTGGTAATTTGGGGGGGGGGGGGTTGTACTGCCCTGTCATTTTAGCACTTCATGATATGAGATAGGTAGTCAGAAAGTAAAAGCTGCATAAATTCCAGTATTTACACCATAGTTTGTAGACGTTATAACTTTTGCGCAAACCAATAAAAATACGCTTATTGAGGTTTTTTTTTTGTCTAAGACATATAGCTAAATACATTTTGGCCAAAAAATATGACAAAAATTGAGTATATTGGATAGTTTTTAAAAGACAAAGTAGAAAATGTAATTTTTTCTCCGAATTTTCGCTCTTTTTTTATTAATATCACAAAAAAATAAAAAGTGAAGAGGTGATCAAATACCACCAAAAGAAATCTCTGTTTGTGGGAAAAAAAGGACATACATTTTGTTTGGGTACAGCATTGCATGACCGCACAATTGCAGTTAAAGTCACACAGTGCCAAGCTGAAAAAAAGTGGCCTGGTCATTAAGCAGCAAAATCTTCCAGTCTTAAAGTGGTTAAAGTGCAAACAGTACAGAAAAGTCCCTGTACCAATCCCTCAGAGCTGAGGACCTGACCCCCCCCCCCGGCAACTAGTGAAGGACTACAAGTCCCAGCATGAACCCCTGAGATCTAAGAATGTGACCCCACTTAGGTTTTGGGGGTTCATGCTGGGACTTGTAGTCCTACACTAGTTTGGGGGGGCAGGTAGTGTGATGCATTCTCAGCTCTGAGGGGTTCATGCTGGGACCCAGGGCCGGCGCTACCTATAGACAAGATAGGCGTCGGCCTAGAGCGCACATCAGTGGGGGGCGGCACCCGCCCTCGCGGCGCCTGCCCTCCCTCTCTGCCTTCCTCGCTCTCCTCTTTCTCCCCCTCTCTGCCTTCCGCACTTGTGGAGAAGGAGCAGCATACCTTGAATCCCAAGCCAGCTGGTGGAGCTGGCTGTCAAATTGATGCTGTGATGTCGGGAAGGGCGGGGCCGATATGTGGGGCTCCACCCATTTGTCCCCTGTATAGTCTAGAGAAAACAGCGGTGGGTGGTTGGTGGGCGGAGAAGAAGGTGGCCTGGAGCTGTCAAATGGACTCTCTGATGTCGGGAAGGGCGGGGCCGATATGCGGGGCTCCGCCCCTTTGTCCCCTGCATAGCCAAAACAGTGGTTGGTGGGTGGAGAAGAAGGTGGAGGGGGCGGGGCCAACTACTGCCTATGCATAGCTGTGTATAATTTGCCGGTGAAGGGGCGTGGTTTGTGAGTGAGCAGCGTGCTGAAGAGAGAAGTCAGTGTATAGTCAGAGCAGCCACATGACTTGTAGCGGAGTGACTGTCACCTGCTCGACCCTCACCGCCAGGAGCCGACTACTGTCTACTACAACTTTACTGTCTGCGGTAAGTACCATAGGGGAGCTCTCAGCATGGCCTTGCCTTGGGTTTAAAGTGTAGTGCAGTTCCTCAGGATCACTACAGTGGGCATGCTGGGCATTGCAGTTCCTCAGGATCACTACAGTGGGCATGCTGGGCATTGCAGTTCCTCAGGATCACTACAGCAGTGTTAATTTCGTCGACTAAAACTGACTAAAATGTTTTCGTCAACTAACACAATTCAGATGACTAAAATACGACTAAAACTAAAATGGCATTTTAGTCTTAAGACTAAAATATGACTAAAACTAAAATGGCATTTTAGTCAAAAGACTATAACTAAATCGAAATTTGCTGCCAAAAATTAACACTGGTGCATGCTCAAAGCATAAATAATAACATATTAGATTTTTCACTCCAGGACCAGCAGTAGTATATAATGAGTTTGGAAATTGTAGAGAAATGCTTAAATAATGCATTACAAATTACAATTGAACTACACCCATTTGATTATAGATGACTAAAATGAGTTTTAGTCGACTAAAATGTAGGGCGTTGTAGTCGACTAAAATATACTGGAGTTTTAGTCGACTAAATACGACTAAAATTAAAACACTTGCAGAAGACTAAAATAGGACTAAAACTAAAATGCCATTTTAGTCCTAAGACTAAGACTAAAACTAAATTGAAATTTGCTGCCAAAATTAACACTGCACTACAGTGGGCACGCTGGACAGCATGCCCTCTGCAGTGAGGCAGATGGACTGCAATACCCAGCATGCCCACCGCAGTGATCCTAAGGGACTGCCATTCCCAGCATGCCCACCGCAGTGATCCTGAGGAACTGCAATGCCCAGCATGCCCACCGCAGTGATCCTGAGGAACCTCAATGCCAAGCATGCCCACCGCAGTGATCCTGAGGAACTGCAATGCCCAGTATGCCCAGTATGCCCTGTGCAGTGAGGCAGATGGACTGCAATGCCCAGTATGCCCTGTGCAGTGAGGTAGATGGACTGCAATGCCCAGCATGCCATCTGCAGTGGTTCTGAGGGGCTCCACATCCATCATGCTGTTGGGATGACGGGCTACAACTCCCAGCATGCACTCTGCAGCCTACACTAATTGAGAATTCTCTCCACCTCTTCTCTCTCCCCCCTCCCCCCCCCTCCCCCCTCCCCCCCCCCCTCCTGCATGCAGTACGTAGCACACTCCTCAACCCTGCACTCAGTACCTAGCGCACCCCACAACCTTGCACTATCCAAAAAGCGCACCCCGCAACCCTGCACTCAGTACCTAGCACACCTCTCAACCCTGCACGCAGTACCTAGTGCACCCCAAAACCCTGCACTCAAGACTTAGCGCAAACCGCAAACAGCCTGTATATTGACGTCTAGCTGCTCCTGGCACTATATACTTGTCCCATACCTGTATATTGATGTCTAGCTGCTCCTGGCACTATATACCTGTCCCATACCTGTATATTTATGTCTATATGCTCCTGGCACTATATACCTGTCCCATACCTGTGGCGCTATATATCTGTCCCATACCTGTATAGTAACGTCTAGTTGCTCCTGGCACTATATACCTGTATAATACAAGTATGGGACAGGTATATAGTGCCAGGAGTAGCTAGACATCAATATACAGGTATGGGACAGGTATATAGTGCCAGGGGGTAGCTAAGTACAGGGAAACAATGCTTCACATGAAACATATGTTGTCACTGTTCTGCTCCTGACCTCATCTCACGCAGCAGGTCGACTCTGGAGAGGTGCTCTGGCTCTGCTCTACTTGATCATGGATTCCTGGCACCGTGAGAGTCAGACAGTTCCCTTCCGCAGCGGCCGCACAGTAGAAGATGGAGGGAGGTTCTCTCCTCGGCCTTGCTTTCCTCCTCAGGACCCTGACGTCACTGGTTGCTGAATGCCAGGCGGCTGGTGATCCTAGCAACCAGTCCAGCGCAGACTATAGCGGGCACTGGGTGGCCATGATGGAAGAAACGGGTCTCTGGTTAATGGGGCACTGTGTAAGTAAGGCTGAGCTACTGCTGTGGCAGCCTTTTTTGGGGGGATCAGTTCGGCCCAGAGGGGAAATTTCCACCCTTCCCCCTGGCCCAGTTCACCCCTGGATCCAGTCGTTTTTAAATGAATTTGATCATATCTTTTGCTATCATTTTCCAGCCTTGAAGCAATGTGCATTTCAGACTTACACAAGTGGCTGTAAGATTCTGGTACCTCTGGTACCCTTAATAATTTATTTCCTTCCAAATATGCGTCCCACCTTTCTTACTAGGTGGTACGCATACACCTTTAAGACAGATGATGTCATCGCTGAGCGCCGCAGAGCGGCTATTTCAACCGCCAGCATTCTCACTCACATAGTTCGTTCAACCTGCCTTGTGTATCCACATGCTTTCAAGCCTGTCTTGCTGTCGGAACCTC
The DNA here is from genome assembly GCF_965119305.1 of Pelophylax lessonae. Taxonomy (NCBI): domain Eukaryota; kingdom Metazoa; phylum Chordata; class Amphibia; order Anura; family Ranidae; genus Pelophylax; species Pelophylax lessonae. The sequence continues at coordinate 736,386,518 of NC_138768.1, forward strand.
CAGCTGGTTGCTTCTACCTGGAGCAGACCGGAACCTCACTACTGATCCCTGTATCTCGCTACCGGATCTTCCCCTCTCTACTGGACCCCTCTACTACTAACATTTACTAGTGATAAGTACCCCACAGGGGAATCCTCCATAACCTACTTACACTATCTATCATCTGCACTGTTGCATAGATTGCTAGCTCTTGAGCCTACTACCATCTACTATCTCATTGTTACATAGATTGCTAGCTCTTGAGCCTACTACCATCTACTATCTGAACTGTTACATAGATTGCTAGCTCTTGAGTCTATTACCATCTATCATCTGCACTGTTACATAGATTGCTTGCTCTTGAGTCTACTACCATCTATCCTTGCACTGGGTTAGTCTATCCTGTAATTGTCATCTGCTGTCCTTACCACCTGTCACCATACTCGATTACTAACCTATCTGCACTCTACCTAAAACCATCTAGTACTCTCCTGAACAAACCTATCAAGTACTTACCATCTCTATCACTGTTCACACCTGTCCCTTCAGCACAACACCTTCATACTGTCATATACATTCCACCACTCCAGGAACATCTTATTGAGTGTGTATATATCTGTATGTTGAAGCTGACAGGCCCACAGTGATGAGTCTGGAGAGTTGGATCTGGTTATTCAACACATCTCTACATGACTACTGAGTGGAGATTTTGCAGCTGCATATCCAGCCTACTACAAAAACGCAGGAGCGTTACAGTGGCAAACAAAGGGGTTGATTTACTAAAACTGGAGAGTGCAAAATCTGGTGCAGCTGCACATGGTAATTAATCAGCTTCTAACTTCTGCTTGTTCAATGAGGATTTGACAATAAAACCTGGAAACTGATTGGTTTTCTGTGACCGACTTAACCAAGACAGGGGACTGCAGGGTAGCCTCTTGCCTACTTATTATGGTCCCTGGCATTTGAGGGAGCTACAACCATGCAGGAAGATGTCATGTTATATAATGTAAGATGACATGTTATTACCAAATCTAAAAGTCAAAGGAAGCCATGATGGCCTCTGCCAACTTGAAACTCAGTGAGAAGATGGATGTGAAAAGAAAGCTGGGTAATGAGATTTGGGCAACCCTAGGTCTTCCTAAATTTTAGAGAACAGTTGCTGGAAAGTTTGGGGTGGGCACTCCCTGACTAATCATGGCTTGTCTAGGTGCCTAGCTGTTAATTTGTTTACTGGTTAATTCGTTGGGTGTTATTTAAATTACTGTTCAATTAGATCATAGTTAGCTGTTAATTGGATTGCTGTTTGAAGTTTGCATTGTTTATATGGTGAATGCCCCTATTTTTGAACTGTATAAAAACCTGTATTTCTGTTCAAAAAAAGTTGTTCCTGTTTGCCCCTAAGCTAGTAATGTCTAGTTTTTGAGTGCAATTCCCAGCTATAATACCTTGTTCCTGTGTTCCAATGGCAAGGAAGTAGTTCTCTGACGGAGATACCCAGTCAGGGTGTCTGTATTCCATCACAGTTTCTATACAGAGCAGTACCAGATTTTGCACGCTTTAGTTTTAGTAAATCAACATAAAAATGCCTCAACCAACAGTGCCTGAACTGGTTCCTACTCCAGGAAGTATTCCAGGAAGTGTGTTGCAGGTAGACGACTCTGGAGGTTGTCTTTTTGGCCTCCAAGTCAAAAGACAGACAGACAGACAGTGGTCCTCCTCTGCTGGAGGCAGTGAATGCTCTGGTGGCTCCATGGGATCAGTAACTATTAATTAATGCTATTCTGCATTTGCCTCTCAGGTTTGTGATGGAGGGTAGGTATTCTGGTATTCCTGGTTGTTTTTAGGATTGACTCAGACAGATGTGGCATGTTAACCTGATAGTGTGCTAGACAGTTGCTCTGAGGAGCTCTACCAGATCACAATCATCTGTTCCCAAGGACCTATTTGCCATCCGGCTTCTTGGTTGCTGGCTTTACTGGATTTAACAGCATGGTAGTTCAAGCTCAAGTTCACAGGGATCAGACAGGGATCCTGCCAATTCCATTCTTCGGCTTACTGAAGGTTCTGGTTCTCTTATTTATCCACAGGTTCAGTGAAATATCCTGTTTGGGGAGAGCCATTTCTCATAGCCCTCCAAAAAGAGGGCTGCACAAGCAAATCAAGCAAACAGGAAGAAGGCTGGTATAGTCTGTAAAATAAAAAGCTAACAGTCAAGCCAGGAAATTTTCTCCTCTGGAACTGAATGCAGAAGAGGAAATGTGGCCAAATGAGTTAAAGTTAGGCTGAGAACAGTAGTGAGCTGGTGAGCAATAAACATTGCAAAGCAAATCAAAAGAAAGACAGGTACACTGGAGGTGAATATAAGACTGGAATGCAGTTGTGACTGTAACTTAAACAGAGTGGTGGAAAATGCTGAGACTCTAATTGGTGACAAGGAAAGCTCTGAAGTACACTGTGTTGCAGTGATGCAATAACTGCATATATTAGAAATTGTGATCTGGAATACAGGAATGGCCCGGCAGTCGGTGCTGAATTGTGTATGAGCAAATACGTTTATGGACCAGCACATGGCAGTGGAGTTCTGTTAATTGCTCCTTTTATAGAGCACCCCATTACAGGAATGTCTCACTGCATCATCTAGGCTTACATATGTATAATGAGATTTTTTAAACCAGACTGTCAGTATGTACTTGAGTAGCGGACTCCCAGGAATTTTCTTCCTGACCATGTTCCAGCCATTAATCAAGTATTGTAAATTTCTATGATAGTATAATTATATCTTTTAAACATTTTATTCCCTAACTAAATTTTGGCAGAAAATTATTTCTTTTGCATTCTATGAGTACATAGAAAGAATCAAGAACCACTTGCCTGCTATAATTTGTTTGATTTGTAGTGACATTTCTGTCTGGTAATTAATCGCAGGAGACCCTAATTATCCATGGTGCTCATGAGCCCAGTGAAAAAGCTAATGAGAGGAAAATGTGAGGTGTTTACAACCTAAACCTAAAGCTTTTCCAGTTATTGTTAGTCTTGTATCCCTGAAGCCTAGCCAAATGTATAAAAGTCAGCAGTGCAGCTGCTTCTATGGGCTTGCACTGGGTTTTGCTTATTAGAGTCTCAGCTTGTAAAGAGAAACCATAATAGAGACAGTGTGCCAGCACTTGGATTGTAGATATTAATATTGTTAATAATACGCATATTACACTCACTCTGCAAACATCACTTTATAAATGTAAAAACAATCATTTTGTTAAATGATTAAAGGCACAGCTGCACTAAATAAATCAACACATTGCTGCAGCGAGAAGTAACCTAGTTCAGGTAAGTGGAGGGGGCAAATTGAGGGTTGGGAGTTGAGGGATGTGACCATGTTACACCCTAAATATGGGTATAACATAATGATCCCAGAGATGGACTATACCTGCACTTCTAAACCTTAAAAGATGAAAAATGTTTTATCACTTGTTCTGAGGGGTGGAGCCACTGCAGACGGGTACAGTGCTGGATCAAGATCGGTCTCAAGTAAGTATACGGGGGTGAGGGGGCACTACCCCCCTAGGAGTCACAGGAATACTGTCCAGGTTTCCCCACAATCAGGCACACAGGCTCATTCACATGCTTCTTCAATCACCAGTCTATAGGTGTTGTTATATTGTTTTTATTTTTGGAGAACTTGGATATGGTTGAGGGAAGTAGATGGGATTCTCCAAAAACAAGAACTATGTATACTTCAGGACTTAGGTATTCTTCAGGACAAGCTATATGAATGTTTGTGCTTGTAGCAAACAGTAGACATTATCTTTAAGGTAGTGGTTGTAGTAGTAGAGTTCCTTTAAGTAGAGATTACCTGGACAAAGCTCTTCAGGACACCAGCTGGTGTCCCCTTCTACTAGACCCACAGCTGCCTTTGTCTAACACCAGAAGGGTGGTAAAAGTACAAAGGTCCCCAATATCTCACAAATGCATCTGTACTCACACAAGGTCCAAGGAACAGCTGGTTGCCTCCTTCCAACTTCCAAGCGACACTTTACTCCAGTGATACCAAGCTAGATCTTCTCCTCAGCCCCGTTCAGTCAGATCTCTTTAGCTCAAGGGTCTCAGCATCCAGGCCCTCAGGTTACCCACCTGAGGCCTCACAACAGCAGGCATAGCAGCAGTGCCTGGGAGGACAGCATGCCCTTCAGAATGGACTAATCCTCTCCAGGAAAAGACCCAGGGCTCTGTGTGCTCACAGAATATACAGTCTCCCAGCATGTCATCAGAGCCTGCCTCTGTGGGATAGGTCAGGGTTGTATCAATATTCATGCTGCCATCTGCATAGCTCCACACCTATCATCCAGAACCTTCTAAAGTTCAGTGGATACAGAGGAAGCTATCAGACAGACTGGCAGCAGCTGACCACACTAAGCAGACTTGACTAGCAGATTGCAGATTCACTGAGTACATTGAGCAAACTATGTTTTTACCTAACAAACATTAACAGCCACACTGTCTAAAATGTGGCAACTAAATTTACCTATCAAAACACACACTAATTCAAACTATCTAGGAGGGTGCTACACACATACTGAAGCATTTTTTATCTTAATGCAGGGAATGCATTAAAGTGGTTGTTAACCTACTATTGTATAAGCATGCCATCCCCTCTTTTATATAACACTATGTGTCCCTGTGCCTGTGCTGTATAAAAAAATGCTGATTATACCTTATATAAGAGCGTCTTACGGCGCTCAGGTGACTCCTCGGCTCTCTCCTCTGCCCGGCTGACAGCTATAGAGGGCGGAGCCCAGCACTGCCACTGATGTCAGCCAGGGAGGCGAGAGAGCTGAGGAGTCACGTGAGCGCTGGGAGATACTCTGATATAAGGTATAATCAGCATCTTTTTTATACAGCACAGGCACAGGGACACGGGTATTATATAACAGAGAGATGGCATGCTTATACTTTAGATATGAGAGGAGCAGGAGGGGAGGATCATGGAGTGGATGGAGGTGACAGGCAGGGAGGGGAGGGGGGAGGAGAACAGAGGAGGCAATAGGAGAGCAGAGAGGAGAACTACGGATGACAGAGGCACGTAAACTGACTATGGTGTAAGGATCAGCAAGGTATTCCAGGTGATACAGGGGCTTAATTACACCGCACAAACACTGTGCTGTATAACATGCTTTAAAGTGATTGTAAAGGTTTGTTTTTTCTTTTTTTTTTATACTTACCTGCTCTGTACAAGGGTTTTGCACAGAGCAGCCCCGATCCTCCTCTTTTGGGGTCCCCGGGCGTCACTTCTGGCTCCTTCTCTTAATCGAGGGCCCCACGGAGAGCAGCTTTCCATGGGAGCACCCTTGCAGGAGCGCTCATGAGTACCACTGCTGTGTCTAGTTAAAACACAGAGTGCAGGATTCGGCACCGCCCCCCGCTCTCCAGTCACTGGATTTGATTGACAGCAGCAGGAGCCAATGGCTGGAGCTGCCGGGCTAGTGCTCATCGCTGGAACATTTGGGTTCAGGTAACAACAATTGGGGGGGTCTGGGGGGCAGCTGCAACCAAGAATGTTTTTCACGTTAATGCAAAGAATGCATTAAGGTGAAAAACCTTGAGACTTTACAACTCCTTTAAGGATACATGATCCATTTTTTTTTTTTGGGTAACAAGCACTTTAAGGTAAAAAATATTTAGGCTTTCCAAACACTTCAAATTGATTTACACATGGAATTCTACTTTAAAGGTCCTAGTTCAGATAGTTCCTATTTTAGGGTGTCTTTCTCCCAATTGTGCTCCTGTGTTGTTAGCCTGGTGGCTGGCATTAGGTGGTCATTTTACCACACAATGCTTCAGTTGCTAATATACACATTTTGGTCTTGACACTTTTCTCCCTACCAGCAATGTGCTCTCTTCCTGCAATATGGAGTCTGAGCTCCCTGCATCCACTATGTCCTCCCCAGTACCCTGTCCTTCTCCTCTTCTTCCTGGTGCATTTGACCATTTGCAAATTGGATGTTTAGTGATGGAACTTCCTAATTTGTGTGCTGAGGTTACATTATCTCGATACCTGGCTCCACTCTATATTGGACTGCTGACAGTGTAGTCAGTGTACCATTTAAAAAACTTTGCTCGCAGATAAGTAAAATAGATTTTTTGACTTTTAAATGAAAAAAACACAAAGACAAAACAGTAATAGCAATTAGAAGCAACATGCTTCAGGTAGAGAATGCATTCATCGTACACTCACACTTTCATATAGTCATACCTTCCTGCACCCCCCCAAAAAAAACCCTATTTTAGGAAGGGTTGATATATAAATGCTGAAATGTCATTACATTATATATATATATATATATATAAATGGCAGGTTAAAATCCAAAGCTGTTGTGAACCAAACAAGAAATTTGTTGCCAAAGGCTCAACCTTGAGGCAGGGTCAGAAAACATGGCATTAGCCATTGCTAGTACAGCTATAGCACTGCGCCAATTGTTTAACCACTTAACCACTTATATGACATCCTCCCGGAATGCACCTCATGCTGGGGGGCGATCTGTCACCAACTGTGTCCACCAGACAGAGCTGATGACCGATCACTGTACCGTCCCGCTGCCAGTACCATGTGATCACAATGACCAACCAATGCAGATCACATGACAATTGTAAACAATGAAAGGCTTCCTTTCATGCCATTTATTTTGTACAATTGTGTTGCTAGCTGTGATTGGTCACAGTGATCACATGGTACAGACATGGCCAATCACAGCCCATCTGTACAACATGCATAGCTGTAGCCAATCACAGCTAATTACAGCAATACATACTGAATGAATCAGTTTCATTTAATAAAAATGGTTGTCTATACATTCATTGATATAATCAATTTACTGCTATAAGTATTAGTAATGTGTAAAAAACAAAAAAACAAAACCCCTGACCACTTCCCCAGAGTAGTACAGTGTTACTATAGAAACACTATATTGCTCTGGTCAAAGGGGTAAAAAAAATAAAAAATTGTAAAAAAAAATAACTGTTAAAATTGTCAGTGTCCCTGATCACCACCATACCAGTTATATGATGACACTGTACTGCATTGGTGACCGTGAGTAAAAAAAAAAACATTTTTCTTTATTTCTTAATTTTCCAAAAAATTATGACAGAAATTTTCAACTGCAAAAAACTTGCCATGCCTCTTACTAAATTGGACTGCCTACTTTCCAAAAAGGGGTAATTTAAGGGATATTTTTGCTGTCCTGACATTAGGATTGATCAATTTTCAGACATGCAGTACTGTATATACCATAGTTTATGTACTCTATAACTTTCCTACAGACTAAATGATAAACACTGGTTTGGGTTGGTTTCACTAAAGAAATGTAGCCAAATAGGTTTTGGTCCTAATTTATGAAGAAAGATTGTTTATTTGCAAAATTTTATAACAGAAATAAAGAGACACATTTTTTTCAAACTTTTTGGTCTTTTTTTATTTATTTAGCAAAAAAATAAAAACCCAGTGGTGATTAAATACCACCAAAAGAAAGCTCTATTTGTGTGAAAAAAATGATAAAAATTTCATATAGGCACAATGTTGCATGACCGCACAATTGTAATTCAAAATGTGACAGCGCTGAAAGCTGAAATTTGGCCTGGGCAGGAAGGGGATGAAAGTGGTTAATCCCCATTTTGTTCAGCTTGGTAATATAACAAGGAATTGAGAGAAAAGACAGTGTGTACTTATGACCGTAGGGAAGTAAGTTTACATTACTCCACCTTTTCAAAGTCCTCTTTTGTTACTGAGGGGATGTTTCTGGACCATTTAGTTAGAAGCTTTTCAAAAAGTGGAGGTCTGCATTTTTAAAAAGTGATATAAACTTGTCACCCATTGTTTAGGGGACAGTGAACACAGTAGATTTTCAAGAAAGGAGACATATACAGTTAGCAGTATTGATCCAATTGATAGTGTGTTGGAATGTAAAGTATCTGTAAGCAATAATTTAAAAAAAATTTAAATTAAAGAGTTTTTTAGGTGGTCAAAAAATAAAAGAGCACCATTATCATACACCCAGGGAAAATACTTTACCCCTAAATGCTCACCAATTTGCACCATCATATTCATATACATTTAAGCTGGAATGTTGGGGAGACCATTTGGTTCCCTTCAGTATCCCTCACTCTTGTTTTGTGCCCACTTAGATGAAGAAAAGAATTCAGGTCACATTTTTAAAAAATATGGTTCAACAGTTCATTGGCAACTGTTCAAACAAGTAAAATCTTGGGCATAGGCTAGGGAACATGACCAAACAATGAGGGTCATCAGGACCAATAGGCAGACCAAATGGAATAGTTTGTCATGCCCGAAAGGCACCTGTAGCAAAAGTATGACATTCTGAGAGAGCCACAACGAAAAATTATTGCATCTGATTTGATTTTTAAAATGTTCGGCTTTTTGTTTTGGCAACAACAAGCCTACTCTCCAAATCTGCCTACCCATTTGTGATTGAATGATATGTATCTTTTAAGTCACTTACTCTCTTCTCTACCCCTGTAGTGCATTCCCTCAAATGTTGCATAACTTGTCTAAGAAAGGCAAGCCAGTTTGATTTCAACTCAGCAGAGTTGGAGAGTTAATTTAGGTATGGATGCCCCAGCATAGCCATCAACATAATCCCTCTGATGGTTTTATCAGTTCTGGTATACCTGGGCCATGTGTGCTGTGGACCTTCTCCATCACTATACACTGTGTCTTATGGGATGGGTTTTTCCTGGGCAGCAGCACATTGCCACCTTAAGGAGTAGGACCTCCAGATACTGAGCTGCCGCTCAGCAGCTCCATCTTCACAGTGAAAAAAGATGTGGTTTGGCCACATTTCTACTGTCTACTTGACTACCCACTGAAAGCCTAGTAAGGCAGCCAGAGGGGGTCCTACACATGCTGTGGCCGCTGAAAATTTAATACACAGATCAGCAAAAATGTTTTAAAAAAATCTTTTCACCCCCAATCACTTTTTGGATTGGCTGTACTACCAAATGTGTGAACCTAGCCTAGAGAGGAGATTACCTTACAGCCTGATAGTGCTCTGGCCAAGATCTAAATAACAGCAAACTCACCTAACACTGGGAGACTGGTTCTGTTAAAAAAATCCCAGTTGCTAGACCATGTTTTTCAGCAAAATCTTTCCACAAGATTTTTTAATGCATTTTATATACCTGTAAAATCCGCCATTACTATCAGACTGCCTCTGGTTGCTACCATCTAGGATGTGATGTCAGCAGCCCCAGCAGGCTCAAATCTGTCAGTCAAGTGACACTGCATAGTACTTCCCATTGGCAGGAACATAAAATATTATGCTTCTCCTCTACTCCCTCCCGCCGCTTTCAGCTACTGCAGGGGAGAACTACAGGCGATTGGTTCCTGTAATTCCACCCCTGCCACACCGATCACCCCTTCCTATCAAAGTTCCCCTCCTTTTGCTGCTGCACCCCCCTGGTTTCACTCACAGCACTGCTGGCTTCTCCTCCTCTCCCTCCTGGCAGCTGCTTCAGAGCCCAGGGGATGTTTTCAGGATGGAAAGTGGGGTGGGGCTGGTAAATTTATGATATTTACTAGTCCCTTGCTTTTCTAAACGAACACAGTGAGTCTTCAGTACCAATCACTCAGTGCTCATTCATAACTGAAGAATAGTAAACTGTGTTTAGTATGTCTCAGTTGTGAATGAACAGGAAGCTCAATAAAGAGTTGTTCCTGTTCACTCATTCTGTGCAACTGAGACTGCAGGAAGAGAAATTTCTCTTTCTCAGAAGTTAGACATTGGGGGTCTGTTTAGACCCATGATATTTCACCAGAGCCCCCCCCCCCCCCCCAACAGGGCTGTTAAAAATGTCAAAACTAATTTTTAAAAAAATGGTAAAAAAATCATATAAATAAAAACATATAATTGAGGGCTCATTCAAACAGATACTTTGGCTGATACAGAGTGAATAGATAGCATAACATAGACTTTCTGCACACAGTTCCAAACACAAAAAAAAAACTCAGATTCACACTGTACATGCCACAGCACCTGTGTGAATGAGCCTTAAGGCCTGATTCACACACAGACCTTTATTTTTGAACTCAATACAGTTGTATCTTTTAGATTTAGCAGGAATTTTGTACGTTAGGTTGTGTTAGTGTCCACTAATAATGATTTTAGTGTATTTGTAGCAAAGATAATATTTTGATATTTTGGGGGGGGGGGGAGATTTAGGGGGCCCTGTCAGGTAGGGTGTACAGAGATTTCTAACAGCGGCCCTGTCTGTGCATCCCCTTACGGGAAACACGACCCTCCACAGGTGTATGCTTTAGTATGCCCTGTGTTCACAAGGCCTAAGCATTTATATGAATTGATTTTTCTGTGCTTTTACATATGCTTTTAGAATTTTTGTTTCATTATACAGAAAGTTAATACAGCCTACAGACTTTCTAGACAAGCAACCTACAGTATTTTTTACTTTGATATGCAAAATGATCTGTCAAATGCTTCTTTTTTTTCTCTTTAATTACTTCCGACTTTTTTCAAAGTCCTGAAATGGTCAAAATTCTTAGATAATTTATCTCAAGACTGTAAATGTCATCTTAAATGGGAATTCCATGGCAGTTCTCTAATTTGTGTTTTGCTTGACTTGCTGCCATTGTGACCTTAGAAACTGCCCTGGATTGTGTAGTGAAAAAATTATTACAGCAAAGGCCAACAAGCTAAAACATTTGCATAGTATTTTTATACAAGTAATGGTAAATGATAATCTAATAGGATTCTATATTTATGCTTATCATAAAATGTACATACATACTTGGCAGCCCTTACCACCCAGCCTAACTTACAGATGTGTGGACACATACCAGATATTGGAAATGGATGGCAAATTAAGCTAAATATGCTTGTGCAGGATATAATAATTTAAGAAAAAGCATTCCAAAATTTGGAAACGTATGTATAAACTGCAATAAAAAAGTGTAGCACTCCAAAATTTAAAACTGTTACATGTGTCATATAGTGCAATTTTTACCATCAAAAGTGTAAACTAGTAGGCCATATAATATATATAAAAGATCTTTAATATCGACAGTTCATAAGAATATTAACACATCTCCATCAAGTGACATATATGTCTTTATAAACTCTCCAGCAAAATTCCTCGATGTATCCCACCACCAATCCAATGCACTCACCAGAACATGTGGCTGCACAAATTATAGGCAGCAACTGGGCTCAATGGCATCATCCAAAAACAGACAATATGACCTTGAAGATAGTCCCTTTAAGGAGATGATCCTCTGGAGATGACAAAGGTCAGACTGATTCACCATTTAAACCAGCAGATGGATGGCAAGACTGCAGTATGTGGAACAGATGGTCCCCAAAAATAGTGTCAGGGCCTGTATTTGAACCTGAAACCTCCGCTGTGTCAGGTAATGTCTCTTCTTGCTGTGCTACCCATTAATGCTGGACAGTTCACTGGACAGTTCACTGGATAGTTCCTTGAATGATTCTGTCTTGAACCTTGTTTGTCTTGAACCCTGAACTCTGAAGCCAGTATCTTGCTCCTCTCTTCCCTGTCCCCATCCATATTTTGCTATCACTCGTTATCAACCCTTGGCTTGTTTCTCGACTGCACTTCTGCCTGATCCCAACCAGCAACTACTCCTTAATGACCTTTTGGTTTGTTCTGACTATGATTCTTTCTGATCCCTACCTGCTTATCCGCTAATGGACCCCGGCTTGCTCATCTCCTGGTGGGGAGATTGTGAGGACTGCAACCTGGTACTAACTTGCAGAAAAACCCAACTCCACTGTTAGGTGCCCTGGTGCACACTGGTTAGTACTTAGACTCTGCACCTCAGATGAGTCCCTGTCATTACCTAGGGTGACTACCTGTGTACTTATCCTTCTGGTCGGTGGTAGTTCCGCTACTGCTAAAGTCAAAAAGAGTATATATAGTATAGTATTTAACGAATATCTGAGACCAATAAAAATAAACATGAACGTGTCAAAAATAAAGTGTGAAAAAAAAAACTCCACAGAGTGCACCACCACCAATCGAATGCACCAGATCAAATAGCTGCACAAAATGTTAACCGCAAAAGCACAGTAGAAATCACCAGGTCACAGTGATTCACCCTTGAAGGATGGTCCCTTTAAGGAAATGGGGCTCAGACCAGGCTATTATCCTGTAGCAACACCCAGGTAGATGGCAAGACTGTATGGAAGTGCTCACCAAAACAGAGCCAAATGAAGATATACTGTATAGTGTAGTATATTTATGAAAGTATAGCAGAAAAATAAGAATTAAAACAACAGTATCCTGGACTTACAAATATGGATGCCGCATACACACCATGCGGCAATGATGACGTCAGTACTCTTTCTCCGGCCAACGTTTTTTTGCACTCTAGTGCATCGTCAGGGGGCTGAATATCAAGTGTCTCATATATATATATATATATATATATATATATATATATATATATATATATATATATATATATATATATATATATTATATATATGTGTGTGTAGAAAAATATACAGAGTATATTCCACCCACCAAGGATAAGGTGTATATTTATATGCAAACAACTGATGTGCCTATGAGTGAATCAGATATAAATATAGATAAAAAGTTTAGGATAAAGCAGCTGCTGTACAATAAAAGGTGTACTGACAGATGAATGGTCTTAGAAAAAGGCCAAATACAGTGCTTGCTGGTTTGGGTGTCTAATATATAGCACTATCCATGCCAATCTCTTTGGTAAAATGTAAGTAATCAAATAAATATCAAAAATAAATAAACATAAAAATTGCAAGGATTCCCAATAAATAGTTAAGCATGTGCCATAAAGTGCATAAGTGACTTGGTATATGATATGACATATAAAATTTCAAGTATAAATATCAAATCAGCAATAAAAAAACAGTCCAAAGTAAACGGTGACTCTGTGCTCAAAATAATGTCCTTAGTGCATGAGTGACTTAGTGTATGACATATAAAATTTCAGGTATAAATATCAATCAGCAATAAAAAGACAGTCCAAAGTAAACAGTGACTTTGCGCTCAAAATAATGTCCTTAGTGAAAGTGAATCTTCACAATTCGAAGGTGCAAGTGCTCTGGCTTGATTGGCTATAACATCGATTTCTTGTCCCGAGTGAATGGATAAATTGGATCACTTACCATATCTAGTGGGTCCTATATGCCATATGGCATTAAGTCCATTCAGGCTTTGGTGGCCCCCTGGGCCAAATGGATTCCCCTTTATAGTGGTCCTATGGGCTGGTAACAGCTCCTCTAGGCTCCAGGGTGTAACGACCCAATATGGTAGGGAAGGAGAAAGAAGGCTCCAAATAGCGTAATATTGTAAGGATTAGGTAGTTTATTACCCATACATTGGGTTCAGATTGTAAAAACAAAGGTACACTATCACTTGTGGTCAGCGGTGCGGGCTGCGCATCCTCCTCGCGGAATAATGGGCTGGCTTCCGGCTTGCGTTCCACCTGCGTGACGTGATGACGCTATGCGGTCCAAACTGACGCGTTTGGTCACTTCCGGTGACGTCCTCAGACTCAGACTCTATATAAATATAGGACCTAATAAAGGTGTTTGGAGCCATAAACGTCAGCCATTTTCCCGAAGATAGGCGGCCATTTGTCATGGGACTCGCCTATATGTATAAATAAGTCCCGTCTGCCATTTTATCGAAGACTGGTGGCCATTTTCCATGGGATCTGTTATTTTATACATATAGCAGCCATTTTGTTGAAGCAGGGGCAGTCATTTTCTCACGGATATACTTACGATGGGTAGATATTTACCTTCAATGAATACTACACTATATCTTTATTTGGCTCCATTTTGGTGAGCACTTGTTTGATACAGTCTTGCCTTCTACCTGGGTGTTGCTACGGGATAATAGCCTGGTCGGTGCCATTATGAGAGAATAATTGCCTTAAGCAGCTCTGGACCGGGCCTTTTTCTGACACTTGTTGGTTACAAGTTAAAATCAGTTATTTTTTGCTAGAAAATAACTTAGAGCCCCCAAACATTATATGTATATATTTTTTTAGCAGAGATCCTAGAGACTAAAATGGAGATCATTGCAATATTTTTTATCACACCGTATTTGCGCAGAGGTCTTACAATGCAATGTTTTTGGAAAAAATACACTTTTTGAATAAAAAAATAAAAAAACAGTAAAGTTAGCCCAATTTTTTTTCTAATGTGAAAGATAATGTTACGCTGAGTAAATAGATACCTCACATGTCATGTTTCAAAATTGTGCACACTCATGGGATGGCGACAAACATTGGTACTTAAAAATCCCCATACGCGACATTTTAAACATTTCTACAGGTTACCAGTTTAGAGTTACAGAGGAGGTCTAGGGCTCAAATTATTGCTCTCGCTCTAACGACCGTGGCATGTGTGGTTTGGATGCCGTTTACATATGTTCTCAGTTCTTAGGTTCATTAGTTATTTTTGTCTTTGGGGTTGGTTCTTGTTTTCTGGAGTTTCCTATGTTCATTGTTTGCTGTGTATGCTTGTTTGTATTTTTCACTGTAAATAAATCTCACTTTAAGGATATCTACATTGTTTGGTCTCAGTTACCATGTGTACCTACTAGTGATGGATGAACATCCGACGGGGCGGTTCGCAAACGCCATCTGCAAACTTTCTCAATGTTCGTGAACCGCAAGTTCGCGGTGGACCCCATTCACTTTAATGGCAGGCGAACATTAAAAACTTCCAGGTCATATTTGCAGCCCCAAAATACTTACTAGCTGTGCACACATAGTCCCACAACATGGACACTGACATACCAGTAGTGTTGCTATTGGAAAAGTTGCCATAAAAATGTATTTATTTTTTTCAGCCAAAAAATGTTTTATTTTTTTTTCTAAGCCAGAACTGACAGCAGCCAGTAAATACATGTCAAATACATATAGGGTCCATTCACACATCTGTAAAATGGGTCCGCATCCATTCCTTAATTTAGCAGAACGTTTACAGACCCATTGCTTTTCAATTCCAGTCTGAAAAATTAGGCATTCACAGGATAAAGAAGTAAGTGTCGGCCAGTACAGGCACCAAAAATTAGCCAACAGGCATCCACCTGACAGCAAAGAACTTTGCATTCTGTGGCTGGAGGTACATTAGGCATTTTCAGGATACAGTAGTAAGTGTCAGCCAGTACAGGCCCCAAAAATTAGCCCACAGGCGTTCACCTGACAGCAAAGAACTTTGTATTCTGTGTCTGGAGGTACATTAGACATACACAGGATACAGAAGTAAGTGTCGGCCAGTGCAGGCCCCAAAAATTAGCCAACAGGCATTCACCTGACAGCAAAGAACTTGGTATTCTGTGTCTGGAGGTACATTAGGCATTTACAGGATACAGAAGTGAGTGTCGGCCAGTACAGCCCCCAAAAATTAGCCCACAGGCGTTCACCTGACAGCAAAGAACTTTGTATTCTGTGGCTGGAGGTACATTAGGCATTGACAGGATACAGAAGTAAGTGTCGGCCAGTACAGGCCCCAAAAAATAGCCCACAGGCATTCACCTGACAGCAAAGAACTTTGTATTCTGTGGCTGGAGGTACATTAGGCATTGACAGGATACAGAAGTAAGTGTCGGCCAGTATAGGCCCCAAAAAATAGCCCACAGGCGATCACCTGACAGCAAAGAACTTTGTATTCGGTGGCATGAGGTACATTAGGCATTCACAGGATACAGAAGTAAGTGTCGGCCAGTACAGTCCCCAAAAATTAGCCCACAGGCGTTCACCTGACAGCAAAGAACTTTGTATTCGGTGGCTAGAGGTACATTAGGCATTCACAGGATACAGACGTAAGTGTCGGCCAGTACAGGGCCCAAAAATTAGCCAACAGTCATTCACCTAACAGCAAAGAACTTTGTATTCTGTGGCTGGAGGTTGCTGTGTGGAGCAGGGACAGACTGTATAGTGACACAAGTCGCTAGCTAATAGGTCCACAAAAGTATTTTGTCAGTGTAGGGAGAAGTTGCTGTGTGGAGCTGGGACAGACTGTAGCAATTAGGCATTCAACGGACATAAAAGGCCTTTTATGCCGCTGTATTTACCTAAGACAGGGACCATGAATTGTTATGGGTGGTGGCGGATATTTGTGGCCTGTCATGAGGAATTTGAATCAAACATGGTCACTGGTCACATGTGTTAAATTCCTCCGAGATCCAAGCCTCATTCATTTTTAGAAATGTGAGGTAGTCAACACTGTCGTGATCCCCCCTGCTGCGCTGAACGTCCTTTCGGACAGGACACTGGACGAGGGGCAAGCCAACAGTTCCATTGCAAATTGTGCAAGCTCTGGCCAGAGGTCAAGCCTCCCCATCCAGTAGTACAGGGGTTCATCACTTCTCAGGGCGTCCACATCGGCCGTTAACCCGATGTAGTCAGACACCTGTTGGTCTATGCGTTCCCTGATGCTGGAGCCTTTGCAGTCAACGCATAAGTCGCGGTAAGCCCAACACTCACCTAGGGACGATCCACTGGACGGATGGAAAAAAAGGTTTCCATCCATACAGATTTGACGGATGGGATTGGATCGGACATGTCTATGGGGCATCGGACATCGGACATGTCTCCGCTGACATCCGATGCCCCATAGACATGCATGGGGGGGACCATTCAGATCGGGCAAAAAAACGGACAGGCGGATCTGAACGGTCTGCCGGTGTGAAAGGGGCCTAAGAAGGCACCTGGACTCCCATCACCGAATCCACAAAGCCACACTCCAGGCTCTCACCGTCCAGCCTCTTCTCCTTCTCCTCTCTCCTCACAATTGTCATCCACTCCACCTTCCATCATGCTGTCCTCACATTTTTCTAGAAAATGCTTCCGTGGCCCAAATGCTCGAGGGTAAAAATTGATGACGCTGGATAACCCTGTTGACCAACGGTTGACCGCTGGCTTGTCGGAACTGATAGCCCGCCAACTACTGCCATATAAACTGGTGGACTCGGAGGCCTTTTGAAAATTTGTGGCCATTGGAACACCACTATGGAAGGTCCCAGGAAGGAAATATTTCCAGCAGAAGGGCATCCCAGAGCTATATGGCCATGTTCAGGGGCAAGTGAATGCATGAAAAGTCAAAAAGAAGGTGCGCAATCAGTAGAAGCAGCACTAGAGAAATATGTAGAAGAAGTGAAAGTGGATAATAATGCGCTTCAAAAGTTAACCAACAATATTGATGTGTAAAACAATCAAATCTTGGGTCCAGTCCCAGTAGAAGACCCCTTGTGTGGAAACGCGTCGGAAGGAGCTGGTCGCGCTGTCATTTTTTCACGTTACCGTTCTGCAGGTGGCCGTGACGTTCTTCAACTTGTTGCATCTTTTTAACTTGAATTGCTGTAAGTGTATTTGCCTTTATTAAATTTGATTTTAAAGGATAATGCACTATTAGTCCCTTTCTTTCGTTTGGGAATGCATCTTTGGCCCATTTCATCTTGAGCCACACAAAGTTTTTGGATGCTGTCGGTGCATGTGATCTGGAGGATCCTCAAAGAGAGTGCTCCACCTCTTCAGTCCTGCTGACACAGGATCATCTACCTACTTTGCTTGAGGTTTTTACCTCCATCATCTCTGGTAAGAGTCCATCTTTATCACTGGGCGTTATTTTATTATCACATTGTCAAGTTCATTTGGAAGCTCTGTTTTGTTTAACTCATGGTAAGAGGCCATTCACTACTTTGGAATTTGAACACAGTCACCATTTAAGTGTGGACTCACCACTGAACACATTATTTGCACATTTTTGATTATGGACTTTATTGATGGACTGTATTTACGCACTATTCTGAAGTCCTCCAAGTTTGTGCACTACTTTTGCACCTACAAGATTTGATTGTTTTACACATCAATATTGTTGGTTAACTATTGAAGCGCATTACTATCCACTTTCACAAGTGAATGCATCTCTGGCACACAGTGTTGGTGCCAAGATACATCTGACACGTGGTTTAGCAAACATGGACAAGGAAGGTATATAACTTTTAATGCCCACTGGGTGAACCTTCTGACAACCGTCAAGCATGTAACCCGTGGCACCCGTGTAGATTTGTTTTTTTTGCCACGGATTGCATGCAGGCCTGCCCCTTCTTCTCCTCCTCCTACTCCTTCCTCCCTCTCCTCCTCGGCTGACTCCTCCTTTTCCGCTGCTACCATCTCTTCCGCTGCGCCGCCCAAGATCCCCAGAACCTATTCGACATGCCAGGTAAAACGTTGCTATGCTGTGCTGCGTCAGTTGTGCCTGGAAGCCAAGAGCCACACTGGTCCTACACTCCTTTCAGCTTTGTGTTCACAGGCAGATCAGTGGCTAACACCGCTCAATTTGACAGTTGGTGAAGTGGTGTGCGACAGCGGTGCCAATCTGCTGAGTGTGCTGAAACAGGGCAAAATTACACATGTGCCATGTATGGCACACATCCTGAACTTGGTCGTGCAGCAATTCTATGTCAAATACCCTGCGGTCCAGGACGTCTTGCGGCAGGCCAGGAAAATCTTGGCCCATTTCAGAAGATCTTAAACAGCCATGGCTCGCCTTGCTGACATTCAGCAGCGACACAACCTGCCCGTCATACGTTTTATTTGTGACTGCTCGACGCGATGGAACTCAACCCTGTATTTGCTTGATAGGCTGCTCCAGCAGAAACGTGCAGTTAACGACTACCTGTACGAACCCTGCGGCAGGACAGGTTCTGGGGAGCTTGGTTTTTTTCACCGCACCAGTGGCTGCTCATGCAGACTTCTGCGGCCATTTGTTGAGATCACCAAACTGGTCAGTCGCAGCCAAGGCGCCATCAGTGACATCGTACCTTACGCCTTCTTTCTGGAGCGTGCATTGCGCAGTGTCATTGATCAAACCGTAAAGGAGCAGGAAGATGAGGAAGTTGCAATGCTGGATGAATATAGAAAGCATATTATAGTGGATTTGTATTGTGCAGCATTGTGACTGGTGAGCGGTTCTGCAGCAATACTACAACTACAAAGAGTGGCAAACGCAATTAGAAAAAAGTATTATAACTTGCGTGATAGACCAGTGGTTCCCCCCCCCCAAAATGACAGATTGAAGGGGTGGTGTTATATAACAATTTACTTTCATAATAGCGTATTTGGTATGTATGGCTGAATTCACACCGCAATCACAGTAAACACGCACAGGACCCTTTTTTTGGTCCGCAGCAGAATCGGATCGCATGGTGGTTCACACCATTGCGATTCGATTCTGTGCGAACTGTCAGATCGCACTGCAATATGTGATCTGAGCTGGGGGTGTCGTTAACTTTGAATTGACACCCCCAGCATGTCACATATGCCAGTGTGAACTGCCTGTGCTGTGGATGCAATGCGGGAACACGCATATCTATTCGCAGTGTTCCCGCATCGCATCAGTGTGAACTGGCACTTACAGTCTGTCCCTGCTCCCCACAGCAACCTCTCCCTACACTGACAAAAGAGAGAATATAGATAGTACACCTATACCAAATACCAGTCCTTAAAAGGCCTTTTGTGGACCTATAACATAGTGATCTGTGTCACTGACAATCTGTCCCTGCTCCGTACAGCAAACCTCTCCCTACACTGACAAAAGAGAGACTATAGATAGTACACCTATACCAAATAACGGTCCTTAAAAGGACTTTTGTGGACCTATAACAGAGCGATCTGTGTCACTGACAATCTGTCCCTGCTGCACACAGCAAACCTCTCCCTACACTGACAAAAAGCAGAATGTAAAATGGCCGCCAGATCAGGTCTATTTATAACGTAGGGGGGTATGTCCATGTGCTGAAATGTCTCAATTGGCTGTCCTGTACCACCTGATGGATGTGTCATGGGTCAAAGTTCTTCACAATGTAAAAGAATATGGCGGCCGCGAACATCGCCATATGTTTGCGTGATCGGCAGACAGCGAACAAGCAAAGTTCACCGCAAACCGACCGCCGGGCGAACCGCAAGGCCATCTCTAGTAGCTACATGTGTTTGGGCTCCCTAGCTGCTGCTGAATCCTGACACCTATGTAGTCCTGCAATTCATCTGTCTGGCTGTTATCTCCACAGAGTCATCTCCTTAAAGGTACCGTTTCCAAGGTCATACTGTCAATTCTTGGATGATGCCATTTAGGGATGATCGAATGGTTCGGGTCGACCATCGGTTCGACCCGAACATTGGGTGTTCGAGGTTCGGCTGAATTTAGAACTTTTTGCTGAAAAAGTTCGGAATTCGGCAACCAGAACCAACCAAAATGCAATGGTTCAGGAAATGGGCTTTAAAAGCCCGTGATTGGACCAGAACCATTAGAAAAAGCCAATTGAGGGGGCAGGAGAATGCTAGGAATGTGAATGGAGTGACTAGGGGCTCCATAGTCCAATCATTAGTGAATACGCCCCCCAGTATATAAGATAGCCCCCGCCAAATTCCTAGCATTGTTATACAGGGACATGGAAGAGAGTGGAAGCAGTTCTGTTAATTTTACTTTAAAAGTGTCATTTAGCATTTATTAGTGTAAGGAAAGGGATATCTAGTGTAGTTAGGGTGCTGTTCTGTCTCAGCATCGATTGTACCTGTGACCTCCTTGTAGACCCCCAGTCTGAAAGTGTGTGCAGCAGGTTGAATGATGGCTTTAACAGATAGTTTACTCAATGAATAAAGACTCCAGAGGTGTTCTCCAATGCTTCTTTATGCTTCAAGTTAGCAAAGGCATAAACATAGAGGCTTTTCCATAGGTAAATTTATAATGAAGTTAAACAACTTCCACACTCTGCAGTCTCCTCATAACAACTAAACAAAATGGTAGATACAGCAGGAAAATGGAGATGGGAGAAACCATCTAGCCAGAAACAGCAGGGGTGCAAGGAAGATACCAATAACATAGCATAACATAACATGTAATAACAACTGCTAGACAGTTAAAGCTGCGTGGCAGCACACTCCCCGTCTGGTATCGTGAGATACCACTACACAATTATTTTCCATAAACATACAATTAACATTGCATACAGTAGAATGCTATGTAGCCCTCTCCTCTAAGCTAACTATGCTAGAGATCTAAGTGACTCCTTCACATAACACTGAATCAGAATTTTTGGAAGCAGGCATAATTAGGACTGTCTCAGTGACTGGTCTCAGGAAGGTTTTTGGGCTCCCGTCCTTTACAATCCTGACTTCCACACTTCGGACCTTTCCATCATCACTAGCAATGGCCTTTGAAATAACTCCAACTGGCCACTGGATCCGATTGGTTTGCTTTTCTTTTAGAAGAACCAGGTCCCCTTCCTTTAAGTTAGGCTTCTGGGTTTGCCACTTTTTACATCCTTGAAGAAGTGTGAGGTATTCCCTCCTCCATCTGTCCCAGAAACAATCTGCAAGGTATTGAGCATATCTCCATTGACGTTTATATATGTCCCTTTCCTCAAAGATGCTCTTTGGCGCTGGGATCTGTCCAATTTTCCGGCTCAATAATGCAGCTGGAGTTAAAACAGTTGGACATTCTGGGTCTGTGGACACAGCTGTCAGCGGTCTTGAGTTGATTATTGCTGCAACCTGCAACCTCAGCAAGGAATGCGGTCAGTACTTCATGGGTAAGACGCGAAGAACTCACATCAAGCAACATAGAATCCAGTATGCGCCTTGCCATCTCAATCATACGTTTCCATGCTCTGCCCATGTGTGAAGCGTGTGGTGGGTTGAATTTCCACTGGTTTGCAGTGGCGGAGAAGGTGGTCCTTGGAGGTGGCTCTGTCTGAGAAGCTCGCTCCCGCAGGGGTTTGTTAATGCTCTGGGACGCTCTCTCGCTATAATTGAACTGGTTGGTCAGTTTTCTCTCCTTCTTGTTCCTGGATGGTATTTCCTCACCTTCTGTCCATTCTTCACTAGCCTGAGTGTCAGACTTCCCATCTGTATCTTTGTCTCCCGGCTCTGTGGAGTCGTTGGTCTGAGTCTCTTCAATGACTCCCAACTTCGCCATCTGTCGCCGCGCTTCATCAGAGTCTTTGTTTAACATGTTTCCATCCAGGGAGAAGCGTACGGCCAGCTGGTCCACGATGTTAATGGGTTTGTAGGCCCGTTCCTTAAAACTGTACCTCACAATATTCTGGGGGGCATGAGGGTTGTTTGCAGTCAGGATACGAGTGAATTCCTCCTTAAGTTCAGCGTCGCTGAGTTCCAGCTGGTCCGGAGGCTTAACCAGAGTCTTGGCCTGCATCCATTCATCAGCTCCATCCCCCATATCTGTGGAGTCATCTTCATCCTCCAAATTTCTTCTTGAGCAGATGTTGGAACTCAATGCTACAACTTCAGGCCGGATTTCCGGATCAGTATCTGGATCCTCCAGGTGGAAATCGATAATTTCTTCTGAGTTTGTAGAAGACTGGTCCATTAAAAACATGGGTCCTGAAAACCAAATGGTTTGTGTGAGGACCACTGCTGGCACTAAAATCTTCTGCATGAATGCTAGAAAGTGCTCTTGCTTCTCAGGTTTGTTACGGAGAGTTTTCTTCAGTGCAGCAAATCTGGTTAAAGCTTGTTCTCGATTGTTAGGGAGAGTAAGCCTTGGTACTCGGAAGGGTACTGGAGCTACCCAACTGTTGGAATTGTCCTTGAAGAACTCTTCATCCATAATCTTGATGAACTCCTTGTCTTCGACTGAAGGGGCAATCTTGTTGTCATCACAAGTAGTCTGGTACACTGAATCACCAAAGTCCTTTTGAGAAGTGAGCTTACAGTTAATACTTTGAAGTGCTTGATATGGAACTTCGTTTTTGAAATCAAGTCTTTCCTTTACATAATAATGCGATGGACATTTCATCAATTGACAGGTAACATTAGTTTTGTAGGAAGCTACATCCAAGAGCTTGTGAGATTGGTCTAAACAGACTTCTCCTATTATCACCCATCCAAGATCAAGTTTCTGGGCCTGAGGAGCATCATCTGGACCGTTACATAACTCTCTTATTTTATGGGCTCTAGGAATGTCTCTCCCTAGTAGAATCAAAATCTTAACATCCTTGTTAAGTGGTGGAATGTAGTTAGCAATGTGACTCAAATGAGGGTGATGACGTGCAACCTCTGGTGTGGGGATTTCTTCTCTGTTGTTCGGTAGTTGATCACATTCAATTAGAGTTGGAAGAGGAAACTCTGTGTCCTCATATTCTGATGCAACTACGAAGCCATGGGCTCTTCTTCCAGAAGTATTGACCTTTCCTGCACATGTCTGCAAGGTATAGGACCAGGTCTCTCCTTGAATGTTGAATAGGTCAAAGAATTCTGTACTGGCCAATGAGCGATTGCTCTGATCATCGAGTATGGCATACATTTTTATGGATTTTTGTGGACATCCTTCAGGAAAAACTCTTACAAGACATATTTTGCTACAAGACTTGCTATGAAGCCCTTTTCCACATATCTCTGTACACCTTGTGGTTATGGGGTCGGCATATTGCTCAGTTCTCTCCCCGCTATCATCTGATGTAGTCTTGGGGTTGCTGCCGGGTGAAGGTTTCCTTTTGAACAGGTCTGAATGAAGAGCGTCCACATGTTTGTCACTGTTGCAGAGAGAACATCTGATGGCGATCTTACAGTCTCTAGCTAAATGATCGGAGGATGCACAACACTTAAAACAGATATTATGCTCTTTGAGAAATGACTTGCGTTCTTCAATAGGCTTGTCCTTAAATGCACGACATTTGGAGAGAGAGTGTGGCGCAATATGAATAGGACACTGTTGATTAAGATTGCTAGCTTTAATGTCTGTAGCTAAGACGTTGGATGCTATTGCAGTCTTCCTCATGGCAATAGGATGCCTTAAATCCTTGAATTTACTGTTGGTGGCAATACCCCTTGAAGTACTTAAAGGAATGGTGGTTGTATCTGGATAGAAGAAGCTTGGGTCATTCTTGGATCTTGCAACCTTCCGCACGAACTCTGAAAAATAAGAAAAGGGAAGGAAGGAAGCACAATGCTCATACTTATACTTTGATCCTACACTAGTCCACTTTCCCTGAAGATGACTAGGCAACTTTGCTACAATAGGATTTACGCCCTGAGCAGTGTCTAAATAGCTAAGACCTGGTAAACTAGGATCTAACTTAGCAATTTCAAGTTCATGAAGGAGGTCACCTAACTCTCTAAGCTTATGATTGTCCTTAACAGAGATTTTAGGAAAGTTGTTTAGTCTCTGGAATAAGGCAGATTCAATGACTTCGGGGCTCCCATAGTCTTGTTCTAGACGTTCCCAGGCAGCATCAAGGCCTGCTTTAAAGTTATAAATGTAGACAGATTTAAGTCTCTTTACTTGTTCTGAAGATTGACGCCCCAACCACTTTATTAGTAAGTCAAGTTCTGCTTGAGGTTCAATGTCCAAGTTCTTGGTTACCGCCTTAAATGTAGATCTCCAACTCCTGTAGTTCTCTGGGCGGTCATCAAATCTAGACAGTCCAGTTGTAATCAACTCTCGTCGAATCATATACTTGCTGAACTCTGCAATGTCAGTGCTTTCAGTTTTTATAGCCACAGGGTCTACTGATGGTGCGCCGTCTTGGACCATGGTTGGTATATGATGTTGGCTGGTAGGTAGAGAGAAAGGTGTTGCAGACGGGTTTAATCTAGGTAAGGGTCTGTCGTCTGAAGGTCTCTGAGCATTTGAAGTTAAAGAGAGCTGTATCAAAGGGGGTATAGAGTTCATTCTGTAGTCTTCTGCTGTGCCCTTGTAATCTCTATGCACATAGGGTTGTGGTGGCACATGAGCTGGGTAGGTTGATTCACTTGATTTTGTGACGTGCGGTAGTTGTGGAGGGTCTCTGTTAGTAGGTGTGTCTAGTTGACCAGCTTGCTTTCGCGACACATTGCCTTCTGATCCACTTGCTGGATGATTATGAGAAGAATCTCCAACTGTAGGTGGGACTGTATTGTCGTGGTTCTGAGTTAAGACAAACTGTAGGGTCCTTTCAACAGGGTCTTGAAAAGCAGCCAAGCTGGTACAAGCTGCTCCTTCTTCTTCCAATAGGGCTTGTTCCAAGACAGATAACTCTGCTAAAGCTACTTCCTTTTCTCTATTCTTCTGAAGAATTTCTAGCTGAGCCTCTGTTTCTGCTTGTATTCTTGCCTGAATGCGTTTAGCTTCTGCTTCCTTGCATTTAGCTTCTGCTTCCTTGCATTTAGCTTCTTCTTCCTTGCATTTAGCTTCTGCCTTGATGGCTGCTTCTTTTTCAGAGCAGGCGGCTTGAACCTGGGCTACTGCAAACTTTTGGCGAGCTTTGAGTATTTGGTCGCTCAGTATTGACCTTATAGAGCAGGACCGCAATGACTTAGAAGAAGATTTATGATATGAGCGGGCAGACCTAGAAGATTTTCCAGAGTGTCTGGAAGAAGCAGAGTTACAGGATATAGTTTCATGTAGCTGTGCCAATCTACATTCTATCTGTGCCTTTGCTTCAAGATATGTGCTATGCCTCTGCTGGTCATTAGAAGTAAAGTCCTTTAATTCCAATGCAGCTTCCTCTATGTTGGAATGTGACAATAGGGAATAGTACTTCTCAGAAATTCTTTTATAATTCTCAAATGCCTTCTTAACCCTTGAGAGAGCAGTGTTCAATTGCTCAGAATTGTTGCTAGTTTCATTAGTGGCTGTTATACAACTTAAAGTCTTTTCCCATAATGCAGTCAGGTTACTAGATGTTTCTTCCTTACTTGCTTCATAAGCCTCCCTTGCCTTCAAGGATGGATGAGGGGCTCTGACAGAACGAGCAGAATGAAGTAAGGAGTCTGCTTTATCTTGACTAAATGCAGGTAATTCTGTGAGATCTCTGTCAGACATAATAAGTACTGTATTTCTGGTGTCTTGTTAGAAATCTGCCAGAGCTCAGCTCTGTAAGTAGTGACTTCTGTTAGTAGCAGGCAGGCTCAGGTGCTGGGTATTTGATACAATAGCTAGCTATTGCTGGAACTAGTTCAAACTGGATCACCTCAGAAGGCTGTAACAGTAATGAAGCAGTAATAGGTGGCTGGTTTCATATGCAGAGTAATGCTTCTGGTGACACACAGGCAAGTGTATACTCACTGTTCTGAAGCTGTGATGGATGCTTCTGGAAATTTAATTCTGAAGCTGTATACACCATGGAAATTTACTTCAAGTACTTCTTGGAAATTTACTTTCTGAAGCTGCAGAGATACCTGTGTGATGAAACCATTGGAAATTTACTTTTCTTAAGCTGCAGAGATACCTGTGATGGATTCTTCATGGAAATGTACTCTCTGAAGCTGTGTATTCCTGTAAATTTACTGTTCTGTCTCTGCATCAATTGTACCTGTGACCTCCTTGTAGACCCCCAGTCTGAAAGTGTGTGCAGCAGGTTGAATGATGGCTTTAACAGATAGTTTACTCAATGAATAAAGACTCCAGAGGTGTTCTCCAATGCTTCTTTATGCTTCAAGTTAGCAAAGGCATAAACATAGAGGCTTTTCCATAGGTAAATTTACAATGAAGTTAAACAGCTTCCACACTCTGCAGTCTCCTCATAACAACTAATGGTAGATACAGCAGGAAAATGGAGATGGGAGAAACCATCTAGCCAGAAACAGCAGGGGTGCAAGGAAGATACCAATAACATAGCATAACATAACATGTAATAACAACTGCTAGACAGTTAAAGCTGCGTGGCAGCACAGGTGCTCTTTTACACTTTAGTTAGATGCAAAAATGTAGTTTCTGTAGGGAAAGTGTGAAGTGTCAGGGTGACCGTAATGTAGTGTAGGGTGAACTGACTGCTGTGGCAGGGTGACCAAACCCTTCCATATCAGGGTGACCGTAATGTAGTGTAGGGTGAACTGACACTGACTGCTATGGCAGGGTGACCAAACACTTCCATATCAGGGTGACCGCTATAGAGAAAAGCTAGTTTCTCTGAAGTCACTTTCGCTGCAGTAATATGGCTTCGCCCCTGTCAGCTTGCTTTTTGGCTGCAGGCGTCTATAGGGATTTTTTGAGCACATGTTTGGAGTCAGGCATGACATCTGAACATGTGTATAGGGGGTATATATACACACCCATGTATGTATATATATATATACACCTGCATATATATAGGTGTGAAAGGAGCAGAAAACACTACTTGCGCTAATGAAATAATTAACACCAATATAGTTACGCTCCTATCACACCTATATATGTCTAGGTGTATATATACATATAAGTATGTGTGTATATATACCACTATACACAAGTTCAGATGTTTTGCCTGCCTCCAAAGAACCCAAGAAAATGCCCAAAAAAACGCTAGCGTCAACAAAAAAAAAACGCCCAGGTGTGTTGTTGCAGGCATTTTTTTGGGGTTTTTGGAGGCAGGCAAAACATCTGAACTTGTGTATAGTGGTATATATACACACATACTTATATGTATTTTACACTTAGACATATATAGGTGTTATAGGAGCGGAGCCATATTAGTGTAAATGATTTCATTAGCGCAGGCAAATATTTCTGCTACTATCACACCTATATATGTCTAGGTGTATATATACACCCCTATACACAAGTTCAGATGTTTTGCCTGCCTCCAAAAACCCCCAAAAAATGCCTGCAACAACACATCTGGGCGTTTTTTTTTTGGCGCTAGCGTTTTTTTGGGCATTTTTTTGGGTTCTTTGGAGGCAGGCAAAACATCTGAACTTGTGTATACGGGTGTATATATACACACATACTTATATGTGTATATACACCTAGACATATATAGGTGTGATAGTAGAAGAAATATATGCTTGCACTAATGAAATCATTTACACTAATATGGCTCCGCTCCTATAACACCTATATATGTCTAAGTGTAAAATACATATAAGTATGTGTGTATATATACCACTATACACAAGTTCAGATGTTTTGCCTGCCTCCAAAAACCCCCAAAAAATGCCTGCAACAACACACCTGGGCGTTTTTTTTTTGGCGCTAGCGTTTTTTTGGGCATTTTTTTGGGTTATTTGGAGACATATATCACACCTATATATGTCTAGGTGTATATATACATATAAGTATGTGTGTATATATACCCGTATACACAAGTTCAGATGTTTTGCCTGCCTCAAAAGACCCCAAAAAATGCCCCAAAAAAAAAACGTTTGCTACTAAACCGGCAAGGTGTGAAAAGAGAGAAGCCACTAACCTGTTCTATAAGTGACCTAATACAAACAATCTTTTTTTTATGGTTCTGGACATGCTACAGAGCTGAAACTTCACAGGTACACTTTTTAGACCCCCCAGATACTAAATCCAAAGATTTTTTTTTTTTTTTTAATTTTTTTTTCAATAATTGTCTCTCTTTCAAAAATGACAATTTTTAAGAACTTTTTTTTGTGTGATTAATAGTCCCTGGGGTATGACCCAGAACCCTAGGCACTTTTTAGGGGCATTTATTGGGTTTTAGGGCTTCAAAATTGGGTTTTTTGATTACCGAAGTTCGGGTCCCATTGATTTCAATGGGGTTCTGAAATCCGGGCCGAACTTTCGGGAAGTTCGGATGTTCTGGCCGAACCGAACTTTTGAAAAGTTCGATCATCCTATTGCTATTGAGCCCAGTTGCTGTTGATAATTTGTGCAGCCATATGTTCTGGTGAGTGCATTGGATTGGTGGTGGGACAAACTGAGGAATCTCGTTGGAGAGCTCATAAAGACTTATGTCACTTAGTGGAGACATGTAAATTTTATGAACTGTCACTATCAAAGATCATAGACTTCTAATTTTATATTTTTGATGGTAAAATTGCACTATATGACACAACACAGTTTTAGTTTTTGGAGACCTGCACTTTTTTATTGTATGTTATATTGAAGGTTTGGGCATATTTCCCACAAAGCACTGGCTCCTTTTTTATATTTATTTGTATGTATAAACTGGCTTACCTGCAGAAAGATTTGTAATTCTGTTTAGACAATTTTGTGTTTCAGAAACCCCTGGCTTGGCATGGCTTGGTTGCCTTCAGATTGGTCACTGACCCAACCTAGACTGTCACTGACCAATAAAATACAGCAGAACAATGATGACATCTCTCTGCTCTCTCCTGCAATTTTCTCAGCTGGCTGGTTCTTAGTTACAGCTAATTTACATTCACATTAACTATCTTACAGTAATAAAGGGAGAGAAAAAAAATTCCTGCGCTAAGTTAAATAAATGACAGTGTATTCGATATGAATTATGTGAGCAGCTAGCACCAAAATCAACTAACAGTGATCAATAACCAAAATCTTTACAAAAAGTGCAGCGCTAAAGTAATTTGAATAATAATGTGGCAAGTGGAGAACCACAAAAAAAACATATACAATATAAGCAAAATAGTGTCCAAAATACTGAATAAAGTCCCAAAACAGAAATGCAAATGAAAATGAATCCGCATGCAAGGTGTTGAGGAGAACAATCCTTTTCAGTGACACCCAGGGAAAAGTGGAGGATGGGGACACCTCTGTGCACAAGTATCACAAGCAGCTTACCAGAACTCCTTGGCTACTCAATTTAATGAGACAGCCTCTCCCAGCAAGATGTTATACCAATGTCACCAGCGGTTGTCAAGCTCCAATGCTTCATAATCACTCCATCATATAAGCATGAGTATATAAAAAGAATAAAAGCCCATAGCGTAATTCCGTAACATATAAAATCCAATTTATTAAAAGAATACTACTCACAGTGAGAAGGTAAAAAACAGGTACATAGAACAGTGCGGCGTCCCGCAATTGTCCAAAACAGCATCAAGCAATGTAAAGCAGCCGGCTCCGTAAGGGGGCGTGTGGACTTTGCATCTGGAGTCGCCAACGTTTCGTCATCAAAAGACTTCGTCTGGGCGCCCAGAAGAAGTCTTTTGATGACGAAACGTTGGCGACTCCAGATGCAAAGTCCACACGCCCCCTTACGGAGCCGGCTGCTTTACATTGCTTGATGCTGTTTTGGACAATTGCGGGACGCCGCACTGTTCTATGTACCTGTTTTTTACCTTCTCACTGTGAGTAGTATTCTTTTAATAAATTGGATTTTATATGTTACGGAATTACGCTATGGGCTTTTATTCTTTTTATATACTCATGCTTATATGATGGAGTGATTATGAAGCATTGGAGCTTGACAACCGCTGGTGACATTGGTATAACATCTTGCTGGGAGAGGCTGTCTCATTAAATTGAGTAGCCAAGGAGTTCTGGTAAGCTGCTTGTGATACTTGTGCACAGAGGTGTCCCCATCCTCCACTTTTCCCTGGGTGTCACTGAAAAGGATTGTTCTCCTCAACACCTTGCATGCGGATTCATTTTCATTTGCATTTCTGTTTTGGGACTTTATTCAGTATTTTGGACACTATTTTGCTTATATTGTATATGTTTTTTTTGTGGTTCTCCACTTGCCACATTATTATTCAAATTACTTTAGCGCTGCACTTTTTGTAAAGATTTTATCTTACAGTAATGCTCCTTCCTCTCCTACTCTTTGCAGTAAGGATATTGTAAAAAGCCAATAATAAAACTAATTAAAGTACATGTAGTGATGTTTCAATGAATGCATATGTACAAAGATAAGGGACACTGACATCTGCCTACAACACTGCTTTAAATAGCAAGTGCAACAAATATTTTAATTACAGTCATTATTTCCTGAGTATAACATTTAACAACGATTCCTCACTTACCGTGAAATACTGTTTCTTACTTGTAGCAATCTTTACTTTTTTTTTTGTAAATGTTACTATATGTATCTCAAGGGAAGCACAAGCAAAGATCAAACAATAAAAAGACAATAGCATTCAGGTAACATGTACCTTTCGATTTATAGCCTTCATATATTGCTGTAGACATTTTTTGGGGTTTTTTTTTTAGGGCTGATATTGCCATTGCCCTTTCAGTGCTATTTGTACACTTCTTTAAAACACTGAAATTGCTTCAACTAAATCACCTTTTTACTGTTGTACAGCACATAACACTGTTTTGAGACATGTTTTATTTGCTAGAAAGTAGTAGAAATGACATTAAAAAGGAAATAAAAATGAGAAGTATAGTAAAAAGAAAAGAACTAGAAAAAAGCAGGCAAGAGAATAGACAAACCAGAAAAAAATGGGTTGGTGATTAGGGCCATAGGAACTGAATAAGCTCTAGGGTAGGAGGAATGAAAAGCAGGAGTGTTAAGAAGGCCAAAGTTATCCCTAATATCTATGGGTATGAACAATATGCTTCAGTATACTAAGTTCTCTTATACCTCTGCATAGGAAATCAATTATTTCCAATAAAATTGTATAGAATAAAATAATCTAGAAGTTTTCTTTATCCATATGGGTTATATGATTTATTCTATCAAACCAAAGATACAGATTAGTTTATCTACAGCAGGTAGTCATACACATTGAAAGATTGAAAGTGTTGTTGTGCAGTAGAAAGAAGGGTGAGCTTGTATAATCAGAAGATCTTTAGGAAGTATTTTAGACATCCTTGCAGAATTGTCAGATTAAAATTTAGTTGTGGTAAAACTAAACCTAATGAACATTCACTTCTTCTTCCCTATATCACCTGCTTAGCTTAGGGAATGCAGGGCAGTGTCGTGGCGTGGGGGTGTGCGGGGGCAGCCGCAACGGGCGCAAAATCTGGGGGGGCGCAGTGTTACGCTGCCATTTAAGAGCCCGCTCAGCCATCCTGAACAAGCCCTACATGGATGGCAGCAGGCTGATATCAGAGCCAGTGTACAGCTCCGGATGGAGGGCGGGACTTCAAGTTAACCCGCAGGTGATTGGTTGCTAGCAACCAATCACAATCTGGTTACCTGGAAAAGTTATGCAGATCCCGCCCTCCTTCCAGAGCTGTCCTGCTTCTGATGTCAACTTCATGCTTGCCGCCGTCCATGCGGAGCTGTCCAGCTGCCGTCTGCTCTGTGAGTAGTGCGGATTGTGGAGGAAGCTGAGGGTGCAGTGAAGAGGGAGCTGAGGACTGGAACCTGAAGATGGGAGGGAGCTGAATATGGGGGGGGGGCTGAAGACAGGGAGCTGAGGATGGGGTGGGAGCTGAGGAGGGGGGGCTGAGGATGGGGGGGAGCTCAGGGGGGGGGCTGAGGACAGGGAGCTGAGGATGGGGGGAGCTGAGGAGGGGGGGGGCTGAGGATGGGGGGAAGTTGAGGATGGGGGCTGAGGACAGGGAGCTGAGGATGGGGGGGAGCTGAGGATGGGGGGGCTGAGGACAGGGAGCTGAGGATGGGGGGGAGCTGAGAATGGGGGGAGCTGAGGACAGGAATCTGAAGATGGGGTAAAGCTGAGGACAGGAATGTGAAGGGGTAGTGGGGGACAGGAATGTAAAGGGGTAGTGAGGGACAGAAATGTAAAGGGGTAGTGGGGGACAGGAATTTAAAAGGGTAGTGGGGAGACAGGAATGTAAAGGGGTAGTGGGGGGCAGGAATGTAAAGGGGTAGTGGGGAGACAGGAATGTAAAGGGGTAGTGAAGGACGGGTAGTGGGGGACAGGAATGTAAAGGGGTAGTGGGGGGACAGGGATGCAAAGGGGTAGTGGGGGACAGGAAAGAAAAGGGGTAGTGGGGGACAGGAATGTAAAGGGGTAGTGGGGGGACAGGAATGTAGCGGTAGTGGTGGACAGGAATGTAGCGGTAGTGGTGGACAGGAATGTAAAGGGGTAGTGGGGGAACGAAATGTAAAGGGGTAGTGGGGGACAGGAATGTAAAGGGGTAGTGGGGGACAGGAAAGTAAAGGGGTAGTGGGGGACAGGAATGTAAAGGGGTAGTGGGGGACAGGAAAGTAAAGGGGTAGTGGGGAGACAGGAATGTAAGGGGTAGTGGGGGGACAGGAATGTAAAGGGGTAGTGGGGGACAGGAAAGAAAAGGGGTAGTGGGGGTACAGGAATGTAAAGGGGTAGTGGGGGACTGGAATGTAAAGGGGTAGTGGTGGACAGGAATGTAAAGCGGTAGTGGGGGACAGGAATGTAAAGGGGTAGGGGAAGTGGGGGACAGGAATGTAAAGGGGTAGTGGTGGACAGGAATGTAAAGGGGTGGGGGGGACAGCAATGTAAAGGGGTAGTGGAGGACAGCAATGTAAAGGGGTAGTGGAGGACAGGAATGTAAATGGGTAGTGGCAGACAGGAATGTAAAGGGGTAGTGGGGGACAGGAATGTAAAGGGGTAGTGGCGGGCAGGAATGTAAAGGGGTAGTGGGGGGACAGGAATGTAAAGGGGTAGTGGGGGACAGAAATGTAAAGGGGTAGTGACGGGCAGGAATGTAAAGGGGTAGTGGTGGACAGGAATGTAAAGGGGTAGTGGGGGACAGGAATGTAAAGGGGTAGTGGCAGGCAGGAATGTAATGGGGTAGTGGGGGACAGGAATGTAAAGGGGTAGGGGTAGTGGGGGACAGGAATGTAAAGGGGTAGTGGGGGACAGGAATGTAAAGGGGTAGTGGGGGAACAGGAATGTAAAGGGGTAGTGGTGGACAGGAATGTAAAGGGGTAGTGGCGGACAGGAATGTAAAGGGGTAGTGGGGGACAGGAATGTAAAGGGGTAGTGGGATGAGGACAGGAATGTAAAGGGGTAGTGGGGGACAGGAATGTAAAGGGGTAGTGGAGGACAGCAATGTAAAGGGGTAGTGAGGGACAGGAATGTAAAGGGGTAGTGTGGGACAGGAATGCAGCGGTAATAGTGGACAGGAAAGTAAAGGGGTAGTGGGGGACAGGAATGTTAAGGGGAAGTGTAGGACAGGAATGCAGGGGTAATGGTGGACAGGAAAGTAAAGGAGTAGTGGGGGACAGGAATGTAGGGGTAGTGGGGGACAGGAATGTAAAGGAGTACTGGGGGACAGGAATGTAAAGGGGTACTAGGGGACAGGAATGTAAAGGGGTATTGGGGGACAGGAATGTAAAGGGTTTGTGGGGGACAGGAATGTAAAGGGGTAGGGGGTGAGGACAGGAATGTAAAGGGGTACTGGAGATGATGACAGGAATGTAAAGGGGTACTATGGGACAGGAATGTAAAGGGGTAGTGGGGGACAGGAATGTAAAGGGTTAGTGGGGATGAGGACAGGAATGTAAAGGGGTAGTGGGGATGAGGACAGGAATGTAAAGGGGTAGGGGGTGAGGACAGGAATGTAAAGGGGTGGGGGGGTGAGGACAGGAATGTAAAGGGGTGGGGGGGTGAGGACAGGAATGTAAAGAGGTGGGGGGTGAAGACAGGAATGTAAAGTGGTAGGGGAGTGAGGACAGGAATGTAAAGGGGTGGAGGGGGGTGAGGACAGGAATGTAAAGGGGTAGGGGTGAGGACAGGAATGTAAAGGGGTGGGGGGTGAGGACAGGAATGTAAAGGGGTAGGGGGTGAGGACAGGAATGTAAAGGGGTGGGGGGGTGAGGACAGGAATTTAAAGGGGTAGGGGGGTGAGGACAGGAATGTAAAGGGGTGGGGGGGTGAGGACAGGAATGTAAAGGGGTGGGGGGTGAGGACAGGAATGTAAATGGGTGAGGGGTGAGGACAGGAATGTAAAGGGGTGGGAGGGTGAGGACAGGAATGTAGAGGGGTGGGGGGGGGGATGAGGACAGGAATGTAAAGGGGTAGGGGATGAGGATACGAATGTAAAGGGTTGGGGGGGGGCTGAGGACAGGAATGTAAAGGGTTGGGGGGGGGCTGAGGACAGGAATGTAAAGGGGTAGGGGGTGAGGACAGGAATGTAAAGGGGTAGGGGAGTGAGGACAGGAATGTAAAGGGGTAGGGGGTAAGGACAGGAATGTAAAGGGGTAGGGGGTGAGGACAGGAATGTAAAGACGGAAGAGAGGTGATATAAAGGGGGCCAAGGACAGGAATGCAGAGGGGGGCTGAGGACAGAAATGTAAAGGAGGAGGGGCATGATATAAAGGGGCATAAGGATAGGAATGTAAGGGGGGGTATGAAGGTGGGCTGCTGAGGACAGTAATGTGAAGGGTGGGGGGGGGGGGTTGTGACGTGCAGGGGGACTGAGAACACGATTGTAATGGCAGGATTGTGATGTGAAGGAAACATTGCTACCTGTGTTCTGTATGTAGGCAGTCTATTCATTTCATTTTGTGTAATTGTCAGTATAGTAATAAGGTAAGTTATGTAGTGATCAGGATGGTTAGTGCAGGAATAAGGTAGGTCAGTGTAGGAATAAGAAAGGTCAGTGTAGGTGTCTGTATAGTGGTCAGGTAGGTCTGTGTAGGTACTCCAAAAAGAAAATTGCGATGCTTAGCACAGGTCTGTGTAGGTGTCAGTATAGTAATCAGGTAGGTCAGTGTAGGAATAAGGTAGGTCTGTGTAGTGGTCAGCTAGGTCAGTGTAGGTGTCAGTGTAGTGTTCTAGTAGATTTGTGTAGGGGGCACAAATTACTTACCTTGCCCCGGGCGCTGACAACCCACGCTATGCCACTGATGCAGGGCAAAGACAATGCACAACCAAATGATTGTTATACCCATCAAAGGGTTGTGCAGCACTTTTTTTGTTCTTTGCTAGGTATGCACAGTAGGATTTTCCAAATAAGTCATGAAACCTCATTGGACTAGAATGATATACTATATGCAATAATTTTTTTCACACTTTTTAATGTATATACAGTTTATATGAGTGTGGTGTGTTTTATTGGAAATTAAGGAGAGTTTCTACTTAACCCTAGACATTTTTGTTACCCAGTATAGGTATCAAGTATACATACAGTACATCTTTTTTTGCTAACAGCATTGTACACTGGAATTAGTACTGATATTCATTTGTTTTCTTTTGATACACACCTTTAGGTCACAAGTGATTACTGTTTTTAAAGTCTTTATATAGAATTTGTAGCACGTTCACTTATCTACATCACTCATTTCTACAGTAATTACGCTGTACTTAATGGCTTCCTAACTCAACCTGCTAATAGCTAGAAGATGGTTGTAGTCCATCACTTGAAGGTTTCACATATTTTACGCTCCCCAATAGATTGTAATCGCCGCAGGGAAGGAACATCACTCAGTTTGCAATACTGTTAGTTACTTCTCATTTTAATTTACTGTAACTGCTGCCATCTCTGCAGCACACTGACAAGTCATTACAAATCTACACACATACCAAGTATAATTATGAAAAATAAAAATAAATGTAATAGCAAAAGCAGAATTTGTTTTTTTTTTTAAACAGATGCTAATTCTACAATCAGCACTATCTGCTGGTGTTTATGGACATATCATATGGACAGTCTCCAGATCTGTCTAATATCCAGCAAGCAAGTATAATAATAGTCATGTAATGCCCACCTTAAAGTGTATGTCAGGAAAACAAATTAAAAAAAACAAATGTAGCACCCTCTAATGTTCTGCTAGTGGTAGTACAGGCAAACCATAATCTGGCCCAGGGATAAACCTGGGTCACTGAATTTGGGTCAGGGATAAACCTGAGTAACTAAATGTGGGTCAGGGTTATTAGAGGCCAGGGCTAGATGTCTCATCCAGGCAGCTCTCTGGTGTCTCCCCCTGTTTCTAGATAGTTGGAGACTGTTCTGGAAATTAGTGAGCATAGGCTAGGAGGGCTGTCTTGCATATTTACAGGCCTTTAGCAAATCCCCAGGTTGGGAGCCTGGCAGGGAACTAAGGAGCCCTTAAATAAACACGAGCCATGTCAGAAGGAGAGTCAGGTGGAAGATGGAGATCCAGTGCTGAGGGAGTCTGTCAGTGGCCCTTTAGGGATCCCTGCTGGGGAGGGGTTTTACCTTGGAAAAGTGTCAGTCAGGAGGACTGGGAGGAGGAAGCAGCTAGGTGTGCTAGCATTTCTGCAAGCAGTAGAACTGGGATCAATGTCTACAGGGAAGCAGAAGGTGTTGCAAGATGCAGTTCACTCCACACCTGTCTACTGATCCCAGCACCATCTCTTCAGGCTCTGCCAACCCACCTGGCTGCAGCTGCCCATTTCACTAGCCCTCCAGACTAACCTCTCCCCATATTCCTCCAGACCGACACTCACCGGTCTTCTCAGGAGGTCTCCCAGACGTACTGACATGCTCCTGCTGTCCTCTCTTCTTGCTCCAGTGCCTCCAGGAAAGCCCCCACCCGTGTGTTGTAGAAGTGACCTTCAAGCACCCAAGCCCTGGCTTGAGGTCTTACCCCATGACTAGGAGGCACCTTCAAGGGCCACCAACAGCCTCCTCAGCACTCCATCTCCATCTTTCACCCGGCTGCCCCTGCTGGGATGACTTATGCCTATTTATGAGGTGAACCTGCCCCCTTCCAGGCCCTTTTCATTGGGGATTGGTCAAGGCCGTCATAAATATTCATGGCAGCCACTTCTCACTCACATTTCCAGGGGGAAGGGCCAGAGAGAGCTTCCTGATGAGTCATCCAGCCCTGGCTTAGCCCTGAGCCAACTATGTTTTTCTTGTTCTAACAGACCTACACTAACTCTAGCACACATCTAGAGGGTGCTATACCTGCAAGGGGCTTTTGCTAAAGTAAAATAGGGACTGTTAGTTCCAAAAAGGAGTGAACTTACTGGAGCTGTACAAGGATCAAGTTTTGTGCAGGAGGAACAAGAGGAGCTGTAAATAGGGAAGATGTTGTCCCTGGGTTTTCTGTTGTTGTCAAATCCCTAACCCCATCCAAATTAACGCCCCCTCAATAAAACAACAAAGCAAAGCTCAAGGACTGTTTTTCTGTGTCTGGATGCATGTTGAAAATGCTAAGTGACTGACTGTGCAGCAGTGGGGAACCCTGACATTTGTAACTCCTACAGACGTGATGCTACGCAAAAAACACAGTAGTCTGCGGAATACTTGTACAATTATCAATGTTTTATCCCTTTAAGGCCTGGTTCGCACTATTGCAGCTCTGCGATCCATGTTTGTGTGAGCATGGCAACCTATTAATTTGAATAGGCTACTGTGCCTGCATTTCATGGTGCCTGCACCATGTTTGAAAT
Organism: Pelophylax lessonae; assembly: GCF_965119305.1. NCBI lineage: Eukaryota > Metazoa > Chordata > Amphibia > Anura > Ranidae > Pelophylax > Pelophylax lessonae. The sequence goes on from NC_138768.1 coordinate 736,424,442, forward strand.
GCAGAGGCAGGGAAATTTCCCTGCAGTTTCCGCATACACAAACGCACTGCATTTTTACATGCGTGGGGATGCCACTGAGAATGAATGGCAGCCCGTGTGTTTTAAAGAGCAGCATGTTTTGGCTGAGGGTGGTTGCAGTTTGGGGAACAGGTTTTGATTCCCGCATCCACAACCACCCACAATAGCGTGAACCTAGGCTAAAAGTACAGAAAAATACCTGTTGATCTGCCAGAAATGCACTCAGATTCTATTTTCTTGTAAAATAACACTACGTGCCTTTTTGTGGACTGAAATTAAAATACTTGGTGCCAGCTTTGTCCAGTAGTCTGTTATTAAATTACTGAATTCTACCTGTTGTCCTAGTCACTACAGCATAGGGACTAGTGATGGCCTCGCAGTTCGCCGGGCGGTCGGTTCGCGGTGAGCTTTGCTCGTTCGCTGTCCGCCGATCATGCGAACATATGGCGATGACACATCCATCAGGTGATACAGGACAGCCAATTGAGACATTTCAGCACATGGACATACCCCTACCTTATAAATAGACCTGAGCTGACTGCCATTTTACATTCTGCTTTTTGTCAGTGTAGGGAGAGGTTTGCTGTGTGGAGCAGGGACAGATTATCAGTGACACATTACTCGGTTATAGGTCTACAAAAGTCCTTTTAAGGACTGGTATTTGGTATAGGTGTACTATCTATATTCTGTTTTTTGTCAGTGTAGGGAGAGGTTTGCTGTGTGGAGCAGGGACAGATTGTCAGTGTCACAGATTAGAGTTGAGCGGACACCTGGATGTCCGTGTACGGCGGGTTCGGCCGAACTTGAAAAAAAAGTCCGGGTCCGTGTCCCGGACTTTTTCCGGACTTTACCCGGACACCGAACCCCATTGAAGTCAATGGGGACCCGAACTTTCAGGCACTAAAATAACTCTAAAACACCAATGGAAAGGGCTAGAGTGCTGCAAATGGCAGCAAAACGTAGTTAAGAGCATGGCAAGTGCTCTGCAAACAAATGTGGATAGGGAAATAACTTAAAACAACAAAAAAAACCCAGAAAAATAAAACAATTTTCTTCATCTGTGAAGGACGAGGCCCATATGGAGTAGGAGGGAGGTTGAGGTGGCAGTGGATGTGGCAGTGTAGGTGGAAGCGGCGTTGGAGGGGGACGAGGTAGCCAACACTGCTTTTTTTCAGTCATTTTAAATTAGGGTACACCCCAAAAGAGTGAGAAAGATCAAAAATATAACAACAATGGCTGGGTAAGGTCGGTATCCATCTCTATTCTGCACAAGGTACGGAAAAGTCCTGTGGGAACCATGCCTGGTTCATTTTAATGAACGTGAGCTTGTCCACATTGTCTCTGGACAGGCGGCTGCGCTTGTCTGTGATAACGCCCCCAGCCATGCTAAATACACGTTCAGATAATACATTGGCTGCAGGGCACGCCAGCACCTCCAAGGCGTAAAGGGCAACCTCAGGCCATGTGCCCAATTTGGAGACCCAGAAGTTGAAGGGGGCAGACCCGTCATTCACTACATGTAGGCGTGTGCACACATACTGCTCCACCATGTTGGTGAAATGCTGCCTCCTGCTAAGACGTTCCATATGAGCTGCTGGTGCTGCTGTTTGTTGTGGCGTGCTGACAAAGCTTTTCCACATTTCGGCCATGCTAACCCTGCCTTCTGAGGTGCTGGCGGTGCCCTGGTTGCGTTGGCGACCTCTTCCTCCTCCTCCTCTGCCTTGGCCTTGTGCTTCCACTGTGGCCCCGCTGTCAGGTGGGAATGCCAGAAGCATCGCGTCTACCAGCGTGCGCTTGTACTCGCGCATCTTGCGATCGCGCTCCAGTGAGTGAATTAAGGACGGTACGTTGTCCTTGTAACGGGGATCCAGCAGCGTGGCCACCCAGTAATCAGCACAAGTTAGAATGTGGGCAACTCGGCGGTCGTTGTGGAGACACTGCAGCATGTAATCGCTCATGTGTGCCAGGCTGCCCAGATGCAACGAAAGGCTGTCCTCTGTGGGAGGTGTATCGTCTGTGTCCTCTGTATCCCCCCAGCCACGCACCAGTGATGGCCATGAGCTGGCCTGGGTGCCACCCTGCTGTGAACATGGTTCCATCTCCTCCTCCATCTCCTCCTCCTCATCCTCCAGAACTGTGCCCCTGCTGGACAATTGTGTCCCTGGCGTTTGTGGGTGCAGGAACCCACCCTCGGAGCCACTTGCGAATGACTGCCCTAAAAGCCTTGGAAATGTTACCTCTTCATCCTCCTCCTCCTCCTCCTCATCCTGTTCCACATCCTCTTCCATCATCGCCCGAATCGTTTTTTGAAGGAGGCATAGAAGTGGGATAGTTAAGCTGACAACGGCGTCATCGGCACTGGCCATGTTGGTGGAGTACTCAAAACAGCGCAACAAGGCACACAGGTCTCGCATGGAGGCCCAGTTATTGATGGTGAAGTAGTGCTGTTCCACAGAGCGACTCACGCGTACGTGCTGCAGCTGAAACTCCACTATGGCCTGCTGCTGCTCACACAGTCTTTCCAGCATGTGCAAGGTGGAGTTCCACCTTGTGGGCACGTCACATATGAGGCGGTGAGCGGGAAGGCCGAAGTTACGCTGCAGCGCTGACAGGCAAGCAGCAGCAGGGTGAGAACGCCGAAAGTGCGCACAGACGGCTCGCACTTTCTGCAGCAGCTCTGACATATCGGGGTCATTTTTAAGGAACCTCTGCACCACCAAATTCAGCACATGCGCCAGGCAAGGGATGTGCGTCAAACCGGCTAGGCCCAGAGCTGCTATGAGATTTCGCCCATTATCGCACACCACCAGGCCGGGCTTGAGGCTCGCTGGCAGCAACCACTCATTTGTCTGCTGTTCCATGCTCCTCCACAACTCCTGCGCGGTGTGTGGTTTTTCCCCCAAACAGGCAAGTTTTAAAACTGCCTGCTGTCGTTTACCCCTGGCTGTGCTGAAGTTGGTGGTGAAGGTGTTACGCTGACCGGATGAGGAGGCGGTAGAGGATGAGGAAGCGGAGTAGGAGGAGTTAGGAACAGGAGGCAAACTGAAGCGCCCTGCAATCCTCGGTGGTGGAAGGACATGCGCCAAATTGCTATCCGTCTCAGGCCCATCCGCCACTGCATTTACCCAGTGTGCCGTTAGGGAGATATAACGCCCCTGACCGTGCTTACTGGTCCTCGTATCGGTAGTTAGGTGGACCTTGGCACAGATGGCGTTGCGCAGTGCACACCTGATTTTTTCCCCCACTTGGTTTTGCAGGGAAGGAAAAAGTGCCTGGAAAAGTAGTGGCGGCTGGGCACGACGTACTGTGGGACAGCCACCGACATAAGGCTTTTTAAACTGTGCGTCTCCACCAGACGGAATGACAGCATTTCAAAGGCCAAGAATTTTGAAATGCTGACATTCAGGGCCAGGGATCGCGGGTGGGTAGGGGGGTACTTCCTCTTCCTCTGAAGTGTTTGGGAGATGGAAAGCTGAACGCTTCCACGGGACATTGTGGAGATGGTTGGTGACCCAGGTGGTGGTGTTGCTGACAGATCGTCTGTTTGCGGGGTGGCAGGTGCCGGTATCACTACAGAGGTGGATGAAGAGGCCGAGACTGCAGCAGAAGAGGAAGCAGGAGGAGCCAGAGACCTTTCTTGGTTTTGAAGGTGTCTACTCCACTGCAGCTCGTGCTTTGCACTTAGATGCCTGATCATGCAGGTTGTGCTCAGGTTGAGAAGGTTTATGCCTCGCTTCAGGCTCTGATTGCACAGGGTGCAAACCACTCATGTCCTGTCATCAGCACATTTTCTGAAGAACTTCCATGCTAGAGAACTCCTTTGAGCTGGCTTTGGTGCGCTCGGTCCCTTGCTGCATTGGGCAGTAGCAGGCGTAGTGTCTAGGGCACGGCCGCTCCGCTTCTGCACCCTGCTCCCTCTTCTGCTGTGCTGGTGGCTCTGTGCGACCACCGCCTCTTCCTCCAAACTACTAAGGTCACCTGCATGACCTTCATTCCATGTGGGGTCGAGGACCTCATCGTCCTCCACATCATCTTCCACCCAGTCTTCACCCCTGCCCTCCTTGTCGGTCTCCACAATTCTGAGTGCCGCAGCAGTTGGCACCTGCGTTTCATCATCATCGGAGACGTGCTGCGATGGTCCTTCCATGTACTCATCTTGAGAAATAAGTGGTTGGGCATCGCTGCACTCAATCTCTTCCACTTCTGGGGCAGGGCTAGGTGGATGGCCCTGGGAAACCCTGCTGACAGAGTCATCAAAAAGAAGAAGAGACTGCTGCATGACTTGGGGCTCAGACTGCTTGCCTGATTTGCAAGGGGGTGAGGTGAAAGACGGTTGGACATCGGCTGCAGGTGCCAACTCTGACCTTTCTGCAGTAGACTGGGTGGGAGACAATGTGAAGGAACTGGAGGCACTGTCAGCAACCCAATCTACTATCGCCTGTACTTCTTCTGGTCTCATCACTTCTAGAGGCGCATGATGCCCTACCAAATACTGCTGCAGATTCTGTCGCCTACTCACACTTGAGGAAGGAGTTTCACTTGTGCGTGTAGCTGGCACAGATCGACCACAATTTAATTTTTTACACTCCAAAAGGGTGTATATTGAATAACGGAATAGAAAAAAATTTATAAAACGGTGTTTCTCACACGTACAAACACAGACTAGGCCCCGATTACAATTTTTTGTACCCTAAAGGGAGGGTGAGGTTGAGGAAGAGGAGTAGGAGGAGTTCAGAACAGGAGGCAAACTGAAGCGCCCTGCAATCCTCGGCAGTGGAAGGAGATGCGCCAAACAAATTTAAAAAGGTGTATCTCACATGTACCGATACAGACTATGCCGTAATTTAATTTTTTACACTCAAAAGGGGTGTATATTGAATAACGGAATAGAAAAAATTTTATAAAACGGTGTATCTCACACGTACAAACACAGACTAGGCCCCGATTACAATTTTTTGTACCCTAAAGGCAGGATGAGGATGAGGAGTAGGAGGAGTTCGGAACAGGAGGCAAACTGAAGAACCCTGCAATCCTCGGCGGTGGAAGATGCGCCCCAAAAATTTGGAAGGTGTATCTCACACGTACCGATACAGACTATGCCGCAATTTAATTCTTTTTACCCCAAAGGGTGTAGATTGAATAGCGGAATAGAACATTTTTTATAAAACGGTGTATCTCACACGTACAAACACAAACTAGGCCCCGATTACAATTTTTTGTACCCTAAAGGCAGGATGAGGAGTAGGAGGAGTTCGGAACAGGCAGGAGGCAAACTGAAGCACCCTGCAATCCTCGGCGGTGGAAGATGCACCCCAAAAATTGGAAAGGTGTATCTCACACGTACCGATACAGACTATGCCGCAATTTAATTCTTTTTACCCCAAGGGTGTAGATTGAATAGCGGAATAGAAAAAAATTTATAAAACGGTGTATCTCACACGTACAAACACAGACTAGGCCCCGATTACAATTTTTTGTACCCTAAAGGCAGGATGAGGAGTAGGAGGAGTTCGGAACAGGCAGGAGGCAAACTGAAGCACCCTGCAATCCTCGGCGGTGGAAGATGCGCCCCAAAAATTGCAAAGGTGTATCTCACACGTACCGATAAAGACTATGCCGCAATTTAATTCTTTTTACCCCAAGGGTGTAGATTGAATAGCGGAATAAAAATTTTTTTATAAAACAGTGTATCTCACACGTACAAACACAGACTAGGCCCCGATTACAATTTTTTGTACCCTAAAGGCAGGATGAGGAGTAGGAGGGGTTCGGAACAGGCAGGAGGCAAACTGAAGCACCCTGCAATCCTCGGCGGTGGAAGATGTGCCCCAAAAGATTGGAAGGTGTATCTCACACGTACCGATACAGACTATGCCGCAATTTAATTCTTTTTACCCCAAAGGGTGTAGATTGAATAGCGGAATAGAAAATATGATATAAAAAGGTGTATCTATCTCACACGTACAGACCCAGACTAGGCCCCGATTACTATTTTTTGTACCCTAAAGGCAGGATGAGGAGTAGGAGGAGTTCGGAACAGGCAGGAGGCAAACTGAAGCACCCTGTAATCCTCGGCGGTGTAAGATGCGCCCCAAAAATTGGAAAGGTGTATCTCACACGTACCGATACAGACTATGCCGCAATTTGATTCTTTTTACCCCAAGGGTGTAGATTGAATAGCAGAATAGAAAAAATGTTATAAAACGGTGTATCTCACACGTACAAACACAGACTAGGCCCCGATTACAATTTTTTGTACCCTAAAGGCAGAATGAGGAGTAGGAGGAGTTCGGAACAGGCAGGAGGCAAACTGAAGCACCCTGCAATCCTCGGCGGTGGAAGATGCGCCCTAAAAGATTGGAAGGTGTATCTCACACGTACCGATACAGACTATGCCGCAATTTGATTCTTTTTACCCCAAGGGTGTAGATTGAATAGCGGAATAGAAAATATGATATCAAAAGGTGTATCTATCTCATACGTACAGACCCAGACTAGGCCCTGATTACTCTTTTTTGTACCCTAAAAGGCAGGATGAGGAGTAGGAGGAGTTCGGAAGATGCAGGAGGCAAACTGAAGCACCCTGCTATCCTCGGCGGTGGAAGATGCGCCCCAAAAATTGGAAAGGTGTATCTCACACATACCGATACAGACTATGCCGCAATTTAATTCTTTTTACCCCAAGGGTGTAGATTGAATAGCGGAATAGAAAATATGATATAAAATTGGTGATTTTTCAATAGCACATGTGAACACAGCAGTGTCTTATGTCAGTCAGCTCTGCAGCAGGCTATGAAGGGAAAAAAAAAGAAAATTCCCCTTTAAGTTTGTAATTTTTAAATAGATTAGTACAGACTATGCCACAATTTAATTTTTTTTAACCCAAAAGGGTGTATATTGAATTGTGGAATAGAAAAAAGTGTATAAAATTAAAAATCACTCAATAGCACATGTGAACACAGCAGTGTCTTATGTCACAGTCAGCACTGGAGCAAAAAGGCTATGAAGGGGTAAAAAAAAAAAAAATCCCTTTTAACTTGTAGTAAAATAGATCTAAGATGAACGCTGCACACAACTGACTGATAAAAATAGATATTTTTTTTCTCCCTCCTCCTCCTTAGTGGGCTCAAGTGAGGGCAAAAGGATCGTTCACTGCACCACCCCCCACACAGCAAAATCGATGTATACTGTCCCTGCCATATCTCCAGCCTGTCCCTAATATGCTCAATAAGATCGTTCACTGCACCACCCCCCACACAGCAAAATCGATGTAGAAAACCGACCCTGCCTAATCTCCAGCCTTGCCCTAAAATGCCTGCACTCCGACCTGTCCCTGCATTCTTTTCGGACACAATTTTTCAAAGAATCACTGTCTGTCCCTAATCAGCAGCCAGCACGTATGATGTGTGCCTTGTCCCTAAACTACAGCAGAATGACGCGGCGCGCTGGGGGCTCTCGAACTTATAAAGACATGGTCACATGCTTCAGATGGCCAATCACAGCTACTAATACATTAGTAGGCATGGCTGGGATGGCTTAAGGCACACCAGTTAAACGCTTGTTGATTGGCTGTTGAAAGCCCGCCATTAAAAGCGCGCCATTACATACAAAACAGAAAATAAAATGACCGAACACGGATTTTAAACCCGAACATACAGTAAAGTTTTCGGGTCCGTGTTCGGGTAACAAAAATCCAATTATTCGGTACGAACACGAATAATACAGTCCGTGTTCGCTCAACACTATCACAGATCGCTTAGCAGTGTTGGGGGTAACTAGTTACAAAGTAACTGATTACAGTAACTACATTTTTTTTTTGGTAATGAAGTAATGTAACTAGTTACAATACTAATATTGGTAACTACACTACTTTGCTAGGCTATAGGAGGTAACTACACTACTTTACTAGGCTATGGGAACGCGCTTTCCTGCGTTACCCAAGCCGTGCGATACAATAGTTATTTCGAAGAATAGAGAGGGATGAAGTTTATGACTTTTTGTTGCACTTTATGTTTTATTCTGTTTTTTCAGGTTTTGTTCTCATGTTTCCCAAAGCATGTGTTTATACAATAAACTCTATGCAGAAAGAATGTCATGTATCTTCTTCTACACGGTCAATTAAGAAAGAGGAAAGTAAAGTAATAAGTAGTGAAGTTACTTTTCAAATGCAGTAACTAGTAAAGTAATCTCGTTACAATTTACAGAAGTAACTAGTAACTAGTAACTAGTTACATTTTTTGAGTAACTACCCCAACACTGTCGCTTAGTTATAGGTCCACAAAAGTCCTTTTAAGGACTGGTATTTGGTATAGGTGTAGTATCTATATTCTGTCTTTTGTCAGTGTAGGGAGAGTTTTGCTGTGTGGAACAGGAACAGACTGTTAGTGAGTGACACAGATCGCTTGGTTATAGGTCCACAAAAGTCAGTTTAAGGACTGGTATTTGGTATAGGTGTACTATCTATATTCTGTCTTTTGTCAGTGTAGGGAGAGGTTGCTGTGGGGAGCAGGGACAGACTGTTAGTGCCGATTCACACTGATGCGATGCTGGAACACCGCAAATATATCTGCGTGTTCCCTCATCGCATCCGCAGCACAGGCAGTTCACACTGCCATATGCGATACGCTGGGGGGTGTCAAATTAACGTTAATGACACCCCCAGCTCAGATCGCATATCGCAGTGCGGTCTGACAGTTCGCACAGAATCGGATCGCACTGGTGTGAACCACCATGCAATCCGATTCTGCTGCGGACCAAAAAAAGGGTCCTGCGCATGTTCACTGCGATTGCGGTGCAAATTCAGCCATACAAACTATGGCTGAATTTGTACCGCGCAGACATCGCATGTAATTTTAGGAGCAGTGCGCTCCGAATTACATGCGATCTCTGTGATCGCATCAGTGTGAACCGCCACTATGCGATAGGCTGGGGGTGTCAATTCAAAGTTATCATCTGACAGTTCGCACAGAATCTCTGTGATCGCATCAGTGTGAAACGGCACTTAGAATTGGATCGCATGGTGGTTCCCACCAGTGCGATCCGATTCTGTGCGAACTGTCAGATCACACTGCAATATGCAATCCGAGCTGGGGCTTTCGTTAACTTTGAATTGACACCCCCAGCGTATCGCATATGGCAGTGTGAACTGCCTGTGCTGCGGATGCAATGTGGGAACACGCAGATATATTCACAGTGTTACCGCATCGCATCAGTGTGAGCCGGAACTGAAAGGACTGGTATAGGTGTACTATTGTTTGGTGTGCAGTATATAGGGGTGTAATACACTTAAAATATACTTTCTAATATAGAAAGCATATTATAGTGTATGTGGGTACTGCAGAAATTTTGCCTCTTTCACTGCGTTAACTCTGCTACACACAGTGACAAAAGTTACTAGAAAATATTTTTATAACTGGTGTGATAAACCAGTGGCCCCCCAAAACGACAGATTGAAGTGGGGTGTTATACTTTCATAATAGTGTATTTGGTTACTGCAGAAATTTTGCCTCTTTCGCTGCGTTAACTCTGCTACACACAGTGACAAAAGTTACTGGGAAAAAAAGTATTATAACTGGTGTGATATACCACAAAACGACAGCCCCCCAAAACGACAGATTGAAGCAGGGTGTTATATACCTTCTTCCACATATACTGCGCTTCTCTAGAGACTTTTGTCACAGGGTCATTTAAAAAAATGACAGGCAGAGGAAGAGGCAGGCCCTTCCGCAGGGTAGGCAGGGGTAGGGGAGGAGCACCAGGCCGGAGCCAAAGTGGGAAGTTGCAGAAGGTGCGTTCGATTACGTCAAAGGACGCACCAGACTTGGTTGAGTGGCTCATTCAGCCTTCCTCTTCTGCACCCTCCTCATCCTCTCTATCTGCACCCTCTTCACTCTCTGCTGTGTGCACCCCCAAAGACACCACCACCAACACCACCACTACCACCATATACCCTCCGCTTGAGTCACAGGAATTATTTTCCGATCCATCACAAGACATTTACGATGCACAGCCATTCTTGGCATCGGATCAGGAAAAGGAGGTAGCAACAGCCGCCACTTAGCAGTCTGACGACAGTACCCAGAGCAGCCTAAGGAGGTTGGTCCCCGCTGTTGCTGCCTACTCCGAGATCTCTAATGTTAGTGATGGGGAAGGTGACATCGATGATGCAGAGGCAAAATTTTAGCAACACCCAAATGCACTATTATGAAAGTATATTGTGTGGGAGATTAGCTCGGTGGTAGGCGTGGATGACCCCTTGGGGGGATTCGTTACACAGGGAGATAGTCGAGAAGTGGTTGCAAACAAAACAGTTTGTTTTCTTGCTATTTTCTTCACACAAGTGCAAGCATCAAAAACATCAAAATAAAAATAAAACACAAAAGAAATCCTTGCCACTGTGGGCGGCTACCTTCTCACATACAGGAACCTATCTAATGAAGTCTGTCCTCAACCTACTGTTGGGCAGACTTGGCTGATCATACAGCAGACTCTCAATAGTCCATGTTTTATCTTCACACAACAAATGTCCATTGAACATGTCCCTTTTCCTCTTCACATTGAACATGTCCCTTTGCTTGTCTCTTCACATAACAAACAGTTCATTTATTTCTTCCACATAGAAATAGTTCATTTTCTCACCCTGAGAAGTCTTCAGTCTTAATGAATTTCCCCTTCACACAGGAAATGTCCATTGGTTTCTTTTCACATAGAAACGATCCAAGACCTCTCAATGTAGTCTTCACACTTGTTACCCTCCTCAGGGCACATCGCTTCAGGAGTTCTTCCCCATGCTCACACAGCTTTCAGGGGGCATCCCTTCTCCCATGCCCACACGGCATCGGGAGGTACACATGTGACTGTCCTCCTCTCCCCAGCTTCACACAGCGTCAGGAGGCAGCAATCCTTAGACTTCCTTTGGACAAATTATAGAGGCCTTCATTTCCTCATTCTGAACAGCTGAAGTCTGTTCAACGTCCTGCTGGCTAGCTCTGCAGCCGACACCCTATAGTAATTGGTGAATTTTCTAAACCAGGTGGAAATGTATCTCCTGTCTGTGACTACATCCACAGATTTACCTGACTTCCTGTCACAATTGTTATATAACACCCCCGCTTCAATCTGTCGTTTTGGGGGGCCACTGGTCTATCACACTAGTTATAATACTTTTTTCTAATTGCGTTTGTCACTCTTTGTAGTTGTAGTATCGCTGCAGAACCGCTCACCAGTCACAATGCTGCACAATACAAATTCACTATAATATGCTTTCTATATTCATCCAGCATTGCGACTTCGTCATCTTCCTGCTCCTGCTCCTCAACGGCTTGATCAATGACATGACGCAATGCATGCTCCAGAAAGAAGGCGTAAGGTACGATGTCACTGATGGCGCCCTGGCTGCGACTGACCAGTTTGGTGATCTCATCAAATGGCCGCAGAAGTCTGCATGCGTCACGCATGAGCAGCCACTGGCGCGGTGAAAAAACCCAAGCTTCCCAGAACCTGTCCTGCCACAGAATTCGTACAGGTAGTCGTTAACTGCACGTTTCTGCTGGAGCCCAGGGTATTTGACAACGAATCGCTACACGACCAAGTTCAGGATGTGTGCCATGCATGGCCCGTGTGTAATTTTGCCCTGTTTCAGCGTGCTCAGCAGATTGGCACCGTTGTCGCACACCACTTTACCAACTGTCAAATTTAGCGGTGTTAGCCACTGATCTGCCTGTGAACGCAAAGCTGAAAGGAGTGCAGGACCAGTGTGGCTCTTGGCTTCCAGGCACAACTGACACAGCACAGCATGACAACGTCTCACCTGGCATGTCAAATAGGTGCTGGGGATCTTTAGCGGCGCAGCGGAAGAGATGGTAGCAGCGGAAAAGGAGGAGCCAGCCGAGGAGGACAGGGAGGATGGAGTAGGAGGAGGAGAAGAAGAGGCAGGCCTGCATGCCATCTGTGGCGGTAAAACCAAATCTACACGGGTTACATGCTTGACGGCCGTCAGAAGGTTCACCTAGTGGGCAGTAAAAGTTATATACCTTCCCTGCCCGTGCTTGCTAGACCACATGTCTGTGGTCAGATGTATCTTGGCACCGACACCGTGTGCCAGAGATATATTCACTTGCCGCTGAACTTGGCCATATAGCTCTGGGATGTTCTTCTGCGAGAAATATTTCCTTCCTGGAACCTTCCATAGTGGTGTTTCAATGGCCACAAATTTCCGAAAGGCCTCCGAGTCCACCAGTTTATATGGCAGTAGTTGGCAGGCTATCAGTTCCGACAAGCCAGTGGTCAACCTTTGGGCAAGAGGGTTATCCGACGTCATCATTTTTTTTACGCTCGAACATTTGGGCCACGGAAGCCTGCCTTTTTCTAGAAAAACGTGAGGATGGCATGATGGCATGATGGAAGGTGGAGTGGAGGGCAATTGTGAGGAGAGTGGAGAAGGAGAAGAGGCTGGACGGTGAGAGCCTGGAGTGTGGCTTTGTGCGTTCTGATCACATTGCTCCCACTGGGCTCGGTGATGGGAGTCCAGGTGCCTTCTAAGGCCCCTTTCACACAGGCAGACTGTTCAGATCCGCCTGTCCGTTTTTTTGGTGGATCTGAACGGTCCCCCGTGCATGTCTATGGGGCATCAGATGTCAGTGGACATCCGATCCGATCCGTCAAATCTGGATGGATGGAAACCCTATTTTCCATCCGTCCAGTGGATCATCCCTAGGTGAGTGTTGGGCTTACCGCGACTTATGCGTTGACTGCAAAGGTTCCAGCATCAGGGGACGCATAGACCGACAGGTGTCCGACTACATCGGGTTAACAGCCGATGTGGACGCTCTGAGAAGTGATGAACCCCTGGACTACTGGGTGGGCAGGCTTAACCTCTGGCCAGAGCTTGCACAATTTGCAATGGAACTGTTGGCTTGCCCCTCGTCCAGTGTCCTGTCTGAAAGGACGTTCAGCGCAGCAGGGGGGATTGTGACCGATAAGCTCACTCGCCTAGCTCATGACAATGTTGACTACCTCACATTTCTAAAAATAAATGAGGCATGGATCTCGGAGGAATTCAACACATGTGACCAGTAGACCATGTTTGATTCAAATTCCTCCTGACAGGCCACAAATATCCGCCACCACTCATAACAATTCATGGTCCCTGTCTTAGGTAAATACAGTGGCATAAAAGGCCTTTTATGTCTGTTGAATGCCTAATTGGTACAGTCTATCCCAGCTCCACAAAGCAACCTCTCCCTACACTGACAAAAGACTTTTGTGGACCTATTAGCTAGCGACTTATGTCACTATACAGTCTGTCCATGCTCCACACAGCAACCTCCAGCCACAGAATACAAAGTTCTTTGCTGTCAGGTGAACGCCTGTTGGCTAATTTTTGAGGCCTGTACTGGCCAACACTTACTTCTGTATGCTGTGAATGCCTAATGTACCTCCAGCCACAGAATACCAAGTTCTTAGCTGTCAGGTGAATGCCTGTCGGCTCATTTTTGGGGCCTGTACTGGCCGACACTTACTTCTGTATTCTTTGTATGCCTAATGTACCTCCAGACACAGAATAGCAAGTTCTTTGCTGTCAGGTGAATGCCTGTCGGCTAATTTTTGGGGCCTGTATGGGCCGATACTTACTTCTGCATTCTTTGTATGCCTAATGTACCTCCAGACACAAAATACAAAGTTCTTTGCTGTCAGGTGAACGCCTGTTGGCTAATTTTTGGGGCCTGTACTGGCCGACACTTACTTCTTTATCCTGTGAATGCCTAATTTTTCAGACTGGCATTGAAAATCAATGGGTCTGTAAACATTCCGCTAAATTGTGGAATGGATGCGGACCCATTTTACAGACATGTGAATGGACCCTATATGTATTTGACATGTATTTTCCGGCTGTCAGTTCTGGCTGATTTAGAAAAAAAATAAATACATTTTTTGACTGAAAAAAATAAAATAAAATTTATGGCAACTTTTCCAACTATGTGTGCACAGCTAGTAAGTATTTTGTGGCTGCAAATATGACCTGGAGGTTTTTAATGTTCGCCTGCCATTAAAGTGAATGGGGTCTGCCGCAAACTTGCTGTTCGCGAACATTTGAGAAAGTTTGCGGATGGTGTTCGCGAACCGCCCCGTCCGATGTTCGTCCATCACTAATAAGGATTAATTGTTACATTGAACAAGTTAAGAACTGGCAGGGCTCCTTGAAATAAGACAGTAAGAGATCCCAGGACAGCTCTGAATTTCTGACACAATCAATAGATATTTTTTGCACTGAAAGTGGATATTTAGTCAGGAAATTCAATTCTGCTAGATCACTACAGGCTGGCCCCTATTGCATGTAGAGCTATGTAAAACATTAAAAATAAGTGTCTATACTGTTTAAAATTCAGTAAACCACTGTTTTACCTTGCTCTGCATACTCTCAGTTGCTTTGTTTGTTGTTGTGTGGGAACTGTACAGAAAATCAGTGCCACTAGAGGCCAATCTGTTGACAGCCTAAAGATTTAATGCTGCTCTAGGGCTCTGGGCTTCAGCAAAATGGCAGCCTTCAGCAAGAAGAAACAGGAACAATGCTGGAAGCAATTTACAGCACACACTAATTTTGGTAGCATAAATATTAATGTGGAATGTATGTTCCCAGTTAAAGAACATTATTTTTTAACAAGTTGATTCAACTTCCACTTTAACAGATTTAACAAAACCTTTCCAATAGTATGTTCAACAGAGCAGAATGAAGCAAATAAAAGAAGTTCATTGCTAGGGTCTACATTTATTATGGATTGATTAAAATATCTTTTTTTTTTTATTGCTATCTTGGTGAATAAAAGTATCGATTTCTTTTAAGATCATAAACATTTTTGGGTGTTTCAAAACGTTTTAATTGTAGTATATAAATAATTTACATACATAGTTAGTCAGGTTGAAAAAAGACACAAGTCCCTCTAGCTCAACCAATAAAAAAAACCTACAACCATACAGTCCCATATACACATTCCTTTACCCACAGTTGATCCAGAGGAAGGCGAAAAACCCAAGAAAAGCATGATCCAATTTGCTACCGCAGTGGAAAAATTTCCTTCCTGATCCCCCAAGAGGCAATCAGATATTCCCTGGATCAACTTTACCTATAAATATTAGTACCCAATTATATTATGTACACCTAGGAAAGAATCCAAGCCTTTTATAAAGCAATCTACTGAGCTGGCCAGAACCACCTCTGGAGGGAGTCTATTCCACATTTTCACAGCTCTTACTGTGAAGAAAGGCTTCCGTATTTATAGACGAAATCTCTTTTCCTCTAGATGTAAAGAGTGACTCCTTGTCCTCTGTGATGACCTTAAAGTGAATACCTCAACACCCAGTTCACTATAAGAGCCCCTTATGTACTTATACATGTTGATCATATCCCCCCTTAGGGCTCTTTCACACGGGCGTTCCTTTTTTTTTGCCCGATCAGGTCCTTTTTTTTTTTTTTTGTAAAGGACACGGATGACACTTGTGTCATCCGGTCCGTATGTCCGTTTTTCATCCCATCCGTTTGCGGATGAAAAACTGACATAATGCATGTCTATGTAAATACGGATAAACAGGCAAAAAATTTGGGGGAGCATACCCATGTATTTCTAAAGCTGCTGCAGCTATGAACCAAAAGACATGTATATTAAAAAAGAATAGTGCGCAAATGCAAAAGAAATAACTACCAAATCTGAAGACAATCCATAAATAAAAATGGGGGTTTGGTCCCACCATATGGCCATATCGTGCTCAAGCCCACTACTGCGTCAAAGTACCCCATTATCAGTGGGTCCTACACTATCCATGAAAAAGAGATGAATCCAGCCATTCTAACCCTTGGAGATAATACTCCTTGCTGGGAAGGATGTGCAAATGCACTACAGGGGACTCCTCCTATATCCAATTGATGGTGGACACTGATTGAGTACAGGTGTGTGTGGGGGGGTGGGGAGGGTTGCTCAACCTCGATAGTCTGGTCAGACCGAATACATAATAAACAGGCAAAAAATTTGGGGGAGCATACCCATGTATTTCTAAAGCTGCTGCAGCTATGAACCAAAAGACATGTATATTAAAAAAGAATAGTGCGCAAATGCAAAAGAAATAACTACCAAATCTGAAGACAATCCATAAATAAAAATGGGGGTTTGGTCCCACCATATGGCCATATCGTGCTCAAGCCCACTACTGCGTCAAAGTACCCCATTATCAGTGGGTCCTACACTATCCATGAAAAAGAGATGAATCCAGCCATTCTAACCCTTGGAGATAATACTCCTTGCTGGGAAGGATGTGCAAATGCACTACAGGGGACTCCTCCTATATCCAATTGATGGTGGACACTGATTGAGTACAGGTGTGTGTGGGGGGGTGGGGAGGGTTGCTCAACCTCGATAGTCTGGTCAGACCGAATACATAATAAACAGGCAAAAAATTTGGGGGAGCATACCCATGTATTTCTAAAGCTGCTGCAGCTATGAACCAAAAGACATGTATATTAAAAAAGAATAGTGCGCAAATGCAAAAGAAATAACTACCAAATCTGAAGACAATCCATAAATAAAAATGGGGGTTTGGTCCCACCATATGGCCATATCGTGCTCAAGCCCACTACTGCGTCAAAGTACCCCATTATCAGTGGG
Source organism: Pelophylax lessonae (assembly GCF_965119305.1). Lineage (NCBI taxonomy): Eukaryota > Metazoa > Chordata > Amphibia > Anura > Ranidae > Pelophylax > Pelophylax lessonae. The sequence continues at coordinate 736,441,115 of NC_138768.1, forward strand.
TCCTACACTATCCATGAAAAAGAGATGAATCCAGCCATTCTAACCCTTGGAGATAATACTCCTTGCTGGGAAGGATGTGCAAATGCACTACAGGGGACTCCTCCTATATCCAATTGATGGTGGACACTGATTGAGTACAGGTGTGTGTGGGGGGGTGGGGAGGGTTGCTCAACCTCGATAGTCTGGTCAGACCGAATACATAATAAACAGGCAAAAAATTTGGGGGAGCATACCCATGTATTTCTAAAGCTGCTGCAGCTATGAACCAAAAGACATGTATATTAAAAAAGAATAGTGCGCAAATGCAAAAGAAATAACTACCAAATCTGAAGACAATCCATAAATAAAAATGGGGGTTTGGTCCCACCATATGGCCATATCGTGCTCAAGCCCACTACTGCGTCAAAGTACCCCATTATCAGTGGGTCCTACACTATCCATGAAAAAGAGATGAATCCAGCCATTCTAACCCTTGGAGATAATACTCCTTGCTGGGAAGGATGTGCAAATGCACTACAGGGGACTCCTCCTATATCCAATTGATGGTGGACACTGATTGAGTACAGGTGTGTGTGGGGGGGGGTGGGGAGGGTTGCTCAACCTCGATAGTCTGGTCAGACCGAATACATAATAAACAGGCAAAAAATTTGGGGGAGCATACCCATGTATTTCTAAAGCTGCTGCAGCTATGAACCAAAAGACATGTATATTAAAAAAGAATAGTGCGCAAATGCAAAAGAAATAACTACCAAATCTGAAGACAATCCATAAATAAAAATGGGGGTTTGGTCCCACCATATGGCCATATCGTGCTCAAGCCCACTACTGCGTCAAAGTACCCCATTATCAGTGGGTCCTACACTATCCATGAAAAAGAGATGAATCCAGCCATTCTAACCCTTGGAGATAATACTCCTTGCTGGGAAGGATGTGCAAATGCACTACAGGGGACTCCTCCTATATCCAATTGATGGTGGACACTGATTGAGTACAGGTGTGTGTGGGGGGGTGGGGAGGGTTGCTCAACCTCGATAGTCTGGTCAGACCGAATACATAATAAACAGGCAAAAAATTTGGGGGAGCATACCCATGTATTTCTAAAGCTGCTGCAGCTATGAACCAAAAGACATGTATATTAAAAAAGAATAGTGCGCAAATGCAAAAGAAATAACTACCAAATCTGAAGACAATCCATAAATAAAAATGGGGGTTTGGTCCCACCATATGGCCATATCGTGCTCAAGCCCACTACTGCGTCAAAGTACCCCATTATCAGTGGGTCCTACACTATCCATGAAAAAGAGATGAATCCAGCCATTCTAACCCTTGGAGATAATACTCCTTGCTGGGAAGGATGTGCAAATGCACTACAGGGGACTCCTCCTATATCCAATTGATGGTGGACACTGATTGAGTACAGGTGTGTGTGGGGGGGTGGGGAGGGTTGCTCAACCTCGATAGTCTGGTCAGACCGAATACATAATAAACAGGCAAAAAATTTGGGGGAGCATACCCATGTATTTCTAAAGCTGCTGCAGCTATGAACCAAAAGACATGTATATTAAAAAAGAATAGTGCGCAAATGCAAAAGAAATAACTACCAAATCTGAAGACAATCCATAAATAAAAATGGGGGTTTGGTCCCACCATATGGCCATATCGTGCTCAAGCCCACTACTGCGTCAAAGTACCCCATTATCAGTGGGTCCTACACTATCCATGAAAAAGAGATGAATCCAGCCATTCTAACCCTTGGAGATAATACTCCTTGCTGGGAAGGATGTGCAAATGCACTACAGGGGACTCCTCCTATATCCAATTGATGGTGGACACTGATTGAGTACAGGTGTGTGTGGGGGGGTGGGGAGGGTTGCTCAACCTCGATAGTCTGGTCAGACCGAATACATAATAAACAGGCAAAAAATTTGGGGGAGCATACCCATGTATTTCTAAAGCTGCTGCAGCTATGAACCAAAAGTCATGTATATTAAAAAAGAATAGTGCGCAAATGCAAAAGAAATAACTACCAAATCTGAAGACAATCCATAAATAAAAATGGGGGTTTGGTCCCACCATATGGCCATATCGTGCTCAAGCCCACTACTGCGTCAAAGTTCCCCATTATCAGTGGGTCCTACACTATCCATGAAAAAGAGATGAATCCAGCCATTCTAACCCTTGGAGATAATACTCCTTGCTGGGAAGGATGTGCAAATGCACTACAGGGGACTCCTCCTATATCCAATTGATGGTGGACACTGATTGAGTACAGGTGTGTGTGGGGGGGTGGGGAGGGTTGCTCAACCTCGATAGTCTGGTCAGACCGAATACATAATAAACAGGCAAAAAATTTGGGGGAGCATACCCATGTATTTCTAAAGCTGCTGCAGCTATGAACCAAAAGACATGTATATTAAAAAAGAATAGTGCGCAAATGCAAAAGAAATAACTACCAAATCTGAAGACAATCCATAAATAAAAATGGGGGTTTGGTCCCACCATATGGCCATATCGTGCTCAAGCCCACTACTGCGTCAAAGTACCCCATTATCAGTGGGTCCTACACTATCCATGAAAAAGAGATGAATCCAGCCATTCTAACCCTTGGAGATAATACTCCTTGCTGGGAAGGATGTGCAAATGCACTACAGGGGACTCCTCCTATATCCAATTGATGGTGGACACTGATTGAGTACAGGTGTGTGTGGGGGGGTGGGGAGGGTTGCTCAACCTCGATAGTCTGGTCAGACCGAATACATAATAAACAGGCAAAAAATTTGGGGGAGCATACCCATGTATTTCTAAAGCTGCTGCAGCTATGAACCAAAAGACATGTATATTAAAAAAGAATAGTGCGCAAATGCAAAAGAAATAACTACCAAATCTGAAGACAATCCATAAATAAAAATGGGGGTTTGGTCCCACCATATGGCCATATCGTGCTCAAGCCCACTACTGCGTCAAAGTACCCCATTATCAGTGGGTCCTACACTATCCATGAAAAAGAGATGAATCCAGCCATTCTAACCCTTGGAGATAATACTCCTTGCTGGGAAGGATGTGCAAATGCACTACAGGGGACTCCTCCTATATCCAATTGATGGTGGACACTGATTGAGTACAGGTGTGTGTGGGGGGGTGGGGAGGGTTGCTCAACCTCGATAGTCTGGTCAGACCGAATACATAATAAACAGGCAAAAAATTTGGGGGAGCATACCCATGTATTTCTAAAGCTGCTGCAGCTATGAACCAAAAGACATGTATATTAAAAAAGAATAGTGCGCAAATGCAAAAGAAATAACTACCAAATCTGAAGACAATCCATAAATAAAAATGGGGGTTTGGTCCCACCATATGGCCATATCGTGCTCAAGCCCACTACTGCGTCAAAGTACCCCATTATCAGTGGGTCCTACACTATCCATGAAAAAGAGATGAATCCAGCCATTCTAACCCTTGGAGATAATACTCCTTGCTGGGAAGGATGTGCAAATGCACTACAGGGGACTCCTCCTATATCCAATTGATGGTGGACACTGATTGAGTACAGGTGTGTGTGGGGGGGGGTGGGGAGGGTTGCTCAACCTCGATAGTCTGGTCAGACCGAATACATAATAAACAGGCAAAAAATTTGGGGGAGCATACCCATGTATTTCTAAAGCTGCTGCAGCTATGAACCAAAAGACATGTATATTAAAAAAGAATAGTGCGCAAATGCAAAAGAAATAACTACCAAATCTGAAGACAATCCATAAATAAAAATGGGGGTTTGGTCCCACCATATGGCCATATCGTGCTCAAGCCCACTACTGCGTCAAAGTACCCCATTATCAGTGGGTCCTACACTATCCATGAAAAAGAGATGAATCCAGCCATTCTAACCCTTGGAGATAATACTCCTTGCTGGGAAGGATGTGCAAATGCACTACAGGGGACTCCTCCTATATCCAATTGATGGTGGACACTGATTGAGTACAGGTGTGTGTGGGGGGGTGGGGAGGGTTGCTCAACCTCGATAGTCTGGTCAGACCGAATACATAATAAACAGGCAAAAAATTTGGGGGAGCATACCCATGTATTTCTAAAGCTGCTGCAGCTATGAACCAAAAGACATGTATATTAAAAAAGAATAGTGCGCAAATGCAAAAGAAATAACTACCAAATCTGAAGACAATCCATAAATAAAAATGGGGGTTTGGTCCCACCATATGGCCATATCGTGCTCAAGCCCACTACTGCGTCAAAGTTCCCCATTATCAGTGGGTCCTACACTATCCATGAAAAAGAGATGAATCCAGCCATTCTAACCCTTGGAGATAATACTCCTTGCTGGGAAGGATGTGCAAATGCACTACAGGGGACTCCTCCTATATCCAATTGATGGTGGACACTGATTGAGTACAGGTGTGTGTGGGGGGGTGGGGAGGGTTGCTCAACCTCGATAGTCTGGTCAGACCGAATACATAATAAACAGGCAAAAAATTTGGGGGAGCATACCCATGTATTTCTAAAGCTGCTGCAGCTATGAACCAAAAGACATGTATATTAAAAAAGAATAGTGCGCAAATGCAAAAGAAATAACTACCAAATCTGAAGACAATCCATAAATAAAAATGGGGGTTTGGTCCCACCATATGGCCATATCGTGCTCAAGCCCACTACTGCGTCAAAGTACCCCATTATCAGTGGGTCCTACACTATCCATGAAAAAGAGATGAATCCAGCCATTCTAACCCTTGGAGATAATACTCCTTGCTGGGAAGGATGTGCAAATGCACTACAGGGGACTCCTCCTATATCCAATTGATGGTGGACACTGATTGAGTACAGGTGTGTGTGGGGGGGTGGGGAGGGTTGCTCAACCTCGATAGTCTGGTCAGACCGAATACATAATAAACAGGCAAAAAATTTGGGGGAGCATACCCATGTATTTCTAAAGCTGCTGCAGCTATGAACCAAAAGACATGTATATTAAAAAAGAATAGTGCGCAAATGCAAAAGAAATAACTACCAAATCTGAAGACAATCCATAAATAAAAATGGGGGTTTGGTCCCACCATATGGCCATATCGTGCTCAAGCCCACTACTGCGTCAAAGTTCCCCATTATCAGTGGGTCCTACACTATCCATGAAAAAGAGATGAATCCAGCCATTCTAACCCTTGGAGATAATACTCCTTGCTGGGAAGGATGTGCAAATGCACTACAGGGGACTCCTCCTATATCCAATTGATGGTGGACACTGATTGAGTACAGGTGTGTGTGGGGGGGTGGGGAGGGTTGCTCAACCTCGATAGTCTGGTCAGACCGAATACATAATAAACAGGCAAAAAATTTGGGGGAGCATACCCATGTATTTCTAAAGCTGCTGCAGCTATGAACCAAAAGACATGTATATTAAAAAAGAATAGTGCGCAAATGCAAAAGAAATAACTACCAAATCTGAAGACAATCCATAAATAAAAATGGGGGTTTGGTCCCACCATATGGCCATATCGTGCTCAAGCCCACTACTGCGTCAAAGTACCCCATTATCAGTGGGTCCTACACTATCCATGAAAAAGAGATGAATCCAGCCATTCTAACCCTTGGAGATAATACTCCTTGCTGGGAAGGATGTGCAAATGCACTACAGGGGACTCCTCCTATATCCAATTGATGGTGGACACTGATTGAGTACAGGTGTGTGTGGGGGGGTGGGGAGGGTTGCTCAACCTCGATAGTCTGGTCAGACCGAATACATAATAAACAGGCAAAAAATTTGGGGGAGCATACCCATGTATTTCTAAAGCTGCTGCAGCTATGAACCAAAAGACATGTATATTAAAAAAGAATAGTGCGCAAATGCAAAAGAAATAACTACCAAATCTGAAGACAATCCATAAATAAAAATGGGGGTTTGGTCCCACCATATGGCCATATCGTGCTCAAGCCCACTACTGCGTCAAAGTACCCCATTATCAGTGGGTCCTACACTATCCATGAAAAAGAGATGAATCCAGCCATTCTAACCCTTGGAGATAATACTCCTTGCTGGGAAGGATGTGCAAATGCACTACAGGGGACTCCTCCTATATCCAATTGATGGTGGACACTGATTGAGTACAGGTGTGTGTGGGGGGGTGGGGAGGGTTGCTCAACCTCGATAGTCTGGTCAGACCGAATACATAATAAACAGGCAAAAAATTTGGGGGAGCATACCCATGTATTTCTAAAGCTGCTGCAGCTATGAACCAAAAGACATGTATATTAAAAAAGAATAGTGCGCAAATGCAAAAGAAATAACTACCAAATCTGAAGACAATCCATAAATAAAAATGGGGGTTTGGTCCCACCATATGGCCATATCGTGCTCAAGCCCACTACTGCGTCAAAGTACCCCATTATCAGTGGGTCCTACACTATCCATGAAAAAGAGATGAATCCAGCCATTCTAACCCTTGGAGATAATACTCCTTGCTGGGAAGGATGTGCAAATGCACTACAGGGGACTCCTCCTATATCCAATTGATGGTGGACACTGATTGAGTACAGGTGTGTGTGGGGGGGTGGGGAGGGTTGCTCAACCTCGATAGTCTGGTCAGACCGAATACATAATAAACAGGCAAAAAATTTGGGGGAGCATACCCATGTATTTCTAAAGCTGCTGCAGCTATGAACCAAAAGACATGTATATTAAAAAAGAATAGTGCGCAAATGCAAAAGAAATAACTACCAAATCTGAAGACAATCCATAAATAAAAATGGGGGTTTGGTCCCACCATATGGCCATATCGTGCTCAAGCCCACTACTGCGTCAAAGTACCCCATTATCAGTGGGTCCTACACTATCCATGAAAAAGAGATGAATCCAGCCATTCTAACCCTTGGAGATAATACTCCTTGCTGGGAAGGATGTGCAAATGCACTACAGGGGACTCCTCCTATATCCAATTGATGGTGGACACTGATTGAGTACAGGTGTGTGTGGGGGGGTGGGGAGGGTTGCTCAACCTCGATAGTCTGGTCAGACCGAATACATAATAAACAGGCAAAAAATTTGGGGGAGCATACCCATGTATTTCTAAAGCTGCTGCAGCTATGAACCAAAAGACATGTATATTAAAAAAGAATAGTGCGCAAATGCAAAAGAAATAACTACCAAATCTGAAGACAATCCATAAATAAAAATGGGGGTTTGGTCCCACCATATGGCCATATCGTGCTCAAGCCCACTACTGCGTCAAAGTACCCCATTATCAGTGGGTCCTACACTATCCATGAAAAAGAGATGAATCCAGCCATTCTAACCCTTGGAGATAATACTCCTTGCTGGGAAGGATGTGCAAATGCACTACAGGGGACTCCTCCTATATCCAATTGATGGTGGACACTGATTGAGTACAGGTGTGTGTGGGGGGGTGGGGAGGGTTGCTCAACCTCGATAGTCTGGTCAGACCGAATACATAATAAACAGGCAAAAAATTTGGGGGAGCATACCCATGTATTTCTAAAGCTGCTGCAGCTATGAACCAAAAGACATGTATATTAAAAAAGAATAGTGCGCAAATGCAAAAGAAATAACTACCAAATCTGAAGACAATCCATAAATAAAAATGGGGGTTTGGTCCCACCATATGGCCATATCGTGCTCAAGCCCACTACTGCGTCAAAGTACCCCATTATCAGTGGGTCCTACACTATCCATGAAAAAGAGATGAATCCAGCCATTCTAACCCTTGGAGATAATACTCCTTGCTGGGAAGGATGTGCAAATGCACTACAGGGGACTCCTCCTATATCCAATTGATGGTGGACACTGATTGAGTACAGGTGTGTGTGGGGGGGTGGGGAGGGTTGCTCAACCTCGATAGTCTGGTCAGACCGAATACATAATAAACAGGCAAAAAATTTGGGGGAGCATACCCATGTATTTCTAAAGCTGCTGCAGCTATGAACCAAAAGACATGTATATTAAAAAAGAATAGTGCGCAAATGCAAAAGAAATAACTACCAAATCTGAAGACAATCCATAAATAAAAATGGGGGTTTGGTCCCACCATATGGCCATATCGTGCTCAAGCCCACTACTGCGTCAAAGTTCCCCATTATCAGTGGGTCCTACACTATCCATGAAAAAGAGATGAATCCAGCCATTCTAACCCTTGGAGATAATACTCCTTGCTGGGAAGGATGTGCAAATGCACTACAGGGGACTCCTCCTATATCCAATTGATGGTGGACACTGATTGAGTACAGGTGTGTGTGGGGGGGTGGGGAGGGTTGCTCAACCTCGATAGTCTGGTCAGACCGAATACATAATAAACAGGCAAAAAATTTGGGGGAGCATACCCATGTATTTCTAAAGCTGCTGCAGCTATGAACCAAAAGACATGTATATTAAAAAAGAATAGTGCGCAAATGCAAAAGAAATAACTACCAAATCTGAAGACAATCCATAAATAAAAATGGGGGTTTGGTCCCACCATATGGCCATATCGTGCTCAAGCCCACTACTGCGTCAAAGTACCCCATTATCAGTGGGTCCTACACTATCCATGAAAAAGAGATGAATCCAGCCATTCTAACCCTTGGAGATAATACTCCTTGCTGGGAAGGATGTGCAAATGCACTACAGGGGACTCCTCCTATATCCAATTGATGGTGGACACTGATTGAGTACAGGTGTGTGTGGGGGGGTGGGGAGGGTTGCTCAACCTCGATAGTCTGGTCAGACCGAATACATAATAAACAGGCAAAAAATTTGGGGGAGCATACCCATGTATTTCTAAAGCTGCTGCAGCTATGAACCAAAAGACATGTATATTAAAAAAGAATAGTGCGCAAATGCAAAAGAAATAACTACCAAATCTGAAGACAATCCATAAATAAAAATGGGGGTTTGGTCCCACCATATGGCCATATCGTGCTCAAGCCCACTACTGCGTCAAAGTACCCCATTATCAGTGGGTCCTACACTATCCATGAAAAAGAGATGAATCCAGCCATTCTAACCCTTGGAGATAATACTCCTTGCTGGGAAGGATGTGCAAATGCACTACAGGGGACTCCTCCTATATCCAATTGATGGTGGACACTGATTGAGTACAGGTGTGTGTGGGGGGGTGGGGAGGGTTGCTCAACCTCGATAGTCTGGTCAGACCGAATACATAATAAACAGGCAAAAAATTTGGGGGAGCATACCCATGTATTTCTAAAGCTGCTGCAGCTATGAACCAAAAGACATGTATATTAAAAAAGAATAGTGAGCAAATGCAAAAGAAATAACTACCAAATCTGAAGACAATCCATAAATAAAAATGGGGGTTTGGTCCCACCATATGGCCATATCGTGCTCAAGCCCACTACTGCGTCAAAGTACCCCATTATCAGTGGGTCCTACACTATCCATGAAAAAGAGATGAATCCAGCCATTCTAACCCTTGGAGATAATACTCCTTGCTGGGAAGGATGTGCAAATGCACTACAGGGGACTCCTCCTATATCCAATTGATGGTGGACACTGATTGAGTACAGGTGTGTGTGGGGGGGTGGGGAGGGTTGCTCAACCTCGATAGTCTGGTCAGACCGAATACATAATAAACAGGCAAAAAATTTGGGGGAGCATACCCATGTATTTCTAAAGCTGCAGCAGCTATGAACCAAAAGACATGTATATTAAAAAAGAATAGTGCGCAAATGCAAAAGAAATAACTACCAAATCTGAAGACAATCCATAAATAAAAATGGGGGTTTGGTCCCACCATATGGCCATATCGTGCTCAAGCCCACTACTGCGTCAAAGTACCCCATTATCAGTGGGTCCTACACTATCCATGAAAAAGAGATGAATCCAGCCATTCTAACCCTTGGAGATAATACTCCTTGCTGGGAAGGATGTGCAAATGCACTACAGGGGACTCCTCCTATATCCAATTGATGGTGGACACTGATTGAGTACAGGTGTGTGTGGGGGGGTGGGGAGGGTTGCTCAACCTCGATAGTCTGGTCAGACCGAATACATAATAAACAGGCAAAAAATTTGGGGGAGCATACCCATGTATTTCTAAAGCTGCTGCAGCTATGAACCAAAAGACATGTATATTAAAAAAGAATAGTGCGCAAATGCAAAAGAAATAACTACCAAATCTGAAGACAATCCATAAATAAAAATGGGGGTTTGGTCCCACCATATGGCCATATCGTGCTCAAGCCCACTACTGCGTCAAAGTACCCCATTATCAGTGGGTCCTACACTATCCATGAAAAAGAGATGAATCCAGCCATTCTAACCCTTGGAGATAATACTCCTTGCTGGGAAGGATGTGCAAATGCACTACAGGGGACTCCTCCTATATCCAATTGATGGTGGACACTGATTGAGTACAGGTGTGTGTGGGGGGGTGGGGAGGGTTGCTCAACCTCGATAGTCTGGTCAGACCGAATACATAATAAACAGGCAAAAAATTTGGGGGAGCATACCCATGTATTTCTAAAGCTGCTGCAGCTATGAACCAAAAGACATGTATATTAAAAAAGAATAGTGCGCAAATGCAAAAGAAATAACTACCAAATCTGAAGACAATCCATAAATAAAAATGGGGGTTTGGTCCCACCATATGGCCATATCGTGCTCAAGCCCACTACTGCGTCAAAGTACCCCATTATCAGTGGGTCCTACACTATCCATGAAAAAGAGATGAATCCAGCCATTCTAACCCTTGGAGATAATACTCCTTGCTGGGAAGGATGTGCAAATGCACTACAGGGGACTCCTCCTATATCCAATTGATGGTGGACACTGATTGAGTACAGGTGTGTGTGGGGGGGTGGGGAGGGTTGCTCAACCTCGATAGTCTGGTCAGACCGAATACATAATAAACAGGCAAAAAATTTGGGGGAGCATACCCATGTATTTCTAAAGCTGCTGCAGCTATGAACCAAAAGACATGTATATTAAAAAAGAATAGTGCGCAAATGCAAAAGAAATAACTACCAAATCTGAAGACAATCCATAAATAAAAATGGGGGTTTGGTCCCACCATATGGCCATATCGTGCTCAAGCCCACTACTGCGTCAAAGTACCCCATTATCAGTGGGTCCTACACTATCCATGAAAAAGAGATGAATCCAGCCATTCTAACCCTTGGAGATAATACTCCTTGCTGGGAAGGATGTGCAAATGCACTACAGGGGACTCCTCCTATATCCAATTGATGGTGGACACTGATTGAGTACAGGTGTGTGTGGGGGGGTGGGGAGGGTTGCTCAACCTCGATAGTCTGGTCAGACCGAATACATAATAAACAGGCAAAAAATTTGGGGGAGCATACCCATGTATTTCTAAAGCTGCTGCAGCTATGAACCAAAAGACATGTATATTAAAAAAGAATAGTGCGCAAATGCAAAAGAAATAACTACCAAATCTGAAGACAATCCATAAATAAAAATGGGGGTTTGGTCCCACCATATGGCCATATCGTGCTCAAGCCCACTACTGCGTCAAAGTACCCCATTATCAGTGGGTCCTACACTATCCATGAAAAAGAGATGAATCCAGCCATTCTAACCCTTGGAGATAATACTCCTTGCTGGGAAGGATGTGCAAATGCACTACAGGGGACTCCTCCTATATCCAATTGATGGTGGACACTGATTGAGTACAGGTGTGTGTGGGGGGGTGGGGAGGGTTGCTCAACCTCGATAGTCTGGTCAGACCGAATACATAATAAACAGGCAAAAAATTTGGGGGAGCATACCCATGTATTTCTAAAGCTGCTGCAGCTATGAACCAAAAGACATGTATATTAAAAAAGAATAGTGCGCAAATGCAAAAGAAATAACTACCAAATCTGAAGACAATCCATAAATAAAAATGGGGGTTTGGTCCCACCTATATGGCCATATCGTGCTCAAGCCCACTACTGCGTCAAAGTACCCCATTATCAGTGGGTCCTACACTATCCATGAAAAAGAGATGAATCCAGCCATTCTAACCCTTGGAGATAATACTCCTTGCTGGGAAGGATGTGCAAATGCACTACAGGGGACTCCTCCTATATCCAATTGATGGTGGACACTGATTGAGTACAGGTGTGTGTGGGGGGGTGGGGAGGGTTGCTCAACCTCGATAGTCTGGTCAGACCGAATACATAATAAACAGGCAAAAAATTTGGGGGAGCATACCCATGTATTTCTAAAGCTGCTGCAGCTATGAACCAAAAGACATGTATATTAAAAAAGAATAGTGCGCAAATGCAAAAGAAATAACTACCAAATCTGAAGACAATCCATAAATAAAAATGGGGGTTTGGTCCCACCATATGGCCATATCGTGCTCAAGCCCACTACTGCGTCAAAGTACCCCATTATCAGTGGGTCCTACACTATCCATGAAAAAGAGATGAATCCAGCCATTCTAACCCTTGGAGATAATACTCCTTGCTGGGAAGGATGTGCAAATGCACTACAGGGGACTCCTCCTATATCCAATTGATGGTGGACACTGATTGAGTACAGGTGTGTGTGGGGGGGTGGGGAGGGTTGCTCAACCTCGATAGTCTGGTCAGACCGAATACATAATAAACAGGCAAAAAATTTGGGGGAGCATACCCATGTATTTCTAAAGCTGCTGCAGCTATGAACCAAAAGACATGTATATTAAAAAAGAATAGTGCGCAAATGCAAAAGAAATAACTACCAAATCTGAAGACAATCCATAAATAAAAATGGGGGTTTGGTCCCACCATATGGCCATATCGTGCTCAAGCCCACTACTGCGTCAAAGTACCCCATTATCAGTGGGTCCTACACTATCCATGAAAAAGAGATGAATCCAGCCATTCTAACCCTTGGAGATAATACTCCTTGCTGGGAAGGATGTGCAAATGCACTACAGGGGACTCCTCCTATATCCAATTGATGGTGGACACTGATTGAGTACAGGTGTGTGTGGGGGGGTGGGGAGGGTTGCTCAACCTCGATAGTCTGGTCAGACCGAATACATAATAAACAGGCAAAAAATTTGGGGGAGCATACCCATGTATTTCTAAAGCTGCTGCAGCTATGAACCAAAAGACATGTATATTAAAAAAGAATAGTGCGCAAATGCAAAAGAAATAACTACCAAATCTGAAGACAATCCATAAATAAAAATGGGGGTTTGGTCCCACCATATGGCCATATCGTGCTCAAGCCCACTACTGCGTCAAAGTACCCCATTATCAGTGGGTCCTACACTATCCATGAAAAAGAGATGAATCCAGCCATTCTAACCCTTGGAGATAATACTCCTTGCTGGGAAGGATGTGCAAATGCACTACAGGGGACTCCTCCTATATCCAATTGATGGTGGACACTGATTGAGTACAGGTGTGTGTGGGGGGGTGGGGAGGGTTGCTCAACCTCGATAGTCTGGTCAGACCGAATACATAATAAACAGGCAAAAAATTTGGGGGAGCATACCCATGTATTTCTAAAGCTGCTGCAGCTATGAACCAAAAGACATGTATATTAAAAAAGAATAGTGCGCAAATGCAAAAGAAATAACTACCAAATCTGAAGACAATCCATAAATAAAAATGGGGGTTTGGTCCCACCATATGGCCATATCGTGCTCAAGCCCACTACTGCGTCAAAGTACCCCATTATCAGTGGGTCCTACACTATCCATGAAAAAGAGATGAATCCAGCCATTCTAACCCTTGGAGATAATACTCCTTGCTGGGAAGGATGTGCAAATGCACTACAGGGGACTCCTCCTATATCCAATTGATGGTGGACACTGATTGAGTACAGGTGTGTGTGGGGGGGTGGGGAGGGTTGCTCAACCTCGATAGTCTGGTCAGACCGAATACATAATAAACAGGCAAAAAATTTGGGGGAGCATACCCATGTATTTCTAAAGCTGCAGCAGCTATGAACCAAAAGACATGTATATTAAAAAAGAATAGTGCGCAAATGCAAAAGAAATAACTACCAAATCTGAAGACAATCCATAAATAAAAATGGGGGTTTGGTCCCACCATATGGCCATATCGTGCTCAAGCCCACTACTGCGTCAAAGTACCCCATTATCAGTGGGTCCTACACTATCCATGAAAAAGAGATGAATCCAGCCATTCTAACCCTTGGAGATAATACTCCTTGCTGGGAAGGATGTGCAAATGCACTACAGGGGACTCCTCCTATATCCAATTGATGGTGGACACTGATTGAGTACAGGTGTGTGTGGGGGGGTGGGGAGGGTTGCTCAACCTCGATAGTCTGGTCAGACCGAATACATAGTAAACAGGCAAAAAATTTGGGGGAGCATACCCATGTATTTCTAAAGCTGCTGCAGCTATGAACCAAAAGACATGTATATTAAAAAAGAATAGTGCGCAAATGCAAAAGAAATAACTACCAAATCTGAAGACAATCCATAAATAAAAATGGGGGTTTGGTCCCACCATATGGCCATATCGTGCTCAAGCCCACTACTGCGTCAAAGTACCCCATTATCAGTGGGTCCTACACTATCCATGAAAAAGAGATGAATCCAGCCATTCTAACCCTTGGAGATAATACTCCTTGCTGGGAAGGATGTGCAAATGCACTACAGGGGACTCCTCCTATATCCAATTGATGGTGGACACTGATTGAGTACAGGTGTGTGTGGGGGGGTGGGGAGGGTTGCTCAACCTCGATAGTCTGGTCAGACCGAATACATAATAAACAGGCAAAAAATTTGGGGGAGCATACCCATGTATTTCTAAAGCTGCTGCAGCTATGAACCAAAAGACATGTATATTAAAAAAGAATAGTGCGCAAATGCAAAAGAAATAACTACCAAATCTGAAGACAATCCATAAATAAAAATGGGGGTTTGGTCCCACCATATGGCCATATCGTGCTCAAGCCCACTACTGCGTCAAAGTTCCCCATTATCAGTGGGTCCTACACTATCCATGAAAAAGAGATGAATCCAGCCATTCTAACCCTTGGAGATAATACTCCTTGCTGGGAAGGATGTGCAAATGCACTACAGGGGACTCCTCCTATATCCAATTGATGGTGGACACTGATTGAGTATAGGTGTGTGTGGGGGGGTGGGGAGGGTTGCTCAACCTCGATAGTCTGGTCAGACCGAATACATAATAAACAGGCAAAAAATTTGGGGGAGCATACCCATGTATTTCTAAAGCTGCTGCAGCTATGAACCAAAAGACATGTATATTAAAAAAGAATAGTGCGCAAATGCAAAAGAAATAACTACCAAATCTGAAGACAATCCATAAATAAAAATGGGGGTTTGGTCCCACCATATGGCCATATCGTGCTCAAGCCCACTACTGCGTCAAAGTACCCCATTATCAGTGGGTCCTACACTATCCATGAAAAAGAGATGAATCCAGCCATTCTAACCCTTGGAGATAATACTCCTTGCTGGGAAGGATGTGCAAATGCACTACAGGGGACTCCTCCTATATCCAATTGATGGTGGACACTGATTGAGTACAGGTGTGTGTGGGGGGGTGGGGAGGGTTGCTCAACCTCGATAGTCTGGTCAGACCGAATACATAATAAACAGGCAAAAAATTTGGGGGAGCATACCCATGTATTTCTAAAGCTGCTGCAGCTATGAACCAAAAGACATGTATATTAAAAAAGAATAGTGCGCAAATGCAAAAGAAATAACTACCAAATCTGAAGACAATCCATAAATAAAAATGGGGGTTTGGTCCCACCATATGGCCATATCGTGCTCAAGCCCACTACTGCGTCAAAGTACCCCATTATCAGTGGGTCCTACACTATCCATGAAAAAGAGATGAATCCAGCCATTCTAACCCTTGGAGATAATACTCCTTGCTGGGAAGGATGTGCAAATGCACTACAGGGGACTCCTCCTATATCCAATTGATGGTGGACACTGATTGAGTACAGGTGTGTGTGGGGGGGTGGGGAGGGTTGCTCAACCTCGATAGTCTGGTCAGACCGAATACATAATAAACAGGCAAAAAATTTGGGGGAGCATACCCATGTATTTCTAAAGCTGCTGCAGCTATGAACCAAAAGACATGTATATTAAAAAAGAATAGTGCGCAAATGCAAAAGAAATAACTACCAAATCTGAAGACAATCCATAAATAAAAATGGGGGTTTGGTCCCACCATATGGCCATATCGTGCTCAAGCCCACTACTGCGTCAAAGTACCCCATTATCAGTGGGTCCTACACTATCCATGAAAAAGAGATGAATCCAGCCATTCTAACCCTTGGAGATAATACTCCTTGCTGGGAAGGATGTGCAAATGCACTACAGGGGACTCCTCCTATATCCAATTGATGGTGGACACTGATTGAGTACAGGTGTGTGTGGGGGGGTGGGGAGGGTTGCTCAACCTCGATAGTCTGGTCAGACCGAATACATAATAAACAGGCAAAAAATTTGGGGGAGCATACCCATGTATTTCTAAAGCTGCAGCAGCTATGAACCAAAAGACATGTATATTAAAAAAGAATAGTGCGCAAATGCAAAAGAAATAACTACCAAATCTGAAGACAATCCATAAATAAAAATGGGGGTTTGGTCCCACCATATGGCCATATCGTGCTCAAGCCCACTACTGCGTCAAAGTACCCCATTATCAGTGGGTCCTACACTATCCATGAAAAAGAGATGAATCCAGCCATTCTAACCCTTGGAGATAATACTCCTTGCTGGGAAGGATGTGCAAATGCACTACAGGGGACTCCTCCTATATCCAATTGATGGTGGACACTGATTGAGTACAGGTGTGTGTGGGGGGGTGGGGAGGGTTGCTCAACCTCGATAGTCTGGTCAGACCGAATACATAATAAACAGGCAAAAAATTTGGGGGAGCATACCCATGTATTTCTAAAGCTGCTGCAGCTATGAACCAAAAGACATGTATATTAAAAAAGAATAGTGCGCAAATGCAAAAGAAATAACTACCAAATCTGAAGACAATCCATAAATAAAAATGGGGGTTTGGTCCCACCATATGGCCATATCGTGCTCAAGCCCACTACTGCGTCAAAGTACCCCATTATCAGTGGGTCCTACACTATCCATGAAAAAGAGATGAATCCAGCCATTCTAACCCTTGGAGATAATACTCCTTGCTGGGAAGGATGTGCAAATGCACTACAGGGGACTCCTCCTATATCCAATTGATGGTGGACACTGATTGAGTACAGGTGTGTGTGGGGGGGTGGGGAGGGTTGCTCAACCTCGATAGTCTGGTCAGACCGAATACATAATAAACAGGCAAAAAATTTGGGGGAGCATACCCATGTATTTCTAAAGCTGCTGCAGCTATGAACCAAAAGACATGTATATTAAAAAAGAATAGTGCGCAAATGCAAAAGAAATAACTACCAAATCTGAAGACAATCCATAAATAAAAATGGGGGTTTGGTCCCACCATATGGCCATATCGTGCTCAAGCCCACTACTGCGTCAAAGTACCCCATTATCAGTGGGTCCTACACTATCCATGAAAAAGAGATGAATCCAGCCATTCTAACCCTTGGAGATAATACTCCTTGCTGGGAAGGATGTGCAAATGCACTACAGGGGACTCCTCCTATATCCAATTGATGGTGGACACTGATTGAGTACAGGTGTGTGTGGGGGGGTGGGGAGGGTTGCTCAACCTCGATAGTCTGGTCAGACCGAATACATAATAAACAGGCAAAAAATTTGGGGGAGCATACCCATGTATTTCTAAAGCTGCTGCAGCTATGAACCAAAAGACATGTATATTAAAAAAGAATAGTGCGCAAATGCAAAAGAAATAACTACCAAATCTGAAGACAATCCATAAATAAAAATGGGGGTTTGGTCCCACCATATGGCCATATCGTGCTCAAGCCCACTACTGCGTCAAAGTACCCCATTATCAGTGGGTCCTACACTATCCATGAAAAAGAGATGAATCCAGCCATTCTAACCCTTGGAGATAATACTCCTTGCTGGGAAGGATGTGCAAATGCACTACAGGGGACTCCTCCTATATCCAATTGATGGTGGACACTGATTGAGTACAGGTGTGTGTGGGGGGGTGGGGAGGGTTGCTCAACCTCGATAGTCTGGTCAGACCGAATACATAATAAACAGGCAAAAAATTTGGGGGAGCATACCCATGTATTTCTAAAGCTGCAGCAGCTATGAACCAAAAGACATGTATATTAAAAAAGAATAGTGCGCAAATGCAAAAGAAATAACTACCAAATCTGAAGACAATCCATAAATAAAAATGGGGGTTTGGTCCCACCATATGGCCATATCGTGCTCAAGCCCACTACTGCGTCAAAGTACCCCATTATCAGTGGGTCCTACACTATCCATGAAAAAGAGATGAATCCAGCCATTCTAACCCTTGGAGATAATACTCCTTGCTGGGAAGGATGTGCAAATGCACTACAGGGGACTCCTCCTATATCCAATTGATGGTGGACACTGATTGAGTACAGGTGTGTGTGGGGGGGTGGGGAGGGTTGCTCAACCTCGATAGTCTGGTCAGACCGAATACATAATAAACAGGCAAAAAATTTGGGGGAGCATACCCATGTATTTCTAAAGCTGCTGCAGCTATGAACCAAAAGACATGTATATTAAAAAAGAATAGTGCGCAAATGCAAAAGAAATACCTACCAAATCTGAAGACAATCCATAAATAAAAATGGGGGTTTGGTCCCACCATATGGCCATATCGTGCTCAAGCCCACTACTGCGTCAAAGTACCCCATTATCAGTGGGTCCTACACTATCCATGAAAAAGAGATGAATCCAGCCATTCTAACCCTTGGAGATAATACTCCTTGCTGGGAAGGATGTGCAAATGCACTACAGGGGACTCCTCCTATATCCAATTGATGGTGGACACTGATTGAGTACAGGTGTGTGTGGGGGGGTGGGGAGGGTTGCTCAACCTCGATAGTCTGGTCAGACCGAATACATAATAAACAGGCAAAAAATTTGGGGGAGCATACCCATGTATTTCTAAAGCTGCTGCAGCTATGAACCAAAAGACATGTATATTAAAAAAGAATAGTGCGCAAATGCAAAAGAAATAACTACCAAATCTGAAGACAATCCATAAATAAAAATGGGGGTTTGGTCCCACCATATGGCCATATCGTGCTCAAGCTCACTACTGCGTCAAAGTACCCCATTATCAGTGGGTCCTACACTATCCATGAAAAAGAGATGAATCCAGCCATTCTAACCCTTGGAGATAATACTCCTTGCTGGGAAGGATGTGCAAATGCACTACAGGGGACTCCTCCTATATCCAATTGATGGTGGACACTGATTGAGTACAGGTGTGTGTGGGGGGGTGGGGAGGGTTGCTCAACCTCGATAGTCTGGTCAGACCGAATACATAATAAACAGGCAAAAAATTTGGGGGAGCATACCCATGTATTTCTAAAGCTGCTGCAGCTATGAACCAAAAGACATGTATATTAAAAAAGAATAGTGCGCAAATGCAAAAGAAATAACTACCAAATCTGAAGACAATCCATAAATAAAAATGGGGGTTTGGTCCCACCATATGGCCATATCGTGCTCAAGCCCACTACTGCGTCAAAGTACCCCATTATCAGTGGGTCCTACACTATCCATGAAAAAGAGATGAATCCAGCCATTCTAACCCTTGGAGATAATACTCCTTGCTGGGAAGGATGTGCAAATGCACTACAGGGGACTCCTCCTATATCCAATTGATGGTGGACACTGATTGAGTACAGGTGTGTGTGGGGGGGTGGGGAGGGTTGCTCAACCTCGATAGTCTGGTCAGACCGAATACATAATAAACAGGCAAAAAATTTGGGGGAGCATACCCATGTATTTCTAAAGCTGCTGCAGCTATGAACCAAAAGACATGTATATTAAAAAAGAATAGTGCGCAAATGCAAAAGAAATAACTACCAAATCTGAAGACAATCCATAAATAAAAATGGGGGTTTGGTCCCACCATATGGCCATATCGTGCTCAAGCCCACTACTGCGTCAAAGTACCCCATTATCAGTGGGTCCTACACTATCCATGAAAAAGAGATGAATCCAGCCATTCTAACCCTTGGAGATAATACTCCTTGCTGGGAAGGATGTGCAAATGCACTACAGGGGACTCCTCCTATATCCAATTGATGGTGGACACTGATTGAGTACAGGTGTGTGTGGGGGGGTGGGGAGGGTTGCTCAACCTCGATAGTCTGGTCAGACCGAATACATAATAAACAGGCAAAAAATTTGGGGGAGCATACCCATGTATTTCTAAAGCTGCTGCAGCTATGAACCAAAAGACATGTATATTAAAAAAGAATAGTGCGCAAATGCAAAAGAAATAACTACCAAATCTGAAGACAATCCATAAATAAAAATGGGGGTTTGGTCCCACCATATGGCCATATCGTGCTCAAGCCCACTACTGCGTCAAAGTACCCCATTATCAGTGGGTCCTACACTATCCATGAAAAAGAGATGAATCCAGCCATTCTAACCCTTGGAGATAATACTCCTTGCTGGGAAGGATGTGCAAATGCACTACAGGGGACTCCTCCTATATCCAATTGATGGTGGACACTGATTGAGTACAGGTGTGTGTGGGGGGGTGGGGAGGGTTGCTCAACCTCGATAGTCTGGTCAGACCGAATACATAATAAACAGGCAAAAAATTTGGGGGAGCATACCCATGTATTTCTAAAGCTGCTGCAGCTATGAACCAAAAGACATGTATATTAAAAAAGAATAGTGCGCAAATGCAAAAGAAATAACTACCAAATCTGAAGACAATCCATAAATAAAAATGGGGGTTTGGTCCCACCATATGGCCATATCGTGCTCAAGCCCACTACTGCGTCAAAGTACCCCATTATCAGTGGGTCCTACACTATCCATGAAAAAGAGATGAATCCAGCCATTCTAACCCTTGGAGATAATACTCCTTGCTGGGAAGGATGTGCAAATGCACTACAGGGGACTCCTCCTATATCCAATTGATGGTGGACACTGATTGAGTACAGGTGTGTGTGGGGGGGTGGGGAGGGTTGCTCAACCTCGATAGTCTGGTCAGACCGAATACATAATAAACAGGCAAAAAATTTGGGGGAGCATACCCATGTATTTCTAAAGCTGCTGCAGCTATGAACCAAAAGACATGTATATTAAAAAAGAATAGTGCGCAAATGCAAAAGAAATAACTACCAAATCTGAAGACAATCCATAAATAAAAATGGGGGTTTGGTCCCACCATATGGCCATATCGTGCTCAAGCCCACTACTGCGTCAAAGTACCCCATTATCAGTGGGTCCTACACTATCCATGAAAAAGAGATGAATCCAGCCATTCTAACCCTTGGAGATAATACTCCTTGCTGGGAAGGATGTGCAAATGCACTACAGGGGACTCCTCCTATATCCAATTGATGGTGGACACTGATTGAGTACAGGTGTGTGTGGGGGGGGGGGGTGGGGAGGGTTGCTCAACCTCGATAGTCTGGTCAGACCGAATACATAATAAACAGGCAAAAAATTTGGGGGAGCATACCCATGTATTTCTAAAGCTGCTGCAGCTATGAACCAAAAGACATGTATATTAAAAAAGAATAGTGCGCAAATGCAAAAGAAATAACTACCAAATCTGAAGACAATCCATAAATAAAAATGGGGGTTTGGTCCCACCATATGGCCATATCGTGCTCAAGCCCACTACTGCGTCAAAGTACCCCATTATCAGTGGGTCCTACACTATCCATGAAAAAGAGATGAATCCAGCCATTCTAACCCTTGGAGATAATACTCCTTGCTGGGAAGGATGTGCAAATGCACTACAGGGGACTCCTCCTATATCCAATTGATGGTGGACACTGATTGAGTACAGGTGTGTGTGGGGGGGTGGGGAGGGTTGCTCAACCTCGATAGTCTGGTCAGACCGAATACATAATAAACAGGCAAAAAATTTGGGGGAGCATACCCATGTATTTCTAAAGCTGCTGCAGCTATGAACCAAAAGACATGTATATTAAAAAAGAATAGTGCGCAAATGCAAAAGAAATAACTACCAAATCTGAAGACAATCCATAAATAAAAATGGGGGTTTGGTCCCACCATATGGCCATATCGTGCTCAAGCCCACTACTGCGTCAAAGTACCCCATTATCAGTGGGTCCTACACTATCCATGAAAAAGAGATGAATCCAGCCATTCTAACCCTTGGAGATAATACTCCTTGCTGGGAAGGATGTGCAAATGCACTACAGGGGACTCCTCCTATATCCAATTGATGGTGGACACTGATTGAGTACAGGTGTGTGTGGGGGGGTGGGGAGGGTTGCTCAACCTCGATAGTCTGGTCAGACCGAATACATAATAAACAGGCAAAAAATTTGGGGGAGCATACCCATGTATTTCTAAAGCTGCTGCAGCTATGAACCAAAAGACATGTATATTAAAAAAGAATGGTGCGCAAATGCAAAAGAAATAACTACCAAATCTGAAGACAATCCATAAATAAAAATGGGGGTTTATTTATGGATTGTCTTCAGATTTGGTAGTTATTTCTTTTGCATTTGCGCACTATTCTTTTTTAATATACATGTCTTTTGGTTCATAGCTGCAGCAGCTTTAGAAATACATGGGTATGCTCCCCCAAATTTTTTGCCTGTTTATTATGTATTCGGTCTGACCAGACTATCGAGGTTGAGCAACCCTCCCCACCCCCCCACACACACCTGTACTCAATCAGTGTCCACCATCAATTGGATATAGGAGGAGTCCCCTGTAGTGCATTTGCACATCCTTCCCAGCAAGGAGTATTATCTCCAAGGGTTAGAATGGCTGGATTCATCTCTTTTTCATGGATAGTGTAGGACCCACTGATAATGGGGTACTTTGACGCAGTAGTGGGCTTGAGCACGATATGGCCATATGGTGGGACCAAACCCCCATTTTTATTTATGGATTGTCTTCAGATTTGGTAGTTATTTCTTTTGCATTTGCGCACTATTCTTTTTTAATATACATGTCTTTTGGTTCATAGCTGCAGCAGCTTTAGAAATACATGGGTATGCTCCCCCAAATTTTTTGCCTGTTTATTATGTATTCGGTCTGACCAGACTATCGAGGTTGAGCAACCCTCCCCACCCCCCCACACACACCTGTACTCAATCAGTGTCCACCATCAATTGGATATAGGAGGAGTCCCCTGTAGTGCATTTGCACATCCTTCCCAGCAAGGAGTATTATCTCCAAGGGTTAGAATGGCTGGATTCATCTCTTTTTCATGGATAGTGTAGGACCCACTGATAATGGGGTACTTTGACGCAGTAGTGGGCTTGAGCACGATATGGCCATATGGTGGGACCAAACCCCCATTTTTATTTATGGATTGTCTTCAGATTTGGTAGTTATTTCTTTTGCATTTGCGCACTATTCTTTTTTAATATACATGTCTTTTGGTTCATAGCTGCAGCAGCTTTAGAAATACATGGGTATGCTCCCCCAAATTTTTTGCCTGTTTATTATGTATTCGGTCTGACCAGACTATCGAGGTTGAGCAACCCTCCCCACCCCCCCACACACACCTGTACTCAATCAGTGTCCACCATCAATTGGATATAGGAGGAGTCCCCTGTAGTGCATTTGCACATCCTTCCCAGCAAGGAGTATTATCTCCAAGGGTTAGAATGGCTGGATTCATCTCTTTTTCATGGATAGTGTAGGACCCACTGATAATGGGGTACTTTGACGCAGTAGTGGGCTTGAGCACGATATGGCCATATGGTGGGACCAAACCCCCATTTTTATTTATGGATTGTCTTCAGATTTGGTAGTTATTTCTTTTGCATTTGCGCACTATTCTTTTTTAATATACATGTCTTTTGGTTCATAGCTGCAGCAGCTTTAGAAATACATGGGTATGCTCCCCCAAATTTTTTGCCTGTTTATTATGTATTCGGTCTGACCAGACTATCGAGGTTGAGCAACCCTCCCCACCCCCCCACACACACCTGTACTCAATCAGTGTCCACCATCAATTGGATATAGGAGGAGTCCCCTGTAGTGCATTTGCACATCCTTCCCAGCAAGGAGTATTATCTCCAAGGGTTAGAATGGCTGGATTCATCTCTTTTTCATGGATAGTGTAGGACCCACTGATAATGGGGTACTTTGACGCAGTAGTGGGCTTGAGCACGATATGGCCATATGGTGGGACCAAACCCCCATTTTTATTTATGGATTGTCTTCAGATTTGGTAGTTATTTCTTTTGCATTTGCGCACTATTCTTTTTTAATATACATGTCTTTTGGTTCATAGCTGCAGCAGCTTTAGAAATACATGGGTATGCTCCCCCAAATTTTTTGCCTGTTTATTATGTATTCGGTCTGACCAGACTATCGAGGTTGAGCAACCCTCCCCACCCCCCCACACACACCTGTACTCAATCAGTGTCCACCATCAATTGGATATAGGAGGAGTCCCCTGTAGTGCATTTGCACATCCTTCCCAGCAAGGAGTATTATCTCCAAGGGTTAGAATGGCTGGATTCATCTCTTTTTCATGGATAGTGTAGGACCCACTGATAATGGGGTACTTTGACGCAGTAGTGGGCTTGAGCACGATATGGCCATATGGTGGGACCAAACCCCCATTTTTATTTATGGATTGTCTTCAGATTTGGTAGTTATTTCTTTTGCATTTGCGCACTATTCTTTTTTAATATACATGTCTTTTGGTTCATAGCTGCAGCAGCTTTAGAAATACATGGGTATGCTCCCCCAAATTTTTTGCCTGTTTATTATGTATTCGGTCTGACCAGACTATCGAGGTTGAGCAACCCTCCCCACCCCCCCCCACACACACCTGTACTCAATCAGTGTCCACCATCAATTGGATATAGGAGGAGTCCCCTGTAGTGCATTTGCACATCCTTCCCAGCAAGGAGTATTATCTCCAAGGGTTAGAATGGCTGGATTCATCTCTTTTTCATGGATAGTGTAGGACCCACTGATAATGGGGTACTTTGACGCAGTAGTGGGCTTGAGCACGATATGGCCATATGGTGGGACCAAACCCCCATTTTTATTTATGGATTGTCTTCAGATTTGGTAGTTATTTCTTTTGCATTTGCGCACTATTCTTTTTTAATATACATGTCTTTTGGTTCATAGCTGCAGCAGCTTTAGAAATACATGGGTATGCTCCCCCAAATTTTTTGCCTGTTTATTATGTATTCGGTCTGACCAGACTATCGAGGTTGAGCAACCCTCCCCACCCCCCCCACACACACCTGTACTCAATCAGTGTCCACCATCAATTGGATATAGGAGGAGTCCCCTGTAGTGCATTTGCACATCCTTCCCAGCAAGGAGTATTATCTCCAAGGGTTAGAATGGCTGGATTCATCTCTTTTTCATGGATAGTGTAGGACCCACTGATAATGGGGTACTTTGATGCAGTAGTGGGCTTGAGCACGATATGGCCATATGGTGGGACCAAACCCCCATTTTTATTTATGGATTGTCTTCAGATTTGGTAGTTATTTCTTTTGCATTTGCGCACTATTCTTTTTTAATATACATGTCTTTTGGTTCATAGCTGCAGCAGCTTTAGAAATACATGGGTATGCTCCCCCAAATTTTTTGCCTGTTTATTATGTATTCGGTCTGACCAGACTATCGAGGTTGAGCAACCCTCCCCACCCCCCCACACACACCTGTACTCAATCAGTGTCCACCATCAATTGGATATAGGAGGAGTCCCCTGTAGTGCATTTGCACATCCTTCCCAGCAAGGAGTATTATCTCCAAGGGTTAGAATGGCTGGATTCATCTCTTTTTCATGGATAGTGTAGGACCCACTGATAATGGGGTACTTTGACGCAGTAGTGGGCTTGAGCACGATATGGCCATATGGTGGGACCAAACCCCCATTTTTATTTATGGATTGTCTTCAGATTTGGTAGTTATTTCTTTTGCATTTGCGCACTATTCTTTTTTAATATACATGTCTTTTGGTTCATAGCTGCAGCAGCTTTAGAAATACATGGGTATGCTCCCCCAAATTTTTTGCCTGTTTATTATGTATTTGGTCTGACCAGACTATCGAGGTTGAGCAACCCTCCCCACCCCCCCACACACACCTGTACTCAATCAGTGTCCACCATCAATTGGATATAGGAGGAGTCCCCTGTAGTGCATTTGCACATCCTTCCCAGCAAGGAGTATTATCTCCAAGGGTTAGAATGGCTGGATTCATCTCTTTTTCATGGATAGTGTAGGACCCACTGATAATGGGGTACTTTGACGCAGTAGTGGGCTTGAGCACGATATGGCCATATGGTGGGACCAAACCCCCATTTTTATTTATGGATTGTCTTCAGATTTGGTAGTTATTTCTTTTGCATTTGCGCACTATTCTTTTTTAATATACATGTCTTTTGGTTCATAGCTGCAGCAGCTTTAGAAATACATGGGTATGCTCTCCCAAATTTTTTGCCTGTTTATTATGTATTCGGTCTGACCAGACTATCGAGGTTGAGCAACCCTCCCCACCCCCCCACACACACCTGTACTCAATCAGTGTCCACCATCAATTGGATATAGGAGGAGTCCCCTGTAGTGCATTTGCACATCCTTCCCAGCAAGGAGTATTATCTCCAAGGGTTAGAATGGCTGGATTCATCTCTTTTTCATGGATAGTGTAGGACCCACTGATAATGGGGTACTTTGACGCAGTAGTGGGCTTGAGCACGATATGGCCATATGGTGGGACCAAACCCCCATTTTTATTTATGGATTGTCTTCAGATTTGGTAGTTATTTCTTTTGCATTTGCGCACTATTCTTTTTTAATATACATGTCTTTTGGTTCATAGCTGCAGCAGCTTTAGAAATACATGGGTATGCTCCCCCAAATTTTTTGCCTGTTTATTATGTATTCGGTCTGACCAGACTATCGAGGTTGAGCAACCCTCCCCACCCCCCCACACACACCTGTACTCAATCGGTGTCCACCATCAATTGGATATAGGAGGAGTCCCCTGTAGTGCATTTGCACATCCTTCCCAGCAAGGAGTATTATCTCCAAGGGTTAGAATGGCTGGATTCATCTCTTTTTCATGGATAGTGTAGGACCCACTGATAATGGGGTACTTTGACGCAGTAGTGGGCTTGAGCACGATATGGCCATATGGTGGGACCAAACCCCCATTTTTATTTATGGATTGTCTTCAGATTTGGTAGTTATTTCTTTTGCATTTGCGCACTATTCTTTTTTAATATACATGTCTTTTGGTTCATAGCTGCAGCAGCTTTAGAAATACATGGGTATGCTCCCCCAAATTTTTTGCCTGTTTATTATGTATTCGGTCTGACCAGACTATCGAGGTTGAGCAACCCTCCCCACCCCCCCACACACACCTGTACTCAATCAGTGTCCACCATCAATTGGATATAGGAGGAGTCCCCTGTAGTGCATTTGCACATCCTTCCCAGCAAGGAGTATTATCTCCAAGGGTTAGAATGGCTGGATTCATCTCTTTTTCATGGATAGTGTAGGACCCACTGATAATGGGGTACTTTGACGCAGTAGTGGGCTTGAGCACGATATGGCCATATGGTGGGACCAAACCCCCATTTTTATTTATGGATTGTCTTCAGATTTGGTAGTTATTTCTTTTGCATTTGCGCACTATTCTTTTTTAATATACATGTCTTTTGGTTCATAGCTGCAGCAGCTTTAGAAATACATGGGTATGCTCCCCCAAATTTTTTGCCTGTTTATTATGTATTCGGTCTGACCAGACTATCGAGGTTGAGCAACCCTCCCCACCCCCCCACACACACCTGTACTCAATCAGTGTCCACCATCAATTGGATATAGGAGGAGTCCCCTGTAGTGCATTTGCACATCCTTCCCAGCAAGGAGTATTATCTCCAAGGGTTAGAATGGCTGGATTCATCTCTTTTTCATGGATAGTGTAGGACCCACTGATAATGGGGTACTTTGACGCAGTAGTGGGCTTGAGCACGATATGGCCATATGGTGGGACCAAACCCCCATTTTTATTTATGGATTGTCTTCAGATTTGGTAGTTATTTCTTTTGCATTTGCGCACTATTCTTTTTTAATATACATGTCTTTTGGTTCATAGCTGCAGCAGCTTTAGAAATACATGGGTATGCTCCCCCAAATTTTTTGCCTGTTTATTATGTATTCGGTCTGACCAGACTATCGAGGTTGAGCAACCCTCCCCACCCCCCCACACACACCTGTACTCAATCAGTGTCCACCATCAATTGGATATAGGAGGAGTCCCCTGTAGTGCATTTGCACATCCTTCCCAGCAAGGAGTATTATCTCCAAGGGTTAGAATGGCTGGATTCATCTCTTTTTCATGGATAGTGTAGGACCCACTGATAATGGGGTACTTTGACGCAGTAGTGGGCTTGAGCACGATATGGCCATATGGTGGGACCAAACCCCCATTTTTATTTATGGATTGTCTTCAGATTTGGTAGTTATTTCTTTTGCATTTGCGCACTATTCTTTTTTAATATATATGTAAATACGGATGTCTGCGGATGACACCACTGACATCCGTTTTTGCTTCAGTTCCGTTTTTTGAAAGGAAGAAAAAATAGGGTTCTCCTCCGTTCAAAAAAACTGAACTGAACTGAACTGAACTGACAAAAAACGGATGTCAGAGGATGATCATCCGATGACATCCGTGTTTACATAAAGATACATTATGTCCGTTTTTCATCCGCAAACGGATGGGATGAAAAACGGACATACGGAACGCCCGTGTGAAAGAGCCCTTAATCTCCTCTTCTCAAGAGAGAATTAATTCAGTTCCTCTAATCTTTCCTCATAGCTGAGCTACTCCATGCCTCCAGTTTGGTTGCCCTTCTCTGCATTTTCTCCAGTTCCCCAATATCCTTTTTAAGAACTGGTGCCCAAAACTGAACTGCATATTCCAGATGAGATCTTACTAATGATTTGTACAGGGGCAAAATGATATCTCTCTCTCTCTGGAGTCCATGCCTCTCAATACAAGAAAGGACTTTGCTTGCTTTGGAAACCGACAGCTTGGCATTGCATGCTATTAGTAAGCTTATGATCTACCAGAACACCCAGATGTATCTCCACTATGGATTCCCCTAGTTGTACTCCCCCTAGTATTTATGATGCATGCATATTCCTAGCCCCCAAATGCATAACTTTACATTTATCAACATTAAACCTCATTTGCCACAGTTACCCAATGAAACAGTGCATTGAGGTCGGCTTGTAAGTTGGAGACATCCTGTAAGGAAGTTATTCCACTGCATGGCTTGGTGTCATTTGCAAAGACTGAAATTGTACTTTTATTCCCAGACCCTATATCATTTATAAAGATATTACAAAGTAAGGGTCCCAACACTGAACCTTGGGGTACACCACTGAAAACCTTAGACCATTCAGAATAAGAATCATTAGCCACTACTCTCTGAATACTGTATTTTAGCCAGTTTTCTATCCATTTACAAACGGATCTTTCCAAGCCTGTAGACTTTACCTTACACATTGGCCGTGTGTGGGGACCTGTGTCAAACTCTTTTGCAACATCCAAGTATACTACCTCCACAGCCACCCCTCTGTCCAAGGTTTTACTTACCTCCTCATAAAGAGAAATCAGGTTTGTTTGACAACTTCTGTCTTTCATGAATCAATGCTGTCTGTTACTTAAAATATTTTGTTCCAGCAAGTACTCATCTATGTGGTCTTTTATTAAACTCTCCAGTATCTTCCCGACCATAGAAATTAAACTAACAGGTCTATAGTTACAAGGTAAAGACTTTGATCACTTTTTAAATATAGGCACCACATTGGCCCTACAACAATCCAGTGGTATTATTCCAGTCCTTAACGAGTCTCTAAAAATTAGAAACAATGGCTTTGAAATGACAGAGCTCAGTTATTTTAGGATCTGTAGGTGGATGCCATCTGGTCCAGGTGCTTTATCCACCTTTATTCTGTCTAAATATTTTTGGAGCATATCACTTTTGAGCTATTACAGATCATTTGGGGCTATGTCAATACCATCCCTATTATGGTTATGAGCTCCCTCATGCTCCTTTGTATACACAGAGCTAAAGAAAGTATTTAAAGTGTTTGTAAAGTCTTGTTTTTTTTTTTTTTTATATAACAAACATGTTATACTTACCTCCTCTGTGCAGGTGGTTTTGCACAGGGCAGCCTGGATCCTCCTCTTCTCGGGTCCCTTGTTGGTGCTCCTGACCCCTCCCTCCTATCTAGTGCCCCCACAGAAAGCAGCTTGCTATGGGGGCACCCAAGCTGAGCATCAGCTCCGTGTGTTCATTCGACACGGAGCTGCTCTTCATTCCCACCCCTCTCTCTCTCCTGATTGGCTAACTGACTTTAATTGACAGCTGCGGGAGTCAATTGGGCCGTGGCTGTGTCCCAGCCAATTAGGAGGGAAAGTCCCGGACGTTTGAGAGACTAGTGGACATCGCTCGAGAGAGAAGGGGCTCAGGTAAGTATTAAGGGGTGCTGATGAGGCTGCTACACTCAGAAGGTTTTTTATCTTAATGCAAATAATGCATTCAAATAAAAACCTTATGACTTTACAACTCCTTTAATAAATTTGCCTTCTCTTTGTCCCCAGTCAACCACTCCATAATATTTTTAAAGGGCCTACATGCTCAGACCTGACCTTTTTACTATAAATATATTAAAATATTTTTTTTTAATAATGTTTTTCCTACTATCTTTTGCAATCTGTCGTTCGTTTTGTATTTTTGCGTCCTTGATTTCCTTTTTACATATTCTTTTTTATTCTTTATAACAATTAAACAATGATAGTGTTCTATCATTTTTATATTTTTTAAAAGCTATTTTCATATTATTTATAGCTTTTTTAACTTTGGCCATGAGCCACATAAGTTTAATTTCTAATCTTTTAAACCTATTGCCCATGGGTATATAGTTTGCAGTGACTTCACATACAGTTTTTTTTAAGAATTCCCATTTCTGTTTTGTGTTCGATGCCAATATTTCCTCCCAGCCTAAGTCTTGGAGAGCAGCCCTCATCCTTGGAAAATTTGCTCTCTTAAAGTTAAGTGTTTTTAGATTTCCCATATGCATTTGTTGCTTGAAATCATATTATGGTCACTGCTACCCAGATGTTCTTTTATATGAATATTGGCAATGAACTCTGCATGGTTCGAGATTACCAGGTCCAGCAGAGCATCATTCCTAGTTGGGCCTAAATAAACTGGACCATAAAATTGTCTTGTAATAGGTTTATACATTTTTGCCTTTTAACTGTTCCAGCAGTGCCATTACTCCAGTCAATGTCTGGGTAGTTAAAATCCCCAATTATTATCACTTTCCCAGCGTTTGCAATGTTTCATTTAACCATCTACCAAAAAACTTTCCTTTATTTCGGACTTTACTGGTACCAGAGAGAGATGGTCACACAAGTATTGTGAAATGAACACCTGTCTAATACAAAATCTCAATAAAATACTTTTTAAAAACATTGAACATTATTCACTAAGGTTATACAAGCCATATTAATAAGCCACAACAAGTTATCTTTGTTTTATGATCCAAGAGGTTGACGCGTTTCACAACAACCAGCTTCCTCAGGACCTCCTAAGTTTAGTAGCAAAGAGAAATGGCCTACGCAGAAGAGCAAATATACATAAATAACAAGACATATAATACATTGAGTTTTAAGTTTAAATTGCTAGCCATATTCTTTCACACTTATCCATCACATTAGGAGTATAGCTTTCAGATGGTTCCAGGATATTCAATGTGGATATACATTGTGGATATATTTCCTAGTTCAATTTGCAGTTAATGGAAGTTTGTAAATAACTGGACCTTATAGCAGAAAATATATCTACGAGTAACAAAATAAGGCGCCAATTAGACATTCCGTATTGCATATCATGGAAAAGCGGTGTTACCACAAATCTGGTGCACTACTTACTTCTATATGGATTCTTTTGCTACACCCCAGGATGGGAGGAATCAACATGCGTGCTGTGCTACCATCAAATTTTGTCCGCATTCAGAAACAGCACTCGATAACAGCACTAGAGCAACACAGGTAGACAACCTGTAAAAACAGTTGATGGAATAACAACAAAATATTTCGTTATAATATTTCATACAATGTACAATATTTCATATACACTCTAATAAAGAAATGGCACATTTTGAAAAATGTTTTTTTGACTATATATAAATATATAAAGTATATGTGATAATACAATACAAAAAACACTATTCATTGCCACTGTTTTACTGATGTCCCCTACTCCTCCCAAGTCTCTTTACTGCTCAGTCAGGGCCATCTTTAGCAGCTGTCCCGGGCCCACTCATTGTTGTGTGGCCCAAAGTTACTGCCCCTTAAACCCGAAAATAGTAGTAGTTAAGTGAATTTGGGAGGGCCCGAGAAAATGTTTGCCCAGGGTCCAATCAATATTAAAGATGGCCCTGTGCTCATTGAAGCTGCTCATAATTCTTTGGGACCACTGCCAGCTGGGCATGTGATTACCTCAGGTTTTTCCTCTGATGTTTTCATAATATGTTCAATATGAATTGCCCAAATTTGTGAAAAAATTACATATAAAATAGAATTTAAAGGCCTTTAATGTATTTACATCTGCCACCTGGGTATTCACCAGTGCATGTCATTTAGAACAGCAATAGATCTAAAGGACATTTCAGACTTCAACATTTAAAATAAGCAGCTTGAATAATCAAGAGCAAATGAATATAATTTTTGTATAAAATCATTTAATTAAACATGTGACAGCGTCCAGGAAATAAGCAACAATGCACCTCAGTGTAGTATGATGTATCTTCAAGCTCATTAATGTCTGTAAAATGACACATATAGTGAGTTTTCTCATCTCCACAGCTCTGGGATTTGGTCATTTTTACTTATCTGGAAAGGTCATGACATTTTTATCTCATAGGCCTATCTCAATAGTTATGTCGCTTAACATAATGAGATGCAAGTGATCTGTCAGTGGATATATCGGATCCAAGAAGCAAAAGAGACAGTTAAACAAGACAGTTCTTGTAAGTTGTAGGTTTTCACTGTGTGCTACATATGACAACTATGACTATTATCTATGAACATTTTTATTGTGCAATAATTCATTAATAGAGATGGTAGAGATGGTGCCTTTTTACACACTTGTGAAGAATTTTAAACTTAAAATATATTTAAAGCCAAGGATTTATTTGGGTTGAAGTGGTGATTTTTTTTTTGTAAAAAAGGAGAACATTTTACGCTATTTCCTAATATAAACCCTAAAGCAGCTTGCAAAATAGTCCAGAACCAAGTTACAAAAATAAAAAAAAACAAATAGTGCAGCACTATTAAATTAGTGAAACCTCCTTACCAAACACAATAAACTTTATATAGTAAATTGTCACATACGATTAAATCCCATATAGTCCACTTAGACAAACAGGTATATAAATATAATGGTGTGTAAACAAAATAGACAATAGTGAACAAACAAAACATACCATTGGGAATGAACTAATTTTTATAGAAAAATGTGGACAGCTATAATCACAGTTCCAAATAGATCAAGGGATAGTATAAAAGTCCAAAGGCTCAGAGAAGTATCTTCCAAGGATTCAACCAGGGTGCACAATGAATGGAAAAATGAGGAAGCCTCCAAGTCCCAAGAGGATCAGCACACCACACCACCAGTGCAACAGACTGGGGCTTACCAGAGTCATAGGACCGCTAATTAATAGTGGTCAAAAGCTATTGAGTAGTTGTTACGGGCTCTCACATCCCTATGGCCTTCCTCCAGACCAACTGAAAGGTATACCAGTTTCAGAAAGGGAAAATCCTAGACATCCTTTTGCACAAATGCCAACTCTTGACGTAGTTACAGATATGAATCGAGCATTATAACACTAAAGGAACAGAGAAGAATATCCTCCATAATGAAGATTTGCATAATAATTAGAAATTTATTAAGCCAGCGCACTTACATACTCATGCAGATAACAGCATTATTACAATCCTAGGGAGATGTTCATTTGCCAGTTTCCAAGATGGTCGTAAATATATTGCTCATGCATTGCACAACATTGTCCCGGTGTGACGGTACTCACCATCACTGGGAGTGAAAGACAGATACTTAAGGGCTCCAAGCACTCCACCAGATACCATAACCACCGCATACCCCACAAACCACCGCAGCTTGGTTGGGGTCTCGCCATCTCCTACCCACCCTGAATCTACGACAAGGCACCAGGTTCCAGTGGGTGAGCCTCTCTTTCTCCAGAGAGTGAAGCAGGGACAGGAAGAAGCTCTTACAAGAGCTTAGTGATTATTCAAGGGAGTATGAAGAGCATAGCAACCCCTTGTAGCAGATTCCCCCAATAAGAGACAGGACTTCAGATTGAGGGTGATGTAGAACTCAAGGTTTTATGGTACAGCTGCTCTTTTATACAGTTTTCCCTCACAAGGTTACCGCCCAGATGGACCTTGTGGGGCACAGGACATGAAATTAACAATCCAATAAAAACAGAGTTTTACACTCAGTCACTCCCATAGAGTGTACACAATCCCTCCCCTCTGCCTGATTACATTATCATCTGCAGATTAAATTGTATACAGAAATAGAATTAACCTGAACTAATTATCTAACCATCTAGACAGATCAATGTGAGGTCATTAACGTTTATCAATGGAACAGACATACTTAACACAATGCACATCCCACCTCAATAGACAGACAATAGGACAAGACTGCCAATTACAGTCTCTCCGTCTCCTTGAAGTACATGGAATACACAACTACGTATTGCTATGATTATTTAGGAGTTACAGACTTCATGGCAACAGGCTATAGGTCTCACAGTGTAAAGTGGGATTAAATCTTCATATTTCTTGAGAGGTATTGTTGATAAATATTACTGTCCAATTTGAAGTTATCCAAACCATTTTCTCAGTGTCCCTTAAGTATCTGTCTCTCACTCCCAGTGACAGTGAGTAGAGTCACACCCGACTCCGCCCTACATGTTTCATCACACCTTTGTAAGATTTCACATCTATTCTCTATTACTGTAGAACAGGTGTCCCCATTGGATTAGTATGCGACCTAAAAGTTGTGCTATTTTACAGCAATTTTGCTGCGCATTTTTGCTGTGATTTTGCCACAATTTTGACTGGACTTGAAGCAATGCATATGTCTATTGACCTCAAAACGCATTAAAATCGGCCCTAAGTGCAGGGGCTACTTTGAAGTCGTTGCAACTTGAAGTCACACAGATATGAACAGTACGCTTTGGAAATCATGGAGTACGACTTGTCATGCGACTTTGCAGTCCCAAGTCACAGGGAAGGTTGCACAATTGTGAAAGGGACCTGTTCTGGTGACAACTCAAAATATTCAATTTTTTTCCCCACTTTCTGTTCCAGTGGCAGTAGTCATCCGGATGTTTACAGAGAGTGACTCTCCATAGTAGTGACACAGAAAGCAATAAACACCCAACAGGAATTTTAACCTGTCATCATTTTATCCAAAGCTAAAAAAAAAAAAAAAAGGGAAAGTATTAATAAAATGCTTCATGTCAAACTGGAGGATTTGAAAATTATAAATACAAAAAAAAGATATTGATAAATCAGAGAATTAATCTGACTAATAGTTAGTGACATTCAGTGGTTAGTGGAATTATTCTGTACTGAGAAATTACAGAAGAATTGATGTCAATAACTACTACTAGCTATGCAATGACCTGGATAAATAGAAACCTCCATAATCTGATTGATCTTCTTGCATTCAAAAGAAAATGTTTGACATAACGTTACACTGATGGATTCATGTTATTTTCTTCTGGACTGCTAGAATTGTAAAAGGCTGAATTTGATGAGCCTGTTTTTATTTAAGTAATTTAAGTAATTATTGTTATTACCTCGATAAGTGCTTGGGTCACATTAAATTAGATATATAGACAAAATCTTTTTTTAATTTGGATAGAATAAGCGAGAGTTATAACCCCTAACAGATTTTCTGCCATGCATGTCCCATTGGGGAGATATACATTCACTTTCAGTCCCATAGCCATGAATCAATTCCGCCTATCAGTGCTCATCAATGCTGCCTATCGGTGCCCATCAGTGCTCATCAATGCCGCCTATCAGTGCCCATTAGTGCAGCCTATGAGAGCTGCCTATCAATGCTGATCAATGCCCATCAGTGCTGCCTTTCTGTGCCACCTATCAGTGCTTATCAGTGCTGCTTATCAGTGCTCATCAGTGCCACCTATCAATGCTTATCAATGCCGTCCTGTTCCGCCTGTGCCACCTATCTGTGCTCATCCATGCCACCTATCAGTGCCCATCAGTGCGACTTAACAGTGCCTTCTCAGGACTCTGAGCTGAGATTGTCTCTCTTATACAGCTCAGAGCCTGCACTGACAGATTCCCCTCCTTCCTCCCTCGCACGGAAGGGAGAGGAGAGAGCTACTCCTTCTCCTCCCACCCCTTACCTCCTGTGTGTGCACCGTGGGAACTGTGAATTTGATCATTCAGGTGCTGGGCTTTACACTTCCCATGGTGCACACACAGGAGGAGAGGGGTGGGAGGAGAAGGAGCAGACAGGCTCTTTACTCTCCCATTCATGAGAGGGAAAAGGGAGGGGGAGGGGAAACTGTCAGTGCAGGCATTAAGCTGTTTGAGAGAGATGCTCTCAGCTCAGAGTCCTGCGGCAAGCAACCCCGGTGGGGCCCCCCTGATAGTGGTCGAAATGCTAGGGCCCGGTCAACCTTTGTGACCCTGATAGTTCCACAACTGGTACCAATGATATACCATTAATTATGTGTTGGCCCACTGGTGGCTGCTGCTTCTCTCTTCAAAAATGTTACGTACATACAACCTCTGAGGGTGATGTCACAGATGAAGTTCCCATGGTAAAACTTGTGGTCGGGATTAGAGCACAGCAATCACAGCAGGTTGCTCGCTGTACAGCTCCTCCATTCAGAATACAAAGCATTATGGATTTAGACAAGGGATTTAGACAAGGGAAACCATGATGCTCATAAGCCCCTTGTCAAATCACAGAACGCCTTGTATTATTTGGATATTTCTGAAAAGAGGAGCTGCACAAATCTCTATGATTGTTGTGCTCTAGACTTGACTGTCAGTGTCACCATCTGAACTTTAGCTGTGACATCACCATTAGAGACTGCAAGTAAGTTAAGTAAGTAACATTTTTTTGTAAAAGAAGCAGCAGCCACCAGTGGGACATATATCATTAGAGGTACCTTATTGATACCTAGCTATTGTCCCAATACAATTTCTGCCCATGCATGAGATTTATTGACATAAGTCTTTGTGCAGCCCAAATTTTTGTTTAGTTTTGGATAAAATAGGGATGGGTTCAAAGTCCTGTCAGGTTTTTTGTTTTTTTTCTTTGCTGTTTGAGTACCATTGGGGAGAATTCCCTGCACTTGCGTCCCAGAAATGCAAAAGGAAATCAGAGAAAATCTCCCAAAGTGAGGGCAATTATCCTCTTCAACACTTGTCCCTGGAACAGGTGTCTCCAATTAAATATTTCCCCCACCTCTTGTTCTGGGAAAACCCTAAAATTTTGGATTTCCAATCAGTTTCTATTTCAGTGATTATGACCACTAGTACAAACAGAAGGATAAATATTACCTACAGCAATAAAGGCAACGATAAAAACGTAACATTGGGACAAATTCTAAATGTAGAACTGGGAAAAAGTTTTTAAATGCACTTTTAAGAGAAAAGGCTAATACAGTGTATACTTTAAGTCAGGGGTGTCAAAATCAATTTCATCAAAGGGCCACATAAGCAGTATGATTGCCCTCAAAGGGCCAGTTGTATCTAGGGTGCACTACATACAGAGTGCGGAGTTAAGGAGTGCATAAGGTACAGAGTGTAGGGTTTAGGGGTGCAGTATGCACAGTGTGCAACCCAACCCCCCCTCCCCCAAAGCTTTCTTGCATCTCTTACTCCTACCTGGTCTGGCTCTAGTACCTACCTGTGTAGGCGACTGTACCTAGCCTTTCAAAGAGGTCATTCTCTCTCTCTCAGATTCTGGAGATCTGTCCCTGCCATTAGTGTGTGTGGGGATCTGTTACTTCCGGGAGCTGCTGTGTTTGCAAGTGACAGCGGGGAGCGGAAGGCCAAAGATGGAGGGGGTAGAATGGAGTTTTACCATGTTCCAACTGCAGAACTGGGTGTGAGGGCCACTTGATAACGCCTGGAGGGCCAGATTCGGCCTTGTGTTTGACATGTGTGCTTAAAGGACTGTTTCATCAACCTAAAAACCTCAGTAAAAAAACATGAATTGATCTATAATAGCTTCAATATTAATGGTCTAATCTAGCTGAATAAAATTGGTGTATCGCAGTATCCTGGTAATACTTTGATGACACATAATCAATAATAATATTGTTTTGAAGCAATGAAAATACTAGTACTGGCTGAAACAACCTTTTAAAAATGCTTTTCTCAACTGGGTGCATATATTATATAGTTAAAGTTATATTTTAAATCTGAAGCTTCTATTACCTTAAAGTGATACTAAAGCCTAGTTTTTTTTTTGTTTTTTTTTTTTTGCTTAAAGCGTAACTCCACATTTGTTGAGAAAAAAACATTCCCCTCTGGGTGATCTCCGTACATTACAAGGATTTTAACGAACTTTGTTGCAGATTCCTACCTTTTGTTATTCTGAAGAAATTATTGTTTGTTCCTCTGTGCCTCTGTGCTGAGTGGGTCTAATTGGAGTGGTTTCATAATTATCTGTTAGCTGTGGCAGTTGCAGAGCACTAATGAGGAAATCTGTTGGTCTGAATCCCTTTAGACATGTTTCTATTTGGAATATCTCACCAAAAATGACATTTTTGTTGCAGGGGATGCCAGAAATCTGACTTGTATCTTAGGCAGGCTTCTGGGAAATTTAGTGAACCAATCACACAAGCAGGAAATTATGTTTCTGGGGTGTGGTCAGTACACATTCTGTGTACAGAACAGCTCCAGGTAGCCATATTGCATAGTATTTTCTGAAAATTACAACAGCTGCAGATTGAAAAGGAAAGGTCATTTTTAATAACATTCAATAACAATATGACTTGTGTCGCAATTGTATACGCTATATTGTTTTTTCTTTATTTGCTATTTTTTTCCACATGAAAGTGGAGTTACCCTTTAAAAATAACAAACATGTTATACGTACCTGTTTTGTGCAGTGTTTTTGCACACGGCAGCCCAGATCCTCCTCTTCTTCCTTTTCTGCTCTCCTGGCCCCTCCCTTCTTACAAATGCCCCCACAGCAAGCAGCTTGATATGGGGGCACCCGAGCTGAGCTGCTGCTCTGTGTTTCAGATATGGAGCTGTGACTAGGCTCTGCCCCCTCCCTCCTTATTGGCTCACTGACTTTGGTTGAGAGCAGTTGGGGCCAATGGCGCTCTTCTGCTGTCTCAGCCAATGAGGAGGGAGAGTTCCGGGCAGCCGAGTCTCTCTTGCAACATCGCTGGATAGAGATTAGCTT
Source organism: Pelophylax lessonae (assembly GCF_965119305.1). Classification (NCBI taxonomy): domain Eukaryota; kingdom Metazoa; phylum Chordata; class Amphibia; order Anura; family Ranidae; genus Pelophylax; species Pelophylax lessonae. The sequence goes on from NC_138768.1 coordinate 736,480,686, forward strand.
AGGTAAGTAATAGAGGGCTTCTGCACACAGAAGGTTTTTTATCTTAACTACTTGCTTACAGGGCACTTATACCCCCTTCCTGACCACCTCTCACACTTTGAATGACAATTGCGGGATCATGCAACACTGTACCCAAACAACATTTTTATCATACACAAAAAAAAGGGAATTTGCTCTTTTAGGAGCTGGGATTTTTTACGTGCCAATACCTGGGTGCTGACAAAAAAATATAAATAAAAAATCAATACATTTTATTCGATTAGCTTTTAAAATCTTTTTAGAAATAGAACACATATACACATATGTTAAAATCATTCCATTTTGACATTTTGGAGAAAGTTTGGTATAATCAAACAGTTTGGTGATGCTTCTAGACAGATAATCCCAACATGTTTCGCCAATAACTTTGGCTTCCTCAGGGGATGTTTTCTATCACACCTATAAAAAAAAAATCAAGGCATAATCAATAATATGCATAAAGACATTTTATAATTTTTATCACTTAAGATCAGTTCATATTATTTTGAATATTACCATATATAGATATGTGTAAAAAAACATATGGATAAGGTCAATATTAAGCATTGAAAACAATATAAATGATACATCACTACATTGTAGCAGAATATGTGAAGATTGATAAGGGGCTTCTTACCACTATGGTTTGACTATTTGTTTATCCAGAATGCAACTTGTTTTATGGAATATGGTAATTCCCAGTCATAAGAGGGGCTCAAGCGAGAACACAACAGCTGGTTTCAAATGTGGGACCTATTTTATTATAAACAATGTGTTTGATAAATATTTTTTTTTTAAATCTCCCAAAACCCTGAATTTCTCAGGTGATGACTAAATATAAGGTCCAAAACAGATGTTAAAGGTAGATTAGGATAGGACAAATATCAAAAAATTAGAAGTAAGCCAGAAGGGATCCATAATATATATTCAATCAATTTAACAGAATTAAAATAAAAAATGAGATAAGATATCAATGGGTTAAATTCCCCCAGAGAATTATCTATTTATTTCCCAAATACACACCTCTAAAAGAGAAGGTTGTTTCCTACATCCATTTGAGGAAGAAGGAGGAAGGAATTCCCAAGCTGGAATCTAGTAGAAAGACATACAATGTATGATTGAAAGCAAATGAATAGCATATTAGGGATAAAGATCCGTCCCAGAGGCTCTCACCTGTTGTAAAGGCTTTAAAATTATATGTGTCCCAGCCACACCACCGATGAAATGAGCCAGCGGGGCGGCTTCCTGAAATATGTTTTGGACCTGATATTTAGTCATCACCTGAGAGATTCAGGGCTTAGTGGCAAGAAGCCCCTTATCAATATTCTATCTATTTAAGGGATGCTGTGCTTGTGAATTTTCCTCTGATAATCTTCTTCTTGGTCAACATTTTTATCATTTCTTTCACACAAATAGAGCTTTATTTTGGTGGTATTTAATCATCACTGGGTTTTTTTTTTTCTTTCGGCTAAACAAACAAAAAAAAGACTGAAAATTTGGAAAAAAAAACAAAAACAAAAATGTTTTCATATTTTGTTATAAAATTTTGCAAACAGGTAATTTTTCTCCTTCACTGATTGGCACTAATGAGTGGCACTGATGGCACTGATATACTGCACTGACGGGCACCAATAGGTGGCACTGATGGGCAATGATGAGGCAGCACTGGTGGACACTGATCAGGAGGCACTGATGAAGCTGCACTGATGGATGGTACTGATAGGCACTGATAGGTGGTACTGATGAGCACTGATAGGCGGCACGGAGAGGTGGCACTTATAAGTGCTGCTGATGGGCATTAATAGAGGGCACTGATGGGCACTAATAGGTGGCACTGGTGGGCACTGATCAGGAGGCACTGATTGGCAGCACTGATGGGCACTAATAGGTGGCACTGGAGGGCACCGATCAGGAGGCACTGATGACGAGGCACTGATTAGCAGTACTGATGGGCACTGATAGGTGGCACTAGTGGGCATTCATTAGCAGCACTGGAGGGCACTGATTAGCAGCACTGGTGGGCACTTGGGGGACCGATGTCCCTCTAACAGAAGCAGGTAAACTGCTTTTTTCTTTTCTTCATGCTGACAGCGTGGGTCACACAGGTGGCGCGAGAATGGGAGGACGTTCATTTACGCCCTCCTGACATTTGAAGCCTACACTGTAGCCATCTTTCGGATATAGCTCAAGCGTCAAGTATTTATAATGAATCTTTTGCCTTTACAACCACCTATATGCATTGTCAGTATTAGGGTAAAAAACGCTTCAATAGTAGCGCCCCCCCCCTCCCGCTAAAACAATTACCTGAGTTCGATTCTCGATCCAGTGCTGTCCCTTCTGCAGCAGCTCCTCTTGCCTCTCACAGGCTTGGCAGCCATTAGCTCCTGCTGCTTTCAGTCAAGTCCTGCGAGCAAAGAGTTGGGGTTGAGGCAGGGCTGAGCTGCGATATGTGTACTTAAAGACACACACAGCCCAGCTCGAGATGGAGCCTGCACATCTGCCCCCACAGCAAGCAGCTTGCTATGGGGGCAGATAGATAAGAGGAGGAGCTGACATCACCAGCGGGAGACCCCAGAAGAGAAGGATTGGGGCTGCTCTGTTCAAAACCAGGTATTTTAGAAAAGAAAAGTTAACTTTTACAATCATTTTAAGGCATTTCCTCTGCCCTGTCTCCACCTTCAGCAACTATTTTAACACAGGGATGCAACAAAACCTTTTTTTTTTATAATACACAATGCTTTAGCACATTATATATTATAGTTGTACTGCGAGGGAGTGGCAGCTCCAGGCCGGGCGACGTACTGGTACGATGCTGCCTTTCTTCCGGGTTCAGGGCGCATGCATGATTGGACACAGCATGAACTTAGCAGCTGATTTCAGCCAATAATTTTGGCTGAAATAAGCTGATCCGCTGTGGCCAATCACACTGTGTTCTGTGTTTACAAAAACAGGGAGAAAAAAACAACCAGGTAGTTAAGTAAAAGCTGTGGCCAATCACACAAAGAGTTTGCAAAAAGCAAGGAGGAAAACCAACCAGATAGCTAAGTCAAAGCAGCACACATTACACATTGTTAGGCACACAATTAACCCTTTGATTGCCCCTAGATGTCAACCCCTTCCCACCCAGTGTCAATAAAACAGTGACAGCATACAGTATTAGCACCATAGATTGTAGATGCTATACCTTTCACACAAACCAATTAATATACACTTATTGTTTTTTTTTTCTTTTAACAAAGACATGTAGCAGAATAGATTTTTGTCTAAATTTATTTTTATTGGATGTGTTTTATAACAGAAAGTAGAAAATATCTGTTTTTTTTTTTTGTTTTGTTTTTTAATCACAAAAAAGAAAAAATCCAGTGGTGATCATGCATACACCTAATACACAACATAAGAAGAATTGTTAAGCAGACTGATAGGTAAACAATTTTTTACAAATTGCAGAAACATATATTGGGGATGATTTACTAAAACTGGGGAGTGCACAATCTAGTGCATGGTAGCCAATCAGCTTCTAACTTCAGCTTGTTCAAATAGGATTTGACAAAAAAAAAATGCGCTTAACTAGATTTTGTACTCTTCGATTTTAGTAAATCAACCCCAATGTCTGCAAATTGTATTAAAATAAAAAAGATAATAGTATTTGATTAAAATTTAATTTTTGAAGGGTGGATCAATGCTGGATACTTTTTATAGTGGAAATGTCTCTTCAAATGTGGTGGTGTATGCATGAAACAGAAAGAACTTATCAGTAGTGTTGAGCGAACACGGACTGTATTATTCGTGTTCGTACCGAATAATTGGATTTTTTGTACCCGAACACGGACACGGACACTTTACTGTATGTTCGGGTAAAAATCCGTGTTCGGTCGTTTTATTTCCGGGTTTTGCATGCTTTGGCGCTCTTTTCATGGCGGGCTTTCAACAGCCAATCAACAATCGTTTAACTGGTGTGCCTTAAGCCATCCCAGCCATGCCTGCAAATGTCTCAGTAGCTGTGATTGGCCGTCTGAAGCATGTGACCAAGTCTTTATAAGTTCGAGGCAGCCGCAGCGGCGTCATTATGCTGCTTAGATTCAGGGACAGAGCACACATCAACGTGCTGGCTGCTGATTAGGGAAAGATAGGCAGGAAAAAACCATTTGTGTCCGGATAGAATTGAGGGACAGGTCGGAGTGTTTAGGCAGGGCGAGTTGTAGGCATTTTAGGGATAGAGTCTGCTGAATTATATAGGGTCAGTGTCTTCTACAAACTACAATCGATATTGCTGTGTGGGGGGTGGGGTCTGCACTCAATCCTGATCTACGATCTCTTCTCAATCCTGTTAGGGACAGAGTCTGCTGAATTTTAGGGAAACTGTGTTCTACAAACTACAATCGATATTGCTGTGTGGTGTGGGATTGGAGATAGGCAGGTGTCAGTGATCCACATCCATTTTTCTGTGTGTGAGCTGCAGTGAACACAATCTTTTTGGGCTGCAGTGAACACAATCTTATTGGGCTGCAGTGAACACAATCTTTTTGGGCTGCAGTGAACACAATCTTTTTGGGCTGCAGTGAACACAATCTTTTTGGGGTGCAGTGAACAAAATCTTTTTGGGGTGCAGTGAACACAATCCTTTTTGGTGTGCAGTGAACACAATCTTTGTGGGGTGCAGTGAACAAAATCCTTTGTGGGGTGCAGTGAACACAATCTTTTTGGGGTGCAGTGAACAAAATCCTTTTTGGGGTGCAGTGAACAACATCCTTTTTGGGGTGCAGTGAACACAATCTTTTTGGGGTGCAGTGAACAAAATCCTTTGTGGGGTGCAGTGAACACAATCTTTTTGGGGTGCAGTGAACACAATCTTTTTGGGGTGGAGTGAACAACATCCTTTTTGGGGTGCAGTGAACAAAATCCTTTTTGGGGTGCAGTGAACAAAATCATTTTTGGGGTGCAGTGAACACAATCTTTTTGGGGTGCAGTGAACACAATCTTTGTGGGGTGCAGTGAACACAATCTTTTTGGGGTGGAGTGAACAACATCCTTTTTGGGGTGCAGTGAACAACATCCTTTTTGGGGTGCAGTGAACACAATCTTTTTGGGGTGCAGTGAACACAATCTTTGTGGGGTACAGTGAACAGAATCTTTGTGGGGTGCAGTGAACACAATCTTTGGGGGGTACAGTGAACACAATCTTTGTGAGGTGCAGTGAACACAATCTTTGTGGGGTGCAGTGAACACAATCATTGTGGGGTGCAGTGAACTCAATCTTTGTGGGGTACAGTGAACACAATCTCATACTGAAGGTTTGAGGGTGCTGCCTGTTCCATACTCCCCCTACTCCTCATCTAGCCTTTTAGGGGTACAAACAATAGTAATTGGGGCCTAGTGTGGTTGTGTACGTGTGATATACATACACTTTTTTGGGATCATATTTTCTATTCCGCTATTTAATCAAAAACCTTTGGGGATCAGTTAAATTGGGGGATAGTCTGTGTTGGTACGTGTGAGAGAGATCCACCTTTCCAAGTTGTTGGGGTTCATCTCATACTTCTGAAGGTTTGAGGGTGCTGCCTGTTCCATACTCCCCCTACTCCTAGCCTTTTAGGGGTACAAACAATAGTAATTGGGGCCTAGTGTGGTTGTGTACGTGTGATATACATACACTTTTTTGGGATCATATTTTCTATTCCGCTATTTAATCAAAAACCTTTGGGGATCAGTTAAATTGGGGGATAGTCTGTGTTGGTACGTGTGAGAGAGATCCACCTTTCCAAGTTGTTGGGGTTCATCTCATACTTCTGAAGGTTTGAGGGTGCTGCCTGTTCCATACTCCCCCTACTCCTAGCCTTTTAGGGGTACAAACAATAGTAATTGGGGCCTAGTGTGGTTGTGTACGTGTGATATACATACACTTTTTTGGGATCATATTTTCTATTCCGCTATTTAATCAAAAACCTTTGGGGATCAGTTAAATTGGGGGATAGTCTGTGTTGGTACGTGTGAGAGAGATCCACCTTTCCAAGTTGTTGGGGTTCATCTCATACTTCTGAAGGTTTAAGGGTGCTGCCTGTTCCATACTCCCCCTACTCCTAGCCTTTTAGGGGTACAAACAATAGTAATTGGGGCCTAGTGTGGTTGTGTACGTGTGATATACATACACTTTTTTGGGATCATATTTTCTATTCCGCTATTTAATCAAAAACCTTTGGGGATCAGTTAAATTGGGGGATAGTCTGTGTTGGTACGTGTGAGAGAGATCCACCTTTCCAAGTTGCTGGGGTTCATCTCATACTTCTGAAGGTTTGAGGGTGCTGCCTGTTCCATACTCCCCCTACTCCTAGCCTTTTAGGGGTACAAACAATAGTAATTGGGGCCTAGTGTGGTTGTGTACGTGTGATATACATACACTTTTTTGGGATCATATTTTCTATTCCGCTATTTAATCAAAAACCTTTGGGGATCAGTTAAATTGGGGGATAGTCTGTGTTGGTACGTGTGAGAGAGATCCACCTTTCCAAGTTGTTGAGGTTCATCTCATACTTCTGAAGGTTTGAGGGTGCTGCCTGTTCCATACTCCCCCTACTCCTAGCCTTTTAGGGGTACAAACAATAGTAATTGGGGCCTAGTGTGGTTGTGTACGTGTGATATACATACACTTTTTTGGGATCATATTTTCTATTCCGCTATTTAATCAAAAACCTTTGGGGATCAGTTAAATTGGGGGATAGTCTGTGTTGGTACGTGTGAGAGAGATCCACCTTTCCAAGTTGTTGGGGTTCATCTCATACTTCTGAAGGTTTGAGGGTGCTGCCTGTTCCATACTCCCCCTACTCCTAGCCTTTTAGGGGTACAAACAATAGTAATTGGGGCCTAGTGTGGTTGTGTACGTGTGATATACATACACTTTTTTGGGATCATATTTTCTATTCCGCTATTTAATCAAAAACCTTTGGGGATCAGTTAAATTGGGGGATAGTCTGTGTTGGTACGTGTGAGAGAGATCCACCTTTCCAAGTTGTTGAGGTTCATCTCATACTTCTGAAGGTTTGAGGGTGCTGCCTGTTCCATACTCCCCCTACTCCTAGCCTTTTAGGGGTACAAACAATAGTAATTGGGGCCTAGTGTGGTTGTGTACGTGTGATATACATACACTTTTTTGGGATCATATTTTCTATTCCGCTATTTAATCAAAAACCTTTGGGGATCAGTTAAATTGGGGGATAGTCTGTGTTGGTACGTGTGAGAGAGATCCACCTTTCCAAGTTGTTGGGGTTCATCTCATACTTCTGAAGGTTTGAGGGTGCTGCCTGTTCCATACTCCCCCTACTCCTAGCCTTTTAGGGGTACAAACAATAGTAATTGGGGCCTAGTGTGGTTGTGTATGTGTGATATACATACACTTTTTTGGGATCATATTTTCTATTCCGCTATTTAATCAAAAACCTTTGGGGATCAGTTAAATTGGGGGATAGTCTGTGTTGGTACGTGTGAGAGAGATCCACCTTTCCAAGTTGTTGGGGTTCATCTCATACTTCTGAAGGTTTGAGGGTGCTGCCTGTTCCATACTCCCCCTACTCCTAGCCTTTTAGGGGTACAAACAATAGTAATTGGGGCCTAGTGTGGTTGTGTACGTGTGATATACATACACTTTTTTGGGATCATATTTTCTATTCCGCTATTTAATCAAAAACCTTTGGGGATCAGTTAAATTGGGGGATAGTCTGTGTTGGTACGTGTGAGAGAGATCCACCTTTCCAAGTTGTTGGGGTTCATCTCATACTTCTGAAGGTTTGAGGGTGCTGCCTGTTCCATACTCCCCCTACTCCTAGCCTTTTAGGGGTACAAACAATAGTAATTGGGGCCTAGTGTGGTTGTGTACGTGTGATATACATACACTTTTTTGGGATCATATTTTCTATTCCGCTATTTAATCAAAAACCTTTGGGGATCAGTTAAATTGGGGGATAGTCTGTGTTGGTACGTGTGAGAGAGATCCACCTTTCCAAGTTGTTGAGGTTCATCTCATACTTCTGAAGGTTTGAGGGTGCTGCCTGTTCCATACTCCCCCTACTCCTAGCCTTTTAGGGGTACAAACAATAGTAATTGGGGCCTAGTGTGGTTGTGTACGTGTGATATACATACACTTTTTTGGGATCATATTTTCTATTCCGCTATTTAATCAAAAACCTTTGGGGATCAGTTAAATTGGGGGATAGTCTGTGTTGGTACGTGTGAGAGAGATCCACCTTTCCAAGTTGTTGGGGTTCATCTCATACTTCTGAAGGTTTGAGGGTGCTGCCTGTTCCATACTCCCCCTACTCCTAGCCTTTTAGGGGTACAAACAATAGTAATTGGGGCCTAGTGTGGTTGTGTACGTGTGATATACATACACTTTTTTGGGATCATATTTTCTATTCCGCTATTTAATCAAAAACCTTTGGGGATCAGTTAAATTGGGGGATAGTCTGTGTTGGTACGTGTGAGAGAGATCCACCTTTCCAAGTTGTTGAGGTTCATCTCATACTTCTGAAGGTTTGAGGGTGCTGCCTGTTCCATACTCCCCCTACTCCTAGCCTTTTAGGGGTACAAACAATAGTAATTGGGGCCTAGTGTGGTTGTGTACGTGTGATATACATACACTTTTTTGGGATCATATTTTCTATTCCGCTATTTAATCAAAAACCTTTGGGGATCAGTTAAATTGGGGGATAGTCTGTGTTGGTACGTGTGAGAGAGATCCACCTTTCCAAGTTGTTGGGGTTCATCTCATACTTCTGAAGGTTTGAGGGTGCTGCCTGTTCCATACTCCCCCTACTCCTAGCCTTTTAGGGGTACAAACAATAGTAATTGGGGCCTAGTGTGGTTGTGTACGTGTGATATACATACACTTTTTTGGGATCATATTTTCTATTCCGCTATTTAATCAAAAACCTTTGGGGATCAGTTAAATTGGGGGATAGTCTGTGTTGGTACGTGTGAGAGAGATCCACCTTTCCAAGTTGTTGGGGTTCATCTCATACTTCTGAAGGTTTGAGGGTGCTGCCTGTTCCATACTCCCCCTACTCCTAGCCTTTTAGGGGTACAAACAATAGTAATTGGGGCCTAGTGTGGTTGTGTACGTGTGATATACATACACTTTTTTGGGATCATATTTTCTATTCCGCTATTTAATCAAAAACCTTTGGGGATCAGTTAAATTGGGGGATAGTCTGTGTTGGTACGTGTGAGAGAGATCCACCTTTCCAAGTTGTTGGGGTTCATCTCATACTTCTGAAGGTTTGAGGGTGCTGCCTGTTCCATACTCCCCCTACTCCTAGCCTTTTAGGGGTACAAACAATAGTAATTGGGGCCTAGTGTGGTTGTGTACGTGTGATATACATACACTTTTTTGGGATCATATTTTCTATTCCGCTATTTAATCAAAAACCTTTGGGGATCAGTTAAATTGGGGGATAGTCTGTGTTGGTACGTGTGAGAGAGATCCACCTTTCCAAGTTGTTGAGGTTCATCTCATACTTCTGAAGGTTTGAGGGTGCTGCCTGTTCCATACTCCCCCTACTCCTAGCCTTTTAGGGGTACAAACAATAGTAATTGGGGCCTAGTGTGGTTGTGTACGTGTGATATACATACACTTTTTTGGGATCATATTTTCTATTCCGCTATTTAATCAAAAACCTTTGGGGATCAGTTAAATTGGGGGATAGTCTGTGTTGGTACGTGTGAGAGAGATCCACCTTTCCAAGTTGTTGGGGTTCATCTCATACTTCTGAAGGTTTGAGGGTGCTGCCTGTTCCATACTCCCCCTACTCCTAGCCTTTTAGGGGTACAAACAATAGTAATTGGGGCCTAGTGTGGTTGTGTACGTGTGATATACATACACTTTTTTGGGATCATATTTTCTATTCCGCTATTTAATCAAAAACCTTTGGGGATCAGTTAAATTGGGGGATAGTCTGTGTTGGTACGTGTGAGAGAGATCCACCTTTCCAAGTTGTTGAGGTTCATCTCATACTTCTGAAGGTTTGAGGGTGCTGCCTGTTCCATACTCCCCCTACTCCTAGCCTTTTAGGGGTACAAACAATAGTAATTGGGGCCTAGTGTGGTTGTGTACGTGTGATATACATACACTTTTTTGGGATCATATTTTCTATTCCGCTATTTAATCAAAAACCTTTGGGGATCAGTTAAATTGGGGGATAGTCTGTGTTGGTACGTGTGAGAGAGATCCACCTTTCCAAGTTGTTGGGGTTCATCTCATACTTCTGAAGGTTTGAGGGTGCTGCCTGTTCCATACTCCCCCTACTCCTAGCCTTTTAGGGGTACAAACAATAGTAATTGGGGCCTAGTGTGGTTGTGTACGTGTGATATACATACACTTTTTTGGGATCATATTTTCTATTCCGCTATTTAATCAAAAACCTTTGGGGATCAGTTAAATTGGGGGATAGTCTGTGTTGGTACGTGTGAGAGAGATCCACCTTTCCAAGTTGTTGAGGTTCATCTCATACTTCTGAAGGTTTGAGGGTGCTGCCTGTTCCATACTCCCCCTACTCCTAGCCTTTTAGGGGTACAAACAATAGTAATTGGGGCCTAGTGTGGTTGTGTACGTGTGATATACATACACTTTTTTGGGATCATATTTTCTATTCCGCTATTTAATCAAAAACCTTTGGGGATCAGTTAAATTGGGGGATAGTCTGTGTTGGTACGTGTGAGAGAGATCCACCTTTCCAAGTTGTTGGGGTTCATCTCATACTTCTGAAGGTTTGAGGGTGCTGCCTGTTCCATACTCCCCCTACTCCTAGCCTTTTAGGGGTACAAACAATAGTAATTGGGGCCTAGTGTGGTTGTGTACGTGTGATATACATACACTTTTTTGGGATCATATTTTCTATTCCGCTATTTAATCAAAAACCTTTGGGGATCAGTTAAATTGGGGGATAGTCTGTGTTGGTACGTGTGAGAGAGATCCACCTTTCCAAGTTGTTGGGGTTCATCTCATACTTCTGAAGGTTTGAGGGTGCTGCCTGTTCCATACTCCCCCTACTCCTAGCCTTTTAGGGGTACAAACAATAGTAATTGGGGCCTAGTGTGGTTGTGTACGTGTGATATACATACACTTTTTTGGGATCATATTTTCTATTCCGCTATTTAATCAAAAACCTTTGGGGATCAGTTAAATTGGGGGATAGTCTGTGTTGGTACGTGTGAGAGAGATCCACCTTTCCAAGTTGTTGGGGTTCATCTCATACTTCTGAAGGTTTGAGGGTGCTGCCTGTTCCATACTCCCCCTACTCCTAGCCTTTTAGGGGTACAAACAATAGTAATTGGGGCCTAGTGTGGTTGTGTACGTGTGATATACATACACTTTTTTGGGATCATATTTTCTATTCCGCTATTTAATCAAAAACCTTTGGGGATCAGTTAAATTGGGGGATAGTCTGTGTTGGTACGTGTGAGAGAGATCCACCTTTCCAAGTTGTTGAGGTTCATCTCATACTTCTGAAGGTTTGAGGGTGCTGCCTGTTCCATACTCCCCCTACTCCTAGCCTTTTAGGGGTACAAACAATAGTAATTGGGGCCTAGTGTGGTTGTGTACGTGTGATATACATACACTTTTTTGGGATCATATTTTCTATTCCGCTATTTAATCAAAAACCTTTGGGGATCAGTTAAATTGGGGGATAGTCTGTGTTGGTACGTGTGAGAGAGATCCACCTTTCCAAGTTGTTGGGGTTCATCTCATACTTCTGAAGGTTTGAGGGTGCTGCCTGTTCCATACTCCCCCTACTCCTAGCCTTTTAGGGGTACAAACAATAGTAATTGGGGCCTAGTGTGGTTGTGTACGTGTGATATACATACACTTTTTTGGGATCATATTTTCTATTCCGCTATTTAATCAAAAACCTTTGGGGATCAGTTAAATTGGGGGATAGTCTGTGTTGGTACGTGTGAGAGAGATCCACCTTTCCAAGTTGTTGAGGTTCATCTCATACTTCTGAAGGTTTGAGGGTGCTGCCTGTTCCATACTCCCCCTACTCCTAGCCTTTTAGGGGTACAAACAATAGTAATTGGGGCCTAGTGTGGTTGTGTACGTGTGATATACATACACTTTTTTGGGATCATATTTTCTATTCCGCTATTTAATCAAAAACCTTTGGGGATCAGTTAAATTGGGGGATAGTCTGTGTTGGTACGTGTGAGAGAGATCCACCTTTCCAAGTTGTTGGGGTTCATCTCATACTTCTGAAGGTTTGAGGGTGCTGCCTGTTCCATACTCCCCCTACTCCTAGCCTTTTAGGGGTACAAACAATAGTAATTGGGGCCTAGTGTGGTTGTGTACGTGTGATATACATACACTTTTTTGGGATCATATTTTCTATTCCGCTATTTAATCAAAAACCTTTGGGGATCAGTTAAATTGGGGGATAGTCTGTGTTGGTACGTGTGAGAGAGATCCACCTTTCCAAGTTGTTGGGGTTCATCTCATACTTCTGAAGGTTTGAGGGTGCTGCCTGTTCCATACTCCCCCTACTCCTAGCCTTTTAGGGGTACAAACAATAGTAATTGGGGCCTAGTGTGGTTGTGTACGTGTGATATACATACACTTTTTTGGGATCATATTTTCTATTCCGCTATTTAATCAAAAACCTTTGGGGATCAGTTAAATTGGGGGATAGTCTGTGTTGGTACGTGTGAGAGAGATCCACCTTTCCAAGTTGTTGGGGTTCATCTCATACTTCTGAAGGTTTGAGGGTGCTGCCTGTTCCATACTCCCCCTACTCCTAGCCTTTTAGGGGTACAAACAATAGTAATTGGGGCCTAGTGTGGTTGTGTACGTGTGATATACATACACTTTTTTGGGATCATATTTTCTATTCCGCTATTTAATCAAAAACCTTTGGGGATCAGTTAAATTGGGGGATAGTCTGTGTTGGTACGTGTGAGAGAGATCCACCTTTCCAAGTTGTTGAGGTTCATCTCATACTTCTGAAGGTTTGAGGGTGCTGCCTGTTCCATACTCCCCCTACTCCTAGCCTTTTAGGGGTACAAACAATAGTAATTGGGGCCTAGTGTGGTTGTGTACGTGTGATATACATACACTTTTTTGGGATCATATTTTCTATTCCGCTATTTAATCAAAAACCTTTGGGGATCAGTTAAATTGGGGGATAGTCTGTGTTGGTACGTGTGAGAGAGATCCACCTTTCCAAGTTGTTGGGGTTCATCTCATACTTCTGAAGGTTTGAGGGTGCTGCCTGTTCCATACTCCCCCTACTCCTAGCCTTTTAGGGGTACAAACAATAGTAATTGGGGCCTAGTGTGGTTGTGTACGTGTGATATACATACACTTTTTTGGGATCATATTTTCTATTCCGCTATTTAATCAAAAACCTTTGGGGATCAGTTAAATTGGGGGATAGTCTGTGTTGGTACGTGTGAGAGAGATCCACCTTTCCAAGTTGTTGAGGTTCATCTCATACTTCTGAAGGTTTGAGGGTGCTGCCTGTTCCATACTCCCCCTACTCCTAGCCTTTTAGGGGTACAAACAATAGTAATTGGGGCCTAGTGTGGTTGTGTACGTGTGATATACATACACTTTTTTGGGATCATATTTTCTATTCCGCTATTTAATCAAAAACCTTTGGGGATCAGTTAAATTGGGGGATAGTCTGTGTTGGTACGTGTGAGAGAGATCCACCTTTCCAAGTTGTTGGGGTTCATCTCATACTTCTGAAGGTTTGAGGGTGCTGCCTGTTCCATACTCCCCCTACTCCTAGCCTTTTAGGGGTACAAACAATAGTAATTGGGGCCTAGTGTGGTTGTGTACGTGTGATATACATACACTTTTTTGGGATCATATTTTCTATTCCGCTATTTAATCAAAAACCTTTGGGGATCAGTTAAATTGGGGGATAGTCTGTGTTGGTACGTGTGAGAGAGATCCACCTTTCCAAGTTGTTGGGGTTCATCTCATACTTCTGAAGGTTTGAGGGTGCTGCCTGTTCCATACTCCCCCTACTCCTAGCCTTTTAGGGGTACAAACAATAGTAATTGGGGCCTAGTGTGGTTGTGTACGTGTGATATACATACACTTTTTTGGGATCATATTTTCTATTCCGCTATTTAATCAAAAACCTTTGGGGATCAGTTAAATTGGGGGATAGTCTGTGTTGGTACGTGTGAGAGAGATCCACCTTTCCAAGTTGTTGGGGTTCATCTCATACTTCTGAAGGTTTGAGGGTGCTGCCTGTTCCATACTCCCCCTACTCCTAGCCTTTTAGGGGTACAAACAATAGTAATTGGGGCCTAGTGTGGTTGTGTACGTGTGATATACATACACTTTTTTGGGATCATATTTTCTATTCCGCTATTTAATCAAAAACCTTTGGGGATCAGTTAAATTGGGGGATAGTCTGTGTTGGTACGTGTGAGAGAGATCCACCTTTCCAAGTTGTTGGGGTTCATCTCATACTTCTGAAGGTTTGAGGGTGCTGCCTGTTCCATACCCCCCCTACTCCTCATCTAGCCTTTTAGGGGTACAAACAATAGTAATTGGGGCCTAGTGTGGTTGTGTACGTGCGAGATACATACACTTTTTTTGATCATATTTCCTATTCCGCTATTCAATAAAAACCTTTGAGGATCAATTGAATTGCGGGATAGTCTGTGTCGGTACGTGTGAGAGAGATCCACCTTTCCAAGTTGTTGGGGTTCATCTCATACTTCTGAAGGTTTGAGGGTGCTGCCTGTTCCATACCCCCCCTACTCCTCATCTAGCCTTTTAGGGGTACAAACAATAGTAATTGGGGCCTAGTGTGGTTGTGTACGTGCGAGATACATACACTTTTTTTGATCATATTTCCTATTCCGCTATTCAATAAAAACCTTTGAGGATCAATTGAATTGCGGGATAGTCTGTGTCGGTACGTGTGAGAGAGATCCACCTTTCCAAGTTGTTGGGGTTCATCTCATACTTCTGAAGGTTTGAGGGTGCTGCCTGTTCCATACCCCCCCTACTCCTCATCTAGCCTTTTAGGGGTACAAACAATAGTAATTGGGGCCTAGTGTGGTTGTGTACGTGCGAGATACATACACTTTTTTTGATCATATTTCCTATTCCGCTATTCAATAAAAACCTTTGAGGATCAATTGAATTGCGGGATAGTCTGTGTCGGTACGTGTGAGAGAGATCCACCTTTCCAAGTTGTTGGGGTTCATCTCATACTTCTGAAGGTTTGAGGGTGCTGCCTGTTCCATACCCCCCCTACTCCTCATCTAGCCTTTTAGGGGTACAAACAATAGTAATTGGGGCCTAGTGTGGTTGTGTACGTGCGAGATACATACACTTTTTTTGATCATATTTCCTATTCCGCTATTCAATAAAAACCTTTGAGGATCAATTGAATTGCGGGATAGTCTGTGTCGGTACGTGTGAGAGAGATCCACCTTTCCAAGTTGTTGGGGTTCATCTCATACTTCTGAAGGTTTGAGGGTGCTGCCTGTTCCATACCCCCCCTACTCCTCATCTAGCCTTTTAGGGGTACAAACAATAGTAATTGGGGCCTAGTGTGGTTGTGTACGTGCGAGATACATACACTTTTTTTGATCATATTTCCTATTCCGCTATTCAATAAAAACCTTTGAGGATCAATTGAATTGCGGGATAGTCTGTGTCGGTACGTGTGAGAGAGATCCACCTTTCCAAGTTGTTGGGGTTCATCTCATACTTCTGAAGGTTTGAGGGTGCTGCCTGTTCCATACCCCCCCTACTCCTCATCTAGCCTTTTAGGGGTACAAACAATAGTAATTGGGGCCTAGTGTGGTTGTGTACGTGCGAGATACATACACTTTTTTTGATCATATTTCCTATTCCGCTATTCAATAAAAACCTTTGAGGATCAATTGAATTGCGGGATAGTCTGTGTCGGTACGTGTGAGAGAGATCCACCTTTCCAAGTTGTTGGGGTTCATCTCATACTTCTGAAGGTTTGAGGGTGCTGCCTGTTCCATACCCCCCCTACTCCTCATCTAGCCTTTTAGGGGTACAAACAATAGTAATTGGGGCCTAGTGTGGTTGTGTACGTGCGAGATACATACACTTTTTTTGATCATATTTCCTATTCCGCTATTCAATAAAAACCTTTGAGGATCAATTGAATTGCGGGATAGTCTGTGTCGGTACGTGTGAGAGAGATCCACCTTTCCAAGTTGTTGGGGTTCATCTCATACTTCTGAAGGTTTGAGGGTGCTGCCTGTTCCATACCCCCCCTACTCCTCATCTAGCCTTTTAGGGGTACAAACAATAGTAATTGGGGCCTAGTGTGGTTGTGTACGTGCGAGATACATACACTTTTTTTGATCATATTTCCTATTCCGCTATTCAATAAAAACCTTTGAGGATCAATTGAATTGCGGGATAGTCTGTGTCGGTACGTGTGAGAGAGATCCACCTTTCCAAGTTGTTGGGGTTCATCTCATACTTCTGAAGGTTTGAGGGTGCTGCCTGTTCCATACCCCCCCTACTCCTCATCTAGCCTTTTAGGGGTACAAACAATAGTAATTGGGGCCTAGTGTGGTTGTGTACGTGCGAGATACATACACTTTTTTTGATCATATTTCCTATTCCGCTATTCAATAAAAACCTTTGAGGATCAATTGAATTGCGGGATAGTCTGTGTCGGTACGTGTGAGAGAGATCCACCTTTCCAAGTTGTTGGGGTTCATCTCATACTTCTGAAGGTTTGAGGGTGCTGCCTGTTCCATACCCCCCCTACTCCTCATCTAGCCTTTTAGGGGTACAAACAATAGTAATTGGGGCCTAGTGTGGTTGTGTACGTGCGAGATACATACACTTTTTTTGATCATATTTCCTATTCCGCTATTCAATAAAAACCTTTGAGGATCAATTGAATTGCGGGATAGTCTGTGTCGGTACGTGTGAGAGAGATCCACCTTTCCAAGTTGTTGGGGTTCATCTCATACTTCTGAAGGTTTGAGGGTGCTGCCTGTTCCATACTCCCCCTACTCCTCATCTAGCCTTTTAGGGGTACAAACAATAGTAATTGGGGCCTAGTGTGGTTGTGTACGTGTGATATACATACACTTTTTTTGGATCATATTTTCTATTCCGCTATTCAATAAAAACCTTTCTAGGGCAAGATCTTAAATTACAGAAATATGAGGAGACCGTCAAATAAGGGCCGTGGCCTGGGTCGTGGTGCTGCTGGTAGAGCTCCTGTTGCAAGGAGAGGACATGGTCGATCTGTGCCAGCTACACGCACAAGTGAAACACCTTCCTCAAGTGTGAGTAGGCGACAGAACCTGCATCAGTATTTGGTAGGGCATCAAACGCCCCTAGAAGTGATGAGGCCAGAACAAGTTGAGGCGATAGTAGATTGGTTTGCTGCTGACAGTGCCTCCAGTTCCTTCACATTGTCTCCCACCCAGTCTACTGCAGAAAGGTCAGAGTTGGCACCTGCAGCCAATGTCCAACCGTCTTTCACCTCACCCCCTTGCAAATCAGGCCAGCAGTCTGAGCCCCAAGCCATACAGCAGTCTCTTATTCTTTTTGAGGACTCTGTCAGCAGGGTTTCCCAGGGCCATCCACCTAGCCCTGCCCCAGAAGTGGAAGAGATTGAGTGCAGCGATGCCCAACCACTTATTTCTCAAGATGAGTACATGCAAGGATCATCGCAGCACGTCTCCGATGATGACGAAACGCAGGTGCCAACTGCTGCGGCGTTCAGCATTGTGGAGACCGACAAGGAGGGCAGGGGTGAAGACTGGGTGGAAGATGATGTGGAGGACGATGAGGTCCTCGACCCCACATGGAATGAACGTCATGCAGGTGAACTGAGTAGTTTGGAGGAAGAGGCGGTGGTCGCACAGAGCCACCAGCACAGCAGAAGAGGGAGCAGGGTGCAGAAGCGGAGCGGCCGTGCCCTAGACACTACGCCCGCTACTGCCCAACGCAGCAAGGGAACGAGCGCACCAAAGTCAGCTCAAAGGAGTTCTCTAGCGTGGAAGTTCTTTAGAAAATGTGCTGATGACAGGACACGAGTGGTTTGCACCCTGTGCAATCAGAGCTTGAAGCGAGGCATGAACCTTCTCAACCTGAGCACAACCTGCATGATCAGGCATCTAAGTGCAAAGCACGAGCTGCAGTGGAGTACACACCTTCAAAACCAAGAAACGTCTCTGGCTCATCCTGCTTCCTCTTCTGCTGCAGTCTCGGCCGCTCCAGCCACATCTGTAGTGATACCGGCACCTGCCACCCCGCAAACAGACGATCTGTCAGCAACACCACCACCTGGGTCACCAACAACCATCTCCACAATGTCCCGTGGAAGCGTTCAGCTTTCCATCTCCCAAACACTTGAGAGGAAGAGGAAGTACCCCCCTACCCACCCGCGATCCCTGGCCCTGAATGCCAGCATTTCAAAATTATTGGCCTTTGAAATGCTGTCATTCCGTCTGGTGGAGACGCACAGTTTTAAAAACCTTATGTCGGTGGCTGTCCCACAGTACGTCGTGCCCAGCCGCCACTACTTTTCCAGGCAAGCCATCCCTTCCCTGCACAACCAAGTGGGGGAAAAAATCAGGTGTGCACTGCGCAACGCCATCTGTGCCAAGGTCCACCTAACTACGGATACGTGGACCAGTAAGCACGGTCAGGGGCGTTATATCTCCCTAACGGCACACTGGGTAAATGCAGTGGCGGATGGGCCTGAGGCGGATAGCAATTTGGCGCATGTCCTTCCACCACCGAGGATTGCAGGGCGCTTCAGTTTGCCTCCTGTTCCTAACTCCTCCTACTCCGCTTCCTCATCCTCTACCGCCTCCTCATCCGGACAGCGTAACACCTTCACCACCAACTTCAGCACGGCCAGGGGTAAACGACAGCAGGCAGTTTTACAACTTGCCTGTTTGGGGGACAAACCACACACCGCGCAGGAGTTGTGGAGGAGCATGGAACAGCAGACAAATGAGTGGTTGCTGCCAGCGAGCCTCAAGCCCGGCCTGGTGGTGTGCGATAACGGGCGAAATCTCATAGCAGCTCTGGGCCTAGCCGGTTTGACGCACATCCCTTGCCTGGCGCATGTGCTGAATTTGGTGGTGCAGAGGTTCCTTAAAAACTACCCCGATATGTCAGAGCTGCTGCAGAAAGTGCGGGCCGTTTGTGCGCACTTTCGGCGTTCTCACCCTGCTGCTGCTCGCCTGGCAGCGCTGCAGCGTAACTTCGGCCTTCCCGCTCACCGCCTCATATGTGACGTGCCCACAAGGTGGAACTCCACCTTGCACATGCTGGAAAGACTGTGCGAGCAGCAGCAGGCCATAGTGGAGTTTCAGCTGCAGCACGCACGCGTGAGTCGCTCTGCGGAACAGCACCACTTCACCACCAATAACTGGGCCTCCATGCGAGACCTGTGTGCCTTGTTGCGCTGTTTTGAGTACTCCACCAACATGGCCAGTGGCAATGACGCCGTTCTCAGCTTAACTATCCCACTTCTATGCCTCCTTGAAAAAACAATTCGGGCGATGATGGAAGAGGATGTGGCACAGGATGAGGAGGAGGAGGAGGATGAAGAGGTAACATTTCCAAGGCTTTCAGGGCAGTCATTCGCAAGGGGCTCCGAGGGTGGGTTCCTGCACACGCAAACGCCAGGGACGCAATTGTCCAGCAGGGGCACAGTTCTGGAGGATGAGGAGGATGAGGAGGAGGAGGAGCTGGAGGAGGAGATGGAACCATGTTCACAGCAGGGTGGCACCCAGGCCAGCTCATGGCCATCACTGGTGCGTGGCTGGGGGGATACAGAGGACACGGACCATACACCTCCCACAGAGGACAGCCTTTCGTTGCCTCTGGGCAGCCTGGCACACATGAGCGATTACATGCTGCAGTGTCTCCACAACGACCGCCGAGTTGCCCACATTCTAACTTGTGCTGATTACTGGGTGGCCACGCTGCTGGATCCCCGTTACAAGGACAACGTACCGTCCTTAATTCACTCACTGGAGCGCGATCGCAAGATGCGCGAGTACAAGCGCACGCTGGTAGACGCCATGCTGCTGGCATTCCCATCTGACAGCGGGGCCACAGTGGAAGCACAAGGCAGAGGAAGAGGAGGAGGAGGTCGCCAACGCAACCAGGGCACCGCCAGCACCTCAGAAGGCAGGGTTAGCATGGCCGAAATGTGGAAAAGCTTTGTCAGCACGCCACAACAAACAGCAGCACCAGCAGCTCAGATGGAACGTCTTAGCAGGAGGCAGCATTTTACCAACATGGTGGAGCAGTATGTGTGCACACGCCTACATGTAGTGAATGACGGGTCTGCCCCCTTCAACTTCTGGGTCTCCAAATTGGGCACATGGCCTGAGCTTGCCCTTTACGCCTTGGAGGTGCTGGCGTGCCCTGCAGCCAGTGTATTATCTGAACGGGTATTTAGCACGGCTGGGGGCGTTATAACAGACAAGCGCAGCCGCCTGTCCAGAGACAATGTGGACAAGCTCACGTTCATTAAAATGAACCAGGCATGGATCCCACGGGACTTTTCCGTACCTTATGCAGAATAGCAATGGATACCGACCTTACCCACCCATTGTTCCATTTTTGCTCTTTCTCACTCTTTTGGGGTGTACCCTCATTTAAAATTTGTGAAAAGAAGCAGTGTTGGCTACCTCGTCCTCCTCCTCAGGGCCAGATTAATGTAGGGGCTATTGGAGCTGCAGCTCCAGGCCCCTACCTTTTATATAGGCCCCGGGTTGGCCATATTCACTGTTACCGCTCTTCTGTCACTTGTAAACACAGAAGTCTGGCTTCTATGCTCGCTTCCCCAGGCAGCACCCTCAGAACCTCCCCACACAGCGTGAAGGCCGGACAAGGAGGGACAGTTGGCGATGCATGGATGTGTTTATGGGCTTCAGAGACAGCATCCCATGTTGAATTAGGCATGCATGGCTGCACCCTTCCTCCTCTGGGTGCATGGCAAGGCACGGCCCTAAGGCCCTTCAAAATCCTCAGCACCAAGCCCATGATGCTGTTAATCCGGCCCTGGTCCTCCTCCACCGCCGCTTCCACCTACACCGCCCATAGGTGTGCGCAGCCTATTGCATTAAGGTGTGCACCCCAAAGTTGAAATACACATGCATGTGTTTGCCAGCAGGGAGAGTAATGTATCGGGGCCATGTACCTGTAGGCAAGGAGAAATAGAGCAGAGCAGGTCCCAGGGAGATCTTTCCCATCTCCTCACTGGCAATGCTATGTGCCCTAGGTGATTAGGGTGTGCCCAGGCACACCCAGCACACCCTGTGCGCACGCCTATGTCACCGCCACATCCACCACCACCTCAACCTCCCTCCTACTCCATATGGGCCTCGTCCTTCAGAGATGAAGAAGAACATTGTTTTATTTTTCTGTTTTTTTTTGTTGTTTTAAGTTATTTCCCTATCCACATTTGTTTGCAGAGCACTTGCCATGCTCTTAATTACGTTTTGCTGCCATTTGCAGCACTCTAGCCCTTTCCTTTGGTGTTTTAGAGCCATTTTAGTGCCTTAAAGTTCGGGTCCCCATTGACTTCAATGGGGTTCGGTGTCCGGGAAAAGTTCGGTAAAAGTCCGGGACACGGACCCGGACTTTTTTTTAAAGTTCGGCCGAACCCGTCGAACACGGACATCTAGGTGTCCGCTCAACCCTACTTATCAGCACTGTTCAGTTTGTGTTCTGTCATTAAACATACATGTTAACACTGATATCAATTCTACTGAATAAAACCAAAGCAAATTAACTTGATTGATGTTGAAGTTAAATTTTAATCCTTCTCTATTAGATTCTTTGGGGAAAAAAATGAAAACCTATGGTCGCAAAGGCTGGCCAGCGTTGCACTAACTTATTTAGTTGATATTAAGTAATTTAACGCAGCACAGATACAATATCAGGAAACTGTGCTGAGCAGATAGATATGCAACAGAAGGACATCTGTCAAAGACAAAAACTGATATGCAGTAAAATCTTGAATTGCGAACATAATTAGTTCCGGAAACATGCATGTAATCCAAAACACTTTTATAGCAAAGCGAATTTCCCCATAAGAAATAATAAAAACTCAGATAATTTGTTCCACAACCATTTATTCATAGGTCCTTCAGTTTGTAGTCCATATAAAAAGATTATAGCAATTTGATAGTTTGTGTAACCATAAGATGTCCATCCACAAATGGCAGCCACCACAAGGGGATTAGAAGCAAAATCCAGCAGGAGCTACAGAGTATAAAAGAGAAGAGAGGCGCCTCTAAGTGTATCAATATGGTTAAAATTTAATGAAGGTACAACATTTAGCAACTCATATGGTTGATGATTAAAAGAGGCACATCTAAGTATGCAGGCATCCGGGGTAAAGCTGTCCACAAAGACCGTCCTCCGCATCGCTGTCAGTCTGCAATCGTGACCGGGAAGACTACCCTGCAGTAGAGCGTTCTGAAAGTGAGTCTTGAAGCGCTCGTGGAGTGCAGTGTGGAAGGGATGATGTCGATGGCGGTGTGGAGGATGGTCTATGTGGACAGCTTTTCCCCGGTTGCCTGCATACTTAGATGTTCCTGTTTTATTCACTACACTCGTTACACTTAGAGGCGCCTCTCTTCTCTTTTATACTCAGTTGTGACATGACGCTACTTGTATATCAAGACATTGCTCATTTATCAAGTCAAAATTTAGAAAAAAATATGCTTGTCTTGCAAAACACTCTCAGACCAAGTTAATCTCAATTCAAGGTTTTAATGTATTTTCTGAATTGTATTCACCCTATGGTTTCATTTCTTGCCTGATTTACAAAGACTCACACATGAAGTACCAATAGAAAATATGCACAATTTAGTTATGTATGCCACTGCTATGGTCATCTATATGCATATTAAAGAACATGCTAAAATGAGATTTTAATTTACTTCCAAGTGCCTTAAACCTAATGATGTTTTTGTTAAAGCGGTTGTATACTGCCCAAAAAAAAAAACAAAAACAAACCCTGCAAGACAAAGGCATAATGAGCTAGCTCATTATGAAATACTTACCTTAAAACGAAGCCCCAACCCGGACGCCCGGACACAGCTGTGGGAGCTGTCATGCTCCCTCTGCATCTCTTTCCCGGGTTCGGTGGCTCCAGCGCTGTGAGTGGCCGGAGCCTTCATGACGTCACTTTCCGGCAAGTAGCCGGCAAGGAACTCTGAATTTCCGCCGGACCCTCAGAGCGCATGCGCCGCTAGTGTCAGCGGCTGCATGCAGGCCAAACCGTGCAGGTTTAGGAGATATTAATTGTACCTACAGGTAAGCCTTATTATAGGCTTACCTGTAGGTAAAAGAAAAAACATTGAGTATACTACCGCTTTAAGCAATAAATGTGCCATTTACCTAACATTCAATTTTCATTGAATCTTCCTGGTGATTTCTTTTTTATATACCATGAATGATTTACCATGAGTGAATGTTCAGTGAATGTCATATTCACTGCTTTATAAATATGCTTTATAAAATATGTTTATAAAAAAAATATGTGTGATAATATTATCCTAACATGTGGCTCATGGACCCCCCAACAGTCTTTAGGCAAGATAAAAAAGAATGTACGAGCTTGCTCAGAATATCACAGCGCATTTCAATACATAATAAAAATGTGTATTAAAAATACTTTTAGCGTATGCAGTGTCATTGGAATTCATGAACTAACATATCAAATTATGAAAACAAAAACCCCTGATGTTTCAATAGACGTCAATAGATGATGCACATAACTGTGTCATATAATTTGTTCCATGTCTGGATAATATATCACGCATTGCCTATAGCTACAGAGGTGAATGAGGGTTTATTTTAAAGCACATTTACTGCTTGTTCAGAATATGTAAATATTTTATTGAGCATAGTATAGTCACAGATTCACTTTAATAAAAAAAGAAGAGCATTTTTCTAATAATGTGAAAGTCATAACATAAATTAGTTTTGGTAAACATTGCAATAATAAATCAACAATGTGCATTAACATTATCTTTACTTTTCTTTTCCTACTTTCAAGCTATGGAAATGTGATCACCATTCTCCTCTATTACAAAAAAGTTGCATTGTAATATACTGTACATTACAATTGTAATATTTGTAAAATTGGTCAAATATTTTGTATATATTAATTCTTTAGGAAAACAGATATATCAGCTAAGCAAAATAATTTTATGGAATGTTTTATGCATCTTCAAAATGTTAATTTCATAAGTTATTTTGGGAAAAAAAACATTGAAAACTAGGGTACCTAGCTCAAAATCGCTGCATAAAATAAGCAAGGTTTTTAAAATATTATGCCACTGAACCTGAAATACATTTTATGCAACTATAAGAAATATGCCAAATCCCATGAGTAAAGGAATTTAAAAGGCACGCGAGGATCCATACTCCCACCAACATATGAATCATACTATGGAAAGACCTAAAAGAATACAGTCATTGCTATTAGTGACAAACTAATTAGCATATTAGTTAATGACAAAATAAGCTTACAGGAAAAGGAGGTAAAATATTAACATACTGGTCAGAAACACAACACTCATAATTAAACATTAAGTGACTGTTTTTTTCTTTGTAATGACTTAATGAGATTAATTTTACGTAGTTTGCAGGAATAGTATACTTCCTCATTACAGCTCTATTTCCAGTTAAGTGGTTTTGGGAAGTCATCCCATGCATTTTTTTTTTTTTTTTTTTGGAGGTGAAGTGGCATTAAAACAATGTTACTGGTTTTCAGGTTTATAAAACTGCTTAAACCACCATGTAAAGCCCAAAAAGTATAAACTTATTTTTAACGCAGTGATGCATGTGATAGTGGAGCACTGCAACCATAACATTATGGCCAATGACGGGTAAAGTGAAAAACACTGATTATCTCGTTACAATGGCATCTAGAGAGGGATACAATATATTAAGCAGCAAGAGAACACGCTGTCCCCAAAGTTGATGTGTTGACAGCAGAAAATGTGTAACGATTTGAGAAACTTTCACAAGGGCCAAATTGTAATGGCCAGATGACTGGGGCAGAGCATCTCCAAAACTGCAGCTCTTGTGGGATGTTCCAGGTCTGCAGTGTTCAGGATCCACCAAAAGTGGTCTGAGAAAGAAAAAACTTGTGACCTGGCTGCAAGGTCATGGGTGGCCAAGGCTCATTGATGCACATAGGGAGTGCAGGCTGGCCTGTGTAGTCTGATCCAATAGAATGGCTAATGTAGCTCAAATAGATGAAAAGTTTAATGCTGTTTCTGATAGAAAGGTGCCAGAACCAGAGATGTATAGTAACTAAGTAGAACTACTTCACTACTGTACTTAAGTACTGAAAGGCGGTATCTGTACTTTCCTAGAGTAGAATTTTTTTCTCCTACTTCCACTTTTACTTCACTACATTTTTTCAATGATTTCAATACTTCTACTCCGATATTTTTTTTTGTGCTGCATAGTTACTCGTTACAATTATAAAAATTACCACTGCCAGAACAGTAGATGACAGGTTTCATGAAGCTCAAAACATGTGTATTATCAGCGCATACGAAAATAAATGCTACTGTATGTATAAATAAAAGCTGCATTTGAAATAATAAAAAACAATATGATGTTCAAACGTTTGACTTCTTTCTTTAATAACTACATAACACAGTACTTGTACTTTTACTTTCAGTACTTGAGTAGCATTTTTTTTTCAAAACTACTGGTACTTTTACTTTCAGTACTTGAGTAGCAAAATTAAAAAAAAACTACTCGCAATACTTAAGTACAAAAAAAGTTGAATACTCAAGTACTTCTACTCAAGTCACTTTTTGATAGAGCACTTCCACTTCTACTCAAGTCACTTTTTGATCGAGCACTTGTACTTTTACTCAAGTATGGGTTTCGAGTACTTTATACAACTCTGGCCAGAACACACAGTGCATCTCAGTTTGTTGTGTATGGGGCTGTGTAGCTGCAGACCAGTCAGGGTGCCCATGCAGACTCATGTCCACAGCCAAAAGTGCTATGAGCATGTGAGCATCAGAATTTAATCATGGAGCAGTGAAAGAAGGTGGCCTGGTCTGATAATTCCAATAACAGTTTGAGAAACAAAACAACAAGTTTGCGGTGCTGGAAAAAGAAGTCCAATTCATAGTGGCCCCACCTTGCAATTTAAAGGACTTATAGGTTCTGCTACTGATGGCTTGGTGCCAGATACCACAGCACACCTTCAGAGGTTTAATGGAGTCCATGTCTCGATGGGTATGGTGAGTGGTCATAATGTTATGACTGACCAGTGCATGCAAACAATTAAAATAAAAAACAATGGCTATCCACCTGTAAGAATATGTCTAAAAAGCCAGCATCTCCAAAAACAATAGGAATACTTTGCTTATTGGTAGCTAGGCATGTATCATTATTTTAATAAAGGTGTTTATAGTTGTACTTCACATGGTGGCGAGGGCAAATGTTAATATTGAGGGCTTAGTCAATGTTCTGGTAATTTATTTTTTAGAATGACGTTGTTGGAAATGCATGGATAACAGGTCAAAGTTTTATTTTGACAGAAGGTAAAGTTCATAGTAAGCTATACAAATTTAAGTGGTATTAGACCCAAAAACAAAAATGTAATATATAACAGCTTAAAGTGGTTGTAAAGCCTCAAAATTTTTTACCTTAATTCATTCCTTGCATTAGGGTAAAAAATGTTTAGGTGTCAGCATCCCCCCTCACCCACCTTCCTTTTACTGACCCGAGCCCTCATTCGATCCAGAGCCGTGCACATCTGCAGCTCTTCTCTCCCCTAATTTCCATGTCTCACTGGTTTTACTGGGGCACCAGGAGCCATTGGCTTTCAGTGCTGTCATCCAAAGCCAGTGACAAGGAAGCGGGAGGCTGGAACGAGTCTCAAGCATGAGCGGCTTTACATGGGGGCACTGGACAGAGGGGGGTGGGGGGCAGGAGCACCGGCGGGGGACATGAAAAGAGGAGGTTTACGCCTGCTCTGTGCAAACATTGCACAGAGCAGGTAAGTATAGACATGTTTGTTATTTTTTTTTATTATACCTTTACAATCACTTTAATAATTTTAAGATGAGGTGGTTGCATTTGTTTTCTTTTTCGGCTTTTTTCCTTTTTTTTCTATTTGGTGATCTGGCCATTAAGTCTGTTATTTTTCTACTTCCTTTACCAGACCAAGCTAGCCAGCAAAAGTGGCAGAGAGTTGAGAGAAACCATTTACCACTGACAGGGGTACTTACAATGGTCACCTTTTATTCATTATGTAAAACATCTATCCCAAAACTGTTGTTTTACTGCTTAAAAAAGTGTTAGCAGGGGTTGGGTTTAATTTGTTTGTAAAGTCCATATAAGTTTGCTAGTGCATCTAACATTACCATCACCCCAGATGTGAATTTTGCTGTCCAATGGTGGCTCCATTCCTCCGATATAGATTGAAGACACCCTAAAATGGGTGAACAATCATTTGATTTTCCTCATTGTTTCACAACAAGTCAGAACCGAGGAAGGAAATGATGTATGAAAATTCTCGTATGAGAAAGGCTTTATATTTCTGATCATGCGCAGTCCTTCGTTTCTGACTTTTTTTTTTTTAACGAAAACCATACGGAAATGGCACACATTAATTGAAAATTGTTCATTCTGTTCCCAAAAAAAGGTTTGGAGTTTGTCCCTTCAGAATTTTGTTCAGAAGGTAATAATCGGCTGTCGAAAACTGCGTAAACAGAAAAATCATACGATCGTTCCTCAGACTAAAATGTTAGTCCGATTTTCTTATAGCATGTATGAGCAAATGTGTTACTGATTTTACATCAGAAAATGTGTTACTGGTTTTATCACCAGGTGAAAATAATGGAAAAAAAGCATAAAATAGAAAATGAACACAGCCACTACACTTAAAGTGGTTGTAAACCCTTACATATACCCAGCCAAGTGACAAGCCTCAGGTGATACACAGAAATTAAACAAATCCTCCTATGGTTGTACTTGTTTATCTGAAGCCCTATCTTCTCTACATCCATCTAAAGCACACATTTTTTACAGCATTTCAGAGCTGTAGAAGACAGGGGTGGGGATCAGATGTCATAAACTGCACAATATAGAGCAGTGAGCTTAGTGTAATCTGAGACCTAAGTGGGCGGAAGGGATACCCTCCTACACAGTCACATAAAGAAACATGCTCAGCTGAGGCTGTCAATCACCTGCTGAGTGCTGGGGGGGGGGGGGGGGGCGTCATTCGGATTGTCTGTCATTGGCATAGACTGTCAGAAGTCACTCATACAGATAGCAGAGAAATGACAGAGCAGACAGAAATCACTCCAGTTATTTAGATCAATGCACACTATATAAGGATATTCTTTGTTCATTTTTCATTTTAGAGGTTTACAACCACTTTGAGGATTGGTAGGCTTCAAAATATTACAAATTCTGTTTTTAGTTTTTTTACCGCTTTAATGTCATGTTTATTTCATTTAACAAACACTATCACCTGCCCATTTAGGGAAGACAGGCAGTGCCAACTGATAGACACTCCCCCCCAGAAAGGAATACACACCCATCTATACTCTTTTTTGCTATCACTGGTCTAGGGAGACACAACCCTAGTACCTTTATACAAGGGTGCTTCCAGAAGATACTGCAAAAGAAGGAAGCCACCCTAAAAAAAGGAAACCTGGGAAACCAGTCATGGCACCAGTTTAAACAAGAATGTAGGCAAGGATTAAAATATAAAGAGTTGCATTCTCAGTAAGTCATCAAATCAGTTCTTGAAAGTGCTTAAAATGTGAAGGTTTAAAGTAATTGTAAAGCTTCATTCTTTTTTCATTAAAATAAAAAATATATGTTATGGTTTTGAAGTTACCATTTGCAAAGTTCTAACCCTAGGAGGATATTTTGCGTCTGTGATTAGAGGGATGATGGCAACCAACACCAGGCTCCAACACTTTTGGGTAATCTAGGAATTGTTATATAGGGTAGTAGATACCCACTTCCCCACATCATATCCCCCAAAGTGTTGAAACCAATGATAAGAGGTTATATAATGTCTTTGAAGTTTATTAAAATAAAACTTTACTCTATGTATGTATGTATATATATATATATATATATATATATATATATATATATATTTTTTTTTTTTTTTTTTTTTTTATTATTATTATTTTTGTTTTGTTTTTTTGTTTTTTGTTTAATAGCATAGGTTAGGTACCATCATGTTCAAGGGGAAAGAATTTGATAGTTTAATGGCCAATTATAGGGAATAAGGTAGGAAAGAGGCACATGAATCAGAGATGATCTCTATTTATATGCAATCAGGGAAACTAGTGGAAAAGAAGGTAGCTCTTTTTTTGGCACATAGATAGTTTTGAGAACTACAGTGCCTTGCGAAAGTATTCGGCCCCCTTGAACTTTGCGACCTTTTGCCACATTTCAGGCTTCAAACATACAGATATAAAACTGTAATTTTTTGTGAAGAATCAACAACAATTGGGACACAATCATGAAGTGGAACAAAATGTATTGGATATTTCAAACTTTTTTAACAAATAAAAAACTGAAAAATTGGGCGTGCAAAATTATTCAGCCCCCTTAAGTTAATACTTTGTAGCGCCACCTTTTGCTGCGATTACAGCTGTAAGTCGCTTGGGGTATGTCTCTATCAGTTTTGCACATCAAGAGACTGAAATTTTTGCCCATTCCTCCTTGCATAACAGCTCGAGCTCAGTGAAGTTGGATGGAGAGCGTTTGTGAACAGCAGTTTTCAGTTCTTTCCACTTATTCTCGATTGGATTCAGGTCTGGACTTTGACTTGGCCATTCTAACACCTGGATATGTTTATCTGTGAACCATTCCATTGTAGATTTTGCTTTATGTTTTGGATCATTGTCTTGTTGGAAGACAAATCTCCGTCCCAGTCTCAGGTCTTTTGCAGACTCCATCAGGTTTTCTTCCAGAATGGTCCTGTATTTGGCTCCATCCATCTTCCCATCAATTTTAACCAACTCCCCTGTCCCTGCTGAAGAAAAGCAGGCCCAAGCCATGATGCTGCCACCACCATGTTTGACAGTGGGGATGGTGTGTTCAGGGTGATGAGCTGTGTTGGCTTTAAGCCAAACATAACATTTTGCATTAGTGCCAAAAAGTTTGATTTTGGTTTCATCTGACCAGAGCACCTTCTTCCACATGTTTGGTGTGTCTCCCAGGTGGCTTGTGGCAAACTTTAAAGGACACTTTTTATGGATATCTTTAAGAAATGGCTTTCTTCTTGCCACTCTTCCATAAAGGCCAGATTTGTGCAGTATACGACTGATTGTTGTCCTATGGACAAAGTCTCCCACCTCAACTGTAGATCTCTGCAGTTCATCCAGAGTGATCATGGGCCTCTTGGCTGCATCTCTGATCAGTCTTCTCCTTGTATGAGCTGAAAGTTTAGAGGGACGGCCAGGTCTTCGTAGATTTGCAGTGGTCTGATACTCCTTCCATTTCAATATTATCGCTTGTACAGTGCTCCTTGGGATGTTTAAAGCTTGGGAAATCTTTTTGTATCCAAATCCGGCTTTAAGCTTCTCCACAACAGTATCTCGGACCTGCCTGGTGTGTTCCTTGTTCTTCATGATGCTCTCTGCGCTTTAAACGGACCTCTGAGACTATCACAGTGCAGGTGCATTTATACGGAGACTTGATTACACACAGGTGGATTCTATTTATCATCATTAGTCATTTAGGTAAACATTGGATTATTCAGAGATCCTCACTGAACTTCTGGAGAGTTTGCTGCACTAAAAGTAAAGGGGCTGAATAATTTTGCACGCCCAATTTTTCATTTTTTTATTTGTTAACAAAGTTTGAAATATGCAATAAATTTCGTTCCACTTCATGATTGTGTCCCACTTGTTGTTGATTCTTCACAAAAAATTACAGTTTTATATCTTATGTATGAAGCCTGAAATGTGGCAAAAGGTTGCAAAGTTCAAGGGGGCTGAATACTTTTGCAAGGCACTGTATATCCAAGAAGATCTGAATCCTTTTGGGTTAAGAATTCAGATCTTCCCCACGTGGGATAATATAGATGAAAGATTTAAAATGGGTCGGGAAAATAATTTGCAACAATGTACAAAAGGGATGATGAAAATCCTGGTAGAAGAATATCACAAATGTATTACACTTTTGGAAAAGGATATGAAGGTAGGTTACACTAGACTCCAACCCTTTAAGGAATTACCTAGTTATCGAGACCAAGAGGACAGCATCAAGTCTCGCATAGATCAGATGGTTAAGGAAATCCCTGCCACCAAAGAACGCAAATTCTGGAGGGATAAGATTGCCTTCCAGGAAGGGAAAGCCTATCGATGTCAATCCAAAAATGTACAAACACGATACATGAGAAATAGGGAAAGAACTATTAGTATGGATAAGGGGTCAAATTCATCACTTAATTCAGGATCTTCTTCAGTCTCATAGACCTCACATGGATGCAAGGCACCACAGAAACACAAATGGCGATTTCCAGGCACAACATCAACGAAGCAAAAAAAATAAAACACATCACAGAGCGCACTATGTCCGCACAATCGGTTCAACCTACGGGGTCTTCTGGCACTTTACCTTCAGTTAATTTAGGTATTTCACGTTGTGGCCCACCTGGGCAAATTAGCAATATTAGATCTTACTCTTAAACTGAATGTATATCCATGGGAGAAAGTACACATAATATGATTGATGTTTTTTTAGAGATGTCCCACTAAATATAACAGAACCAGGGATGGTGGGGGCAATAATTGGACCCAATGAACAACCAAATATCATTAATCTATCTATGTTCTTTCCCCTGATGAAATATCATTGTTACGAAAGGGCCTGTCCTGTCCTGAATCACTGTTGGACAAATTTGAGGTAGAGAAGGACTTCCAACTTTTGGCAAGAAAATTATTACTCCAAAGCTTATATGACAAAAAAGGACAAAAAAACTATGTTAAGTCAGCAGAAAATAAAGCATTACACTAACGATCTCATAGCACTGTTAGAGGAACAGGATGATAGTGATCTAACTGATTGCATAGATATTGAATCCCTGTTGGAACAACAAATCAATACTGAAATGAAAATTCCTTTAACAGAGTCCACTCTAAGAAAGAAGTCGGACAAACTTCCTGCCCCCAACTTAAATCCTAACCTGGGAGCATTTCTCATGATGACCATACAAGATATTAGAAAATTGAAAGTCAAAATTTGCCAGGATAATCTATCACTAAATGAAAGAGTGGCCCTGGACTCCCTAAGTAAGCAATATGATCTCCCTATAAAACCATCAGATAAAGGGGGCAATATTGTCGTAATGAATAATGACCATTATGTATTAATGTGTACCAAAATCCTGAAGAACAAGAAGTGGTATCGGTCGGTGCCAAGATCTATAATTGAAAAAGTTTGATCAAAAATTCTATGCCCTTGTTGATGCAGCATTTTATAGTGATGTCATTCGTAAACAAACTTGGGAATTTATACGCACTTCGCACCCCAAAATTCCAACATTCCTTTGCCTTCCTAAGGTACACAAAAGTTACAAAAATCCACCAGGAAGACCTATCATATCAGGACATTGTGGAATTACAGAAAACCTGAGTAAATGTATTGATGAACATTTATGACCCTTGGTTTCTAGCCTTCCATCATATTTAGGGACACGGCACATTTACTGCAGAACATCATGGGAGTGTCCATACCCAGAGATGCCCTCTTGGTGGCGGTGGATGTTGGGGCACTATACAGTTCCATCCCACACCAACAGGATATAACGTTAAACATTTGTTGTCCCAGATAAAGGAAAATCATCTGGGTTTACATTTTTGTTGATGGGTTTGGAACACATTCTCACACATAATGTCTTTTCATTTGATGGCTTCCACTTCCTCCAGGTACAGGGCAGAGCGATGGGAACATGTTGTGTCCCATCCTATGTCAATCTGTACCTTGGGGAGTGGGAGAGATCTTTATTGGTGGATGAACGGTGGACTTTACTCACAGACCACATCATGATCTGGCTCTGTTTCATAGATGATGTGTTCATGATTTGGAACCACCCCAGAGAATCTCTGGAGGAGTGCTTAAATGTAATGAATACCAACACATAGAATCTAAAATTTACGATGTCCACAAGCCCGGAACAGATTACATTTTTGGATGTCACGATTATCAAAGACAGGGAGGGCAAATTATCTAGTACTTTATTCAGAAAGGAAACGGCTGGCAATACAATCTTGCACTCCAGTAGTTCTCACCCGAGATCTTTAGTACAGTCTATTCCTTTTGGCCAATATCTCCACATTTGATGGAACTGCTCGAATGATGAGGGAATCTGAGTGGAGGCAGAGGCCCTTAGGAACAGATTCTGGTATGCATTGAATAAGCTTGATGATCTGCCATGTCTGTTTTATATTGTGCTGTTTTTCCTATATTTCTTTTTCTTTATAGACTGTGACGTCTGTTTCTATACCACACTCTGCAGCTAGAGGGTGGACTCCTGCCACCTGGGAGTGGTCTCGGGAAGGGGGTTAGTGTGTGCCATTCACCCAGCGCATGGGGAGGCTTCTTTGCCAGTGGGCTGGGGGCCCTTCATGCCAGCTGACCGTTTGTTGCAGCTCTCTACATAGTGGAGTGGGTGTGGCCTGCAGATCATGTTGGCAATATATGTCGGTGTCTTGGAGCGCATGACACCACCCCAGCACTGAGTGGGGCGGCACTGTGCGTTCCAAGGACAGTTGGTCCCATTGGCTGCCAATCTGCGCATACGTGAAAGCTCCATCGTGCATTTGCGGGCACCCAGCGCCATCTTTAAATACCTTGGTTGAGTTTCAGACACTTGCAGCACTTATTTGCCCTGGATGAGATACACCGAGGACGAGTGGTCTGGATATCCATATGGATACATGGGGAAACACAAGGGGGTTCAAATTAAGGAGAAGGGAGATGACCCAGCATAATGACATACATATACCTATATTATTTATAGCTACCCTCGGAAGAGATTTTCCGTGAACCTGGTGATCCTATTATTATTTACCAATTAGGACTGAAAGTAAGTGGCTTCAATTTTTAGAGGGTTCTACTTATGTGTAGGTTACTTACGTTCATTTACTTTATACCATATTATTTTATCTTGGATAGGCTGGGACCACAGGTGCTCCCCCCACATTGGGACCTCCCTGAGCCTCATATGCTGGCCCTGTCCCGGATAGCCCCCGGGTTCTAAGGTGTCTACCAATACCTACCTGCAAAGTGCTGATGATTCAATACTATGTTTTAAATCAGTATATTTCCAAAGCCTCATGCCCTTTGAACTTAATTAGATGGTACGTACAGCTCAGATTAACATTGTGTTAATTGAACTTTCTAGACTATTATGTCACCCACTTTTAATTTAAAAATAGTAATATTTTATGATTCTCTGTTTTAGATAAAAAAACACAAAGGGCGTGGTCCCGTAACACGAGGGTGCTCAGGAGTTGTGGTGATCAAATTATATAATTCCATTTTAAGGTTCAACTCAATGGCTGTGATATGTACATATTTTTTTAAATAATGTTTGTCATATTGTACATGTCATTTACATGTATATATATTTTTATACAATTCAATAAACAAAGTATTTTATATGTTATGGTGTTGAAGTTTCCGTTTGTAAAGTCCCAAACCCTAGGGGGATATTTTGTGTCTGATGATGGAGATGGATTTCACTGCACACTAGTACCAGATTATGGTCCTCAGGATCGCCCCACCTGGAGGTGAGAAAGCCGGGGCTCCAGTAGCAGATATAGCAGGTAGGAATCAATTAAAAGTGTAGTCAGTAAACAAGCCAAAGGTTGGTGATACATGGTGTAGGTTGGGATGAAGCAGAAGTGTAATTGAGGAACAAGCCAAAAGTCAGTAATAAGTGGTAATGAAGATTCAGACAGCAGCAGAAGGGTAAAGCGCAAGATATTGGCTGGAGAAGAGCACAATAATCTGGCAAACAAGAAGTGCGAAGGCATGGCTTAAATAGGGAGTTCAAGGTTCACCAGAAACAAGACAGAAAGTAAAGTTGACAGACCAATCAGGCAAGGCATTGTCCAGCATCTCAGGTGACACAGTAAGAAGAGCTACTGCCGGGAGCAACAGAGGTCCTGGGTTCAGATCCAGGTCCTGACAATAGGCATGTTAAAAAGACAGCACAGAAGAGTCTCTTTCTTTTAGGATGCCCTGTCTCTGATTAAAACATGATATGGAGTGAGAGGAAGAAATTAGTCAATGCTCCTACTCATTTACAGTTTTTTTAAAGGAGAAGGTGGGAAAAAAATTAAAAGAACTTCTGCTGGAAGCATTTTTTAGTCCTAAATACTATAAAGCATCTAAACTCAAAAAAATATGTAACCCCCCCCCCCATATATATTCCCTTTAGAATCTGGAAAACAACACTCAGAGGCTCCCTTAATACTCATATTACACTGATACTGAAGGAACGAAATATGTCAAAGTATTATGCCAAGATTATGCCAGAGAATATGACCAATTCAGTTGCTAAACACAGATATTCTGGCAAACAGGCTAAAATATCAAAGTGGTTCTAACGCCCTAAGTTTTTTTTTACCCTAATGCATTCAATGCATTAAGGTAAAAATCAGTGTCACAGACTCCCCCCCCCCCTTTATAATTTTCTGAGCCCTATCCTGATCCAGCTCTGTTCATTAGAGCTTCGGCAGTGGGAGGTCCCACTCCTGTCAATCAACTCCAGTGATGAGGGAGCGGGGGACGGGGCCTAGCTGTCTTTGTCAATGGACGCAACAGTGGGTTTCAGGAGTGAGCCGTATGAGTCCCCCATGGGAATCGGCTTCCTATTGGGGGCACCAGCAAGAGAGGAGGAGCCCGGAGCACCAGCGGGGAGCCCGAAAAGAGGAGGATCAGGGTTGCTCTGTGCAATGTTGTTGCATAGAGCAGGTTAGTATAGTTGTTATTTAAAAACAAAATCAAAAATAAGTTTCCTTTCTGCAGACAAATCATTCAAATATCTGATGTAGATAGGTGCTTGGCTATAGAAAGAGAGCGATTTGACATCAGCTAAATGGGTTAACACTACCTCACCTCCATCCACCAGAGGTTGCTAACAAACAGAAGCTCAAGAGACTTGATCGTTGGCAGCTCTAAATCAAGGGAGATGAAGTTTAGGAAAGAAACTTTACTAAGGTAGTCTATGGATGATTGGACTACAATTCCCAATGCAAGCTGGGTATAAAGGGAGTGAGAGCTGTATTTTTCACAAGCTGAATACCAAGGGACTCTCTCTTCGCTGCAAGGAGACTAAGGTATGCACATCATTGCATACCTTAGAACTATACTGAAGAAATAGACATATTAAATTAGAGCTTCGGCTCTTTGACCAGAGGCAAAGGTCAGATTCAGGACACATTACCTGAGCTTTCAACCAGAGACATCCTTTATTTTTCTCACTCTGTTGGAGGTAAGTAAACAGGCTGTTTGCTGAACTGATGATATAAAAGCCAAGGAAAACTATATTCTATGGTTGTTAAATAGAATGTATTTGAAGAGCCTTGGACCAGTGATAAAACTCAAAAACACAGCAAACTCAACTGCTTTTTCCAAGGTGAGAATACATCATCTTCAAACAAGGTCTAACATGAAAGCCTTGGGGGATTGTTTACCAAGCCGGACAATTCTAAGAAATTTTGGTAAACTGTCCAAGGCTAGCCAAACTTAAAATTACCACCTCAAATTCCTTATCATTTAGGAATACAGCTCAGATATTTAAAATATCTAGGAACAGTGAAATACTGTATCTCACAAAAGTGAGTACACCCCTCACATTTTTGTAAATATTTTGTTATATCTTTTCATGTGACAACACTGAAGAAATGACATGTTGCTCCATTGTAAAGTAGTGAGTGTACAGCTTGTATAACAGTGTACATTTGCTGTCCCCTCAAAATATCTCAACACACAGCCATTCATTTCTAAACTGCTGGCAACAAAAGTAAATACACCCCTAAGTGAAAATGTCCAAATTGGGCCCAATTAGCCATTTTCCCTCCCCGGTGTCATGTTACTCATTAGTGTTACAAGGTCTCAGGTGTAAATGGGGAGCAGGTTTGTTAAATGTGGTGTTATTGCTCTCACTCTCTCATACTGGTCACTGGAAGTTCAACATGACACCTCATGCAAAGAACTCTCTGAGGATCTGAAAAAAATTATTTTTGCTCTACATAAAGATGGCCTAGGCTATAAGAAGATTGCAAAGACCTTGAAACTGAGCTGCAGCACAGTGGCCAAGACCATGCAGTGGTTTAACAGAACAGGTTCCACTCAGAACAGGCCTTACCATGGTCGACCATGGTCGCATGTGCTCAGCGTCATATGCAGAGGTTGTCTTTGGGAAATAGAGTGCTGCCGGCATTGCTGCAGAAGTTGAAGGGATGGGGGGTCAGCCTGTCAGTGCTCAGATCATACGCCACACACTGCATCAAATTGGTCTGAATGACTGTCGTCCCAGAAGGATGTCTCTTCTAAAGATGATGCACAAGAAAGCCTGCAAACAGTTTGCTGAAGACAAGCAGACTAAGGACATGGATTACTGGAACCATGTCCTGTGGTCTGATGAGACCAAGATAAACGTATTTGGTTCAGATGGTGTCAAGCGTGTGTGGTGGCAACCAGGTGAGAAGTACAAAGGCAAGTCTGTCTTCCCTGCAGTCAAGCATGGTGGTGGGAGTGTTATGGTCTGGGGCTGCATGAGTGCTTAGGGCCCTGGGGAGCTACAGTTCATTGAGGGAACCATGAATGCCAACATGTACTGTGACATACTGAAGCAGAGCACGATCCCTTCAGAGACTAGACTGCAGGGCAGTATTCCAACATGATACCTACCCCAAACACACCTCCAAGACGGCCACTGCCTTGCTAAAGAAGCTGAGGGTAAAAGTAATAGACTGGCAATGCATGTCTCCAGACCTAAACCCTATTGAGCATCAGTGGGGCAACTTCAAACGGAAGGTGGAGGAGCGCAAGGTGTCTAACATCCAACAGCTCCGTGATATCAACATGGAGGAGTGGAAGAGGACTCCAGTGGCAACCTGTGAAGTTCTGGTGAACTCCATGCCCAAAAGGGTTTAGGCAGTGCTGGAAAATAATGGTGGCTACACAAAATATTAACACTTTGGGCCCAATTATTACATTGTCACTTAGGGGTGTACTCACTTTTATTGCCAGCAGTTTAGACATTAATGGCTGCGTGTTGAATTATTTTGAGGGGACAGCAAATTTACACTGTTATACAAGCTGTACACTCACTACTTTACATTGCAGCAAAGTGTAATTTCTTCAGTGTTGTCACATGAAAAGATATAATAAACGATTTACAAAAATGTGAGGGGTGTACTCACTTTTGTGAGATACTGTAAATATTGATGTACAACCTTCATGGTCCAAAATATGCAAAAAGGGAACTATGGAATTTTTGTTTATGTATTTAGGGTAATATTCTACTAAGAATTGCACCATATCCACATATATCTAAAAGTGAATGAATATAAGACTATAACCTCATGTATTAAATCCCAGGAAAAAGATTCTAATCATGATTATATTGTCTGCTGGCATAATAATAATTTTGTTATGTCATATGTATTCATCTGATTGGAAATATCCCATATGTAGTGATAATTTAAAGATACAAATTATTGTGCTTAGAGATACAGTATATACTATAACCATATATTATATCCATATAGTTTACTTCCTCTACCTAGAGGTATAATAATCATAATATATATAGGTAAAACATCTCTTCCAAATCAATATGATTTTGTTTGAAATATTGTTGCATTAGCAATGTATACTCATCTGATGGTGTTACCCAATCTCCTAACCATTATATATACAGTATATATATATATATATATATATATATAGGTATATATTCAAAATATCACATGGCCACGCTTGCATCATGAAAAAGTGCACAGTCCTACAAGATATTTAGAACAAATATATCCCTTGTCTTAGAATGACACTTGGTGGCTAAGAGAGGCAATGCCTAAACAAATAACAGCATTATTATTTAGCTAAATGAACCAATAAAAAGAAGTTCCACCTTGTGGGCTAGGCTTATTTAAATTTTTATGAGCTTATTGTCCAGAATGGTATAAAGGACCAGGAGAGAAAGCCATTAGACGACAACACAACACAGCACAACACATAACTTGACACACGCAAACTACGTTTCATTCACACTGGGACTTCACTTCACCCATCACATTTCATACCTTTATCATCAGGCCTCATCATTTGACACTTTGAGGATGCCAAGATGCAGCTCCTCCTTGACGAGACGCCATTTTGGGAAAGGCAGCCATCTTAGGGGACTCTGGTAATGACCATTGTAAGCCAGCAGCCATTTTGGAAGGGAATTATGTTACATTGATCTTTCCTGATTCATTGATTATTGGAGATTACTTAATATTGATTTTTTGTGGAATTTAGATTATTATTCCCCGATATAATAACCGTTTTAGATTTGTCCTTAATTTCATTTTAGTTTTTTCCAATTTTATCATCTTGTTTTGGCGCTATAGTAGCCTACCATTTGTTTTTTTTACATAGTTTAACTCTTACCCTTCCTGCAGGAGGGTAACTGTTAGGCTGCCGTAATAGCAGACTTTTGTCTGGTAGTTAATTATACATACATGGTTATTGTGTCCACGGAAAGAAATTAAGCCTTTTGTTTCTTTCATATGGTATAGCAAAACCCATTAGCGAGTGTTGCAAATCATTTTGTATTTTATGTTAGATTTTTTTTATGTTCATCGATAATTTAAATATGTATTTTTGAATACATGTCTAGTAAATAAATATTTCATATTTAGTCTGTATTCATATCGTTTGATCTGTGTTTTTTAAAAAATAAATTTGATTGGTAAAACTACTCATTATAATTATCGTTCAGGCAATTCCTGACGCAAATGCGCAACAGTCTTGTGTGCACATCAACTAGCTACAAGCCTGCAGCCATGTGCTGAGGACTGGGGTTGCTCCAGGCAGATCCAGAAGTGAGAAGAGGGTCCCCTGTTACTGTATCGCTGGGACTGGTGAGAGGACACTGCTGTCATTAGCCTGTTGCTGCTAGCAGAGACTGAGCACACAGGTACTGCCCATCTAACTAGCAGCATTATTAACTGGATGCAGACTTTACTAGGATTGTACTTATGTACACCACCATAAAGACTGGACCCCAAAGCTAGCCAGCTGTAGAACTAGGGCTAAAGACTGCTAATATAGATCTCTGCTTCACAAGAACTTTGCCTATTGTCCATAGTAAGAGGTACATTTTTGGGGAGTCTTAAATTTCCTTGCTGTCATTCATATAGAGTACACTTTAAAGCTAATGTTTACAGAGGAGTTATCGCAGTACTGATTATCATTTCTGTTAATGTTTTTTAATGCCATTACCTTTTGCTGATCTTGTGGATTACCAAGTTTATTTATTTATGTGCATGCTGCCTTTGACTGCAACCTGTTACAATATATTGCGTTAATTTACCACTAACCAGTCTGATGTTTTCTTTTTGATACGGAACCCTTGTTGAGTGCAGAGTAACTATATCTGTGCTCCCAGTAGCAGTGCAGTATCCATTTGTTTAAACTGGTATATCTACGGGGCTGAGGTTGTTCTCAGAGTCAAGACAGTTGAACTAAGAACTCAATCTGTCAAGCGGCTCCGTGGAGAGGGGTGGCACTAAACAGTCACCTAGAAATCTACATTCTCTTTAGCAAACTATTTATTACAGTCCTGTATGCCTTGAACCTTGAGTACAACGCATGTTGTACACATAAAAAAACCTTAAGCTTAGCCCCGTTAGCCTGGTATCCTTTTTCCAATAAAGACCTTGTACAGTATGGATCTATGTATGTAATTCCTAACAATGAACTTCTCCACAAGCCTAATTAGTCATTTGTTTGTTACAACATTGCACACCAAGAGACCTACCTGTAGGGATGCCATGAACAGGCCTCCAGGAAGTCTTATTTCCTTTCCCATTAAGTGCAGAAACACTGTCAGACTTTGGAACTAATTACAGGTTTGAAGGATTGAGGAGGGCTATTGCTCACTTGCCCGGGGAAGATGAATTTGTCAAGACTGAACTTCCACCCTAGGCTCTTGATTATCATCCAGATTGTACACATAGCCTTGCCTAGAAAGTTTTCCTTAACCCTTACTCAAGTTTACATTGGCTAATACAAAAAGTAAGTATGGGGCTACCAGATATAACATTATGTTGACAAGCAGTTGTATTATGTTGAATCCTGGACAGTAATTATAGGGCTAAAGCTGAACTCCTGACAAACAACTAAATACACAGAAGACATATGTACTGTATATTGGAATTGTTTACCTGATGATCTTCACAGCAATGCCATACAGTAAAGTATGGTCTGGCAGGTGTTAGGGGAATGGATCTGATCTTTATCTAATGCTGTTTCACTTTCACTTTCAGGTAATGTGCTCACCCCAGCCCTGTGACTGGACAGGGAATGGTGAAGAACACTGGCGAGCTCATCTTTTTATCACTCTGCGCAATCCTCCTATCAGCATGCTCCTTGACAGCAGCACATGTGTTTGGCTTCTTGTACTGCTTTTCCCTCCTCCCCTCTAGCTCTCTAAGATTTGCTTTACAGGAACGACGACTACTACCATTTCAAAATGATGAATTTACACTTCTTGCATTTAAGAAAAATAGATGCATAATGTATTAAAGAATATAGAGCTGCTTTAATGTTTTGTCTTATATACTGTATATATGTTCCGGTTTAAAGTATATGTGAAGTTAACAAATTAAAAAAAAGTTATCCTGGTATAATGAATTCATAACGCTTCTTTGTAAAACCCTTTACATTTTAAAATTCCTTTAAAAAACATACACCTTTTTTTCTTTTTATCAAGCTGATTCCACGGTCACATGACTTGTTCTTCCACTCCTTTCCCCAGATTACCAAGGGCTGTGGGCAAAGATGATGCTTTAGACAAATAACTACATCAATACACCAACACAATTATGGATTCTTAGTTTTTAGCGTAGCATACACATTAAGGTTTAACTAAGTGTGCACTTGGAATATGCTTATATAGACAGTATCTCACAAAAGTGAGTACGCCCCATTACATTTTTGTAAATATTTTATTATATCTTTTCATGTGACAACACTGAATAAATTACACTTTGCTACAATGTAAAGTAGTGAGTGTACAGCTTGTATACCAGTGTAAATTTGCTGTCCCCTCAAAATAACTCAACACACAGCCATTAATGTCTAAACCGCTGGCAACAAAAGTGAGTACACCTCTAAGTGACAATGTCCAAATTGGGCCCAAAGTGTCAATATTTTGTGTGACCACCATTATTTT
Organism: Pelophylax lessonae; assembly: GCF_965119305.1. Lineage (NCBI taxonomy): Eukaryota > Metazoa > Chordata > Amphibia > Anura > Ranidae > Pelophylax > Pelophylax lessonae. Next base: position 736,523,171 of record NC_138768.1, read on the forward strand.
CCAACACTGCCTTAACCCTCTTGGTAATGGAGTTCACCAGAGCTTCACAGTTTGCCACTGGAGTCCTCTTCCACTTCTGCATGATGACATCACGCTCAACTAGTAGATGTTAGAGACTGGTTTAGGCGCTCAGAGGTCAAAGGTCAAAGAATTCATATAGATATAAACTGAAACAACGGCAGATAAAAGTGTTGATGTACACAAGTGGGGCAAAAACAGTTCGCACAGGGGGGATTAAGAGTCCATGTGCAAATTTCTGACAGTTCTTAGAGGCAATCCAAGGGAGGTCCGCAGCTCAGGGTCAGCTCATTTAAACAGAGTGAAGTCAACTCTAAACGGATAAAGGAGGAGGGAAGAGCGCCACTTGAGTGCAAGATTATGATTTATTATGACATAAATACGTAGTAACTTACATTAAAGTAAGGATAAAATCGTCTGTCAGGTCCAAAAAGGTTCCACGATGGATTGTGTGGACCCCTCTCACCATCGTGGAACCTTTTTGGACCTGACAGACGCTTTTATCCTTACTTTAATGTAAGTTACTACGTATTTATGTCATAATAAATCATAATCTTGCACTCAAATGGCGCTCTTCCCTCCTCCTTTAACTAGTAGATGTTAGAGACCTTGTGCTCCTCCACCTTCTGTTTGAGGATGCCCCGCAGATGTTCAACAGGGTTTAGGTCTGGAGACATGCTTGGCCAGTCCATCACCTTTACCCACAGCTTCTTTAGCAAGGCAGTGTTCGTCTTGGAGGTGTGTTTGGGGTCGTTATCATGTTGGAATACTGCCCTACGGCACAGTCTAGGAAGGGAGGGGATCATGCTCTGCTTCGGTATATCACAGTACATGTTGACATTCATGGTTCCCTCAATGAACTGTAGCTCCCCAGTGCCAGCAGCACTCATGCAGCCCCAGACCATGACACTCCAACCACCATGCTTGACTTTAGGCAAGACACACTTGTCTTTGTACTCCTCACCTGGTTGCTGCCACACACGCTTGACACCATCTGAACCAAATAAGTTTATCTTGGTCTCATCAGACCACAGGACATGGCTCCAGTAATCCATGTCCTTAGTCTGCTTGTCTTCTGCAAACTGTTTGCGGGCTTTCTTGTGCATCATCTTTAGAAGAGGCTTCCTTCTCAAATCTGGACATCATACTCTCTATCTTTTCTGGGGAAAATCACAGCAATTAAAATGACTATATTTCCAAAACTGCTATACTTATTTAGATCACTACCGATTACCCTCTCTAAAGGATATATTTCAAAAATTCTATCAATTTTAAATAAATTCATACGGGGAATGGGAAAAGGTCCAAATATAATAAGAGTATCCTTTACCAATCCCATAGATCAGGTGGATTGGGCCTTCCACAACTATGGACATACTTTATCTCATGCAAATTGTCACAGCTGGCCCAATGGAACATCTCTGACCCATCTATTCCATGGCTGCAATTTGAAAATATTTCTGTCACCCCTTATCACCACCCAAGCTTGCTGTGGTCCAGTGGTAATTGGGTGAGTCAAATTTCAGTTCGCAATACCATAGTCTCAGATTCAATCAAATTATGGAACAGAGTGAAAAAAGAGAGGTCTCTGGATTCCAACCCCCCGTTTCCAACCCCCCCTCCCCCCCCTGGGGCTTTATTTCTTGGCTACCCTAGATTTATGGAAGCATTAACATCACCTTCCAACTTTGGAAAATGGTCTGAGAGAAAGATTATTAGGCTATCAGATAAGTCTTTTCTCCCGTTTGATAATCTTCTTAACACATATAAATTGCCTGCTACTGAAAGACCAAACTACTTACTCATTAAACATTTTTTTGAATAATTTTACCCAAAACCCACTGGATCACCTGTAACAGTATTTGAACATATTTGCTTCACTACACCTAAGGGTAGAGGTTTGATCACCACTTTATATAATGACATCAACTCACAATCCCTGGATGTGAAACTATCCTTTTTGTTGAATTGGGAGGCACATTTGGACACTGACATCTCCATAAAAGATTGGAACATGATGTGGTCGAATTTGCGTAAGTGTACAAAATCGTTGTCGGTCAGAGAAACAGCAGTTAAATTATTTACAAGATGGCATTACACACCTGTCCAACTAAATAGATTTTTTGCTGACACCTCCCCAGATTGTTTTCGAGGCTGTGCGCTTCGTGGAACATTTTTACATATATTCTGGGATTGTGACAAAATCAAGCAGATGTGGTCGGTGGTGTTTCACCTTATAGCTAAATTGGCAGGTAAAAAATTATATTATCACACTACCATTGTATACTTTTTCAAAATGTACAAGATACACTCCCACAATTTATCCAGCTAATTCACACAATCTGTGTGGCAACCCATTCGACAATAGCTATACACTGGAAGGAGAACTTTGTGCCCTTTTCAGAAGTCTTGGCAAGAATAGAAGAAATAAAGCATATGGAATACTTACACCATACCATTAATAATACTAAGCATCTGTATGACCTTAAATGGGATCCATGGTTTGAAAACAAGATCTCACTTGCTGTATAACTATAGTCTACTGCCCAATACTTTAATTTTGTATTATTTATTTTTTGTTTGTTTCTATTACATTACAATTGTAATTCATACGTATATTGTTAAAAAGTCTGAATGGACTACTAAACTATGACAAAGTATTCTGCTACAACTTATATATATTTACTTATACTGTATATTGTATTTTTGTATTGAAAAAAAATTTCAATAAAAGTTTATAGACACAAAAGAAGAGGCTTCCTTCTGAGACGACAGCCATGCAGACCAATTGGATGCAGCGTGCAGTGTTTGGTCTGAGCATTGACAAACTGACCCCCCTACCCCTTCAACCTCTGCAGCAATGCTGGCAGCACTCATTCGTCTATTTCCCAAAGACAAGCTCTGGATATGACACTGAGCACATGCACGCAACTTCTTTGGTCGACCATGGCGAGGCCTGTTCTGAGTGAAACCTGTCCTGTTAAACTGCTGTATGGTCTTGGTCACCGTCCTGCAGCTTAGTTTCGGGGTCTTAGCAATCTTCTTATAGCCTAGGCCATCTTTATGCAGAGGAACAATTCTTTTTTTCAGATCCTCAGAGTTCTTTGCCATGTTGAGCTTCTAGTGACCAGTATGAGAGTGAAAGCGATAACATCAAATTTAACACACCTGCTCCCCATTCACACCTGAGACCTTATAACACTAACGAGTCACGTGACACTGAGGAGGGAAAATGGCTTTGGACATTGTCACTTGGGGGGTGTACTTACTTTTGTTGCCAGCGGTTACGACATTAATGGCTGCGTGTTTAGTTATTTTGAGGGGACAGCAAATTTACAATGTTATACAAGCTGTACACTCACTACTTTACATTGTAGCAAAGTGTATAAACTGTTGACTTTTTCAACGTATTTGAACAAGTGCACATTAGATCTCTATTCAAAGAGTGTCTACAGCTTAAGATGATATATGTGAACAAGAACACAAAAAAATGCTTTTCCAATAATTTAGTTTAAAAAAATATCAATAGATTTAATGGTGTACTGTGGAAAAAACAATTACACCCTTGGTAACATTAGGCCCCTTTTCCACTTGTGCAACCTTGAAGTCATGTGACTTTGACGCGACTTGAAGCAATGCCTGTGTAATCTTAAGGTCTATGGACCTTAAGTCGCATCAGAATTGGACCAAAGTAGTGTACGGACTACATTAAAGTTGCAGCGACGTGAAGTCGCACAGATATTAAGGATACTCATGGGAAATCATGGGGTACAACTTGTCATGCGATTTTGCAGTCCCAGGTCTGAGGACAAGTCGCAAAAGTGTGAAAGGGGCCTAAACTGGTATTGCCCCTTGTGTCAGAAATGTCTTCTTGTAGGCCTTTAGTATAACTGCTCACTAGTATCTAACATTTTCAAGATGTTTGTGGATTTACCTACGTGATCTTTAAAAATGTTCCTATAAATTTTTAATAGGAATCAAATCACGGCTTTGACTAGGGCAGTCCTAAACACCCTATTTCTTCTTTTTAAACCATACTTTTGAGGTTTTGTTAGTGTGTTTCAGATTATTATGGTGTTGAAAGATCCATTTTTGGTTTAACTTTAGCTTTTGTTTTTTTTGTTTTTTTTTAACTTTAGCTTTTGGACAGACTACCTCACATTCTCATCAAGTCCACGTAAAGTTGACTCAGTGACTGCGAACTGCCCAGGGCCTGAAGCAGCACAACAGACTCAAACCATAACATTTCTACCACCATGCTTCACAGCTGTTATAAGGCTCTCCTGAAATACTTTCTTTGATTTGTGGCAAACATGTCTACTGTTGTTGTGGCCAAATATCTCTATTTTTGATTGATAAGTATGTTAAATAGCAACATGTAATTTTGCTCTGATGTTTTTTATGGACAGCAAAGGTTTTTTCTTACTACACCTCTCATGTGGCTTAAATGGATGCAATAACTTTCCAAGTGTAGATGCATGCACTTTGAAAGCGAAATGTTGAGGTTTGGAGACTTCTTTTAGCATCAAACATTCAGCTCTTGCATTGTGTTTGCTAAGTTGTTCGAGTTTGAAACCTACGCATCAAGAAATAAACCCACTGTCACAATGATTGCAGGAGTAAAGTTAGGTGAATGGAGCCATGCTGATACGTTCCTGACAATGCAATACCAGACCCCCCTGCTGAAGCAAATTGGATCATGCTTTGCTGGGGGTTTTTTTGCCTTCCTCTGGATCAACTGTGGGTATGGGATTGTGTATATACAATTGTATGATTTTATTTCTTTTTTTTTTTTCCTTTTATTGGCTGAACTAAATGGGCTTGTGTCTTTTTTCAACCTGACTAACTATGTAATGAGGTTTTTTTTTAATCATGTAGAATGCCAAATACTAATTTCATGGGTCTGAAATAGTGGTAAATATAGTGGTGTATTTACTTTTTCTTTGTGACTAATCTGCATTTTTGTTAATTAGATCATCAAAATAAGTACACAATGTCAACTTTGAGTGTGTGTTTCTTCAAGTATGTTACCTTTGTCTGCAGGCTCAATTTGATTCTGATCTAAATCTAATCTAATCTGACGATCCAATATTTCCTGTTCAAACGTGTTAAAAAGTCAGAACTTTACTTTTTTTCACATGACTGTATACCTTGAAATCATGTTTTCTTTGAAATCAATAAAGTCATCTGTTTTACTTGCCTTTTGAAATTTGAAAAAATATGTACTGTAAGTAAAAATCACATAAAAATATTCTCGACATTGCAGATAGGGGGAAATAGGAGGTGTGTCTAAAAAGTTTGGTCAATGGTCCGATATCAAACAGCAACATGGGCCGGGTGCATTTGCATCCACATGGCTATCCAGAGACACATAGAGAAGCGCCACCTAGTGTGGAGTACACCTGACCATCAGGGTAAACCCGCTGCAGGCAGTCAAACGTAGTCAGTTTGAAAATTAGGGTCACAGGGTAATGGAGCAACAAGTGAACATTCTGCTACAAATTGGGGTAAACAGCGATGGAGACGCATGAAATGTTGGAACTGCAGAGGAATTAGCAAGGACACGATGCGCATCATCGCCCACAAATATTTGGGTAAGCGGAAGATCTGTTCCTGGTTTGTGCTGCACAAGCTGACAGATGAACAGAAAGCAAAACAGATGGAAACCACTGGAAATTTCATTACCATGTGTGACCTGGATCCATCCTGCGTCTGCGCACTGTGCGATCTGAGTGCGCCAATTCTTGGCTTAGTGCTCCGTACCTGTTCTCCATCATTTACTGTACTCTACTAATCTGCTACCTGCGGACTTCTTTCTGCTTACCGCCTGAAGAGCGCCATGAAAGGCGCACGTTTTGCGGACATGGCAGCAATCCTAGAATGTGTGACAGCAGTTCTGCGATCGATTCCTAAAAAGGCCTTTGCTGACAGTTTCCAGAAGCTTTTTGAATGTTGTTTTCTGATATCATTCACCAAACATTTTAGACACACCTTGTATATTTATAGGGAGGGAAAACGCTCCCCTAGTGAGAATCTAAATCGAATCTTATCTGAGAATCCTTTTTTCTGTAGTGATGCTGGAGAACATACCACTGTTTTTCCAGTCTGTCCAGGAAGGTGGAATTACGGTAGTGGAAATACAGGGGGGGGGGGGGTCCCTTTTCATGTGGAAGGTTTGTTTTTTGGCTTATGTTTGGCTGCCAGATTCTAGTGGGGCCCGATATGTTAGATCATGTTTTTGGCTGGCACTTGGAGTGGATGGAACGATCGGTACTCTTGTGCGGCTCATTGGCTGTAGGTGTATGTGTTGTTGCCAAGGACACGAGTTGCAGTGTTATCGACGCCAGTATTTATGCGTATGTGCGAGGGGTCCTGTACCGCACAGGCAATGATGATTGGTGCACACTATATGGATGATCCCGATAGGCGGACACTTTGGAGGACCAATATATGCCCTTGCAGGTCTGCTGGTCTGGCGGAATTGGCAAGGAGCTCTTACAGGTGTCATATTACATTGAGTTATTGGATGGGACACTTATTAGGCACATATTAGGCTTGTGCAAAGATATATTAAATTCAATGTTTGAGTTACAAAAATATAAAAATATAAAAACCTGCATATATCCGTGATAAAGTGCAATATCAATTATATGATTATAGAGCATCAAAAACATATAAAGAAAAAAATGGTGAATAAATATATATACAAATCCGTGAATATATTGAAAACAGTCCCAATCACCAGTGCTCAAATAACAAATTGATCTGTGGGGTTGGTGCTCACCTTATGGAGTGTGACCTCGCAGTTAAGCTTGGTCAATATCAGCATAAAGCAGTGCAGTGGGCAGTGTAGTGCAGTAGGCAGTGTAGTAGACAGTGTAGTGTAGTGCAGTGGGCAGTGTAGTAGACAGTGTAGTGTAGTGCAGATGGGCAGTGTAGTGTAGTGGACAGTGTAGTGTAGTGCAGTGGGCAGTGTAGTGCAGTGGGCAGTGTAGTGTAGTGGGCAGTGTAGTGTAGTGGACAGTGTAGTGCAGTGGACAGTGTAGTGTAGTGGGCAGTGTAGTAGTCAGGTAGGAATCAGGTAGGTCACTGTAAGGGTCAGTGTTGTGGACAGGTAGGTCAGGGTAGAGGTCAGTGTAGTGGACAGGTAGGTCAGTGTAGGAATCAAGCTGGTCAGTACTATTGTAGGAAAGGACTCAGGGAGTGCTAAAAGTCCGCAGGTTGGGGGCGAAAATTACTTGCCTTGCCCCGGGCGCTGACAACCCACGCTACGCCACTGGGTGGATGGTTTCCTCCAAGGTTCAGGCTCCCATTCTGGGATGGGAGCAGCCTGGACTGGAGAACACTGACTGCAGACTGGCAGGAATGGAGGGAAGAGGAGGGGGGAGGGGAGCAGCCTGGACTGGAGAGCCCTGACTATGTATAAAGTAGTACAGTATAAAGTAGTGCAGTGTGTAGTGTAGTGTAGTGTAGTGGGCAGTGTAGTGTAGTGTAGTGGGCAGTGTAGTGTAGTGGACAGTGTAGTGCAGTGCAGTGGGCAGTGTAGTGCAGTGTGTAGTGTAGTGCAGTAGGCAGTTTAGTAGACAGTGTAGTGTAGTGCAGTGGGCAGTGTAGTAGACAGTGTAGTGTAGTGCAGTGGGCAGTGTAGTGTAGTGGACAGTGTAGTGTAGTGCAGTGGGCAGTGTAGTGGGCAGTGTAGTGCAGTGGGCAGTGTAGTGTAGTGGGCAGTGGAAATTTGTTGTTCCATAAACGATTGGTTCGATGGAAAACCCACTTCTGCACTCGTGTATGACAGCGTCCCTCTTGCTGTGAGATACTGTGTTCACCGATGTAGACTTGGTTCCTCCCCTACGTGTGACGACACAGAGACTACGTGTCTTCCTCGGGGGGATCCCCCTGAGGAAGACACGTAGTTGTGGCTATGGGACAGGAAACATAGGGAAATCTCCATAATAGAAAAAAAAGATTGTTATAACTCTCCCTTACTCTATTTAATATTTGAAAAAAAAATACCTTTAGCTTTATTTTAATGAAATTTTACTTTGTGACTTTTCAAAAAAGTTGACATTCAAAAAAGGAAACGCACCACTGCAATCCTCCTGCACACCTAACACTGCATTCTAGTGCAGCTGCTGGTGGAGCCCTTTAGACCACAGTGTGTTTAAGTTATAACAAAATTGGTTTGAAAAGGTTATAACAAAACATGACTAGGGGATTAAAGATGATTTGTCCCCATTCTGCTCTGACCATCACTCTCCTCCTCCATTATAAATAACCACATGACCACAGGTTGGTGTTAAATGGCCATAGCAGCCTTTTAATAACAAACTGTATACATAACAGGTAAATAACACGTTAAACCCAGTTTTTTACTGGAGCCTCAAGGTCCCGGTAGGCATCAAAGAAGGAGGTACCTGCGTCCGACTTAATTAGGCCTCTAGCCGCCACAGCACCGGCTCGGAGACAACCAGTCGCAGGTACCAACATACCAAATACTGGGAGCCGTACCTTAGACGGGTCCCTACCAAGTATAAGTTTGCACTATCAGGGAGCCGTACCTCAGACGGGTCCCTACCAAGTATAAGTTTTGCACCATCTGGGAGCCGTACCTCAGACGGGTCCCTACCAAGTATAAGTTTGCACCATACTAACCTACCAGGACCTTGTACCCCGCTTGCTGCCATGACAAAGAAACACCCCAAAAGAAGAAAGCCTCTGTTAAAACAAAAAAAAAGGGCAGTGGACCACAAAACCAAAAGTCAGAAAAAACAAGAAAATGGGAGGGAGGGTGGGAAATATTCTCCAATGCAGCTTTCCTCCGACTGAAGACTTCCTGAGGCCCCTAGCTTGACCTCTCCCTGTAGCCCCACCCCTTTCTGGCCAAAACACCAATTAAAAGTCCCAACACTTATATTTACTATACCACTGGGCTAAAAACTCCTCCTTGTCCCAAACCCCCTTTAAACCCTGTCATGCCGGCCCTCCGTCCATGTCTCTTCTCTCCTTTACTCCGGGCCTCTCTTGACTAGGGGATTAAAGATGATTTGTCTCCATTCTGCTCTGACCATCACTCTCCTCCTCCATTATAAATAACCACATGACCACAGGTTGGAGTTAAATGGCCATAGCAGTCTTTTATTAACCTCCCCCCGTCCGCGCTACAGCCTATATACGGCTGCAGCGCGGACTCGAATTTTCGGGAGGCCGTTTTTAAACGGCCTCCCAGTGACACGCCCCCAGCGCGCTCCCGCGAGCGCGCTGCGGGGAAAATCTGTGTCGGCCGTGTCCCTTGGACACAGCCGATCACAGATCGTGGTGAATGGCCAATCACAGCGGCCATTCACCACGTGATCTGGCCGTCCAATGAGCGATGATCTCATATGTAAACATATGAGATCATCTCTCATCGCCGGCGCTCCTTCCTCACACGGAGCCTGCAGTGTGAGGAAGGAGGGGGAGCCGACAGCCGCTGGGGACACAGGAGAATGTAATCAGGGCACCGATCACCAGTGCCCTGATTACTAAAAGGTAAAAACACACACACAGTGCCCCCACATCAGTGCCCACAGTGCCCGCCATCAGTGCCCCCCATCAATGCCCACAATCAGTGCCCATAGTGCTGCTAGTCAGTGCCCATCAGTGCCTGCTCATCTAGGCACTGATGAGCACTGACTGGCAGCACTATGGGCACTGAGTGTGGGCACTGATGGTTCTGCCCATCAGTGCCGCTCATCAGTGCCACCCGTCAGTGTCCAGTGCCATCCGCCAGTGCCCATCAGTGCCGCCTATCAGTGCCCATCAGTGCCGCCTCTCAGTGCCCAGCAGTGCCACCTGTCAGTGCCCAGCAGTGCCACCTCTCAGTGCCCAGCAGTGCCGCCTCTCAGTGCCCAGCAGTGCCGCCTCTCAGTGCCCAGCAGTGCCGCCTATCAGTGCCCAGCAGTGCCGCCTATCAGTGCTCATCAGTGCCGCCTCTCAGTGCTGCCTCTCAGTGCCGCCTCTCAGTGCTCATCAGTGCGGCATATTAGTACCTCCTCATCAGTGCCCATAAGTGCCACCTCATCAGTGCCCATAAGTGCCACCTCATCAGTGCCCATCAGTGCAGCCTATCAGTGCCCATCAGTGCCGCCTCATCAGCGCACATCAGTGAAGGAGAAAAATTTATTTTCAAAATTTACTCGCAAAAAATAAGAAAAACTTTTTTTTTTTTTTAATTTTTTTGTCTTTATTCTTTTTTTTTGTAAAAAATAAAAAACCCAGAGATGATTAAATACCACCAAAAGAAAGCTCTATTTGTGTGAAAAAAATGATAAAAATTTCATATGGGTACAGTGTAGCATGACCGCGCAATTGTCATTCAAAGTGTGACAGCGCTGAAAGCTGAAAATTGGCCTGGATGGGAAGGGTGTTTAAGTGCACAGAAGGCAAGTGGTTAACAAACTGTATACATAACAGGTAAATAACACGTTAAACCCAGTTTTTTACTGGAGCCTCAAGGTCCCGGTAGGCATCAAAGAAGGAGGTACCTGCATCCGACTTAATTAGGCCTCTAGCCGCCACAGCACCGGCTCGGAGACAACCAGTCGCAGGTACCAACATACCAACTACTGGGAGCCGTACCTCAAACGGGTCCCTACAAAGTATAGGTTTGCACCATCAGGGAGCCGTACCTCAGACGGGTCCCTACCAAGTATAAGTTTGCACCATCAGGGAGCCGTACCTCAGACGGGTCCCTACCAAGTATAAGTTTGCACCATCAGGGAGCCGTACCTCAGACGGGTCCCTACCAAGTATAAGTTTTGCACCATCTGGGAGCCGTACCTCAGACGGGTCCCTACCAAGTACAAGTTTGCACCATACTAACCTACCAGGACCTTGTACCCCGCCACCACCGCACAAACATGACACCTTATATTTGTGTCCCAACAAACCTGCAGGGCTCTCTGAAAAACCAGCCTGAACACCAACACCACCGCCTAATACCCACAGTATCCAAGTAAAACTCATTACCACATCAATACCCCCCACAATTCAACTTCCAACTCCCAATGTTGAACCACCCAGAAAACCTCCAGCCCAGACCACAAACCGGGCTCCTCACATTGACCTAAATCTGAGCCACGGTCAGGCTCCCCATTGACCGCCCAAACACCAGTGAGTAACAACGCCCATCTCAGACCAAACAAGTGTTAACCCTGGACAGCAAGTGCAAGGCGTAAGGCAAAATTTACTGCAATAAACAAGCTTGTACCGAGATCCAAACCCCATACAACATCTCCCGGCGTGTCCTGCCACACCAAGGTGCCCAATCCAATTGAGGATAACACTGGACCATGGCAACGACCCAACCCAACCTAAGCCAGGCGTCCCAATCAATTGCTGTGTATCCTCCAACTGGGAATGCCCAGTCGCCGCCCGATATGCCGGGCAACTGAAACCCAGCACACCCTACTACACGTAGGAGTGCCCCCGCTAAAGATTCAGTAGGAATGACCATTAAGGAACCCAGACTTATTACCCCAGGGATGCATGAAGAGGAGAGACAAACAGTAAAACAAGACCCACAAGCCAAACAAGGCAGAGACATAATCAGGTGAAACAAGAAACAAGCAAAGGGCGAACAAACACAGGAGAACCCCAAGACATCCTCAGCCGATGCCCTTAAACACACCCTAAGGTGCGCTAACCAAAATCAATAAACCATCCAAACCACACAAAGTGTGAGCGAGACAGCACCAAACGTCCTAATGAAGAAGGAGAGTGCCATATCCCACTACTAAGAGCAGGCAACAGCCCAAACCGTGTGGACAGAAGGAGCACTCACCCACCAACTACACTCACAACCCCACAACCCCACCTCGTCAGTCTGTAAACGCAGAAATCAACACACTGACCAAGATGACACCGAACGTAACCACCCGGAAACTGGATGCCCTAAATCATGAAAACAAACCAGCTCACCAATCATGCAAGCTCAAAGGAAGGCCAACACCAAGGCCCTCAGGAATACATCTCCCTAAGAAAATGAACCGACCAGGGAATATTAGCTTATTCAGGGAAATTAACAAATAAATAAAATGACACAGGCCTCGCCTAAAAAGGCCCACAACCACCGGTGCTGGTCCCGCTTTGCCCAAAATGAAAAACCTTTTTTTTGTCCCATCGACCCAACATCGGAAACAAATGAAAGAAAGGAAAGAAAAATCCGCCAATTTGCAGTGAAAGACTGTCACTGAAAGCTCCCAGAACCATACTGCCCAATAACGATATTCTCCAATGCAGCTTTCCTCCGACTGAAGACTTCCTGAGGCCCCTAGCTTGACCTCCCCCTGTAGCTCCACCCCTTCCTGGCCAAAACACCAATTAAAAGTCCCAACACTTATATTTACTATACTACTGGGCTAAAAACTCCTCCTTGTCCCAAACCCCTTTAACCCCTGTCATGCCGGCCCTCCGTCCATGTCTCTTCTCTCCTTTACTCCGGGCCTCTCTCTTTCGATAGTATATTTAAACAATATACTTATTTTTCAAAAATACTCCATACACATCTACTACTTAAAGTGGTTCTAATTGCCAGTTCACATTGGTGCAAAGCGGGAACTCTGCAAAACCATTGCGGGTTCCCACATCGCACCCGGCTCATAGGCAGTTCACACTGCCATATGCAAACTGCTGGGAGTGTCAATACAAAGTTAATGACACCTCCAGATTAGTTTGAATATCGCAGTGTAAACTGTCAATTTGGACAGGAATCGGATCGCATAGGTGAGAACACCCATGTGATTCGATTCTGGTGCAGACCAAAAAAAAGGGTCCTGCATGACTTTGGTCCGAATGCGATGCAAATTCAGCCATACAATTTGTATGGCTGAATTTGCCTCGCACAGATATTGCATGTGATTTGCAGAGCAGTGTGGTGCGAATCACATGCGATGCCTGACATCGCTACAGTGTAAACCGGCACTAAAGCCCAAAGGTTTTTTACCTTGATGCGTTCTATGCATTAAGGTAAAAAAACGTCCCTAGTCATCACAGAATCCCCCCCAGCCCACCCTTATATCCAGTGGTGAGGTTCAAAAATTTTAGTAACCAGTTCCGACTTTCCCAGCAGAATGACCAGCGTGCCCCCTTTTAATGCAGAATGACCAGCGTGCCCCCTTACAATGCACAGTGACCAGCGTGCCCCCCTTTCAATGCACAGTGACCAGCATGCCCCCCTTTCAATGCACAGTGACCAGCGTGCCCCCCTTTCAATGCAGAGAGACCACAGCATCACCCCCCAATGATTACAGAGTGCCACAGCATTGCCCTCAATCATTGCAGAATGCCACAGCATTGCCCCCAATGATTGCAGAGTGCCACAGCATTGCCCCCAATGATTGCAGAGTGCCCACAGCATTGCCCCCAATGATTGCAGAGTGCCACAGCATTGCCCCCAATGATCATTGCAGAGTGCCACAGCATTGTCCCCAATGATCATTGCAGAGTACCCACAGCATTGCCCCCAATGATTGCAGAGTGCCCACAGCATTGCACCCAATGATCATTGCAGAGCGCCACAGCATTGCCCCCAATAATTGCAGAGTGCCCACAGCATTGCCCCCAATTATTGCAGAGTGCCCACAGCATGCCCCCAATGATTGCAGAGTGCCCACAGCATTGCACCCAATAATTGCAGAGTGCCACAGAATTGCCTCCAATGATCATTGCAGAGCGCCACAGCATTGCCCCCAATAATTGCAGAGTGCCACAGCATGCCCCCAATAATTGCAGAGCGCCACAGCATGCCCCCAATAATTGCAGAGCGCCACAGCATTGCCCCCAATGATTGCAGAGTGCCCACAGCATTGCCCCCAATGATTGCAGAGTGCCACAGCATTGCCCCCAATGATCATTGCAGAGTGCCACAGCATTGTCCCCAATGATCATTGCAGAGTACCCACAGCATTGCCCCCAATGATTGCAGAGTGCCCACAGCATTGCACCCAATGATCATTGCAGAGCGCCACAGCATTTCCCCCAATAATTGCAGAGTGCCCACAGCATTGCCCCCAATTATTGCAGAGTGCCCACAGCATGCCCCCAATGATTGCAGAGTGCCCACAGCATTGCACCCAATAATTGCAGAGTGCCACAGAATTGCCTCCAATGATCATTGCAGAGCGCCACAGCATTGCCCCCAATAATTGCAGAGCGCCACAGCATTGCCCCTAATAATTGCAGAGCGCCACAGCATTGCCCCCAATGATTGCAGAGCGCCACAGCATTGCCCCCAATGATTGCAGAGTGCCAGCGATCCCCCCGCGAGACCAGTGCACTTACCTCACGGACGGTCACGCAGCTTCTCTTCAGTCCCAGGCTCCCCGCGTCTCCGAGTCCTCAGTCCTCCCGCCTCCTCATCCAATGGCACGGGGTTTGCCTTTCGGCCAATAAGGAAGCGGGAGGGCCCGCTCCCTGATTGGCCAGGAGGAGTATCCGTGTGACAATAGCGAATTTTCATTCGCTATTGTCACAGAATGGGCGGGTCGGGGCGCACTGCTCTGCTCCCCGTCCGCCACCTCTGCGGCTGCGCGGTCGGAGTGCGGGACATTCAATTGTACTGTGCGTCCTTAGACGCGCAGGGGGAACAGCCGGTTCTGCGAACTTGCAGAAAGTTAGTAACCGGTTCTATGGAACCGGTGCAAACCGGCTGAATCCCACCACTGCTTATATCTATCTGAGCCCATTGCCGATCCAGTCCTGTGTATGAGAGTATTGGCTCTCCACTCCCTCCCTCCTCACTGTGCAGATTGATAGCAACAGGAGCCATTGGCTCTCAATTGGCTCTCACTGCTGTCATTCAAATTCTGTGTCAATAGACGCAGACAAGGTGGATTGGGAGCAAGCTTGCACAAATGCCCCTATAGAAAGCGGCTTTCTATAGGGGCACTCGCCAAAGAAGAGGAGCCAGGAGAGCAGGCAGAAGACTTAGGAAGAGGAAGATCGAAGCTGCTTTGTGCAAAAACATTGCACAATGCAGGTAAGTATATACAAAAAAAAACATTAATAGCCACCCTCTAACAGGAAGTTGGATCACAGCACCAACATAAAAACATTTTGGAGATTTGGTGGAGGTTGAGAGCAAAAAAAGGGACTTTTTTTTAGCTAAAGCCCAACTCCGGGCAACTAAAAAAAAGTATCCCTTGCAGTGGGTCTACACCTCCACTGCAAGGTCTAATAGCTTGTTTTGTCTACCAGAGAGGACAGTTTTACTTACCTGATCCTCCACTCCCCCATCAGATAGTCCTCCACCACGATACGGCAGCAGACTGTCCCTTAGAGTTGGTCCGCACATATGCGATGTCAGACATTGCATGTGATTTGCAGTGCACTGCTCTGCAAATCACACGCGATGTCTGTGCGTTGCGAATTCAGCCATATTCAGCCATATTCAGCAAATTCAGATTGCATGGCTGAATTTGCATCGCATTTAGTCCAAAGTCTCATAGGACCCTTTTTTGGTCTGCAACAGAATTGGATTGCATGGGTGTTCACACCTATGCGATCCGATTCATGCCCGAACTGACAGTTCGCATGCGATATGCGACCTGATCTGGGAGTGTCGATAACTTTGTTTTGACACCCCCAGTGGTTCGCTTATGGCAGTGTGAACTGCCTGCGAGATGAGAGCGATGCAGAAACCCGCAGTGGATTCGCAGGGTTCCCGCATCGCATATTTGTGAAGCGGCACTCAGTGTCATCACGTCCAAAGCTATGGACTCTGTCCTGATGACACCCGGACCCTGGAATGCTGGTGTGTAGGGGAGAAGAAGTTGTGGGGACCAGTCTACCTGTGGGCAAGAGTGGAGGAATGGGTAAGTAAATCTTTTTTTTTTTTGTTCCCCTAGATCAGGGGTGGGGAACCTTTTTTCTGCCAAGGGCCATTTGGGTATTTATAAAATCATTCAGAGGGCGTACAAAATTATCAACTTAAAAATGTGCCTGTTATATTTGGTCAAACATTTAATTAACTCACCCCTAATGTGATGGCTGCAACTTCTTCTCTTTGGTGAGGTGTGTGATGTTAGCTGGTATCAATGTTGCTATTCGCAACTCGTTTTCAAGGTTTGCGTCGGTCAGTCTGGAACGCAGTCGACTCTTTGTTGTGGTAAGTTTTGAAAAGAACTGCTGGCGGGTACTGCTGGTGAGTATAGCTGGCTGGTACTGTGGTGTGGGTACTGCTGGCTGGTACTGCTGGCTCAGGCTGGTACTGCTGGCTCAGGCTGGTACTGTGCTGTAGGTACTGCTGGCTGGTACTGCTGTAGGTACTGCTGGCTCAGGCTGGTACTGTGGGTACTGCTGGCTGGTACTGCTGGCTCAGGCTGGTACTACTAGCTAGTACTGCTGGCTGGTACTGCTGTGGGTACTGCTGGCTGGTATTGCTGTGGGTACTGCTGGCTCGTACTGTGCTGTAGATACTGCTTTGGGTACTGCT
Organism: Pelophylax lessonae; assembly: GCF_965119305.1. Classification (NCBI taxonomy): domain Eukaryota; kingdom Metazoa; phylum Chordata; class Amphibia; order Anura; family Ranidae; genus Pelophylax; species Pelophylax lessonae. Next base: position 736,539,660 of record NC_138768.1, read on the forward strand.
GGCTCTGCTGTAGATACTGCTGTGAGTACTGCTGGCTCTGGCTGGTACTGCTGGTTCTGGCTGGTACTGATGTGAGTACTGCTGGCTCTGGCTGGTACCGCTGTAAGTACTGCTGGCTCTGGCTGGTACTGCTGGACCTGGCTGGTACTGCAGTGAGTACTGCTGGTTCTGGCTGGTACTGCTGTGAGTACTGCCGGCTCTGGCTGGTACTGCCGGCTCTGGCTGGTACTGCTGTGTGTACTGCTGGTTCTGGCTGGTACTGCTGGCTCTGGCTGGTACCGCTGTGAGTGATGCTGGCTATGGCTGGTACTGCTGGTTATGGCTGGTACTGCTGGCTCTGGCTGGTACTGCTGTGTGTGCTGCTGGTGGGAAATGCTGGCTGGAGGAAGAGGCAATGTTTCCTGTACTGGTCACAGGCGGAGTGCATTTGATATCAGTCTGACTGTCAGAACAGAGCCGGAACTATACAGGAAGCATCGGCTCTGTTCTGACAGATCAGCTGAGAGACACAGACTCAGCTGCACGGGGGGCCGGACCAAATGACTTTGAGGGCCGCATACGGCCCCCGGGCCGTAGGTTCCCCTGCCCTAGACCAAAATAAGCAATTAACCCTTGCCATGCAGTCACAGCTCCACTGCAAGAAACCATTTTTTCAGTTGCCAGTTGCCTGGAGTTGGGTTTAAAGCAGGATTAAATCCAAAAACCAAAATTGTAATATATTGCAGCTTACATAATTACTAGATGTAGCTGCATTTTTTTTTTTTTTTAGGCATATCTTTCCTCCTATATTAGAGTGCCCCCACTCTGGATAAAGAAGCAAAGGGGGCACATTTGGACAGCAGCATTGTCAGTCTGAGAGGAGGGGAGAGTTAGATGTACCAGCATATTTAGATACACTTACAAATTGAAGCCACACTCCAGATAACACTTCATAAGCAGTTATAGCAAAGCAAACCGTGTTTTTTTCCTTTTGGGATAAAGGTATTATGTAAATAAATAAACTGATCATTGTAAGCACCCGTCAGTGTTTAATGGATTGTCTCACTCCTGTAAGGCCTCGTACACACTACTAGATTTATTTATTTTTTTCATTCAACATAAAAAAAAAACCTGACAGCTTTGTTTGGAGCCACTGTACTAACAATCCGAGCTTAATACAGCGATCACCCCTGCTTTCTGAAAGGGGGACACCAGGGTAACGCTAACCCCCCCCCCCCCCCCCAGCACTCTGGTCAGAGTTCTTAGCAGCTGGCCGGGAGCTAGTCGACAGACCTTATTCGGTCATAGCCCTTTGACAGAAGCCGGGTCCGAATGTCTGGCTTCTTTAGGACCAACTGCAATACGCCGATTAGGGATGATCGAACGGTTCGGGTCCACCATCGGTTCGGCCCGAACATTGGGTGTTCGAGGTTCGGCCGAATTTAGAACTTTTTGCCCAAAAAGTTCGGAATTCGGCAACCAGAACCTCCCAAAATGCAATGCTTCAGGAAATGGGCTTTAAAAGCCCGTGATTGGACCAGAACCATTAGCAAAAGCCAATTGAGGGGGCAGGAGAATGCTAGGAATGTAATTGGAGTGACTAGGGGGTCCCTAGACCAATCATTAGTGAATACGCCCCCCAGTATATAAGATCGCCCCCGCCAAATTCCTAGCATTCTTGTACGGGACATGGAAGAGAGTGGAATGCTGTTCTGTTCTAATGTGTTACAAAGTGTCATTTAGCTATTTTTAGTGTGAGGAAAGGGATATCTAGTGTAGTTAGAGTGCTCCTTTACACTTAAGTTAGCTTCAAAAATTTAGTTTCTGTAGGGAAAGTGTTAAGTGTAAGGGGACCGTAGTGTAGTGTAGGGTTAACTGACAGTGACTGCTATGGAAGGGTGACCAAACCCTTCCATAGCAGGGTGACCGCTATAGAGAAATGATCATTTCTCTGAGTTGCTTTAGGGCAGGAATATGGCTTCTCACCAGCCAAGCATTTTTCATGCTGCAGGGGCTGTTTGATGTCAGACATGACATCTGAACATGTGTATAGGGGGTATATATACACATATATGTCTGTATATATACCCCTAGACATATATAGGTGTGATAGTAGCAGAAATATATGCTTGCGCTAATGAAATAATTTACAGTAATATATTTCTGCTACTATCACACCTATATATGGCTAGGTGTCTATATACATATAATTATGTGTGTATATATACCACTATACACAAGTTCAGATGTTTTGCCTGCCTCAAAAGAACCCAAAAAAATGCCAAAAAAACGCTAGCGTCAAAAAAAAAATGCCCAGGTGTGTTTTTGCTGGCATTTTTTGGGGGGTTTTGGAGGCAGGCAAAACATCTGAACTTGTGTATAGTGGTGTATATACACACATACATATATTTATATACACACCTAGACATATATAGGTGTGATAGTAGCAGAAATATATGCTTGCGCTAATGAAATAATTTACAGTAATATATTTCTGCTACTATCACACCTATATATGGCTAGGTGTCTATATACATATAATTATGTGTGTATATATACCACTATACACAAGTTCAGATGTTTTGCCTGCCTCAAAAGAACCCCAAAAAATGCCAAAAAAAAGCTAGCGTCAAAAAAAAATGCCCAGGTGTGTTTTTGCTGGCATTTTTTGGGGGTTTTTGGAGGCAGGCAAAACATCAGAACTTGTGCACAGTACCACTATACACAAGTTCAGATGTTTTTCCTGACTGCAAAGAACCCAACAAAAATGCCTGCTTTGAAACCGGCAAGGTGTGAAAACCGAGAAGAGAAGCCAACCCCCTGAGCTGAAAGTGTTCTAATACAAACAATCTTTTTTTTATGGTTCTGGACACAGCTGAAACTTCACATGTACACTCTTTAGACCCCCCAGATACGAAATCCAAAGTAAAAATCAAAAAATCTCTCTTTTTTTTTTAAATTTTTCAATAATTGGCTGTTTTATCAAAAATTACAATTTTTAAGAACTTTTTTGTGTGATTTTGTGTCTGGGGGGGTCTAAAAGGTGTACCTGTGAAGTTTCAGCTCTGTAGCATGTCCAGAACCAGAAAAAAAAAGATCATAAAGGTGTAAAAGGAGGGTCCCACATCCCTGTTCTACTGAAAAATTATCTTTTTTTTTTCATGGTTCTGGACATGCTACAGAGCTGAAACTTCACATGTACACTTTTTAGACCCCCCAGATACTAAATCCAAAGTCAAAATCAAAAAATCTCTCTTTTTTTTTTTTTTTCAATAATTGGCTTTTTTATCAAAAATGACAATTTTTAAGAACTTTTTTTGTGTGATTAATAGTTAATGGGGCATAACCCAGAACCCTAGGGACTTTTTTGAGGCATTTATTGGGTTTTAGGGCTTAAAAATTGTGTTTTTTGATTACCGAAGTTCGGGTCCCATTGATTTCAATGGGGTTCTGAAATCCGGGCCAAACTTTCGGGAAGTTCGGATGTTCTGGCCGAACCGAACTTTTCAAAAGTTCGATCATCCCTAACGCCAATGCCAGGCCAATTGGCATCAGGCAGAATGAACAGGCCAATGCTGCCCGACATTCTGCCCATGTGCACCAGGCTTAAGGCTGGCCATAGACAGATCCAAATTCAGCTGCTTCAGTACCCTTTCTAATTTTTTATTTGTGCAATCACACCTGGCGGCTATAGCCACCAGCAGTGATCACTGTATTCTGTCACTGACAGGATATAATACCACCAGGGCCGGACTGGCCTACTGGGATACCGGGAAATTTCCCGGTAGGCCGGCGAGTCCGCCTGTCTTGGGGCCGCTTTAAGGGCAGTGGCGCCCGTAAAGAAGATGTCTTCCGGCCCGGCTGACACAGAAACTGCGTATGCCCCGTTTCGAAGACTGCCGGTATTCCCGTATATGCTTCAGCATTTTCGGCCATACAGCGCATGTGCAGGTCCCATGACATAATGGTGCCAGGCAGCGCCATTTTTAAATGTATCTCCACTCCGCTCCCTGCTGGTGCGCGCCGGCCGGCCGGGCAATAGGACTGGACCCCTCCGGCCTCTGCAGCCTCTGGTCAGTGGTCACCTGTCCTCTACCATCCATTGCACAGCCTCTGACCACCTGTCATGTTTTGCTCTCCTGTCCCTTCCAATGCACACCCTCTAAACACCTGTAATGTTTTGCTCTCCTGTCCCTTCCAATGCACAGCCTCTGACCACCTGTCCTGTGTTGCTATCCTGTATCATGTCCGCACATCCTATGACATCTCCTGTACCATGTCCGCACAGCCGCTGACATCTCCTGTACCATGTCCGCACAGCCTCTGACATCTCCTGTACCATGTCCGCACAGCCCCTGACATGTCCTGTACCATGTCCGCACAGCCCCTGACATCTCCTGTACCATGTCCGCACATCCTATGACATCTCCTGTACCATGTCCGCACAACCCCTGACATCTCCTGTACCATGTCCGCACAGCCCCTGACATATCCTGTACCATGTCCGCACAGCCCCTGTCATCTCCTGTAACATGTCCGCACAGCCCCTGTCATCTCTTGTACCATGTCCGCACAGCCCCTGACATCTCTTGTACCATGTCCGCACAGCTCCTGACATCTCCTGTACCATATCAGCACAGCCTCTGACATCTCCTGTACCATGTCCGCACAGCCTCTGACATCTCCTGTACCATGTCCGCACAGCCTAAGACGTCTCCTGTTCCATTACAGCATCTGACCACCTGTCCTGTGTTGCTATCCTGTAGCATATATTGCCAGAACATATTGGTCTTATCTATATATAATACACTCTTCAATGTGCTTTAAAAAGCATGGTTTTCCCTTATATGAACAAGAAAATAATGGTGTTATGCTGTTGGGCCAGTATAATAATGCTATGGGGCTGGTATGAAATTATTTCCAGGGCTGGTTTTTTTTCCCAGTCCGGCCCTGAATACCACAGTGGGAGAGATTCCTCCATCAACAATGACTGTGTTGATGGGGGAATTGAGCAATTTTGCTTCCTTCAACCACAAACTGCATAATCTACAGCTTGCCTTACTGGCTGGATCACCAGATAAAAATAGAAGTTAAAAAAAGACTAAAAAAGAAGACTAATGCAGCCATCACATCTGAAAATAGCTAAACGCCAATATATTAAATGTTTGCTTTTGGCTTCAATACATTCTTTAGCGGATTTTTTAAAACCAGAGTTTAGTGTAACCGTAACAGACCAGAAATGAGCAGATAAGAGAAGTTCAAATCAGGAGGAGTTACAAACACTTTCCTAAATCACTCGAATAGTTATGATGTTTGCAAAGAACAATACATAGCTTCCAAATCTACTTTTCAAAGTTACTTAACCAATAATGAGCAATTGCTATCTGGTGTAGGATTAGGTGTATTTTTAGCATTTTCCGGGCAGTGGGCTACAGGTGATCGCTGCTGTGTGATGCACTGTGCACACTGACAGGCGGAGATACAGCGGCTGATGACGCCAATCATCGTAGTGCTTACCGCGATCCTCTGCCTGCATCAGCCGCCGGGGTCCGCTATATAAATGCGCCGTGCACACAGAGCCGGGAGTTGTCAGCAGGTACAGCCAGGAGGGGTGTATCTAGAGCTAAGCGCTATCCAAGGAGACCTCCAGTGATGCTGAGCCCCTGCAACAAGCAGATCACAATGCAGACCAGCAATGAAGAGAGAACGCAGGGCAAGTACCAGCACTGCAACTTCAGGTGGCAGCCACCTTATGGGCTCTTCTTGCTTCTCATCATGCTGACTTCATGGACCAGCATCTGCCAAGGTAAGGACACCGCTTATCCTGTATATACAAGACCCCAAAACTCTCCCCTAACTAATCACTTTCACTGCGCAGACATCCAGCACTCCCTGCACTCTTTTAGAAACTTTTTTATCTTAACTAGAATAAATGCAGGCGGAAGACACAATTATTTATTATAATTATTTTTTTCTGGTAAATATTTGGATATATTTCTTTTTGTATTTCTGGGGATGGATGCTGCATCAGGTGTCCTGTGGAACTACAGATTTCTGCATGCCTGCTCAGACTTAACCTAAATATATACTTTGAATACTTTGATTCTTTGAAGTTGCAGAATTATGGATTTCCAGATACAGATTCATAAGTCATTTCTTTGTCAATGGTATTCGTTTTTCAACAATAGGAGAGCTATAAACGTTTATAGGGATTTTCTCTTTTCTTTTTTTAGATCTAGTGGGGCTTATAATATAAGATAAGACAAAGTAGGAATTTTTATTGGTGTGTTAAAACATAAACACAGGCTTTTGTCTACAGCTGGCATTACTCCAGAGGAACCCCTAAAATAATTTTCAGGTCTTGGGGGAACTCTTACTAAAACGAATTTCATTTGGAGGCAATAACAAAAATGCATTCTATGTTAGTTGCCTTGTCTGTAGGAGGAGGTCAACAAGTTGTCAATAAGGAGTGCAACTCTTACAGTAGTGGTCAGAATGTCCCATTTTCGGACAGTTAAAAAGTTTATTGGGTATTTTTTATTTTTTTGCTGTCTTACTTTACACGATATATGGTCAAAAATACTGTATATGTTTTATTTTCTCTTTTCTGTACTGTACATATGAAATCTAAAATAAAGAATTTAATAAATAGATCATTGGTGTAATGCCCCTGGTTTTGTCAAGTGGTTTTGAACTCAAAACTACTTGGACACCTATCAGATGGGAGATCAATCAGCTACTGCTCAAGGAAGCCCTAGTAACCACTGGTGGAACCTAATGCCTCGTACACACGCAACGATTATCGGCCGACCGATCGGCCGTCTTTTGTCCAGTGTTGTTGTGTTGGTTGAAATGTGCTCTAGACTGCACACAAATTTTTTCGGCCAACAACAACCAACTTCAGAAGTGATGTCATGTGCTGGTTAACTTTCCGTGTGTTTTTTCTTTTCTGAGCATGCCCAGTCTTTGTTATCTGATTTTTCTGTGCCGAAATCTGTACTGACTGAGGAACAATCGGCCGTTCTGTTGACGGCCAACAAAATTTTCATAGCATGCACACCAGATTTTGTTCGGCCGGAAAGTCGCAGTCGGTTTTCGGAAGCATCATGCTAACAAGCCGACAATCGGCTGATCGGACGTTGGCCGAAAATTCACGGCCAACAATCATTGCGTGTGCACGAGGCATTAGAGTTCCATGAAGTTGGCTGGTCTACAGCAACCTTTCAAATGCAACTGATTGTTTTCAAAGTGTAGCTCTGATAGGAGATTCTCACTGGGAAGTGGCAGCAGACTTGCTTTGCAAAGGGCAGTGACAGTATGAGATATGCAGTAACTCAGAGCAACTAGTGAAAGATACATTGTGATTGCTTGCTCTGGATTGCACCTTATCGCTATATGCCTTATTAAATACACCTGCAAGCTTGTAGTTTTATGGGGCAAACCAACATTGGCACCTCTACTGGAACCTGGTGGTTTCTAGACATTTTGTGACATTTTGCATCCCTCAAAACTAAATTCTGGGGCTGTCTTCAGAGGTTTCCCTCCAGCATGCTGCTGCTTGGTTTTAATGAGCTGTTTACATTCAGTAAAGATGTCCAGTGCAATCGGTTCTCTGTATGTATCTCTAAGTAATACCTTTTTTCTTTTTCAGTTTTGGATAGAATTTGGAAGGGTTAGATGATTAGTCCTTTAGTAGTCGGAGGTCTCTGTGAAGGAGCAGTGTTTTTGGGTCTCTGTGTATATCTCTAAGCAATACCTGTTTTTTTCAGGTTTGGATTGAATGTGGAAGGGTTAGATGATTAGTCCTTTAGTTTTTGTAGGTCTCTGTGGAGGAGCAGTGTTTTTGGGTCTCTGTATATCTCTAAGCAATACCTGTTTTTTTTCAGGTTTGGATTGAATGTGGAAGGGTTAGATGATTGGTCCTTTAGTAGTCGGAGGTCTCTGTGGAGGAGCAGTGTTTTTGGGTCTCTGTGTGTATCTCTAAGCAATACAGTTTCTGCCCCTTAGATAAGTAACCACAGAAACCAATTATCTTTTTTTAACAGATAACAAATGAAATTTTTGGCTATAGAAAGAGGAATTCTTCGCACTAATTCTCATCTCCATAATCAGTGAGCTGTAGATGTTGTAAATTATTGGCAGAGGTTGCTTGAAACTGGAAAGTTATTACTCTATAGTAAAAAAAAATTCAGAAAGACTGGGTTAGACCATAAGTCAAGTTTTTTTTGATGTCTGTGTTGCCATTGGCCACTCTATTTATACAGGTAATGACCACGGTTGCTGAGACAGAAAGTGATGGGAAATCCAGAATAGCTGTTAGCAGGACAGGAGGTGATGAGAAATGTTTGAATGGGGACACCTGTTCTGGGGACAGCTGTCTAGGATGGGGGACTTCCCTCATTTTGGAAGATTTCTCTGGGGCAGGAAGCAAAGGGACATTTCTCCAAAGGTAGAGAGAAAAAAATGTAAAATAAACCGACAAAGGTTTTAACCATTCCCTACTTCATCCAAAATTTAAAAAAAAAGTTTTGTTTATAGATACACCGTGCACCGTTTAGGAGATATTTACATTGTGTGACATTACTGGCGCATGCACTCTAAGGGAGCCCGTGCCGTTCCTTCGGAGCCCTGTGCCGTGAACAGAATGCGCGCAGGAGTGACGTCATCGCGGCACTGGCCAATTACAGCACCAGAGTCCTCGAACCAGGAAGGAACACTGGGGAAGTTGTCGGCCGTGTCAGCGGTGTGTGGGTGCCGCTGTGGGGGCTTCTTTCTAAGGGAAGTTTTTCATAATGAGCTTGTATGCAATGCATACTAGCTCATTATGCCTTTGTCTTACAGGGTTTGTTGTGTTTTTTTTTTTTTGTTTTGTTTTTTTTAATGGGTTTATAACCTCTTTAATGCTGCTTCTGCTTTTCCCCAAGTGACTTAGCCAGCACCTCGCAGCTCAGAATCTCTGAAAAAATCCAAATTTAGTTCTTTCCTGCACAGATGATGTTGCTTAGAGATGGCTAAACAATCACAAGCCTCAGCAGATCGGGCACAGGTGTCATTTTTTGGGGCAGTCCAGTAGAAGCTTGTCACCAGTGACAAGAATTTAAGATGGCAGAAAATTCTAGTAGAATGCAGGGTGGGAAGCAAGTAACTATGACTATGTTGCTATATTTAATAATCCAATAATAGTGATGCGCCAGTCAAAAAATACCCAATCAGTGATTGAACAAACTTATAAATCAGTGTCCATAAGTGTCCATATATAATAAATAGATCAATAGGTAAATCAACTCCCACGTGTTCAAAAAAGTGATCCTGTGTATAACTTTCAGTGAACTGTGCGATCCCACCACCAAGTGAATTGGTCTCTCACCTCCACTCAAGACCTTATCATGGGTCAGTGACAGCGTGGTTGTACACACGGGGATCTCCAGACCACATAGACTATAGAAAGCCTTTTCACCTCCAGAGCGATTACCATATGCAAAGGGAACAGAATAAAAGATCTAGTGCTCTCTGTTATCATCAAGCAAAACGGCTTTATTCAATATCAGGGACCGTACTCACAAGGAAGGCGCTCCACAGCACATAGCAGTCAGCATATACAGGAAGACAGACGGCATCCAGCACGCAGGCTCCGCCCCTATACGCGTTGCGTCGGCGCCCAATCAGCGTTGACTACTTCGGTATTGGATTATTGAGTTTATATTGTGAGGTGTGGGCACAGTGAGTGTATGCTGCCGGTCTCCTCATTGATTATTCATTATTTATTCACTTATAAAGTGCACTATTGTTTTATTGCACATTATATTTTATGCACTTTTAGATAGTCACATTTTTGGTTGCGCTGATAGCTTTTTGTTTTATATATGTTGCTATATTTCCACAGAAAAATGTTGCAATTAAATAAGTGGAGGGGAAAAAACAGTTTGTAAGAAGTGGTTAGGTTAGTAGTGGCTCTTGGTTTAATGCTCTCTTCCTTGTGGGTGTGGTCGCCTCTGCTTGTTCTGCAGGGGTGGAGTCCATTTGGGGTAGAGGATACCAGGAGACTTTCATAAGAAGGATGCGAGTGTCTTTGGAACTTTTTTCTTCCCCTTCGTGGGCACCTTCATAAATGGGACTTGTTTCCATAATATGGACTGACCTGGACTATGGGACTTTGATTAGGCCCTGGCACAGATTACTGTGCAATATAGAATTGGGATGGAGGGAACATAGTTGGCTTGGGACAGGAGGTGGTAGCTAGTTGATGAAGAGCTCTGATGAAGATGTAGTCCATAGGGTCAAGACACACCCCTCTTGAGCAGCCGTGCCACTGTTCCCAGTCCTTAACTGCAGCTCAGGACCCTGCATAGGATCCAATCTGAAACCACAATTTGGAGAGGCCTCGCAAGTGTCCATAATGATGAGTGGCTCAGGTCCTAATGTTATGGCTGGTCCATGAATCCTGTGCATGTGATAGAGAGCTGGTAGGGAGGCTCTAGTTATACACTTCCCCTCCTGAAATGCACAATTCAGTGGAGCCAGATTACGGCTCAGCAGCCTGGTTGAGATAATATAACAATATAATGGTATAATCACATAAATTAATGTAGCAGTCCCATCCTCCGAGTAAGGCCCCAAAGACAAGTCTTGGCCATGATGACCTCCAGGGCTCTTACACGTGCATGTACTTTTTTTGAAAGGCGGCAAACCACAATGGTATTGTGCCATGCTTGTGGTGCACTAAAACGCATGTGCATTGGCAAGATTCATTGGGGTATCATTAAGAATTGATGACATCAGACCACAAGTGCATTTTCAGGCATTGCAGTAACATGCATACCAGTGCTGTATTTTGGCCTAGGCCAACAAGGCCCAGGCCTAGGGCATCACTTTGCAGGGGGGCAGCAAAAAAGCCACCCCCCCTCCACCTGAGACTCTTTTGGCCACTGGTTGCTAGAGCCGCCTCTCTCACCCCCCTCTCTCTCTCTCTCTCTCTCTCTCTCACCCCCTCTCACACCCTCTCTCTCACCCCTCCTCTCTATCCCCTCACTTTCTCTCTCATCCCCCATCTCTCTCTCTCATCCCCCCTCTCTCACTCTCACCCCCTCTCTCTCTCTCTCACCCCTTTCTCTCTCTCTCATCCCCCTCTCTCTCTCACCCCCCCTCTCTCTCTCTCTCTCATTCTCTCTCTCTCACCCCTCCCTTTCTCTCACCCCCCCTCTATCTCTCTTTCTATTTGATCCCCCTCTCTCTCACCCCCCCTCTCTTTCATCCACTCTCTCACCCCCTCTCTCTTTCATCCCCCCTCTCTCTCTCTCTCTCTCTCCCTCCCTCATCCACACCCCCTCTCTTCCTCCCCCATCCACCCCCTCTCTCTCTCCCTCACCCACCACCCTCTTTCTCTCCCACCCCCTCTCAGCCCCCCCCCCCCCCTGTGAGATCTCAGGGGTTGATGCTGGGACTTGTAGTCCTTCAATTTTAGAGAAGTCACATCCGTCAAAAAAGGAGTGGGGCAAATTTACATGGGAGGGGGGCGTCCAATTTTAGTCTTGCCTAGGGCAGCACAAAACCAAAATACACCACTGATGCATACTGGCATGAGTGTTCCTACAGAGCAAATGTGTGAACAGAGCTATCATTGTAGAAAATGTAGTCCTTTTTTTGAAGGATGTTTCTGTAAAACATTTCAGAAGGTTGTCTATGAAAATATACATTTTTTATTGACAACTTTATTTCTTCCTTCTGTTTGTCTTTTGATCTAGTCTCCATGTCCATAGTATATTTTAACTTCTGCTAATTTTGTTGTTCTCTATAGTTAGGTAAAAAGCCTACTGTAAGGTTTGCAGTGCCTCCAGATACGTACTAATTTCATTGTCATTCTGCCTTGTTGTGTAGATTCCTCTTGGCTGCTTTGCATCCTGTAAATTTGTCAGTGGCTTTCCTGACTTTGCCCAACCCGCTGACCTCGCAATAGACACATGGAGAATTCCTCTTTCCTGTCTGTTGTCATAATTTGGTTTTCTCCAAATACTGCTCATTAAAATGCTATACATTACAGAAAGTAGGAACTGACAACTGAGTAAATGAGATTATTAGGGGCATTGTGTGTATGTACCTAGTTGTGTGGGAAGAATTTTATATTGCTAGGGAATTTTACAACTTGTGCATATTCTGTGTCACATTATTTAGGGCAGATATTTTAAATGGCATGTTAAGCATCTAGGAAAATCATTGTTTCTGTACTAAAAAGGCTTTTCAATGATTACTGTAGTACCTGATAGGAATTACATGACATTCACATGTACAAAACAACACCAGCAAAGTCTGTAGGCACCACCCCACAAATGGAATTAGTTATATCTGCTTTCCGCAACTGGCAAATCTGATATAAATGATATCTGTGTGTGGCACAAACGCAACAAAACTGCTGGTAGTTTTGGCTTATTTCCTCCCCTCAGCACACATACAGCCAGGTACACAGCATTTGTTGCAGTCTTTCTCTGGCTCAAGAATCAGTCTAGGGGTTTCTTTTTTTTTTTTTTTTTTAATTGAGGTATAATGAACCTGGATGGGAATAGGGAGCATGGGATACCCCGGAACTATAGGACTACTAACATTCTTGCTCTGCTTGTCAAACTCTTGACAAAAAGACTTGTACACCTTCAGCTGTACCTGCACAGCACCTGACCTGACACAATTCTGGCTGTGCTTCTTCCAGCAAAAGTCCCCCAGAATCTCTATGCTGCCTGTGATCTGTCCTCTTCCTGGAGACTAAAGCACTACACAGTCATTCTTGCAGCACTAAGGTCTTGTACTCAAGACTCGGTTGTCTCCTGCCTATATCCACAAGGCCTTTTCCCTTTGAGGGAGGTGGAGATCTCCTCTTGTTCACCTGACCCCTAGATTCCTAAGCTGAGCTGGGACCCTAGTATCTTCAAACTGACTTCTGACCAGGAAGGGAAGGCCCCTCAACAGGGGTCTCCTCCAGGCTGGACCCTGGAATGCTGCCTTATACCAGCATGCTGAAATACCCCTTTTGCCACTCAGGTTCAGACTATTTATGGGCTCTTCCCCCCACCTTCTGGGCAAATGTTCACAGGGATTGGCTGAAGTCCCATAAATATTCAGATTGCAGTCTCTCCTCTCCCTCCCACTATGTTCTAGAAATCTCAAGAATACAGGGGGAAGAAGCACAGCAGCAGCCTGTGAAAACCTGAGCAGCCCCAACCAATCAACCCCTGCTCTACTAATTGCAGTAGAGCCAAATTAAATTTACCTAGAAGCTTCCCTGAGCCTAGGAGGTTGCTATATTTGTAGCACCCCTCTGGCCCCCCAACGAGAGAATAGCATCTCCAGAGGTGGGCTAGCATTTCACTCTAGGGCTGAGTCCATGGCTAAAATGGGGGACCAAGAGATGATATTGGGCGCCAGTAACATGTCTTTTAATTTCTTTGCAGAATTCTCAAGGAGGTGAGGATTAGGGGATCCCAGATACTGTATAAGATCACTTAAAGACTCTTCAGATCTAGATCAATGTCCAGCTTCACAGTATCAGAACCTTTAAGCTGACCCGGCAACACTGTAGGCATGCTTCCAAATTTCAGTGCATCCTTCAAGTGAGTCACCAGGCCCTTCTGAGAGACCAGCCTTCTTCCTGGCTGTCTCCAGCAAGGGGCCCCCCTGGGTCTCCTCCTTGGTACAGCTTCCTCCAGACAAGGCAGGACAGCTTCAGGACCACTTCAGCACACATTAGGTCCTACAACAGGCTATTGAGCCTATCAACAGAGCTCCATCTAGTAGCGTAAGGTAAGAGAGTGAGCACATGGCCTGTCCAAAATATTTATATCCTCACCCAGCATGCACCAGTGGCATACGCCTTCTACTGAATTGTCTGTCACTGTTTACAGCAAAGACCTCTGAAGGAACGGCACTGTATGCTGCTCTATAGAATATCTCCTAAACAGTTCACATTTAGGAAATATTCATTTTACCTACAGGGAAGCTTTCATATAGGCTTACCTGTAGGTAAAAAATGGAAGACACAAGTTTACTCCCACTTTAAATAGACAAGAATCTGTCTCAGCATCTCTCCATGCCCTCCTGTCCCTCACCCCAAACCCCTCCCCCTTCTACTCCGGAGACTTAAATGATCATGCCACACTTAAGCATTACCATTTTCAGGCATGTTATTCTTACCTGCTCTGTTGCAGTGGATTTGCACAGAGCAGCCCGGATATTCCTCTTCTTGGGTCCCTCTTCTGTGCTCCTGGCCCCTCCCTCCCGTTGAGTGCTCCCACCGCAAGCAGCTTGTTATGGGGGCACCCGAGCCGAGTCACAGCTCCCTGTGTCCATTCAAACATGGAGCCACAGCCTGACCCCTCCCCCTCTTTCCTAATTGGATAGCTGACTTCAATTGACAGCAGCGGGAGCCAATGGTGCCGCTGCTGTGTCTCAGCCAATCAGGAGGGAGAGTCTCAAACGGCCGAGACACTCGTGGACTTCGCTGGACAGAGAGAGACCTTGGGTAAGTAGAGTGCAGCAGCTCCTGTCGGTGTTGCTCTCCTCATTGGATAGATTGATAGGAGCGGTAGCACCTGATAAGGAGGAGGGGCTTGAAGTGTCGGTGACTCCAGAAGTCCCCAGAAGAAGAGGATCTTGGCTGCTCTGTGCAAAACCATTGCACAGAGCAGGTAAGTATAGGCGTGTTAGTTATTTTTATTTAAAAAAACAAAAAAAAAACAAAGCTTTAGAACCACTTTAATAAAGAGGTGAATGACACAACTAAAGCTAGCTATTCAGTAGGTGTATCGAAATTCAGCCGGTTCAGTACGAACGGGCTGAATTTTGATCCATCTGTGACCGCTCCTGTTCAAAAGATCAACTTATCATAAATGTTCCTGCTGGAAAATTTCAATTCAATCAGTGCTTACAGCCAAGCAGCTGCATTGCTGTTTAGCAATGACAGCAGAAAAGATTGCAGCATCCACATTGAATGTATGGATGGGGGAATCGGATCAGTTTTTTTTGTTCAACCTGCTGGCTGAAAGAAAAAAAAACAGAGCCATGTATGGCCAGCTTAATAGTAAAATAAATACAGTAATTATTTCAAGATTATTTTAATAGTTGTAATCCTTGTAAATTGAATATATACTGAATAATCCTCTCAGCCATTATGTGTACATGTACTGTAGGTGTAGCGGACCTAAGCAGATCATTATGCCAAGTTCCAGCTGCTGCAGTTGCTGCTTTGCTGTCAGATCCTCTTATAATATCAGACACATCACACCGTGCTAATAACCAGTGCATAGATGAAGTTGAGTTCTATGTTTTTTTTTTTTTTTCAGAAATACAATGACAACCTTTTATACTGAAAACTCTATGTTTGACACTGGGTTTGATTTACTAAAACTGGAGAGTGCAAAATCCGGTGAAGCTCAGCTTCTGGGTTTTTCGTCAAGGCTTTTGGAACTTGTATGTAATGAGCAAATAATGCTGCCCCACAGAATTTTAATTAGCAGCAAACTAAAAAAAACAGGTTTTTTTTGTTTTTGTTTTTTAATGAATGCCTACTAAAAAGATGATGAATTACCTACTTCATTTATTTCAAATTTACTGTAGATGTAAAATAAAGACTATACATTCCTTTAAAAGTGAAACTTTAATTGTTTTAGGTCAATTTTTTTTTTTTTACAAATTACTATTATATATAGAATGCGCTCCTGAAAGCAGAGTTGATCTCCTTTTTTTCTTTTTGAAACGTTGGACTGAGCCATTTGTAGGGAGGGAGGGAGTTAAGTTACTACTCTGACTGATTCATTTCTGTTTTTACATGTCAGCTTGAGCTATTGAGACCTGTAAACAGAATGTAAACAGAGACTGAAAAGCATGAAGGTCAAGAGCTCTACTTGCAGGATGCACATGAGAAAACATACGAGCAATTAATTGCTTATATTAGGCACTTATATAAAGAGTGATTCCACATTTGTTGAGAAAAAAAAGATCCCCTCTGGGTGATCAATGTACATTGCAGGGACTTTAACAAACTTTGTTGCAAATTCCTACCTGTTTTTGCTCTGCGAGAAAAGCTGTTTGTTCCCCTGTGTCCTTTGGATACTGTTTTAATACTAATTGAACTCTAAATTACAATTGGGCTTGTGCAACAATTGTATATGCTATATAATTTTTTTTTTTTTTGTATTTGCCATATTTCTTTTTTCACAAAAGTGGAGTTAACCTTTAAGTTTTTACCCACGCTAGGCAAAGTAACAGTCAGGCTGCTTATAGTTTACGATCAATCTGGCACACACTTTTTTTCATGCCCATTATTTTTAAAATTGTAGCAACATGAGAAAACTGCAAAACTAAAGTCATTCTTTTACCTAAAGTATAATTAATGGCAAAACGTTCTGTAAGGGAGGGGGATTAGAACACCTGTCAGGTTTTTATTGCTATCTGTGTCCCGGCTGGATTCACGCAATTTGACCTGTTTACCATTATTAACAAAAGTGAAAATCAAGGAAAGACCCAAATGTTGGGTTTTCAAAAGAATGGGAAAAAAAAAAAACAAATCTTCCCACAGGGACACTAGTTCTGATGAGCCTGGTGACAACCATGGATTCCTTCACTTTGGAGGGATTTCCTCTAGCTTTATGTTTTGGCTGATGGACAGGAATTGGTGGGAAATCTCCCCAATGGGGCACAGATGGTAAAACAACTGCCAGAGGTTATAACTAGGGTTGCATCTATGGCGTTGTTTCTACCGGGGAGTACGAATACCTATACTTTCGGTCAATCACTCACTGATACCTGGGTGGTGTGATTTGAGCCCATTCATTTTGTCCATTTGAACAGGAATGTGGTGCGATTCCTGTCCAAATCACATGTGGTTTCCCCCACCGCTGCTGTGTGATCCCAGTATAGACAGACAGGGAAGCGCTATCTAAGAAGTGGAGCAATGGCAAGCAAACAGTTTATTAAAAATGTTACGTTATCACATAATATATCTTGCATATCAAAACCACGGTCACTTGCGGCGCTCACGGGGCTGGAGGAGATTTAGGAAGTTTCGGGACCCCTGTGGGTGTAGGGCGGAAGTGATGTCAACTTGGGGGCGGCCCCATCTATGTATCTCTTCCAGCCTTGTGAGCACCGCAAGCGGCCATAGTTTTGGATTTGACATGCAAGATACACTATATTACCAAAAGTATTGGGATGCCTGCCTTTACACGCACATGAACTTTAATGGCATCCAAGTCTTAGTCCATAGGGTTCAATATTGAGTTGGCCCATTCTTTGCAGCTATAACTGCTTTAACTCTACTGGGAATGCTGTCCACAAGGTTTAGGAGTGTGTCTATGGTAATATTTGATCATTCTTTCAAAAGTTCATAAAGACATGGATGAGCGAGTTTTGGGTGGAGGAACTTGACTGGCCTGCACGCCTGCACGGAGTCCTGACCTCAACCCAGTAGAACACCTTTGGGATGAATTGGAGCAGAGACTGCGAACCAGGCCTTCTCATCCACATCAGTGTCTAACCTCACAAATGCGCTTCTGGAAGAATGGTCAAACATTCCCATAGACACACTCCTAAACCTTGTGGACAGCCTTCCCAGAAGAGTTGAAGCTGTTATAGCTGAAAAGGGTGGGCCAACTCAATATTGAACCCAGTAGATTTAGACTGGGATGCCATTAATATTCATGTGCGTGGAAAGGCAGGCCTCCCAGTACTTTTATTAACATTGTGCACATTTTGTACTTTTAACATGTGAGTTGTGATAACATAAAATTTTTCAATAAACTGTTTGTTTGCCATTGCTGCACTTCTTAGATGGCGCTTCCCTGTCTTTCTATACTGGGATCACACAGGAGCAGTGGGGGAACTGCAAGCGATTTGGACAGGAATCTTACCACATTCCTGTTCAAATCACATGGGATTCTTTGCAGCGCGATTTGAGCCCATTCATTTTGTATGAGCGCAAATCGCACCACAAATGTATCGGTTTTTGGTATCAGAAGCATTTGCTCGAGTACGAAAACTTTTTTAAGTACTCGGTATCTGCACCAATATTGATACTGGTATCGATATTAACCACTTAAGCCCCGGAGGACTTAGCTGCTAAAAGACCAGGGGGTATTTTGCGATTCGGCACTGCGTGAATTTAACGGACAATTGCGCGGTCGTGCGACGCTGTAC